>NC_135801.1:79004729-79604729 GCF_964213995.1 Mustelus asterias | reverse complement strand
TTGATATAACTTGTGATAGTATAGAAGGTGCTGGAGATGAAAATGTTCAAGGTATGACTGCTACTGTCCTTCCGAATAACCTTCCATGTGCATTGCTTTATGCATTACTCTTCTACAGAATTGTTCAATAGGCTTTATTTCAACCATCTTTTTTTTTATGGAATCAAGTTTAATTTGTGAGCCCTAGTTCTTGGAATAATCATAAATACTCATATCCTTTTTTAATTTATTCTTTCTTGAGATGTGGGCATTGCTGCCCACGCCAGCATCTATTGCCCTCCTTAATTGTCCTTCTGAAGACAGCGGTGAACCGCCTTCTTGAACCGCTGTAGAGCATGTGATGTAGATACATCCACAGTGCTGTTAGGAAAAGATTTTCAGGATTTTGACCCAGCGACAGTGAAGGAATAGCAATATTCTCAAAATACCATGTGACTTGGAGGAGCACATGCACATGATGGTGTATACATGCATCTGTTCCTCTCGTCCTTCTGGGTGGTGGAGGTTGTGAGTATGGAAGGTGCTGTCAAATGAAGCTTGTGAGTTACAGCAGTGCATTTTGAATGAATGTTTATGCTGCTGGATTGAATACCAGTCAAGTGGGCTGCTTTGTCCTGGATAGTGTCGAGTTTCTTGATTGTTGTTACAACTGGACTCATTCAGGCAATTGGACAGTATTTCATCCACCTCATGACTTGTACCTTGTAAGAAGTCTCACAACACCAGGTTAAAGTCCAACAGGTTTATTTGGTAGCAAATACCATAAATTGATGTCTGTGTCGATCTTCTTGGAGATCCTCTCCACTTGGAGCCGGCAGTTTGCGGTGTCGATGGTAGTCATGATGTGGAGATGCCGGCATTGGACAGGGGTGAACACAGTAAGAAGTCTCACAACACCAGGTTAAAGAAATTGATGTCTGTGTCGATATGCGCGATCTTCTTGGAGATCCTCTCCACTTGGAGCCGGCAGTTTGCGGTGTCCTGGTGTTGTGACTTTAACCTGGTGTTGTGAGACTTCTTACTGTGTTCACCCCAGTCCAACGCCGGCATCTCCACATCATTGTACCTTGTAGACAGACTTTGGAGAGGCAGGTGGTGAGTCACTCGGCACAAAATTCTCAGCCTCTAATCTGCTCTGGTATTTCTTGTGTGGCTGATTCAGCTCAGTTTTTGATCAATGGTAACCACCAGGATGGTGATATGGGGGATTCAGTGATGGCAATGCCATTGAATGTCAAGGCATATCTGTGCACTCAGCAACATAATAATATCCTTTCGAAGGTATGGACCAATCAAATTTTATAAAGTGTTCCAAGTACTAAATAATATTGCAGAATTAAAATGGCTTGTTTTGACATGAGGTGATTCCAATATTTGATTATCCTTTTGTTGGTATCTTTATATAGATTTGAATATATAGTCAATAATTATCATTGGGTGAAATACTTTCCCTTTTACCATTAGAAATGGACAATCTCACAAGTGACCATGTTTGTCTGTCAATGTGGAAGACCTTACATCTGTATTCTTTTTCTCATTGCTTTCACTCGAAGAACTTCACAACTATCAATCTCATGCAACGCATTCCAACAGGTTACATATTTTGGTCTAATCAAATCATTTTATAATAATATTAGAAATATCCTATTTTATATTAGGACCATTCTGACTTTTTAAATACTTCATACTTTCAGCCAAAAGTAGAAGTATTGGAAAAATATTCTAATTCAGCATTTGATTAGTCAAGTGCATGATGATGTTAGAGGTTAAAATACTTGACTAATCTGAAGCCGTAGTTAGGTAAATGCAGCACCCAGTATGTAACTGAGTCACGCATATCAAGAAATTTCAAACTTAATCCCTCATGTGTTGTGAGTTTGCTGATTTTGGCCAGGCCCGTGGTGGGGCAATATATTTACAAAAGAATGGCCGAACTAGGGTTCTTCATATGCAATGCTCTCTCAATGCTGACTATAATACTATCCTGGTGGCACTTGCTATCATGTGCCCTTTGTATTAGACCCCAATGTCTTCAGGAGATGAGAGAATTTGGAGATGGGAAATTACCTTTCAGAAAAATTAGAGAAATAAACGTGAGGGAATAAGCAATAAGAACTGGCTTAATATTGTTCTAACAGAAGAGAACCACAGTGAGAAAGAAAACAAAGCAAGCTTTGTAGACCATTCCTGACATGAACAGGGTTTAGCTCTGATAAAACATAGCAAGGAAATAATGGTGATTTTCTTTTTAGTTACGTAACTAAATTTATTCATGTCCAAAGATTGTAAGGAAGGTATCCATTAATGCAACAAAACACTATTAAACAAGAAAGCTCAGACATCAGTAGTGACAAGTGCCCTTCACAGTTTCATTTCAGATGCTTTGTAGTGTTCAGGATACTGAAGCTAATATTATTACTCTTTAATAAACATTACTGCAACCAAATGGTGAAACTGCAAAAAAGGGGAAAATAAACTGCAGCCAAACATAAAATAAATTAAAAAGGCATTTCAACAGGGTTTCTTTCCATATACAAATATGTAGTATTTTAAAACATATTGTACAATATTACATATCAACTAAATGTTTACAGGAAATTCTTTACAAATTAATGAAACGTTGATTTTTTAAAAAATCTGCTGCAGCTAAATCAAAATAATTCACTAACCAAATCACAGAAAAATTGAAAATATATTGTAATATATGTTGATGGACATACAAATGCACTTAAACAATACAAAGTCATTTCATTTCATCCACCTTTAAATATTGTTGCCTTATGGCCAAAGTTAAAATTGGAAACATTATTATTTGTAATATTTTAATAACAAAGAATTATACTATTTAAAATGGAGTTACTATTTTAAGTTGCCAAATTTGCTTAAGTTTTGAAAAACAGAATGATACACAGACAAACTGCTTCACAGAGGTCAGTGTAATACTACATACTATATAGATATATTAGAATTTTTATAAGGGAAAGCATGCAATTTGTCTTACACTAGTTTAACGCAGTATAAACTATTTAAATCTGAAGGAGTGAAATGGGAAACATTCATCGAATTAACTTGTTTTTCAATTGGCAATTGATTTTGGCAATTTAAGAAACATGTCCACTTTTGTAACAATTCAAAGATAGAACTATATACAAAACAAGAATTACAATTACTTGATGCATTCAAATACGTACCTGCTTAAGTAGCGAAAATATATTTGAATTTTAAAAAATTATTGAAAAATTACATGGGTGATTACCTTTTCTGAAATGATTATAAAATATTTTTCCTCTAACAAAATGTCTGACTATTGAATACTCATATAAAGAAATGAAGATATTTTTACTGTTATAAAATGCTTAAAACAGTTGACACTTGGATCTAGAACGCATCTTTGGGATCAACATGAGGGTAAACCCACCTGACAGGCAATATGAATGGTTAGCATAAAATAATATTGAAAATGATACATTATCTAAAGAGAATGCCTCTATTGGATTATAAACATACTCATTAAAATATTAATATTGTAAGGCACCACGCTCAAGGGCCAATGTTAACAACTTTGGTTGTTTCCACTTGGTTTCAGGTGCACATAAAGGATCTGGCCAGACCTCTCAAGTCCATACGGACTCAAGTGATGCCTGGTGTTTCAACTCATTTCACTTGAAGAAAATTAGTTCCAAGTAAAGCCTGGATAAGTTTCTTTACTTCCGCCATCAAATATTTGTAAATGTGGACTGACAAGTGGAATGCAATAAGTTTCATTAAATCCTAATAATTCACACCTTTCACTTACGTTTATCTTTACATTAAAGAAATTAATGATATAAGACAGTGGTTTAAGACAAAGTTGGAGCCCAAGTTTAAGTCCAACTCAGTGAAAATAAAACAAAAGGCGATGGAAGTTATACATTGCTGCTCACTGTAAAGTTTGCAACGAAAATACGTGCTGCCCATTTTAAGGACTTCTATTTTTTTACATCTGGAAAATGGAAATGTAACCTGGTAATATAGATGGTGCATTCTGAAAGGTAAGCTTGAGTGCCATTGCTGGGGGAACCTGCAGATACTGACGGCGCTGCTTACCTGCATAATAGCTGATGGACAAATGTCTATCAATTGTACCGGACGCTAAAGTTAAACCACACTTAATTCTTCCTCAATCTCATTTTAATGATAAAATAGATGTATTGTATTCTTTAAAAACATATATAGGTACGACATATTCACGAATGACTTACTTTACATCAATAAGTATATTACTCGAATAAAGCAGCATATATTAAGCATAATTACGAAGGACAGATTTTGCCTTTTTGAGCTTACTCCAGTCTGTTTAGTCTGAATGAAGACTTAAATTGTAGGGGATTTATTTGTAAATAAATGGTTGCTAAAACAATATTAGGTTACAGTGAAAAATAGAACGATAAATGCGTGGAGTTTGCACATTCTCCTCGTGTCTGCTTGGGTTTCCTCTGGGTGCTCCAGTTTCCTCCCACAGTCCAAAGATGTGAGGGTTAGGTTGATTGGCCATGCTAAAATTGCCCCTAAGTTTCCTGGGATGCGTAGATTAGAGGAATTAGCGGGTAAAATATGTAGGGATAAGGGGGTAGGGCCTGGGTGGGATTGTGGTCAGTGCAGACTCGATGGGCCAAATGGCCTCTTTCTGTACTGTAGGGTTTCGATGATGATTTCTATGAAATGGAGCTGAACAGGTACCAGTTTTGATTTGAATGGCGAATAGGCTAATTTTCGAGCCAATGAAAGTAACTACTTTATTGCAAAGTACTTTGTTATGAATAGAATAGTCCATCGAGAGCAGAGTGGGGAGGGTAATTATTCCAGATATGATAGTCTTACATATCTCCCTTGTTTGTTTCATTGATTTGGTAGTGAGTGGGCCAATTCAGGAGGCAACATCTCAGTTTGTTTTCACTAATTGGCCACAAATGTACTTGTCCCCAGTTTGATTCCTGGGGCTAACAATGATGTGCTTGCTTCAGTCCTGACAGAACCGATTTGGCCACTTGGAAGTGGAATGGATGCTTCTGAATCATTGCAGCTCTGCAGCTACTGGAGTACCCTAGTTAGTTGTAGCTATATCTGAATGGTATTTAGCAGCTCAAGCAAACATTCTGTAACCCCAGAGTACTGGGTTTCCTTACCTGTTTAAAGTGAATTTCTTAGATCATGCAACATCTTCACAAATATTTTGCAATTAAAATGTTGCTCATTAATAGTAAATAAAATATTGTGCACTGAACATGCCCTGTTGTATTTTAGCAAATAAATTGATTTTTTTTTCAAATAATACATTTGCATTGATTCATGTAGCTGCTTTACATTTCAGATGATTTAATTATTTAAGAGTACGGCAATAAAATACAAAGATTAAAATAAAATGCTCATCACACTCTGTGATTGGCTGGATGGATGGGATGCAAGTGGGGAATTGGGGGAGAAAAGTCATAAAACAGCCATGAAACACGATCTTTTGAAGTGCAATGGCAATTTATATTATCGAGTCTTTAAGAGTCTAAAAGAAATCTACAATAAATGCAGTTCTGTCTCAGAATTCTGAATTCCAGACACAGACCTCTACTGCTTCAATTTGCTGTTAGTTCAGTAAACTGCGTATTTAATGTAGGTGAATGGGTTTGTAAATAAAACGATAAATTATCTTTCATTTCCTTTCATCTAAAGGCACCATTCAGTTTTCATTTGTTGGAAGACTTCTTTTGTGTCATTCAGAATGAAAAAGACAAGAACACAAAAACGTCAGCAGTGCAAACCCAGAATCAACGCCCCTGCTCCTGTGAGGTTATCTGCAAGCGCATGACTCCACTGTCATGTTTGGGTAGACCTTCAAGACAATGTTCTTGTTTTCATCGACAAAGAGGATGCTTAATGATGACATTTTCTCAGGTACGCAGCATGGTTCTGGAATCCCTGGAACAACGCCCACTGCTCTCACTATACTCTGGATCGTAGCATGGTTTGAAGGTCTCAATGACTAAAAGAAGAGGGGGAAAAAGATTTTATAGTAACACTTTTGAAAATTATTTTATCCTTCCATCTTTCTTATGGATGACGTCTAGTGAATAAAATAAGCATTGGGTGCTGATTCCTTAACTCCCAACATTTTGCACCAGTCATGACCTAATTGAATGGTGGAAGAGGCTCGAAGGACTGAATGGCTCACCCCATGTTTCTATGAACAAAATCCTTTTACAGCTGCAGAATTCAAGTTTCTGGAGAAAAACTCCTCTCCCCTAAAGTTCACAGTTTTAACTGTATAAAGAAAGACTTCTTAAAGTTATTATATGGTATGATTTGTACAATAGAATATGACTTGACGAAAATATGCACAGCTTAATGTTGGCGATCTTGCGTCATGAATGCTTGATGTACCGTAGCCAATTCTCATTCTGTTGTATTTCCTGAGGCATTAATCTGATTCCAATAAATAGGTTAACTCCTCCATTAAAATACCAGAGCCATGAATTTGATCGAAGTGGGCCAAACATTTACAAGGTAGCATTTCTGTCAGTAAATTGGAAGGACTGAATGGCTTTCTTCATCTACAGGGATCCATTAAGGTCAGCCCCATGTATCTCTTATTAGCTGGTTAGAATGTGACATTGGCAAATGCTGGGGAGTAGGCTACTTGCTAAATTCACATGACATAGGGACCAAAAGGACCATAGAATCCCTACAGTGCAGAAGGAGGCCATTTGGCCCATTGACTCCACACCGACAACAATCCCACCCAGGCCCTGCCCCCATAACTCCACATATTTACCCCACTAATCCCTCCAGCCTACACATCCTGGGACACTAAGGGGCAATTTAGCATGGCCAATCAACCTAATCTGCAAATCTTTGGAGTGTGGGAGAAAACTGCAGCACCTGGAGGAAACCCACGCTGACATGGGGAGAACGTGCAAACTCCACACAGACAGTGCCCTGAGGCCAGAATTGAGCCTGGGTCCCTGGCACTGCGAGGCAGCAGTGCTAACCACGGTGCCACCATGCCAGCCAAGAAAGAGAGAGAAAATTACAATGTAAAAAATGAGAATACCCACCTTTAGCATTGGGAACTGGCAGGCACCTGCACAATAATAGGCATCAAAAGACTTGGGGGAGATTATCCATTCACTCCATCCAATGTCTGCAAAATCCACTTTCAGGTAACGGCGAGCACAATTTCTGGGTTCATTCCACTGTCTCCGTCTTGCCTTCCTCAATGTTTGCTCATCATATTGAAGAGTCTGTGACTTCTGCCTGTTGCCCTTCCTCTGCTTTGCCTTTCTCTGCCTGTCTGCTGGCCGAGGATGCAGCTTTTTATACGGCCTTCTTGTCTCCCATGCACTAGCCTCGTTGTACTGGTACTCTGCACCAGGTAACTCATTGTTGTGCAAGGGCATGAGTAAGTTAGTTGATCGTTTCTTTCTTACTTCAAATGTCCTGTTTGCGGCATTAACTCCAAAACCCTGCACTTTGGTGACAAACGATCCCCGGTGTCTTTGAAGGGTGCTCACCACAGTGTCCAGTTCCGAAATTGCTGAATCATTCGCATACACCAAGATGTAGGGTGAACGGTTTGAAAGCAACTGTTTCCATAAGGTTGGACCAGAAGGCATGATCTCAATTCCAATCAAAAGATCATCATTTGACTTCACGTTGTTGACCACTCGTGTGATGTCTTTCCACTGCCAAGAGAGAAAGTCTCGGTAAAAAGTGGACGCATTGATCACATAGTGACCCAGAATTCTGGTGTTGTTGTCAGCAGTGGCAAAAACCCAGATTGAAAGATCAATGTTGACTTGTTTTCTGTGTAAATGATGACGGCAGCCCTTTGAGTAAGGGCAAATATTGCTGTTGTTTACAAGATCAGCTGTATAATAATGCAACGTGGCAGACAAAATGTCTTCAGATTTTGTCAGAGATGTCAGATTAAAAATGTGCAGCTGCTTGTCTCCAATCCACCCTATAATAATAATAAAATAATAATAGATCAAATGTCCAGTTATATCAAAGCTTGCACATGGTAATATTGCAGCATTAATGATAAAGTTAATTGCCCACTTCATAAACAGATTCCATTATGTCATGCCTACACATTACCCTTCAGGACTGTTGCTTCTACGTGGAATACTGAATAAATGTTATTCCATCTAGCTATATTGGTGGACAAAAACCTATTGGTAGGTGAAGAATTAAATCACTTGTTCAACATTATGATGAGGCGTTAATTCAAATTCTACAATTGAAATGAAGTTATAATTATTTTGAAATGTTGTATTTTTATGGAGTTATACATTTGAATAATGAGATCTACTCACTGCACAGGGGTAATCAGGGTTCCAAACATGATATTGGGTGCCACTACTCACTGTAGCTCCTTAAACTAGTTAGCAGCATTAAACATGCAGAGAAGTAGTAAGCTACAATTGTTATGACGATTTTATTATCAGTCAAACACAGACCTTATCCTTTTAATGTATGTCTTTATAGTTTTATATACATTTATTGCTTCTAAGTCAGAGTGATGAAGACAAAACATTTTTTGGACAATATGGGCACAATGGATAACCAAACATGAGACCTTGTCATAAAAACCCTGCAGTCCAGAATGAGTCCATTCAGCCCATCAAGTCTGCACTGACAGCAATCCCACCTAGTCCCTATCCCCGTAACCCTACATATTTACCCCGCTAATCCCACTAACCTACGCATCCCGGGACTCTAAGAGCAAATTAGCATGGCCAATGCACCTAACCCGCACATCCTTATATTAATTACGTGTCCAAAGGCAGCTTGCCAATTGAAACAAAGTAAATATCAGGCTGCTTGTCTCACCAGCAGTGGCTTTAGGCTTATCATCAACATATGCAAAGGACCAAATATTTGTTTTAGGTGGCAGCCCAAAGAGTGCACCTGAAGATTCCAGCGGTGGTTGGAATGCCCATAAGGATTGGGTACAGACCCTCCCACTGCCAACTTTGTCATTGTTACACCCATTGTGCAACACATACAAATTGTTATTCCAAGACATCAGAATATAATCTTAGATGACATTCCAATATCACAGTAAGGAGTCTAACAACACCAGGTTAAAGTCCAACAGGTTTATTTGGTAGCAAACGCCACTAGCTTTGTATCATACAGACATATTTCAGATGAAATGTTAAACTGAGATTCTGACTATCTGATTTGATTTGATTTATTATTGTCACATGTATTGGGATACAGTGAGAAGTATTGTTTCTTATGTGCTATACAGACAAAGCATGCCATACATAGAGTACAGTAAGAAGTCTCACAACACCAGGTTAAAGTCCAACAGGTTTATTTGGTAGCACAAGCTTTCAGAGCACTGTCCCTTCATCAGGTGAGTGGAGGATTTGGTTCACAAACAGGGCATATATAGACACAGACTCAATTTACAAAATAATGGTTGGAATGCGAGCCTTAATAGGTAATCAAGTCCTTACAGGTGCAGACAGTGTGAGTGAAGAAGGGGTTAAGTACAGGTTAAAGAGGTGTGGATTGTCTCAAGCCAGGACAGTTAGTGAGATTTTGCAAGCCCAGGCAAGTTGCAGGGGTTACAGATAGTATGACATGAACCCAAGATCCCGGTTGAGGCCGTCCTCATGTGTGCGGAACTTGGCTATCAGTCTCTGCTCAGCGACTCTGCATTGTCGTGTGTCTTGAAGGCCATCTTGGAGAACGCTTACCCGAAGATCAGAGGCTGAATGCCCTTGACTGCTGAAGTATTCCCCAACTGGAAGGGAACATTCCTGCCTGGTGATTGTCGAGCAGTGTCCATTCATCCGTTGTCATAGCGTCTGTATGGTCTCCCCAATGTACCATGCCTCGGGAAATCCTTTCCTGCAGCGTATCAGGTAGACAATGTTGGCCAAGTCGCAAGAGTATGTACCGTGTACCTGGTGGATGGTGTTCTCACGTGAGATGATGGCATCCATGTCGATGATCCGGCACGTCTTGCAGAGGTTGCTGTGGCAGGGTTATGTGGTGTTGTAGTCACTATTCTCCTGAAGGCTGGGTAGTTTGTTGCGAATATTGGTCTGTTTGAGGTTGCACTGTTGTTTGAGGGCAAGAAGTGGGGGTGTGGGGATGGCCTTGGCAAGATATTCGTCTTCATCAATGACATGTTGAAGGCTCCGGAGAAGATGTCATAGCTTCTCCGCTCCGGGGAAGTACTGGACGACGAAGGGTACTCTGTCCACCGTGTCCCGTGTTTGTCTTCTGAGGAGGTCGGTGCGGTTTTTCGCTGTGGCACATCGGAACTGTCGATCGATGAGTCGCGCACCATATCCTGTTCTTACAAGGGCTTCTTTCAGCGTCTGTCGGTGTCTGTTGTGATTCTCCTCATCTGAGCAGATCCTGTGTATATGGACGTCTTGTCCGTAGGGGATGGCTTCTTTAACGTGTTTAGAGTGGAAGCTGGAGAAGTGGAGCATCGTGAGGTTATCCGAGGGCTTGCGGTACAGTGAACTGCTGAGGTGACCGTCCTCAATGGAAATGTGCATGTCCAAGAATGCAACCGATTCCGGAGAGTAGTCCATGGTGAGTCTGATGGTGGGATGGAACTTGTTGATGTCATCATGTAGTTGTTTCAGTGATTGTTCGCCGTGAGTCCAAAGGAAGAAAATGTCATCGATGTATCTAGTGTATAGCGTTGGTTGAAGGTTCTGTGCAGTGAGGAAGTCTTATTCGAAGCTGTGCATGAAGATATTGGCGTATTGAGGTGCAAATTTGGTGCCCATGGCTGTTCTGTGTGTCTGGGTGAAGAACTGGTCATTGAAGGTGAAGACGTTGTGGTCCAGGATGAAGCAGATGGGTTGTAGAATTGCGTCTGGAGATTGGCAGTTGTCAGCGTTGAGTACTGAGGCAGTTGCAGCAATGTCGTCGTCATGGGGATGCTGGTGTAGAATGCTGTGACATCCATTGTGACGAGGAGTGCTCCTGGTTCAACTGCTCCATGGGTGCTGAGTTTCTGTAAGAAGTCCGTCACGTCGTGACAGAAGCTGGGGTTCTTTGTACGATAGATTTCAGGATGCCCACAACATAGCCAGAGAGGTTCTCACACAGGGTCCCATTACCTGATACGATGCGACGGCCAGGTGTGTTGGCCTTCTGTGCCTTTAGGAGGCAGTGGAGATCTCCAACGTGGGGAGTATGTGGGATGAGAGCATGGAGGGCGCTCTGAAGGTCTGGATCAAAGGTCTTGATCAGTCTGTTGAGTTGATGGGTGGGTTCCTGGTCGGATCTGCGGGTAACTGTCTGTAGTGTTCCTCGTTGTTCAGTTGTCAGTACACTTCTTTGCAGTAATCCGTTCTGTTCAGTATGACGGTGGCCCCTCCTTTGTCTGCTGGTTTGATGACAATGTTGCGGTTGGTCTTGAGAGCGTGGATGGCATTGCGTTGTGTTTGGGTGAAGTTCGGGACTGTCTTGTGAGTGCGGCTGATGAATCTGGCATTGACGCACCACCTGACGGCTTGGGCATACATGTCGAGTCGAGGGCAGCGGCCTTCCAGAAGAGCCCAATTCAACTCTTTCCTCCTGGGTTGCTGCACCGCGGATCTCTCTATCGGCTGTTCCAGTTCATTGGCTATCTCATTGGGTTCACTGTTGGCCTCTTGGGGTTTGTGGAAAAACCGCCCTGACCTCCTTGGAAGACAAACACGGGATACAGCGGCCAGAGTACCCTTCGTCGTCCAGTACTTTCCCGGAGCGGAGAAGCTACGACATCTTCTCCAGAGGCTTCAACATGTCATCGATGAAGACGAATATCTCGCCAAGGCCAACTCCACACCCCCACTTCTGGCCTTCAAACAACCGTGCAATCTCAAATAGAACATTGTCCGCAGCAAACTACCCAGCCTTCAGGAGAACAGTGACCATGACACCACACAACCCTGCCACAGCAACCTCTGCAAGACGTGCCGGATCATCGACACGGATACCACCATCTCACGTGAGAAACCTTCCACCAGGTACACAGTACATACTTTTGCGACTCGACCAACATTGTCTACCTGATACGCTGCAGGAAAAGATGTCCCGAGGCATGGTACATTGGCGAGACCATGCAGATGCTATGACAATGGATGAATGAACACCACTCGACAATCACCAGGCAGGAGTGTTCCCTTCCTGTCGGGGAACACTTCAGCAGTCAAGGGCATTCAGCCTCTGATTTTCAGGTAAGCGTTCTCCAAGGCAGCCATCAAGACACACGACAACGCAGAATCGCCGAGCAGAAACTGATAGCCAAGGTCCGCACACATGAGGATGGCTTCAACCGGGATCTTGGATTCATGTCACATTACCTGTAACCTCCACGACTTGCCTGGGCTTGCAAAATCTCACTAGTCGTCCTGGCATGAGACAATCCACACCTCTTTAACCTGTACTTAACCCTCTCTTCACTCACACTGTCTGCATCTGTAAAGACTTGATTATCAGTTAAGGCTTGCATTCCAACCATTATCTTGTAAATTGAGTCTGTGTCTATATATGCCCTGTTTGTGAACCCAATCCTCCACTCACCTGATGAAGGAGCAGCGCTCTGAAAGCTCGTGCTACCAAATAAACTTGTTGGACTTTAACCTGGTGTTGTGAGACTTCTTACTGTGCTTACTCCAATCCAATGCCAGCATCTCTACATCATGTACATAGAGTACACAGAGGAGAAGGAAAGGAGAGAATGCAGTCATAGCTAGGGTGCAGAGAATAATTAATATATGGTGGGTCCATTCAAAAGTCTAATGGCAGCAGGGAGGAAGCTGTTCTTGAGTCAGTTGGTCCGTGATCTCGGACTTTTGTATCTTTTTCCCAATGGAAGAAGGTGGAAGAAAATATGTCCAGTGCCTGGGGTCCTTGATTATGCTGGCTGCTTTTCTGAGGCCGCGGAAAGTGTAAACAGAGTCAACAGATGGGAGGCTGGTTTGCGTGATGGACTGGGCGATGTTCACAACCCTTTTAGTTTCTTGGGATCTTGTTCAGAGCAAGAGCCATACCAAGCTGTGATACATCAGGAAAGGATGCTTTCTATGGTGCATCTGTAAAAATTGGTGAGAGGCATTGCGGACATGTTGAATAGACAGTCCAGGTGGATGTTGAAGATCCCAAGAAAGTATGGCCTAGTGATGGCCATACCACTAAGCGATCAGCCAATGGTATTATCGCAAGACTATTAATCCAGAAACTTAGCTAATGTTCTGGGGGCCAGGGTTCGAATCCCACCATAGCAGATCGTGGAATTTAAATTCAGTTAAAAAAAAAATCTGGAATTAAGAATCTACTGATGACCATGAAACCATTGCCAATTCTTGGAAAAACCCATCTGGTTCACTAATGTCCTTTAGGGAAGGAAATCTGCCGTCCTTACCTGGTCTGGCCTACATGTGACTCCAGAGCTACAGCAATGTGGTTGACTCTCAACTGCCCTCGGGCAACTAGGGATGTGCAATAAATGTTGGCCAGCCAGCGAAGTCCATGTCCCATGAATGAATTTTTAAAAAATTTAACCCAGAACAGGAAGGTCTCCTATTGTTATGGTTGGTTCTTCTAAAAAACGTAAGAAGTGCCACAAGCATCAAAATGAAAAAAATATTCAAAACTGAGAAGCTACATTTTCCCCCTCATGACACAAGATGGTGCTGTTGAGCTATTAACAATGAACTAGTGGCGTTACTACTGGATTCAAATTCAGTTGGGTGTTGAACAAACTGTTGCCAACAATGATTAACTAAATTATAGACTTATTTGTCCTGTAATAAAGTTATAAATTGCTTAAACAGAGAAAAGCGTTAAAACTTTAATAAACAGATGTTTGGATAAGGCAAATTGGCTTTATTAAAAGAATACAACAAAGTCGTTGTGGAATACTGTAACGTAGAATATAAATTAAAAACGATTCTCAGAATCATCTATAATTAAACTGAAAATCACTGCTGTTTTTCACTTGCAGCAGGAGTTTCTTACCCCCCTTGTGTGCAGAGAGGGAACAAATAGCTTCTCAGTTACAAAAGCTTCTTTAGTTAGATGTTTACAGCATTTTATCACATCTCTCAGGAATATGTCATTGACAATGAATCATTTGAAAGTTCAGCAACCAATTTTATGCAGTCAAACATTTTATTTTGATAAACTCTTCAACGTAGCCTAAGGACCCTGGAAAACTGCGTCTGAGTTTGCTGCCACAACAAATGGGAATTTGAGCTGCTGGAATTACTATCCCACTGATCCTGCCCTACTTTCTGGGATCCAAGATACTTGCATTAATCGGTCTAGCACCTGCACCAGTTGAGCTGTGGTGTCAGTGTACAGGGGAGGAAACTAACTGCAGAACTTTGTCATGTCACTAACGAGTGAACTCGGCAAGCTCCAAACTGCAAGAATATTAAACAAGGTTATCCATTTCCAAAGGCTGGTCTCCCTCTGTCCTCAGTGTAACAACCTTTTAAATAGTATTAGGTCTCATCTCTGCCAGATCAGATGCTATCAAGCATATAAGCAGATATTCATTGTGTTATGGACATCTGAGGGGGAATTTGTGGAAATTTTATAGATGACATTATTGCAGTCATCCCATCCCTTTTGCTAATATTGACACAGAAGTTGATGGGTCAATTTCTACACCCCATTATCTGGTATAAACTCTTTTAGATGCATGTTCTGTCCCAATTTACATCTCACCTACCCTCGATATGATGTAATTCGGCTGAAATGTATACAAATGATTGGATTTTTATGCATTTCCATGTGTTCATATATGCAATATTCCATACGCAATGATAAAATATGTGCATGAATTAAACTTTAATTTAAGTGGACCATGTGCGGCAATAAACCATTTATCAACTTATTTCATAGCAACTGTTGGTACAACAGAGACCAGCACTGTGCTACAGCACGGTTGAAACCATTTTTCGAAACCCACAGGAAAATAACTAATCTTATAGCATCAAAACTCATTCACGTTTGTTTTAATGTTCTTTAAAATAGAGTCAGGGTCTAAATTTCCCTATCTAGCTCATCTCCTTTCCCAAATAAAAGGCTTTGCTCGAAATTTTATCATGAAAGATCCTTGTAATTTAGGCTGTGGATACTGGACATTTACCATAGCTGGCAACAAGATTACATTGCTGCTGGTCATGAACTATGAGGTGTGATCTTGAGAGCTACATTCCCCATGTGGGGAGGTCACATGACAGAAGTATAAGTTGGAGATAGCTCATTACAGGACAGATTCTGCAACTCATTCCTTCATCTAGTATAGTTTCATGCCAGGGAAGTTGTATTGTGTAATTTGCTTCCTCTCGTAGGGAGGACTGACCGCAGAATACAACTAAATGTATTTGTACAGGTATCAACAATAAATCAGAGATACTTAATGGCATAATGCATGCCTGGGCAATCCTAGTTCAACAAGTGATAGTTGACACTGTTTGAACGACTGCATCAAGTTCAAGGTGATTACATTATCTAGGATAGAGTTTCACAAACAGAAGTGGAATGTGAAACTTCTGGACAGACTTGGGATTGAGATAGAATATTGAAGCAGTTCTTGTTTCTCTGGCACAAATTGAAAATCCGCCTTGACTGTTAGCTACTTTGGTAATGCTACAGTAATCACAAGGTAGATTGCTGATAACTGTTTAATATTAGTGTAAAAGTCTCACTGAAGCATTGGATTATAGCACAAAAATAGACTATTTTTGACCCATTAAATTCAACACATTTAATCCATGCCGGTGGTGTTCTTCACCTTTTCCTCTCACTCTTCTTCCCGCATCCTTCAAAATTCCTCTTTTTCAAGAATCATATATACTGTTCTTGGACGATACAGGCACAGCGGTATATATTGTCACATTCTAGTTTCCCTGAGAGCATTATGAAATAACCACGTGTATACCGTTCAGTTCCATGTAACTATCACTTTCATGCCATCCTTATCACATCTGATGCATTAGAGTAAGAAAAGAAAAACTTAACTTCTGCTTGTTGTATGCAGAATGATAAATATCTGGCAATTGAAGTTAGTTTGCTAACTGTAAGGTTCCGCTTGTTGTTTACTCACATTGGCTGGGATTTTCCCAGCACAAGCTAAGTCCCTACATTGAGAACCGTATGTGTCCCAAGCATGCATAGGTGTGGGGCAGGACAGCAGTGGTTATGTTCATGAAGAGGCCATCACCAGGCTGGTGGTCCAGCTAAGAACAGCCCCCTGCTGCCTCTCCTTATTGCTAATCCAATCAGAAGGGCAGCCACTCTGCAGCCTCAGAGGTATCACTGGACTGAGATCTACTGATGAGGCTGCAAAGGGAACAAGAGAGAGGCAGATAAGAAACCTGATGCTGTGCTGGGGTTCAGGAGGCTAACCCATAGAGGCTAACCAAGGCCCCACCCCAGGAAGCGCCTGGGAGGCTGCCTCTATGCGGCTGGTGGCCTCCCCATTTAACAGGAGCCGTTCTGCTTGGCCCAGGAGAACAACCATCAATTGGCTCTTTAATTGTGTAAACTGGTTGCCACTGGGCACTGCTGTGGAAACAGCCTGATAGAGGGACTGCGGTGGAGAGACGCCCCGACGCCAGCTCCCACAGGGCTGGTAAAATCTTGGCCACTGCAGACTGTTTATTATCTTTCAGATATTAGATTTATGATACATAATTTAACACCGTTTTATAAGGTCATCAACTCCATATCACTCAGGCAACGTGTGAAATATAAACATAGTTACACCCATGTACAGTAAAGCCCATTGGTATGCACCTCTGAGTTATACACATTCTTGTTAATGTGAGTCCTTATTCTTTCTCCTGATTCTCTTGTGGTTATGTATAGGCATTCCCACTATGTCCAGGTTTTATGCTCCACCCGTGGGAATACAATAGGGCTGTACACAACTAGATTTTGAGGATAAAATTTGTATGAAGCTGTCTAACTTAGGCACTGATGGCAGGGGGAGCTCTTTCCCCATTAAATACAATTTAATCTTCACAGAAGTCCAATACACGGTAAGTGACTTTTAGTAGTGTTCTGAGCAGCGGAGTAAAGCCTGGCAAAATATTGAGGAAACCTAGCTGCTGAGCCTTTCAGATTTTGTAAATTCGATGCAATGTGTGAATGAAGGACTTTCACAAATGAAACGTATTCTTATTAATGCATGAGAGACTGAGGGTGGCACAGTAGCACAGTGGTTAGCACTGCTGCCTCACAGTGCCAGGGACCCAGGTTCGATTCCCGGTCACTGTCTGTGTGGAGTCTGCACATTCTCCCCATGTCCGCATAGGTTTCCTCCGGGTGCTCCGGTTTCCTCCCACAGTTCGAAAGACGTGCTGGTTAGATGCATTGGCCAAGCTAAATTCTCCCTCAGTGTACCCGAACAGGCGCCAGAGTGTGTCAACTGAGGGATTTTCACAGTAACTTCACTGCAGTGTAAGCCTACTTGTGACACTAATCAATAAAATAAAGACTATTTTCCATGCAAAAGGCAGTGGCATGCAGTCTGGTATTATCATAAGGTTGTACTACATTTGTTGACAATTTGATTGCACTGAGGTCAAATTAGCTTTGACGTGTTGGTTAAAGTCGAAGCAGGGAAATGCTTAAATCACAAACCAAAAGAGAAAATGCTGGAAAATCTCAGCAGGTCTGGCAGCATCTGTAAGGAGAGAAAACAGCTGATGTTTCAAGTCCAGATGGCCCTTTGTCAAAGCTTAAATCACAAAAGCCAATTACATGATGCAGAACATGATTTATGGTGTTATGGCGTCACTGTTGCAAAGGTGTCTAAATAATTATGTTCTTAGTAATTATCCTCCGTAAAAAGGCAAAACAAATTCAACATTTATAAGAAGATCCTGCAGATTGTTTTTGTTGAAACTAAAATGACGAAAAGCATCAACGTTACATATTAACTCCACAATATCCAGACCTATTTGGACCATTCCTATTTATATTTCCTAGTTATAATTAAAATAATAACACGTTAAGAATAAGATTGGTTGAAATTGTCAAATTTGTGTATGCATGGGGGAAAACGGCAACACCTAAACACAATTGCAGATTCTTTTACCGTTGTCTGAACAATTACATTTCTGATCATTGAAATTCCTAGCGTGTGATGTCTTGAAAAAATATCAAAGGACTATAAGAAAATGTCATTAACTAATACTTAACTGAAGCAGCAACAGCATGTGACAGGCAGTAAAACAGTGCAGTGACTAAAGGATTAAACACCACTTGTACAAGACATATGCTATTGTTACACTCAATGAATGGGCGAGTGGGTTTGCCCATTAATATAAATATGAGAGTGACAGAACAAAAAGGAAAGGACAGTGTTTAAAGTGCTGTTGCCTCTCATCTCTGGAGATCATCAAGTACTATTTCTTGATTAGGAAGGGGTAATTTGTTCCTGAGGCAGATATATGCTGTACAGAATTAACATTAATTGAATGGTTCTCTGATTTTTTTCCTCTATTTTGCATACAAATCAGAAACAACACTAAAGTTATAGTTTAAATACACGTTAAAAGCCCACATTATCGAATGAATTCACTTTGTGGATGGTAGAAGTTGGGGGGGGGGGGGGGGGGAGTGCCAATATCAATTAACAATAGAATCATACAATCCCTACAGTGCAGAAGGAGGCCATTTGGCCCATCGAACCTGCACCGACAACAAACCCACCCAGGCCCTATCCCTGTAAACCCACATATTTACTCTGCTAAGGGTCAATTTAACATGGTCAATCAACTGGCATATCTTTGGACTGTGGAAGGAAACCGGAGCACCTGGAGGAAACCCATGCAGACACGGGGAGAATGTGCAAACCCATGGCCGGAATTGAACCTGGGCCCCTGGAGCTGTGAGGCAGCAATGCTAACCACTGTGCCATCCATATATTCATAGTACAAATACAATCTGATAGTTATGTAAATTTTCATTGTTCAATCTTTTGTTTGAATAGTTATACAACGTCACAAGAGTCAACCCATTGCGTGGCCAATCTGACAGGAGTTTGGACAAACCACAGAACTATCAGGGGCCAGGTAGGTTGTAAGTACATTTTCTGGTCCTGTATATTTCTATGTTCCAAGCTTTGTTTCTAATATTTGAACAACACCAACATGTTCTTATAATTTATCCAACTCAACTGGTAGCCAATATTAAAAATTAGCACAATTAAAGTTGCAAACATAGATTGAATTCTTCTAAAGGAAGCTAAAAAGAAAAAGACCAGGAAGCACCCTTTTTTCAAGTTCAGCTGCTGGAGAACAAGCTAGAAGATCGAGGTGTGGCACTCAAGATGGACATTCTGTATGAGTTTAAGTTTACTCATTAGTGTCACAAGTAGGCTTGCATTAACACTGCAATGAAGTTACTGTGAAAATCCCCTAGGCATCACACTCCGGCACCTGTTCGGGTACAGTGAAGGAGAATTTAGTATGGCCAATGCACCTAACTAGCACGTCTTTCGGACTGTGGAAGGAAACCAGAACACCCGGAGGAAACCCACACAGACACAGGAAGAATGTGCAGATTCTGCACAGACAGTGACCCAAGCCGGGAATCGAACCTGGAACCCTGGCACTGTGAGGCGGCAGTGCTAACCACTGTGCTACCATTCCACCCTGGTTGCAAGGACAAATATGTATGACAAAAATGGTATGATTGCAAGAACAAATGGTGTAAACCATTCAAAACAGAACAGCTTCTTTCCTTCACAAGCAGAGTCTTAGTGTGACTTCAAAACTCTAATCTAATCTTGAGATTCAGCTCCTTATAAACTGCTTGAGCTTTGCTCCCATGGTTTATGATTCTATTGAAACCTTTGAATAGATCACAGCTTTATAACCATAACACTCTCCTAGGCATCCCATAATTTCAGTCTAGCTAAGTATCTCAGTTGACATCACAAACTATGAAAGTGAGGTTTAAGCGATTTACTGAATCCTTTAAACTCAATCCGGGTCTTAAAAAATCACTCCATGCTTTCTTCTAGTGACACAAACCTTCAACAAGGGAAGATGCCATTCTCAAATAAACTTTAGACAGGGCATACTAATGAGCATACAGACCAAGAAAGACCCAGCTTCCATCCACAGAATTGTCCAATATCAGCCAAGAACGCAATGATGACACTCCAATGTCCCCCAGTGTCCCTGGGTGAGTGAGGAGACAAGGCGTGGTCAGAAGTCTTACCTCTAATTGCTATGCAGTTATCGCTGTAGCAAATGCAGAAATGCATAGTGGAAATGTACATTTCTGTCCAGGGATAGTCACATACTCGAACAGCCATCAACACTCACATATCCTTGCTCACATTAAGAATAGATATTTGACTCAGAGGGCGCCGGTTAGCTGTGGCTGGCATGTTGGATCGGAACAACACCAATGCTGTGGGCTTGATTCCCCTTCTGGCTGAGGTAGACTTGGGATCTGTCCTCTCGCCCTGTCCCTGAGAGTGAAACGCAATGGTCTTCCCACCGCCAACATCGCTCAGGATGAAGCACCAGCAGAGAACGAACCAAGGACTTGCCTTTGGGTAGAGCACGCATACACACCATTTGATTGAGGTACTGAACGGCTGTCACAGCTCACTGAATCATAACCCAATATGAGTCATTGCCTTTAGCAGAGCGAGGGAAACCAAACTAGGAAAATGCAATGAAGTTCGCACTCCATGACTTAACACTGTTCCAGTCCATTATGAGTCTGCCAGGTAATCTGGCTCTTGGGAATAATGCTACATTGAGTTTATAAAATATATTACCCACCTGTTTGCGACACCAATACTGAACATTAATTGGTAACTGCTTTGGAGTGTATGTCCTGGTTCAGATAACATACTTCAATCTCTACACGAGCGCCTCTACAAATGCAGAGCAGTTTGATGTGCGTGACTCAAGATGAGTGGGTGAACAGTGACAGTAACACAATTATAGTTAGAACCAAAACAGAAAATGCTGCAAAATCTCAGCAGATCGGACAGCATCTGTGGAGAGAGATTCCAGCATCCGCAGTATTTTGTTTTTATCTTATAGTTAGAACCAATAGTTTCACTGACATTTCGGATTTAATTGTATCAGGAGTTTGCACTCATTCATCTATTGAGTGACTATTTCAGAGGTGCTGCTTCCTCTGTGTACTCCAAGCTCATGATGTGGATCTCCAAGAAGATCGCGCATATCGACACAGACATCAAGTTTCTACAAAGATGCAAGAAAGCAGACACTTTAACCTGGTTTTGTTAGACTCCTTACTGTGTTTACTCCAAAGTCACCACTCTTTGGAATCCCTGAACAATGAGTAAGATCGGGTTAAAAATCTCAGGGAATCTGTGCACAAGGAAGTTCTCCTATAAAGTCACAGACATGCTGTTTCACGCTCTGCTCCCAAGTAAAGCAACCCTTCCCTCATTACATCATCCCATCCACCACTATATACTTACCCAAAGTGGCTTTGTAACTACGGACCGTGTTACCATCCTGAAAGCGGTATCCTGCTTTATTGTACTTGTCATAAAGCATCAGCATGTGCTCCGACAGCGTGTCCTGGATCAGGTCTGACCCCGTGGAGATGGGGCTTCCCTTCCGAGGGGGAGCAACGTCTCTGGAATTCTCACCCACGCCTGCAATCCTCCTCAGCCCGCGGAAATGATCCTTCAGCAGATCCGAGAAGCCCACAGTCAAACAGCTCCATCCGACACACACAAACACCAGCGTGTGGAACTTACCCATCCTCTTAAACAAAAACACCAAACCAGCAGAGAGACACACTTGATTGGAAATAGATTGTCTTCAGAAAAGAAACAAATGTTGCTTTTCCAAAAGTTCCAAGTCAGTTCTGTTGAGGCTTACACTGTTCCAAGCGGCTGCAGGTAGCTAATGTGAGGAGCTCTCCCAGATCCTGTGTGTGCGTGCGTGTGTGGAGCCCGGCTCACTCTGATCGCTGCTCCTCTCCGATGGTAGTGGGTTATCGTTGATATTTGCTTACAAAGTCAGTTACAGATTTCTGTCTCTTTCGGACTCGGCTGCTCTGTTGCTATCTGACTGCAGGCGCACAGTGTTATGTGTCCTAGCTCAGGGCAGAGCTTCGGCCCGACCAATCAAACTGCTTCCCTCCCTTAAATCAAATCAGACTTCAAAAAGCCAACTACATCTCAGATGTCGAGAGGTGATAGATCAAATATTCCGAGATTGTAGCCCAATGAGAGCCAGACTCTGACTTTATAAATTGTTACATGATCCGGACTGATTGCCACCAGAACGAGGGATAACACTTGAAAAATGTATCATACATATCGCGGAGCTTAATAGCGGGTTTTGGCTATGAGACACTCGAATAATCATTATTAGACTGGGAGAAAGTATTTCGCTTTAGACTTACCTGGTATCAGCCTAGTTAACTTTTTAATTCTCATTTTGGAACAATTCCATCCCGAGAGCAGGAAATAGCGAAAGGCATATACATCAGTGTATATCCAGTTATATCGATCAATATATATCCAGTTATAGATCAGTGTATATCCAGTTATAGATCAGTGTATATCTACTTATATCTCAGTGTATATCCAGTTATATCGATCAATATATATCCAGTTATAGATCAATGTATATCCAATTATAGATCAGTGTATATCTACTTATATCTCAGTGTATATCCAGTTATATCGATCAATGTATATCCAGTTATAGATCAGTGTATATCCAGTTATACATCAGTGTATATCCAGTTATACATCAGTGTATATCCAATTATATCTCAGTGTATATTCAGTTATACATCAGTGCATATCCAGTTATAGATCAGTGTTTATCCAATTATACATCAGTGTATATCCAGTTATATATCAGTGTATATCCAGTTATACATCAGTGTATATCCAGTTACAGATCAATGTATATCCAGTTATAGATCAATGTATATCCAGTCATAGATCAATGTATATCCAGTTATATATCAGTGTATATCCAGTTATATAGATCAATGTAAATCCAGTTATAGATCAGTGTATATCTACTTATATCTCAGTGCATATCCATTTATATCGATCAATATATATCCAATTATAGATCAATGTATATCCAGTTATAGATCAGTGTATATCCAGTTATACATCAGTGTATATCCAGTTATACATCAGTGTATATCCAATTATATCTCAGTGTATATTCAGTTATACATCAGTGTATATCCAGTTATAGATCAATGTTTATCCAATTATACATCAGTGTATATCCAGTTATATATCAGTGTATATCCAGTTATACATCAGTGTATATCCAGTTACAGATCAATGTATATCCAGTTATAGATCAATGTATATCCAGTCATAGATCAGTGTATATCCAGTTATATATCAGTGTATATTCAGTTATATAGATCAATGTAAATCCAGTTATAGATCAGTGTATATCCAGTTATACATCAGTGTATATCCAGTTATAAATCAATATGTATCCAGTTATAGATCAGTGCATATCCAGTTATATATCAGTGTATACCAGTTATAGATCAATGTATATCTAGTTATAGATCAGTGTATATCCAGTTATATATCAGTGTATGTCCAATTATATAGAACATAGAACATAGAAAAGCTACAGCACAAACAGGCCCTTCGGCCCACAAGTTGCGCCGAACATGTCCCTACCTACTAGGCTTACCTATAACCCTCTATCTTACTAACTTCCATGAACTTATCCAAAAGTCTCTTAAAAGACCCTATCGAATCTGCCTCCACCACCACTACCGGCAGCCAATTCCACGCACCCCTGAGTGAAAAACTTACCCCTAACATCTCCTCTGTACCTACTCCCCAGCTTCCTAAACCTGTGGACTCTTGTGGCAACCATTTCAACCCTGGGTAAAAGCCTCTGAGAATCCACTCTATCAATACCTCTCAACATCTTATACACCTCTATCAGGTCACCTCTCATCCTTCGCTTCTCCAAGGAGAAAAGACCTAGCTCTCTCAACCTATCCTCATAAGGCATGCCACCCAATCCAGGAAACATCCTTGTAATTCTCCTCTGCACCCTTTCTATGGCTTCCACATCCTTTCTGTAATGAGGCGACCAGAACTGGGCACAGTACTCCAGGTGGGGTCTGATCAGGGTCCTATACAGCTGCAGCATTATCTCCTGATTTCTAAACTCAATATAGATCAATGTAAATCCAGTTACAGATCAGTGTATATCCAGTTATATATCAGTGTATATCCAGTTATATCTCAGTGTATATCCAGTTATACATCAGTGTATATCCAGTTATAGATCAATGTGTATCCAGTTATAGATCAATGTATATCCAATTATAGGTCAGTGTATATCCAATTATATATCAGTGTATATTCAGTTATAGACCAATATATCCAGTTATAGATCAGTGTATATCCAATTATATATCAGTGTATATCCAATTATATAGATCAATGTAAATCCAGTTATCGATCAGTGTATATCCAGTTATACATCAGTATATATCTGGTTATAGATCAATGTGTATCCAATTATAAATCAATGTATATCCAGTTATACATCAGTGTATCTTCAGTTATAGACCAATGTATATACTGTTATAGATCAGTATATATCCACTTATAAATCAGTATATATCCACTTATAGATCAGTATATATCCACTTATAAATCAGTATATATGCACTTTAGATCAGTATATATCCACTTATAAATAGTATATATCCACTTATAGATCAATACATATCTACTTATCAATCAGTGCATATCCAATTATAAATCAATATATATCCACTTATCAATCAGTGTATATCCAGTTAAATATCAGTGTATATGCAGTTATGGATCAGTGTATATGCAGTTATATGTCACTTTATTTCCAGTTATAGATTAGCATATATCCAATTATAGATCAGTGTATATGCAGTTGTAGAGCAATAGAGTCAATACAACACAAAAAGACCCTGTGCCCCTCATGTCTGCACCAGCCATCAAACACCTATCTATTCTAATCCAATTTTAAGCACTTGGACCATAGTCTTGTATGCTCTGGCATTTCAAGCACTCAATAAATGCTTCTGAAATGTCTACCACTCTTCCACACAGTGTGTTCCAGATTCCCATCACCCTCTGGGTGAAAAAGATTTTCTTCAAATCCCCTCTAAATCTTATGCCCCTTATCTTAAATCTATGCCCACTGGTTATAGACCTCTCTACTAAGGGGACATTCCATCTACCTTATCTATGTCCCTCATAATTTTGTACACCTCAGTCAGGTCTCTCCTCAGCCTTCTCTGCTCTAAGGAGAACAACCCCAGCCTAACTAGCCTCTCTTCATAGCAGAAATACTACAGTACAGGCAACATCCAGGTGGATTCCCTTTGCACCCTCTCCACTATAATCATATCTTACCTATCGTGTAACAACCAGAACTGCACACAATACTCTAGCTGTGACCTATCAGACATTTGGGGTGGCATGGTAGCACAGTGGTTAGCACTGCTGCCTCAAAGCTCCAGGGACCCAGGTTCAATTCCAGCCTCAGGTCACTGTCTGTGTGGCGTTTTAACATTTTCCCTGTGTCTGCATGGGTTTCCTCTGGGTGCTCCAGTTTCCTCCCACAGTCCAAAGATGTGCTGGTTAGGTTGATTGGCCATGCTAAATTGACCCTAGTGTCAGGTGTTTAATAGGGTAGATTTGCGGGAATAGGGCCTGGGTGGGATTATGGTTGGTGCAGATTTGATGGACCAAATGGCCTCCTTCTGCATTGTAGAGATTCTATGATCTTATGCAGCTCCATCATAACCTCCCTTCTCTTATATTGTATGCCTCAGCTAATAAAGGCAAGTATCCCATATACCTTCTTAATCACCTTATCTACCTGTCCTCCTGCCTTCAGGGATCTATAGCCATGCACCCCAAGATTCTTCTGGTCTTCCATACTTCCTAGTGTCCTACCATTCATTGTGAATCCCCTTATCTTGCCAAAATGCATCACTTCACATTTTTCAGGGTTAAATTCCATTTGTCACTGTTCTGCCTATTTGCCTAGCATGTCTATATCATCCTGATTATAAATCAATACATGTCCAGTAATATATATCAACATATATCCACTTATCTATCAATGTACATCATGTTATAGATTAGTGTATATCCAGTTATATATCAGTATATGTCCTGTTATATATCAATGCATACCCAGTTGTATATCAGTGTATATCCAATTATTGATCCGTGTATTTCTAGTTATAAATCAATATATATCCAGTTATATGTCAGCATATATTCAGTCATATATCAGTATATGTCCTATTATATATCAATGCATATCCAGTTATAAATCAGTATATATCCTGTTATATATCAGTGTAAATCCAGTTGTACATGTATATACCATTTTATATATGTGTATGTTGTTATACATCAGTGTATATCCAGTTATGTAGCAGTGCATATCCAGTTATATGTCTAGTTATTTATGTGTATATCATTTTATATATCAGTGTATATCCAGTTATATATCAGTGTATATCCAGTTATATATTTGTATATATCAGTTTTTGCAGTCCTCGTCAACACACAGAAAATATCCCACTCTCCGCAAACTGTTTGGGAGGGGCTCCAAAGACTTCATAAAACGTTTCAAAAGACACAATTCTTCTTCACGCTCATTATTTCCAGTCGAGGATTTTCCGAGCCTTGTGTATTTTTAGCGGGTCTTTATTCGTTTTTATTTTAAAAGATCGTAAACAAATGACTCCTATTCCAGCTATTCGCTCGCTATCAGTGTTAACGCAGAATGCATAACCCACATCGTCTCCACATTACATGCGAGATTAGTTGGCGTTTTCTTTCCGCAAGTGCAAACCTCCTAAGATTATCGACAGCTAATGCAATCTAAATCCTCTCTGACTCATCCTAGAAATAATAGTGTCGATTAAGATAAAGTAATTCAGCCGAGCTGATTCTGGGGGTGCATGAAGAATAATGCGGCTTATTCCTGGCTTTAAAAGTGATCTCCTCTCTGTTCAGGAGTGAATGGCGATTAGCGGACACATCCTGCAGAGCTCCCAGTCCGGACACAGCACTGCATGTCGCACACACCAAATACAGATAGGAAGAAGACTTTAAATACCCTCTTTCACAAGCATCCATGAGTAACTAATGATTTCCCGTAAACATCTACTGCCATGATCTG
Source organism: Mustelus asterias (assembly GCF_964213995.1). Lineage (NCBI taxonomy): Eukaryota > Metazoa > Chordata > Chondrichthyes > Carcharhiniformes > Triakidae > Mustelus > Mustelus asterias. The sequence goes on along the minus strand of NC_135801.1, from coordinate 79,577,505 downwards.
TATAGGTTGATTCAGTGATCTTTATTTTGCTAACAGAAGAATTTAAAATGACTACTTGTCCATTTATATATATATACATATATATAACAGTTCGTATTGTGGATGTATTTGCAGCCTATATGTCACCTGGATGAATTGTTATATGGAGTAAGCAGCGTTTTCAGCAATATTACTGCCTTCTGTGGAAAGAGCCCTACCTACTGCTAAATTCTCAAGTCGAGTACCCAGGTACATTTAGAAAGGTGAATATAGATACTCAAAGGTACTCACGCATATCGATATGAGATACACTCGAAGCATTGATAGTCACCATTGAATTGTGTCACATTTAAAGGAGACTATTATTACTGAGTCTCATTCGTACTGTGGAGGTCGGAGGTCCGCTCACTTAATCTCATATTATTCTAAATCCAAGGCAATGCACGCACATAAGTACAATACTGCATTGTGATCGTTCCCCTACTTACCAGTTTAACTGATCTGCCATCAGCTTTAAGTTACGCCAATTTTCCCGAGACGCATTTCACAAATCCCCAAAAGCAGAAGCCTTGCCAAGAATTGACAGACTTACCTTTATACTTATCTGACTTTAGTCCCAATCAGTTTTACATTCCTGTTATTTGAATGACTGCAGTACCTCTGCACTTGACCTACCCGATAGATCATCTGTTAAACTGACTGTATGAGAACATGACTCATGAAGCTACCTTTCCCCCTTGACCCATTCTCTCATTCAGGCTGCAGTTGCAGGATGTGTCCCGTTACCCTCCTTTCAGACTTCTCAGTAACTTTAAGTAAGTTTACACCGAGTTTCATTGTCTGTACGTGTGGACTAAATTATAATAAAAGCAAAATACTGCAGACTGGAATCTTGTTTTTATTCATTTGTGGGACATGGGCATCACTGGCTGGTCAGCATTTATTGCCCATCCCTAGTTGCCCTTGTTCAGAGGACAGTTGAGAGTCAACCACATTGTGGCTTTGGAATCACATGTAGGCCAGACCAGGTAAGGATGGCAGATTTTCTTCCCTAACAGACATTAAAGTTTAAAGTTTATTTACTAGTGTCACAAGTAGGCTTACATGAACATCACAATGAGGTTATTGTGAAAATCCCCTAGTCGCCACACTCCGGTGCCTGTTCAGGTACATTGAGGGAGAAATTAGCACGGCCAATGCACCTAACCTGCACATCTTTGGACTGTGGGAGGAAACCAGAGCACGCGGAGGAAACCCACGCAAACACAGGGAGAACGTGCAGACTTCGCACAGTGACCCAAGCCGGGAATCAAACTCGAGTCCCTGGTGCTGTGAGGCAGCAGTGTTAACCACTGTGCCACTGGGGATGGGGGTGGAGCAGTAGGAGCTGGATGGAGAGTCAGTGATAGGTAGATGTTAAGGAGAAATTATAGTCTATCATTGAGCAACAGTAAGTTTCCAAATGGCAATGCTTGCTATTCAGGACTCCAGAAGACTAGTCATTTTGCACTAAGATCCAACAGCTGAGGTGGTTGCAAGATGAAAATAGATATTCCCATGTCTTGTGAAGAGGGCAACAGTATTTTTACATGCCTAAATGAATGATGGGCGTACAAGCAGAGTTTATCGCTCCCACTGGCCAGTAATCAGGAATTAGAATTGGTAACAATAGTATTTTGATTCCCAACCCTACCTCTAAAAGTTGACGTGTCTCTGACCTAACCCTTAAAAAAAATCCTAGCGAATGGCAGGATTGTTGAAATGGCAGCATGACATTTTGATTCTGTGCAACTAGCAGGGAGAGGGTTAATGAGTAACTTCTTAACTGTTTCAGAAAACCTTCTCTGGTATGAAATGATTAATAGGGCAGGGCACACTTTCTTGATATTGGACGAGTGCCCAGTACACGTTGTTAAGTTGTAATAAAAACAGAAATCGAGGGAAATGCACAACAGGTCGATCAGCATTTGAGAAAGGTTAAAGTCTTGGGTGGGGACCCTGCATCAGGATTGATTTTATGAACAGTCACAGCCCAGGTATTAACCTGTACTGTCATTCACATTCTGCTTAGCCGGCAACGTTTCTTAGCATTTGCTAATAATTGTTTCAGATTGCAAGGCTTGGAGATTTTCTGTATACATTTGTTAATAGTAATGTCTGCTTTATATTAACGTCCAACTCCGGAGGGAGGGGAGAGGCAGGTTATATATGATTCGAGATATATAACTGGTTTACATTTAAACTAAAATTCAGTGAGTGATTTTGATGTCTAACTTAAGTACCTGTATTTTCCTGGAGGTGAACAGCAGCGCCAGAATGGGCTCGGCAGACTTCTCCTCTAAGCAGAAATTGCTGGCTGGGGAATTGCTGAGCCTTCAGTATTATTGTTCACTTTCAGTTTGAGGCGATAGAACAGCATTTCCTTCCTCTATGCAACGTCCAGACAGTTGGTCAAAAATCTAAAAGGCAAACTCCTCCACCGAGACAGAATTTGGTGGGAAGCAAGCACGGAATCACTTCAGGGGCATGCTTCCTCTTAGAAAACTATCAGAAAAGGCTGCGAATGCTCTTCAGCTCAGGCAGCTTCTGTGGAGAGAGAAACAGACGGAAGATAGCTTTGTTTTAATCGCTGCCAGTCCTGCTGAATGTTACCAGCATTTACTATTCTTACAAAAGCAAATTACTGCGGATGCTGGAATCTAAAACCAAAAGCTTGTCAAAGCTTTGACAAAGGGTCATCTGGACTCGAAATGCCAGCTCTTTTCTCTCCCTACAGGTGCTGCCAGACCTGCTGAGATTTTCCAGCATTTTCTCTTTTCTATTTTTATTTCAGGTTTATCAGCATCCGCAGTATTTTGCCTTTTCTCCCAAAACTATCAAAAGAGCTTTGTTTTAAAACGGAGTCTTCCGAACGAGCATGAAATGAGTGAATATTGAATGAAATGATAATATAGAAGCAGACATCTAAGCGTGTCGATATTAATAAATATGAATCAGCAAATACCTGAATAACAAAGCACTCTTCCATCCTGCACATCCTTATTTTCACACGTAAAGCGTAAAGCATATCACGCAAAAATTAAATTTAAAGCATCGCTACATTTGAAGATTGGTTGTATATTTGGGACACAGCGCTGAAACAATGGTACAGAAATACCATTGCAGTCTCCAAAGAGTTAAACTGTGGGAAATCTGTTAAGAATATCATTTGTGAGAGAATTCTATCCTCTATCTGTGTTACATCTGATTGTGGCTATTCTGGAAAGATGATCGCTTGCAAATGTGTGTTTGTCTGGAAGGCATGATTGTGCGAACACCAAGCATATGTATCAGAAGTAGCAGAAAAGTATGTTAGAAGGTGGGCAACACAAGTAGGGCAGAAAAAACATACACATACATATGTTTATATAAGTTTAAGGGAAATAAATACTTCGTAGAATTGTTACAGCAACCAGCATTGAAATTGTTACAGCAACCAGAAGACTCTTTACTGCCCTCTCCTGGCGGCCAGCAGCGCCACACCCTTCCCATCTGTAGGGAAATTGACACATTCTCCACCAATCACCTTGCAGGGAACCCTCATGATATTAGTTGCTGCGACGTCATTGGTCAATCCTGGTGGGAGCACCTGAGTGCGTGGGCATTGGATTTTTATGTACTTCCGTTGCAATGTTCCATGTTGTGCTGAATAAAATGTGATTATAGCAGTTCAGAAAAGGAACCACATTGTATAGGCAGCACGGTGCCATAGTGGTTAGCACTGCTGACTCACAGTGCTAGGGACCCAGGTTCCACTCCGGCTTGGGACACTGTGCAGAGTCTGCATGTCCTCCCCGTGTCTGTGTGGGTTTCCTCCGGGTGCTCAGATTTCCTCCTATATCCGAAAGTCGTGCTGGTTAGATGCATTGGCCATGTTAAATTCTCCCTCAGTGTACCCGAACAGGTGCCGGAGTGTGGCGACTAGGAGATTTTCACAGTAACTTCATTGTGATGTTAATGTAAGCCTACTTGTGACACTAATAAATAAACTTAAACTTATTGTCAGACATCAGATGTAATGAGCATTTGAATAAAGCTGTGGCTTCCTCTCCTGGCTCTCTTGAGGGACCAACCCTGCCTTCTTACAAGCAACAGTGGCACAGTGGTTAGCACTGCTGCCTCACAACTCCAAGGACCTGGGTTTGATTCCAGGCTTTGGTAACTGTGTGGAGTTTGCACATTCCGTGTCTGCATGGGTTTCCTCCGGGTGCTCCGGTTTCCTCCCACAGTCCAAAGATGTGCAGGTTAGATTGATTGGCCATGCTAAATTTCTCCTTAGTGTGCTGGGATGATTAGGTTAGAGGGAGTAGTAGGATCAATATATGGGGTTACAGGGATAGGGCCTGTGTGGGATTGTTGTTGATGCAGACTCGATGGTGCGAATGGCTTCCTTTTGCACTGTTGGGTTTCTATAATATTTCTAACAACCTCAGCTACTCTATCCTCCTTTCTTGGCTCCCTTCCCACTTTGCTCATTGTGGCTAATTACAATTTGTTTCCATTCCCTTTCACCCCACCCACCACTGCCCCTGGAACTCTGCCAGCAGATCAACAATCACTGCCCATCTTAGTATTTCCCTCTAGAACACTTGTTTGTTTGTGCAGAAGACTCTTTACCACCCACAGAATTATTGTGAATGATTATTATTGACATTGTGCGGCTTTTACAGAAAGTTGTCTACTAAGTAGCAACATTGCTACTTATTGATGCCTCCAGGCCATTTCCACCAGTTGCCTTTCCAAGCCATCACAGTTGTGCTGTCATTCTTACCACCAAGTCAGTCCCTCCCCTAGACCTCTGAAATCCTTTGATCAGCTGACCCTCTCCCACTCTACAGATCCTGCAGTCTCAATCAATTAGCTGTAATCTGAACATTTGTTCAGCATCTCTAAGTTTGCCTATCATATTTGAATGAGGCAAGGATGTCAAAATTGTGGAGGCCTCTTCACCACCTGAATAGTTGGCAATCCAGCAAGCTAATTGCCCAATTGTAGAAATAGGGCCCTTTATCTCCGCTTGAAATTACTCACTGATGATCGTTTAATCCATTGGTCATCCTCCCAGTGCCTCTCACTGTACATTGCTGGCACTTCTTTATCTGATATCTTCATTGGAATATCCTGTTTTTGATGCTTGCAGAGGAGGGAGCAGCCTCTGACTGTCAATGAGACATGTGTCCTACATGTGCCAAGATCAAAAAGACAAACCAAATAGTGAAGGAAATATAAACACACAAACGCACAAATGGAGGATGCTGCACCAGGAAACAAGAGGCCCATGGGCCCAATATTCAAATTTCACTCCTATTTGACTGTACAGATGGAGGCCTGAAGTGAATTTCTATATTCATGTAAATTAAGTCATTTCAATATGAGAATAGGCAAATTCTTGACAGCTAAAAAGATTAATGGCGATAACAATGTTACAAAGATATCACACAAAGCAGCAAAAACAGAAAGTGCTGGAAAATCTCAGCAGGTCTGGCAGCATCTGTGGAGAGAGAAACAGTCCAATTTTGTCCATTTGGAGTCCAATATGACTGTTTTGAATCCAATATGACCTTTCTACAACTGTCAGAGAAAAAACTGTAAATCCTGGAAGGTGCCATTCTTACGTGGAAATAATATCTATAAACATCAAATATTGTCAGTTATATTATAAGTGGCAAAAATGGTACCCATTTTATGCTTTTCAAATTCATTTATTGTGCTGTCAGATGGGATGACCTTTACAGAAATATAAGAAGTTACTTTTTATATAAATATAACGGCCATTGTTGCAAAAATGCTTGATTCATATAGATACAAATTGATTCAATATACCAAAACAATAACAAAACACACTGCACCATCAAATGGGGCACAGAACAAAAATGCTTCAAATTATGTTATTTTAGCAATTTTGCCCCAAGTTTCCAATTTGAATATTTACATCAGGTTGTACGACTGTAGCCTGAACTACAGTGTTCCCTACCCCAGTGTATTAAAGCATCACCTGGATTTATCAGGGGGCTTCTCCTAATCCCCAGAAAAACGACAGCAATGGCTGAAAACAGCCCTGGCAGTTTTTGCTGTATCTCCAGCGTTTCACTACAAAGGGTTATGAACGTAGCCCAATCCATCACGCAAGCCAGCCTCCCATCCATTGACTCCATCTACACTTTCCGCTGCTTTGGAAAAGCAGCCAGCATAATCAAGGACCCCACACACCCCGGACATTCTCTCTTACATCTTCTTCCGTCAGGAAAATGATACAAAAGCCTGACTCAAAAACAGCTTCTTCCCTGCTGCCATCAGACTTTTGAATGGGCGTTTCATATATTAAGCTGATCTTATCTAACCCTAGTTATGACTGTAACACTACATTCTGCACTCTCTCATTTCCTTCTCTATGAAGGGTATGCTCTGTCTGTACAGTGCACAAGAAACAATACTTTTCACTGTATCCCAATGCATGTGACAACAATAAATTAAGTCAAATCAAATCGAATCATTGATCTTCTGTCAGAGTTACAGTCAAAATTAGGAGGACTCTGTGGAATATTTTCCCAGTTGTTCCCTCTCCTGCTTTTTCTAGAACTAGTTGACAATCATAATCTTTAAGGGCTTTACAGAAATGCCCATTCATTACCACTGTTGCCATAAGTTTCTGCTACATTAAGCAGGAAGCAATAACAATGGAGAAATCTCAATCCAATAACCAATGATAGCATGAGCAGTCACAGTGGCCGTAAAGGTGGCCACTGAACCCATCAATGGGATCTTTCAGATAACCACTTAAAAATCAAAACACTGGAGATCAATTTTAAGCTCATCTGCAAAGAGAAAACAAGTTAATGTTTTGGGTTTAGATCCTTAGAAAAGAGAACTGAATGGAAAAGTCCTAAATACTGTTGAACATAGAAAGAGAAGGAAAGCAATGGGTGCTTCAGTCATGGTGAGTGAGTTAATGTGATGACTGACCTGTGAACATCAGAACATTAGAAAACTGGTACACTCTACCCTTTCCAGTTCAGAAATCCAGCATGGAATTCTACCAAAACATTCTGGGTGTTGAATTTGTGGGAAAACTGGGGTAATTCACGCTGGTTTTTTCAGTGAGAGTTCAGAGGGGAATCTCCCACACTCTGTGCAATTCAGAGGCCACCAGCGTGAATATCATTACATTTCAGGAGACGGGGCGTATTCCCGCCCAGGAGACTGAAACCTGCATGCCTCTGCGCATGCACAGTGGTCCCACACTGTCAGCCTCCTAGTTTGTGGCCAGCTCAATCGCTGACCAGCCCTGTGACCCCTGCAGTGCTGCCCCCCACAAAAACCCCCACAGCCCAATCATGGCCCCTTGACCATTCCTAGGCCAGTCCTGACACCCCGCCCCCTAGTCCCGGACAGCCCCGATCTCCAGCACCCCCAAAACAGTTCCCCCCCCAGCAGTGCCAATCCCCCTCCTCCCGCAGGCAGAACCCCCCAGGCCATCCCGATCTCCAGTCCCTCCCCAGACTCCACCTCCTGACTGAACTCCCAGATCGCTGGCCTCCCTCCTGCCCCCGTGCAGAGTGGCAGCAGGACCCCCACCATGCCCCGCCCACCCATAAGCCCTGCCCCCAATAGGCCCCACCCCCTTGGCACTGCCCCATGCCCGGTGGACAGTGTCAAGGCGTCTCCTGGGCATGGGTACTTTGCCATTTGGGCAGTGTCAGGGGCATAGGCTGGCACTGCCAGGTTGCCCATGCACAGGGGCACCAACCCCCCAGCACCCAACCCCTGGGGTGCCCTGATTGCCTCCCTTCACTCCAGCAGGGTCAGCCCACCAGTTCCTCAAGGTTGGGAGCTACTGTAAACCCTGCTGGAGTGAAACACTCTGGCAGGGGGTGGGGGGGGGGGGGGGGGGAGATGCTAGCGGGCCCAGAGAATTCAGTCATAGGCCCACTAATCACATTTAAATAACATTAAAATTACTTACCTGTTTTTCCCGCCAGTTTCCAGTGCACATCTGAAGGTGCCAGAAATCCGGGGCTGGGAGATGCGTGCGTGGCTGGAACGCATGCACAAATTCTGCACATGCCCGGAAGCGAGATTCTCCCATCTCGCTGGGAGAATCGTGCCCCCCCTGTAAGTTTTAGGGCAAATCCTCCATGATTAAAGAACCCAGGGATAAGGAAAATGGCCGACTGGTTGTCAGGCCACATGAATATGCAAGAGGCTGGGATAACGAGAAGGTCGAGACAGGGATAATCTAATCAACAGGAAACAAAGGAGAAACTATGACCAGCAGGCAAGAAGTAAATGGCCCAGCAGCAAAGACAATGGAAACAGATCATTCCATCCACAGACAACATCAATGACTCATCTCGCTGATGGGATTCCAATCAGGATGACTCAGAGAACATTTAAGAGACATTACAATGTCAATTAAGGGCAGTCCCGACAGTTCCAGCCTTTTGTCCCAGTCAATCGAAACTATCAATGATCAGAAACTGTTTTTGTGTGAGAGAATCACTGCTTCAGGTTTTAAAAAGGGACAAGCAAGCTCTGGTCTCGTTTTTTCTCTTCGGACCAGCATAGCAGCACTCTTCTCCTGTTTCCTGCCTCTCGTTCGTCTCCAGCACGCAGCCTGAAGCCCACTGAGCAATTTAAACTAGGATTGTGAGTATCCCCTGGTAATTCGCGAAGTTCCCGAGATCATCATAGTGGATGAGGCTTTGGGGAAAGGGGGGGCTTTTGCATGTACCTTTCATAGTTTAAGACACTGGTAAACTTGTGTAAAATAAGCATTCCGTTGTGTCCGTTTTAGTATTCCTTCCATAGCTATAGTCTTATAGAGCATAAGGCATTGTGTGTTGTTTTCCTGGTGTTTGGTGATATTGACCAAGTGTTTTAATAAATATATATATATATATATCTTTGACTTCCATTGGAGTCCGTTTTGATCTTTTCAATTTCTCACCAATGATCTCTGACCAAGTCACAATATTAAATATTCCTTACCATAATTCCGGAGTCTAGAACTGAGGGTACCCTGGGCACTTCGAAACCGCCCACTCAGGAAAGGCTGCCAGGTAGTGGATAGGCAGCAGTTTCCTTTTCTCTCTCTTGGGAGCACTACTCAAGTGAAGTAGACGCAAGATGGCCGTTGTTCCATCGGCGAGAGAGAGAATCACTCGGGCATTGGTGGGGTTTGGGTAACGGAGAACCAAACCTAAAATAAGCCCAGTGGAGTTAAAAAGAGGGATCCCGCTACAATCCCCCCCCCCCCCGCCAGAAATACCAGTTGTCTGGAAACCTTTTGCATAGCTCTAAGCAACACTGAACATCATTTTAGGAAAGTACTCTGGGATCAGAAATATGGAAGATACAGTACTTGGATGTATAAAACAACTTTTATTACTGCTTTATGTTTTATCACAGTTTTATGCTACAGGTAACTATTCACACATGTAGTCTTTTTCGGTTACTCACTTGTAGTTAGGCATTCTAATGTAATTCTATAATCCAGAATATTTTGAAATCCAGAAATGATTTAATTCCAAGTATTCTGGAAGAGGTTACAGTGGAGTTAATTCAAAAGCTCATCTCAATGAGGGACTGAGAATAGATTAATAGAATGAAAAATAATTAAGGAGGTGGATTGAAAAGAAAGGAAAGATCCTTTCATTTATAAAGAACATTTCACACTAAGCTGACTCTAGAACCCTTGAAAATGGTGGATGTGACCCAGATGCACAGGTCCTGCTCCACTTCCAGCAGATCTCATTTTTGCTGGTGGGAGAAAGGGGTGGGGCATGCATCACACAGGCAGGAAGCCCAAACATTTGAAATTAGTGTGGAGTTAAAAGGGACCTCAATTCCACTGATTCAAGGGCCTTAACTCATGGTGTGAGTGTCACAAATATATGGAGGAGGCATAAACAATTGTGAAAGGTGGCTAAGGTCTACTTAAGTGTCGACCTGATGTTATTTGAATTCCCGGCCCTTTAAAAATGAAAAAAACCACAGATGGCAGTTGTCAAAGTAAAAATGCAGACAGCTGTTGCTGGAGTGCATTGATTGACATGCCATTTGCTATAGCTCAGAAAAAGCCATCTGTTCCTGCAGTTTAAATAGACTTCATTGCTCACATTTCACAAGGGCTGTTGTTATCATTGTTGTTAATGCTTGGCTGAGTTTCAGAAAGCTCAAAACCTACTTCTCCTAGCAGGACGATTGAGTTCATATTTTGAGTGATAGTTTTAAGAGACTTTTAAAGGATTAGTTGTCTTCAGTGTGGTTGGTGAGTAGAAGTATTCTTGTTTTTACAAAAGATTGACCAATTGAGGGAATTAAAATCTGGGAATGAGTTTCATGAATGAAAGTTTTTTTTTCAGTATCAAGTGGATAGCTTATCAAATATCTTAAAATAAGTGATTAGTGAGATAGTTGACATATTGATTTTAAATTTCAAAAATTCTCGAGATTTGGGAAAGTTCCATTCAATTGGAAAATACTGAATATAACTCCTTTATTCAGAAAGGGAGGGAGCTAAAGGACAGTTACCTTAACATCTGCATAGGGAAAATGGTAGAAGATACAATTAAAGGTATCATTCGACATTTGGAAACATTTAGGGTAATCAGGCAGAGTCAAAATGGTTTTGTACACAGGAAATAATCTTTAACCAATTGATTGGAGTTTTTCTGAAGAAATAACAAATGCAGTGGATAAATCCAGTGGATGTACTGTACTTAGATTTCCAGAAGGCATTTGATAGGGTGTCGCATCAAAGGTTATTGTGAAAAATAAAAACTCATACTTTAGGGAACAAGATATTTGCATGGTTAGAAGATTGGTTAGTTAATAAGAAACAGAGGGTAAGCATAAATGAGACTTTTTCTGGTTGACAAGATGTAATGAGTGGTGTGCCACAGGGATCAATGTTGGGGACCCAACTTTTTACAATTTATATAAATGATTTGGATGAAAGGATAGAAGGTATCGTTGCTATATTTACTGATATACAAAGATAGGTAAGAAAGTAAGATGTGAAGAGGACACAAGGAGGCTACAAAGGGATGTAGATAGGTTAAATAAATGGGAAACACTTGGTAAATGGAGTATAATGTGGGAAAATGTGAAAGTGTCCATTTTGGCAGGAAAAAAATTACATTATCTAAATGGTGCGAGACTGCAGATCTCTGAGATGCTAAGCAATCTATGTGTCCTGGTGCATAGAATTATAGAATCCTACGGTGCAGAAGGAGGCCATTCAGCCCATCAAGTCTGCATCAACAACAATCCCACCCTATCCCCATGCATTAGCCTTACTAGTCTTACTGACTCTAAGGGGCAATTTAGCATGGCCAATCCACCTAGCCCGCACATACTGGAGCACCCAGAGGAAACCCACGCAGACTCGGGGAGAATGTGCAAACTCCATACAAACAGTGACCCAAACCGGGAATCGAACCCAGGTCCCTGGTGCTGTGAGGCAGCAGTGCTAACCACTGTACCACCGTGCCACCCAGAGTGAATTGCAACAGGCTAGTATGCAGGTACAGCAAGTAATTGGGAAAGATAGTGGAATATTGTCATTCATTGAGAGGGGAATTTAAAAAGTTATGCTTCAGTTAAACAGAACCCTAGTGAGACCACATCTGGAGTATTGTGTACAGTATTGGTCTCCTTATTTAAGGAAAGATATAAATGCATTAGAAGCAGTTCAGAGAAGATTTACTAGACTAATTCCTGGAATGGGCGGGTTGTCTTATGAGGAAAGACTGGATGGGCTAGGCTTGTATCCACTGGAGTTTAGAAGAGAAAGAGGTGACGTGATTGAAACATAAGTCTTGACAGGGTTGATGTGATGAGGATGGGAGAGTCTAGAACTAGGGGCCACTGTTTACAAATAGAGGATAGGATTTAGGATAGAGATAAGGAGAATATTTTTGTCTCAGAGGATCATGAGTCTTCGGAAATCTTCCTGAAAAGGCAGTGAAAGCAGACCTTGAATATTCTTATGGAAAAGGTAGATAGTTTTTGATAAACAAGGGGATGAAAGATTATTATGGGCATGAGGGAATGTGGAGCTGAGATTGAAATCAGATCAGATTCTTATTGAATGATGCAGACTTGAAGGGCTGAATGGCCTATTCCTCATCCTAATTCATATGTTCATATGAGCGAGATTTCCCAAATTGAGTTTCCTGCTCTGAAGGTGAAAAGGCCCTTGGGGGATTGTTGTAGTCAATTTGTGTTGTTTATAATGAAAATTGTTCTGTCTTTTCCAGGCAGTGCACAATTCAATAGTGCACAATTTCAATGGCCTGAAGCTTTCAGATGGCAGGATTTCTCTTCATGACAACGGAAGAGTCAGTGGCGAACACATCCCCACTGACTCCGAGTGCCCTGCATCCATTTCATGCTCGAGTGAACATCAGTTGGCTGCAGGCAGGATTACCACCCTTCTCTTGGGAGGAATTCCCACCTTAGACAACTGGCAGCAATCAGATTGGCCAGCAACTCTCCAGTACCTGCAGTGACAGGAGCTGAAGAGGAACTTCAGGAAGATGTTTAAGGGGTCCCAGGGCAGGGAGGGTAGGGAAGGCTTGGGGGGGAAGGCACAAATTGGGTGTTTGGGGTGGCAGGGAAAGTCCAGGGGTGGGGGAGACGGAGGTCCAGCAGCGATCAGACCTGAAGGTTCCAATGTCAGAAGAGGGCTTCTAATGAAGGCATACCTCCCTTTTCCTGCCCGAGATTTAAGCCCATTAATTTTTGGGCTTCCCCATGCCAAGTGAATCTTCCCATCAGCCTAAAAATTTGACATTGGCCAGGAAACGGCCCTTAAGTGACCAATAATTGGGCCACTTAAGGGCCTCAACTGGGCTAAAGGCAAGCATCCTGTCTGAGGTCTTGCCCGTCCCAACACAGAAACACTGCAAGGTTGGGTTAGGTGGGAACCCAGAGGGAAGCCTGTTCATTCAATTGCATGTTTCCCCAATTCTTGCCCCACATCCCCCCCCCCACCCCCCCCCCTCCCCCACCTAAAAGCCCAACAGCAGGGTAGCGTGAAATGCAGGCCAATGTCTTCAGACCATGTGTATATGCAGCTAAAGTAGAGCTAGAGTACTGAAGACCTACTAAAGTACTACATCGAGCTACACCACTAAAACAATAATTACAGAACATTAATTAAAGTCGGACGTTTGAGTAACCACACAGACTTAGGAAATTTTACTTTTGTTTGTTGCATTCTCTATTCTAATACAGCAAGATTATGTGACCTTACTGCTGAAGGGTTAGAAAGCAGCACTGACAGATGGGTATAAGAGGCAAATGATCAGTGAGCTGTGAAAGTGCAGGATCACTTAGCGATGGGGTGTGGGGGGGGGGGTGCAGATATGCAATGCCATTTGCTAGCAAATGTTTCACAAAGCTGATTAAGCATCATTGCTTAATGCTCGCTTTTGCAATCAGAAAAACAAGGGGAATGAGTAGGGATGGTCTACTCTTTCTGTAAACTTTCAGCTGACAGATACTAATCATGATCCCCGATGTCACCATAAAAGCCACAACTCCAATATTTTCATTTCTTTGTTGCAAAGAAGAGGGAAAAAGAACAGAGACACTAGTAATTCACCCATTTTATGTTGCCCCAGCAATTCTGAGAAAAGGGCAGGCATGCAAATAACATAGTTGGATGTGAAATTGGGAGAGGGTGGACGGGCAGGTAGGAGTCATTCTGTTTTGAAGATTTGTTGAAGGACTGCCCAGTCATGAGCTGACTGAAGCAGATGACCCTAGTTCTTGTGACTGCTCCATCCAGAGCAGAGAAGGATAGGTCACAAGGAAAAAAAGGCCCAAAAAGCAAAGTACTCTTTTTTTTGTTTAAGGATCCATTGGATCCTCAGGGCTTTGTAACTGGCTAGCACCTGGGATAGAAAAATACCAATGTTCATGTTTTTAATAAAGGATTTTGGGTACAGACAACGATTAAACTGCAGTCGACTTGGGTACAAACAACATTTAAACCCAGAGTACTCAATTTCTAAGCTTTAATAACTTGTGCACAAGTAAGAACTCAAGGCAAACAAAGTATTGCCGGGTGTTCTATTGATTCATACAGAAAATGCAATAATTATAGTTAATTACAGCAAATGAGAAATAAGCAATTTTTCTAATCCTTCATTTGCATACATATCCACCAATCATAGCATAGCCTTTTGCCCTTTCTCATCCAATAGAAAACTGTCTCCTGCCAATCCTTCATTAGCATAATATGTCCCCATATCTTGCTATTTGGTAATTGTCATGGTAACTTGTTCTTTGATTTTATCCTGCATCCTAGTCTTGGAATGCAGTGTTCATGGAACAAGGTTTTGAGATTTAGTTGCTTATCTTGAGTACGTAAGTGTTGGCCTTACTGACAGCCTGACTGAGGGCCCCACTGAAGGCCTTGTTTGGCTAATAATCATTTTCCATTACTTGACAGAGTTTTTTGACAATTATGGAACTTTAATTTTCACAATTGTTTGTAAGCTAACTTCCACATTTTAACATTCAGTGGAGTATTTTGATCGGATAAACCATCAGCTGAACTCATCTACCAATACTTACATTAAATTACATCAAATTTGCAGCACAGTCACAGGTCATTCAGCCCAACTATTCTCTACTGGTTTTTATGTCATTCATAAGCCACCTCCTGTGCTATTTCATCTCAGCCTATCCACGTATCCTTCTAATCTTTTCTCTCTTGTATGCTTTTCGAACTTCCTCTTAAATATATCTATGCCTTTCACTTAGACAACTCCATGTGGTAGCCACTTTCCGGGTAAAGAATAATATGAATGTTAAGGGATATTTTGTGAATGATGCTTGCTGATTTAATATGAAATTATTCCATATATGTTGACCTTATCAGGAGGAATCTATCAAAGCTAAATTGGACATTTTATGTGACTGTGACAATGCTCAACTTTCCATTCCCATCTTCCCTGACAACATTCTTGTCCAATGCCTCTCCTACATCATCCAGCGGGGTAGGCCTGCTCACACATGGTTCCATTCTTATCTACCCAGAAAATAATCTGCAATGGCTTCTTTTCCCACTTGTGCACCACTACTTCTGCAAGCATCCAATGATCCATCCTTGCGTACCCCCACCACCTTCTCCACTCCCTGCCCACTGAACCCCCTAATATCTCATCCACATGCTGCCCAATTCTGATACCACCCAGCTCTACCTCACCATCACCCCTCTACACCTTTGATTTGACACCCTGGAGCGAATACGGGAAGTGTAGCTGGCGAGGGGTGGACAATGGAAAGGTTCATTGACCTCAGGCGGGATTTTCCGGTTTTGGGCCAATGCAGCCGGAAAATCCCATCCCCTGTATTGGACGCATAGAATTTCTTTTCAAATCCCTCCATGACCTTTGCCCTCCCTATCTGTGCAACCTCCTCCAGCCTCACAAACCTCTGAGACAACTGTCCTCTTCCAATTCTGGCCTCTTGCACATTCCTGATTTTCATCGCTCGCCCATTAGCTATGAAATTCCCTCCCTAATCCTCTCTTCCTTTAAGACAGTCCTCAAAACCTACTCCTGACCAAGTTTTTGGTTATCTGCCCCAGTACTTCCTTATATGGATCATTTTGCTGGATAACATTCCTGTATATCATCGGGAGATTTTTTTTCTCTAGCAAATGTGCTATATAAATACAATATGCAGCTGAAAAGAGCTGAGTACGCAACGGCCAAGATTTTAAAGCCCCGTCATGTCGTGTCTCCCCCCAGTGGATGTGGTGGGCCATTGAAATTGCCGCTTACTTCAGCGGTACTGTAATGTCCCGTTGGGTAGGAGGGGATGTAAAATCCTGGCTGTGGGGTAAAATCCAATCAGATGGCACTGCTTCCTGCAGTGCTGCACTCACTATGTGGATAAGCAACATAAACATTCCACTGGTGATGATTTTAGTGCTTCAGATTTTCTCGTTCATTAAGTTTCCTTCATTATGTGTCTAACATCAAGCTGAATTTATGTGGTAGACTTGATCTGATATCCCAGCATTTGGTATAGGCCACTTCAGTCAAAGTACTTTGGACGCACATGTTTTGTCTGGGTTTTGGGTGTAAAATGGGGTCAATCTCTGCCCATTTGAGGGCTCAAGGTCCTGTACCTTTTTTATGCTAGTGTCATGGCAGCTGCTACATCAGTCCTCACCATTTCAGGCATCCCTGGCAACTGCCTGAAATCAGCATTGAATCATAGAATCTACAGTGCAGAAGGAGGCCATTAGGCCCTTTGAGTCTGCACTAACAACAATCCCACCCAGGTCCTATCCCCATAACCCCATGCATTTACCCTCATAATCCCCCTGACACTAATGGGCAATTTAGCACGGCCAATCAACCTAACCTGCACCTCTTTGGACTGTGGGAGGAAACCGGAGCACCTGCGGAGAATGTGTAAATTCAGACAGTGACCCAAGGCCGGAATTGAACCCGGGTCCCTGGTGCTGTGAGGCAGCAGTGCTAACCCACTGTGCCACCATGCCACCCTGGAGCAACTAAAATCGGCAAATTTCCCGGTTTAGGACCTTTCTGAAAAACTCAGTTGTAAAAGATCTGACTAGTTTTTCCATTTTACAGCAGCTTATAACTCCTTTATAACTCCTATAACTTTATAACTCCTACAGTGACCACCGCAAATAAAATGAAGGAAATGTTTTTTTGAGGAGCATAGACGATACTCCTCCAAACTCCATGGGCAGCTGCCAGTTGAAAGTGGCCTTCCTGCATCTTCTCCATATATTGGGATGACTGATTTTCCCTGCCGGGAGTCAGGCTACTCAGTCTTCATCTCTTGCTTTCCTACTTGTTCAGCAATGGAAACAGTTTGCTTCTGTATACCCCCATTAAAGTCCTTAGGTTTCTCTCACCTCTTCAAAGGTTGCTCCAGTCCAGTGCTGCTGTCACTCACCATCTTGCTGCTGCTCCACGCTCTGCAGGAGATGCTTGGCCCCATCCCACTGCCCAAGTCCCTGTTCCCCCTGCGCCTCTTCCAATCTCTAGTCTCCCTTTCAACCCCTCCACCCCAATCCTCCTTCCACTCCCAGTCTCTATGGTCTCCCTCTCTCACTCTCTCTGCCCAAGACCCAATCTTCTGACCCTCATTTCATAGTATGTTTCTCTTCCTCGACCCATCTACAAGATGCACTGCAGCAACTCACCAAGGCTCCTTCAACTGCACCTTCCTAACATGCGATCTCTACTATCTAGAGGGACAAGAATAGCAGCTGAATGAGAAACACCACCATCCGGAAGTTCCCTTCCTAATCAGACACCATCCTGACTTGAAACTATATCACCTTTCCTTCACTGTCGCTGGGTCAAAATCCTGCAACTCCCTTCCTAACTGTGGCTGTACCTATACAGAATGCCCTGTTCAAGAAGGCAACTTGCCATCACCTTTTTAACAGCAATGAAGGATGGGCAATAAAAACGCCGGTCTAGCCAGTGACATCCATGTCCCATGAAAGAATAAAAATAATCTGCATCCTAACCTGCATTTCCCCAGACTTCTCATCTGCCTCCATTTCTCAGTCTCTGTCCTCAGTAATTATTACCATGGGTGATGTTATTATATGGACACTTGCTGCATTCATGCCAAATTCCTCTTTCACCATTTTAATGGAAGTGGTAACATCTTTAAAGACTGGTTAATTCATCCAGTAAGCTAATAAGGAGAGAAATATAATACAGGGAAAGAAAACATCTGTGTAGCTAAACCAGCAAAATTTCAATTTAGAATTTTCAGTGTACATCTATGGACATTACACATTGACAAAACATTGGCCAGGATTTTACGGTCCAATGGGATATTACGTTCCTGCTGAAGTAAGTGCCAATTTAAATGGCCTGCCACATCCACTGGGTGGGATGGGGAGAGACACCCTATGGCGGGGCCCTGAAATACTGGCCATTGCTTTACTTTACTATGCTGAAGATTTTACTTGGGAAATTATAAATGGAGCCAATAAAATATTCTACAGTCTGGGCCGGTTGGGATTAACCATTATTTTCTGTTATGCTTTTTTGATTCATTGACTCCTGTTACATTTAGGGGACGCAATGGCCCAGTGGTATTTTCACTAGAGTATTCATCTAGAAACTTAGCTGATGTTCTGGGGACCCGGGTTCGAATCCCGCCATGGCAGGTGGTGGAATTTGAATTCAGTAAAAAAATCTGGAATTAAGAATCGACTGATGACCATGAAACCATTGTCGGTCATCAGAAAAACCCATCTGGTTCACTTATGTCCTTTGGGGAAGGAAATCTGCCGTCCTTACCTGGTCTGGCCTACGTGTGACTCCAGAGCCACAGCAATGTGGTTGACTCTCAACTGCCCTTGGGCAATGAGGGATGGGCAATAAATGCTGGCCCAGCCAGTGACGCCCATGTCCCACAAATGAATTTTTAAAAAATTATATTGTTTCTTCATTTTATGAAGAAGGCTAAATGTCAGGAAAATCATATTTTGTTTTATAATTCACCTTGTTATGTTAAAGGTGCTATATAAATCTAAGTTGCTGTTTTTGTTGAAAAACCCCAAACAAAACTAACAACATACATCACAGAAGACAAACAGTGGAACAAAATATGAGATCCACTGCCTATAGCTAAAGTGGAGTAAGTTAACCTATTTATATGGAAGAGGTAGTAACATCAGTCAGTGTCTTTATTGCTTCAAGAAATGAAAGAATTATTAGAAGCTAGATAGAGCTAAGAAGTCGGGCAGGGGGAAACAGGGAATTGGTCCAGTAATGAATAGCAGTAAAAGTCTGCACGCCCTAAATTTGTTTATATAAACATAGCAAACATTTTAAAGTTAAACACTGCACAGCTCAGATCTCCAAGCAGGTTACTGCTTCCTAAATACCTCTACTGGGAATAAAAGTAAATGCCGTCTGTCATCCATTGGGAATATAAACAGCTCTTAGCCTATGCAGTACAGAGTACAGGGGAGTATTCGGTCAGCCTGTTTCAGCCTGAGAGATCAGATTCTTGGACAGCCATATCAAAGTTATTAAAAACTAAACCAAGCATCAAAAACAACAATTGGAGTAGCACAGTCACGCACGTCTCCTGCAAATTATGATCAAGGCACGCTGTATTTTCCCTCATTTCCCAAAATAAAAAACAGAGTAAAACACTGACATGAAATTACACAATTTGTCAAAATGTTACTTTGGCCTTTGAATGTAACACTAGGATATGAACCTCAGTGGAACAGCCACACGCACTGCACATATGCAAGCTCATTTCTTCACTTCATGAATGCATTGTGGAGAGAGGCACCCTTCGCAGCAGAAATTCACCTGAGAGGGTATTGCTTGACCACCTCCTCAGCTTTTGAATGTTGCTGTGAAAATAACTTATTACTGTTGACATAGCAGAATCTAAAGAATAAATACAAATTACTGCGGATGCTGGAATTGGAAACCAAAAGAGAAAATGCTGGAAAATCACAGCAGGTCTGGCAGGGTCTGTAAGGAGAGAAAAGAGCTGACCTTTCAAGTCCAAATGACCCTTTGTCAAAGCTTTGTCAAAGGGTCATCTGGACTCGAAACGTCAGCTCTTTTCTCTCCTTACAGATGCTGCCAGACCTGCTGAGATTTTTCAGCATTTTCTCTTTTGATAGCAGGATTTATATTTGCTTCATATCACAATATTTGGCACTTATATTTAAAAATGTTAGTAAAATGAAAGAAAAAGTGTTCAACTACCAATATATAATTTTTAGACTCCTAACAGTGCAGAATGAGGCCATTCGGCCCATTGAGTCTGCACTGACTCTCCGAAAGAGCATCTTACCTATCCTCAAAGCCTCACACATTTATCCTGCTAATTCAACTAACCTACACACCTTGGCACACCAAGGGGTAATTTAGCCTGGCAAATCCACCTAACCGCACATCTTTGGATTGTGGGAGGAAACCAGAGCACCCGGAGGAAACCCACGCAGACAATGTGCAAATTCCACACAAGGCTGGAGTTGAACATGGGTCCCTGGCACAGTGAGGCAGCAGTGCTAAACACCGTGTCACTGTGCCGTATTTGGCTGTTAAGATCAATTTCTAAATGGTGAAACACCTGAAACAACAGAGGTCCAGAGACTGGGAGGTCCAGGTATCATTAAAATGATCACCCAGATCATTAAAATGTCACAAACAGGTACAAGAATTAATTGAAAAGCCAAATGATGACTTAGATTATGGGATAGAATGCCACATATTCAAATTTGCCAAGGACACAAAGATAGGCAGCATTGTAAGCAATGTAGATGGAAGCATAACCTTGGGCGGCACGGTAGCACAGTGGTTAGCACTGCTGCTTCACAGCTCCAGGGACCTGGGTTCGATTCCCGGCTTGGGTCACTGTCTGTGTGGAGTTTGCACATTCTCCTCGTGTCTGCGTGGGTTTCCTCCGGGTGCTCTGGTTTCCTCCCACAGTCCAAAGATGTGCGGGTTAGGTTGATTGGCCATGCTAAAATTGCCCCTTAGTGTCCTGAGATGTGTAGATTAGAGGGATTAGTGGGTAAAATATGTGGGGATATAGGGGTAGGGCCTGGGTGGGATTGTAGTCGGTGCAGACTCGATGGGCCAACTGGCCTCTTTCTGCACTGTGGGGTTTCTATGATTCTATAGATAGACTAAATGAATGGGCAAAACTGTGGTGAATGGATTTTAATATAGGCAAATGTTAGATCAACCACTTTGACTGAACAGGATAGAACAAGGTACATTCTAAATGGTGAAAAGCAAAAAACAGTGGGGATTCAAAGAGACCTGAGAGGTCAAGGTGCACAAATCAATAAAATGTCATGAACAGGCACAGGGAATAATCAAAAAGGCTAATGGAATCCGGCCTTTATATCCAGAGGAATAGAATACAAACATATGAGCATATGAATTAGGAACAGGATTATGTCATTCGGCCCCTTGAGCCTGCTCTGCCATTCAATGGCTGATTTGATTACGGCCTCAACTCCACATTCCTGCCTACCCTTGATATCTTTCGACTTCCTTGTTAGTCAAGAATCTATCGACCATTGCTTTAAAAAATATTCAATGACCCTCTGCAAGAAAGAGACTTCCAAAGATTCATCAAAATTTCCTCTCATCTCCATCTTAAATGAGAGAGCCCTTACTTTTAAATTTTGTACCCTATGTCTAGTCTCTCCCACAAGGGGAAACATCACTCTCGCATGCACCTTGTGCTGCTTCAAACACATGTATATTATTTTCTTAAATGAGGAGACCAAAACTCTACACAGTTTTCCAGATGTTGTCTCCTCAACATCCTGAACAACTGTAGTAAAACTTCTTTACTTCTATACTTTATTCCCTTTTCAATAAACTACAACATTCCATTTAACTTCCCAATCAATCACTGTATCTATATACTAACTTTTTGTGATCATACCAGAACACCCAGATCCCTCTGTACCTTAGAGTTCTGCGCTCTATCTCCACTTAAATAATATTTTCCATTCACCCTGCCTGATGCGCGATTAAATCATTCAGGAGGCTGGATTGTACCCGGGAAATAAAGGCTTTTATTAGTAACAAGAATGGAGCATACTATATAACAATACAATCTCAGACTAAAGGGTCACCAGGCAGTGCAGTGACGTTTATACTCCTACAGGTAGGCAGAGCCAACCGGAGTGTACCACAGAACAATACCAACAGGTAGAACACCCCAACCCTAACCCCAACAGTGACAACAGTAACATATGTACAAGTACCCATAGTGCTGACCATCTATGGTTCAGTACCCATAGTGGTAACCATCTATGGTTCACCACACTGCCAAAGTGAACAAGTTCACTTTTTCTCACATTATACTCTATCTGCCAAATTTTTGCCCACTCACTTAACCTTTCTATGTCCCTTTGCAGACTTCTTGGGTGGGAGTTTCTGGCCGCGCTTGCCCCAAAACCGGAAAATCCCACCTGAGGTCAATGGGCCTTTCCATGGTGTCCACCTCCCGTCCACTATGATTTCCGTGGTGGACGGGACGGGAAAATCTCACCCCTTATGATACCTTTACAACTTTTTTTCCAACAACCTACTTTATACAAAGCCCTGGTTAGCCCTGGCAGTACTGTGAGCCACATTGGGCATCACACCTTCGGAAGAATATTGGCCTTGGAACAAGTGTAGCATAGAATTACCAGAATGATACCAGGACTCTGAAATTATAAAGAGAAATTACAGGAACTAGAGTTGTATTCCCTGGCATTGAGAAGGTTAAGGAGTGATTAGATCACAATTTACAAAATATTAAGGGGAACAGATAAGGTAGTTAGAGAGAAACTAGTTCTGCTGATTGTGGAGTCCAGGAAAACACGGAGTTATCTAAAAATAATTGAGCCAGACATTTCCGGAGTGCAAGGGTGGTAGAATTTTTGGAACTCTTTTCCATGAACAGCAATCATTCATTTCAAATCAGAGACTGATAGATTTTTGTTAACCAAGGTATTTCCTAGTATTCCCATCTATTTGTTTGATAGTACAGGACTTCTGTATTGCTGAAAAAAGACTTTTTGTCGAAATTTATATTTGTTGTATTCTGCTTGGTTCATCACTGAATTGGGATCCTGGCGATTTTGTTTTGTTTTTCTGTTTCATTGCACTCTTTATATTGTTATTTATCCAGGGAGTTCTTGCTGTAGAGTTTGTGTTCAGCCTATATGTGAACTAGCTCCACTTTGAAGGCCTCTCACTGCTGGTTTATGTAAATGATGGATTCAGTTCCTGGCTTGCAATCCTCAGCTTTTGTCCATGTATCTTTCCCAGTAATATATAACAGTCAAATGATACAAATGGAAAATTTCCCTTCATGATTAATCTTAATACTTGGGGCTAGAAAAGGATAAAAATGGCCAGGATTCTGACACATGGGGCGGGACTTTCCAGCCGCACTTGCCCGGAAACCGGAAAATCCCGCTCAGGTCAACGGACCTTTCCATGGTCTGCCCCTCACCCGCTACAATTCCCATGGCGGGCAGAATGGGAAAATTCACCCACTGATGATTCTCAGCTCCAGCTGTTCATCACTTCTCTCAATAACAGTTGGCTTCTATGTAACAAAATTAAATCTTTTAAGGCACTTCCCAATTAGGCATAAGGAAAATTGAATTTGGTGTAGTGGACTAGTATTCTACAGACTGTGAATTCAAATGTCCCCATGGCAATGTAAATTCAGTTTACAAATTTTGAAAGTAAAAAAGATGGTATTTGGTAATCACAAAAGACCTGACAGTTATTGGATTGTCAGAGAAATCTAACTGGTTTACTAATGTTTTTCAGGGTCTGGTATATATGTGCTTTAGTCCTACACCTATGACGTGTGGCCCAATAAGAAAATTTGACTCAAACATCTTCTCCGGGCACCTACTTCCTTATGTCTAGCAGTGAAACTTCTTGGAATGTTTATTTAATAAAGGAATGATACAAATTGGGGGGCCACACAGTGGCACAGGGGATGGCATGGTGGCACAGTGGTTAGCACTGTTGCCTCTCAGCTCCAGGGATCCGGGTTCAATTTAGATGTCTATCTGTGCAGAGTCTGTACATTCTCCCTGTGTCTGCATGGGTTTCCACTGGGGGCTCTGGTTTCCTCTCACAGTCCAAAGATGTGCAGGTTCTGTTGATTGACCATGCTAAATTGCCCCTTATGTCCCAAAATGTCTAGATTATGGGGGGATTAGTGGGGTAAATGGAATAGGGTCTGTGTGGGATGCTCTGCCAGAGAGTCGATGCACACAAGATGGGCCAAATGGCCTCTTTCTGCATTGTAGGATTCTATGATTCTATGGAATTATATTGTCATTGTGCTCACAAGAATGATCCCAGGAATGAAGGGTTTGAGGAATGTGGGTCTATACTCAGTGGAGTTTAGAAGGATGAGGGGGGATCTAATTGAAACTTACAAAATACTGAGAGGCCCAGAAAGAGTGGATGTGGAGAGGATGTTTCCACTAGTGGGAGAGACTAGAACTCGAGGGCACAACCTCAGAGTGAAGGAACGCTTCTTTAAAACTGAGATGAGGAGGAATTTCTTCAGTCAGAAGGTGGTGAATCTGTGGAACTCATTGCCACAGAGGGCTGTAGAGGCCAGGTCATTGAGTGTCGAAGTGACAGAGATAGATAGGTTCTTGGTTAATAAGGGGATCAAGGGTTATGGGGAGAAAGTAGGAAAGTGGAGATGAGAATCATACGAGCCATGGTTGAATGGCGGAGCAGATTCTATGGGCCAAATAGTTATATGGTTTTATGCTTATCATTATCCAGTGACCTGCTGCAAAGGTGCACAGATAAAATATCATCATCAAACTTCACTGTGAAGGAATAATGACCACTTGGGAAAGCAGGATCAATTCATTAAAATTGTGAACTTGCAGTTTATTTTTAAAGTTATATTTCAATATTAGATCACCCTTTGATGGATTTTGTAAATGTTGGGGATGGGTGGGCTGGAGGGACAATGAGGGAGGAGACAGGTTATCACCCAAGAGCAGCACTGGCGTTAGATTGATGTGGGCCCTGAGCAGAGGTAGGCTCAGGCCTCCTTGATGCTGAACACATGAGCTAACTTAGTCTATTAGTGGCCCACTTTGGCTTGAGGACGCTGGCAACTGTCCTGATTGTTTGAGCCTAAAGCCAGTTCTGTACTGGGGGAGACATGTGGCATCTTCAGAACTCTGTGCCATTTCCAAATGACTGCAGTGAAGTGGGCATGGACCACGGAACAGCAGTAAACACTTTGTGGGCTACCTCCTGGAGTGGGAATGAGACTACAAGAGCTTTCTGCTATTTGATTGATGAGGGTAAGTTGAAGCAGATTGGAAGGCAGCACAAACTGGAGGAAATCAGAGGAACAGAAACCGGGGCAAATTATGGAGATTTGAAATGGGAGCAGATCAACAGAGAGCAGGTACAAGTTACAGACAGGAATTAACAACAATTATTTCAGATTGTAGTGAGATCATGCATTCTCAACGTTCTGGTGCCAGTGCAGTCTTTGCATCTCTTTCTGCGCTGACGACAGTGGATCAGACTAAATCTGAACTGTATGGTGAATTCTGGCTGTGTTATAGGTCCCACTGGGTTGCATGCTTTGAGTGGGAGGGTGGGGAAGGAAATCACTGTAGCATTTAACACAATAGTTGGTGCATCCTAAAATTCTCAATTTTAAAAAATGTTCTTTTACATTACTCACACGGGCAATGAATTGCTCTGTCATTGATTGCACTTGGCAATGGAGTCATGTTTAAATTCTCGCTCTGCCTCCTGGTCATGAGAAACACATTTACTAAGCTGTTAGTGATGGCATATTCCAGTTGTTAACACTTCATTTGAAAATGCCAATTTAAATATCAGCAAGCTGATTCATCATCCACTATCACTCCTGAGAAAAAATCTTCAGAGTGGCAACACAGGCCTGGGAACTCGTGGACTGCTTCTCGGTCATGTTTCCTGCTGCCACCTGCCCTGGAAGCATTCCAAAATGAGTATGAAACATAGAAAAGTTTGGACCCAATTTTTTGTTTTGCTTGAATACATTACTGCAGATGATTGAAGAAATTGAGAGGGGGAGGTGGGAGAATTTGCATTGGTGTTCTCTTGTTTGTCTGCCAGGTATGATACGTTTGTACTCAGGCTTAGCCAAATTTGCATCAAACTCATTCAAATACTGTTCTGGAGCTGCCGATGCTAAAAAGATACATCCCGCAAAGCAATCGGCTGAATTTTCTCCTCCTCACCATGAGCAAACGCATTATATGTCTGGTCATGTGTTCAGCTTGCTTTGCTAATATTGCTGCCAGATGGCCTTGTTACAAATGCTTGGCCTTGTTATAAATGCTTGGCTGAGCTTCAAGTCACACTAAAGGATATAGCTGTGGAGGGGGTTGTTTGCACAGCTTGGCAGGGGGACGCTAACATTGGTTGAATGCTGGTGAGAAATTGATTAGTTCCAATGCTAAGCCACCATATAGGCTAATCTTTGTAGGGGATCGAGATAGGGCTGCAGTTCTGGGTATGAGTCCCAAATGAGCTGGTAGAAAGCCAGTGTCTGTGTGGGCTGAGGATGATTACTCCAGATTTTCTCAGGCTCACAGGTGTAAAAACTGAAAATTCCTGGTTCTATTTTTGTGCAGTCTCCAGTTGTCCCTAATGGTACAATTAGGTGGGCCTGGATGGTGTACCTAAATTTCACAATTAGTGCAGGACATTAGTTGGGGGTGGCATGGTGGCGCAGTGGCCTCACAGTACCAGGGACCTGGGTTCGATTCCAGGCTTGGGTCACTGTCTGTGTGGAGTTTGCACATTCTCCCCGTGTCTGCGTGGGTTTCCTCCAGTTGCCTCCCACAGTCCAAAGATGTGCTGGTTAGGTGGATCGGTCATGCTAAATTGCCCTTTAGTGCCCAGGATAGGGGGTTTAGCAGGGTAGATAAATTTAAAGTTTATTTATTAGTGTCACAAGTAGGTTTACATTAACACCACAATGAAGTTACTGTGAAATACATGAGGTTACAGGGATAGGCCCTGGGGAAGATGCACTGTCTGAGAGTCAGTGTAGACTTGATGGGCCAAAAGGCCTTCTTCTGTACTGTGGGCTATGAATATGAATAAAAATGAATGACATGATTTGTATATTTACAGACTCTTACATCTTCTTCAGGTGATCACCCCAGACAATTAAAGTCACCTGAGCCAAATTGGTTTCTGTCACAATTTTGGCGCAGTTTTGGCAGAGTGAAAGTGAAAATCAAATGCAGGTTTTACACTGGAAAAGCCCATGATAAATTGAATTTACATCAATGTCTCTGCAGTTAGAGCTTATACCTCCCATGATAGTAATCTGTAACTGGACAACTAACTCTTTAGGTCATGCACAAATACAGGGCTAGGTTTCCCCTCCTCATGCTGAGTGAATTCACCAGATGTCAGGTAATGTGTTCAGGCTGGTTTGTTGATATAGTTGTCAGATGGTTTCATTATGCATTCTTGGCTGACCTCCAAGACTCATCCATCGATTAGTTCTGTAGGGGGTAGCTGAGCAAGGAAATGCTTGTTAGCTTTGTTCGATTGACAATGTTATTAGCTAGAAATAACTTTATCTTTCTTTGAAGGCGTTTTTCAATGTCTGTTTGGTTATTTGGACAAGATTTTGAGATGTTAAGTGGATTACATTTATTTTTCTTAACAAGAATATTAATGCCTGTGTTTGATTGATAGTTTTGTGAGCTTTTTAGAGGAGCAATTCTTTAAAAGGAAATTTTGAATGGTTGAATTTTTTTTTCATGGTCATTTCAAAGACTTTCCAGTGTTATTATATGGTTCATGAGTTCTTGGCCAAGTGGATAGAAGTTGAGTGAGTATGGAGGATCCATGAAGTTATGAAGGGATTGTGGAGGAGGCATGGTAGATATGAGGGGATAGGGAGGAGACTGGGAGATGAGGGGCCTGGAAGAGGTATGAGAGATATGAAAGGCATGGAGAGAGCACTGAAGAAATGTAGGGGCATAGGAACTAGGAGGGCATGAAGGGGCATGGGGAATTTGAGTGGGTATGGAGGGCTCATTGTGGATAAGAGGTGGAATGGGGGATGGTTGGGGCAGGGTGAGGAGTAAATACTAGGAGGCCTAACAACCATGAACAGAACTGACCCCATGTCCCAGTAAACAGAGGTGGGCATTAAAACCTGCTTGCCTCAGCATCTGCCCATCTTTGTTGCCACCTCAGACCTGCCTCAGGAGGTGGTGGCCCTGGCTACAGCCCACACCCAACTCATGGAGACAGAAATTCCAGGTGAATGCATTGACTTTCCAAAGTCAGGAATGCGACATTGGGAAATAGTCTGACTTGTGTTTCCCCAGACCAAGGACAGAAATCCAGTCGATAAAATGAAAGGAAAGGAAGACTGGCATTTCTCCAGCACCTTCCATGGCCACAGGATATCCCAAAGCCGTTTTTAGCCAATGAAGTGTAGTCACCGTTGTAACACAGCAGGCAGTTTGCAGACAGCAAACTCTCACAAAGAACAATGTGATAAAAAAACAGATAATAGGCGGGATTTTCCGGCCGCACTCACCCCCAAACCGGAAAATCCCGCAGGTCAATGGACCTTTGCATGGTCCGCCCCTTGCATAATACGATTCCTGTGGTGGACGGGAAAATTCCCCCAATCTGTTTTAATGATGTTGATTGAGGGATAAATATTGGCTGGGGCACCAGGGATAAATCCCTTGTTCTTCTTTGAAATAGTGCCAGGGGAAGTTTATGACCACATGAGAGGATAGACAGGGACTCAATTTAACATCTTATCTGAAAGATAACACCTCCAACAGTGTACTTTCCCCTCATTACTGAACTGGAGATCTATCTGGATTTTGGTGTTCATGCCTGGATTGAGAGTTGAATCCATAATCTTCTGATTCAGAGGCAGGAAAGTTATCTCTGAGCCAGGGATGACACTTTACAGCTGTGATGGTAAACTAGTACATACTCAATTTCCCTATTAAATACACATGCTCTTATGTTCCTTGATCTACATATAACAGGTAATTCAGAAAAAGGACATGCTTTTATTGCATCTTTTCACAACCTCGGAACATCCAAAGTGGATTAAAGTCCATAAAGTACTTTTTAAGCATAGTCACTAACAGTATTGGACAGTTAAGGATAAATTGTATAAGACTCTATGCTGTCATCATTTTCCATTTATTGAGATGGCACAGTGGCACAGTGGTTAGCACTGCTGTCTCACAGTGCCAGGGACCCAGCTTCAATCCTGGCCTTGGGTCACTGTCTGTGTGGAGTTTGCACCTTCTCCTTGGGTCTGCGTGGGTTTCCTCTGGGTGCTCCGGTTTCCTCCCGCAGTCCAAAGATGTGCAGGTTAGGTTGATTAGCTATGCTAAATTGTCCCTTAGTGTCTCAAGATGTATAGGTTAGGGAAATTAGTGAGGTAAGTAAGTGGGCTTACGGGGATAGAGCCTGGGTAAGAAGCTCTGTCTGAGAGTTGATGCAGACTCAATGGGCCGAATGGTCTCCTTCTCACTGTAGGGATTCAATGATTCTATGAGATGAATTCCAATCTCCATGAGCTGTGTGCAAGGTCCCATTTGTAGCATGCGGATGTCTGGCTGGGGCATGAATATTTAGGCACACTCAAACATAGAACATATAATACCAACAGCTTGGTGTTCAACTGTGAAAAGACAACAACAACAACAACAACAGTGATTTCTATCTATACAGGTCCTTTAACATAGTGGAACAACCCAATGCAATTCATAAAAATTACAATGCAATTCATAATTTGACACCAAGCAACTTGGGGGCAGATTATCAAAGTTTGATTGAAGGGGTAGGTTTCAAGGAGTGCTTTAAAGGAGAAAAGAGCGATCCAGAAGGAGAAGTCCAGAACTTAGGATCTGGGCAGCGAAAGGCACAGCCTGCAATAGCGGAGGAATTAAAGTCAGGGATGCCCAAGAGGTCAGAACGAGATGAATGCAGATATCCCAGAGGATTGAAGGCTGGAGGATATTACAGAAATGAGGATGACAGGACATGGGAGAATTTGAAAACAAGAATGAGAACATTAATGTGCTTTCCACAAAGCCATTTAACAGATCTCTCTCCTGACATGGTGAAATGTTTGTTTTCTGCATGTTAAATACTAAGTAAAGGTGACATACGCTGGCTTATATTTTTCAGGGTAGGAATCATTGTTAGGTGTAACATGTTGCATAATTCACATGTAACAGAACACAATTTTAAAAATCCACTGAAATGAAATAATGATAGAACTTCTGGATTTTGCTCCAAAAAAATGAGGTGTGCCCTCTTCTGGTAAAGTAGTGGACGGACAGCTCCAGCACGACCAAACCTCGACATGAATTACTGCCTTCAAAAGAGGAGGAAATGGAAGAGATGCTTGGAGATATAATTTGCAAAATCAAAATAGCTGCAGTGCCTGAATACAAAATGGAATCTAACAAGGGGTGCTTTAATTCAACAACAACCATTTACATTTATATGAGATTTTAAACACAGGCCGTAGGTCATTTCGGACTTCTCATTGCCCGTTCCGCTATGCAATGAGATTATGGCTGATCTATGAGTTAACTCCATGAAGGGTATTTCCCTCAATATCTTTGGTTACCAGAAATCTATATTATTCACAGCTAAAAATTAACAATTGGCCAAGCGTCAACTGCAGTTTGTGGACGAGAATTCCAAACTTCTACAACTCTTTGCAGGTAGAATTGTTTCCTACCTTCACCGATGAAAGGCCTGCCTCTAATTTGTACACTATGTTCCCTAGTTCTAGATTCCTTTATCTGTGAAAATGTCTTCTTTCTATTCACATTATTATTTCTCCTTAATATCTTGAAAACTTTGATGAAATTCCTTAGCCTTCTAATTTTCAAAAAATACAAAGCAAGTTGGTTTTTCCTCATGATTTAATGCTTGGGGTCTAGGTATCAATCCAATAAATAAACATTGCATTCCTAAGCTTCGGTGCCCAGACTGAATACAATACTCCTGGTGACTTTATTATGTATTCATGGGATGTGGGGATCACCGGCAAGACCGGCATTTATTGCCCATCCTTATTTGCCCTTGAGAAGGTGGTGTGAGCTGCGTTCATGTGCTGTAGGAACACCCAGAATGCTGACAGGAAGGGAGTTCCAGGATTTTGACTCAGTGACAGTGAAGGATATAGTTCCAAATCAGGATGGTGAGTAACTGGGACGGGGAAGTTGCAGTGTTCCCATGTATCTGTTGCCCTTATCCTTCTAGATGGTAAACGTCACAGATTTGGAAGGTGCTGTCAAAGGAGCCTTGGCAGGTTGCTACAGTGCGTCTTGTAGATGGTGCACACTGCTGTCACTGTGCATTGGCTGTCAAGGGAGTGAATGTATAAGGTCATGAATGAAGTGCCATTCTCACAGTTGCTTTATTCTGGGTGGTGTAAAATCTCTTGAGTGTTTAGGGACTGCACTCACGCAGGCAAGTGAAGAGTTCCATCACACTCCTGACTTGTGCCTTATAGATAGTGAACAGCTTTAGGGAGTCAGGAGGTGATTTATCCACTGCAGAATTCCCAGGCTCTGACGTGCTCTGGTAGCCACAGTACTTATAAAGCTGCTGCAGTTCAGTTTCTGGTCAATGGTAACCCCCAGGTTGTTGACTGTGGGGGATTCAGCAATGATAATGCCATTGAATATCATGGCGATGGTTAGATTCTCTTTGTGGTCATTACCTGGCACTTGTCTGCCCAAGCCCGAATATTGTCCAGGCCCTGCTGCATATGGACATGGTCTGTTTCAGTATTGAGGAGTTGTGAATGGCGTGGAACATTGTGCAGTCATCAGCAAACATCCCCACTTCCAATCTTATGATGGAAGGAAGGTCATTGATGAAGCAGATGAAGATGGTTGGGCCTAGGACATTACCCTGAGGAACTCCTACAGTGATGTTCTGGAGTTGAGATGATTGACCTCCAACAACCACAGCCATCTCCCTTTGTGCCAGGCATGACTCGAACCAGTGGAGTGTTTTCTCCTGATACCCATTGACTTCAGTTTTGCTCGGGCATCTTGATGCCACACTCGGTCAAATGCTGCTTTGATGTTATGTATGGGCCGAAGCTGTAATTAGGTCCAGAGCTGAATGGCCCTGGCGGAATCCAAACTGAGCATCCTTGAATAGGTTGTGCTGAGTAAGTGCCACTTGATAGCACTGCGGATGACCACTTCCATCACTTTGCTAATGATTGAGATTAGCCTGATTGGATGGTAATTGGGCGGGTTGGATTTGTCCTGCTTCTTGCGGACGGGACATTCCTGGGCAATTTTCTACATTGCTGGGTATTTGTTAGTTGTGTAGCTGAACTGGAACAGCTTGGCTAGGTGTGCGGCTTATTCTGGAGTATGCCTCCAGTAAAAATTGAAATGGGAGAATGTTAAAGAAAGCCAGGCAATGTTCATCTGAGGAATCGGATAATCTCCTACGGGATTGCTTCAACTCAGTGGTCAATATTTAAAAACTCTGCAACCAACCTGAACGAGTACACCACTACAGTAACTGACTTCATTAGTAAGTGTGTAGAAGACTGTGTGGCAAAGAAGCAAATCTGTGTGTTCCCAACCTGAAACCATGGATGAACAGGGATATCCACTGCTTGTTGAAGTCCAGGTCTGAGGCATTCAAGTCAAGCGACCCTGACTTACACAAGAAAGCCGGATACGATCTACAGAGATCCATCAAAAATGCCAAGAGACAGTACCGGACCAATCTAGAGTCCCAGGCTAGTCACACAGACCCCGCCGACTATGGCAAGGTCTGCAAGACATTACAGGCTACAAGATGAAGGCATGTAAAATCGCTGGCATCAACGCACCCTTCTCCGATAAACTCAAAGCATTCTATGTCCATTTTAAGCAAGAGGTCAGTGAGAACACGCCCTACACCTTGGAAGCCTCGGATGAACATGTATCTCAGGTCCCCATCGCAGACGCCAAAGCAGCCCTCTTGAAAGTCAACCCTTGCAAAGCGACTACCTGGATGGGGTACCTGGACGTGCACTCATATCCTGTGCGGATCAGCTGGTGGGGGTATTCGCAGACATCTTCAACCTCTCTTTACAACAATCTGAGGACCTGAACTGCTTCAAGAAGATGACCATCATCCCATCACCAAAGAAAAGCCAGGCAGCATGCCTTAATGACTATCGGCCGGTGGCTCTGACATCCATCATTATGAAGTGCTTTGAAAGATTAG
Source organism: Mustelus asterias (assembly GCF_964213995.1). Classification (NCBI taxonomy): domain Eukaryota; kingdom Metazoa; phylum Chordata; class Chondrichthyes; order Carcharhiniformes; family Triakidae; genus Mustelus; species Mustelus asterias. Next base: position 79,544,647 of record NC_135801.1, on the reverse strand, counting down.
TCATAGCATGAATCAATTCCAGCCTCCCAGATTGCCTAGATCCTACAGTTCGCCTACTGCTGCAACAGATCCACAGCGGGTCTTCCTGGCCCTACACCCAACCCTGGAACACCTAGACAACAAAGACATCTATATCAGACTCCTATTTATTGACTACAGCTCAGCCTTCAACACCATTATTCCTATGAAACTCATCTCCAAACTCCATGGCCTGGGCCTTGGCTCCTCGCTCTGTGACTGGATCTTGAACTTCGTAACCCACAGACCACAATCAGTAGGGGTAGGCAACAACACCTCCTCCACAATCATCCTCAACGCTGGTGCCCCACAAGGCTGTGTCCTCAATTCCTTACTATACTCATTATACTCCAATGTGTGGCCAAATTCCTCTCCAACTGGATTTTCAAGTTTGTTGATGACATCACCGTAGTGTGTCAGATTTCAAACAATGATGAGACAGAGTACAGGAAAGAGATAGAGAATCTGGTGAACTGGTGCAACGACAATAATCTCTCCCTCAATGTCAACAAAACGAAGGAGATAGTCATCAACTTCAGAAAGCGTAGTGGAGGACATTCCCCTGTCTACATCAATGGGGATGAAGTAGAAATGGTGAAGAGCTTCAAGTTTCTAGGTGTTCAGATCACCAACAACTTGTCCTGGTCCACCCATGCCGATGTTATAGTTAAGAAAGCCAACCAACGCCAGTACTTTCTCAGGAGGCTAAGGAAATTTGGCATGTCCGCTACGACTCTCATCAACCTTTACAGATGCACCATAGAAAGCATTCTTTCTGGTTGTATCACAGCTTGGTATGGCTCCTGTTCTGTCTAAGACCGCAAAAAACTACCAAGGGTCGTGAATGAAGCCCAGTCCATCACGCAAACCAACCTCCCATTCATTGACTCTGTCTATACTTCCCGCTGCCTCGACAAAGCAGCCAGCATAATCAAGGACCCCAAGCACCCCTGACATACTCTCCTCCACCTTCTTCCATCAGGAAGAAGATACAAAAGTCTGAGGACACATACCAACTGACTCAAGAACAGCTTCTTCCCTGCTGCCATCAGACTCCTGAATGGACCTACCTCATATTAAGTTGATCTATCTCTACACCCTAGCTAAGACTATAACATTACATTCTGCACTCTCTCGTTTCCTTCTCCATGTATGTACGCTCTGTCTGTATAACGCAAAAGAAACAATACTTTTCACTGTATACTAATACTTGTGACAATAATAAATCAAATCAAATCAAAAGTACTCTTGCTGGAATGTTGTCAGGGCCCATAGGGCCCATAGGGAGGAAGCAGACGTGTGAGGGAACCGTGGTTTACTAAGGAGGTTGAATCTCTTGTGAAGAGGAAGAAGGAGACTTATGTTAAGATGAGACGTGAAGGCTCAGTTAGGGCGCTTGAGAGTTACAAGTTAGCCAGGAAGGACCTAAAGAAAGAGTTAAGAAGAGCCAGGAGGGGACATGAGAAGTCTTTGGCGGGTAGGATCAAGAAAAACCCTAAAGCTTTCTATAGGTATGTCAGGAGTAAAAGAATGACTAGGGTAAGATTAGGGCCAGTCAAGGACAGGAGTGGGAAGTTGTGCGTGGAGCCTGAAGAGATAGGAGAGGCACTAAATGAATATTTTTCGTCGGTATTCACACTGGAGAGGGACAGTGTTGTTGAGGGGAGTACTGAGATGCAGGCTGTTGGACTGGATGGGATTGATGTTCATAAGGAGGAGGTGTTAGCAATTCTGGAGAGGGTAAAAATAGATAAGTCCCCTGGGCCGGATGGGATTTATCCTAGGATTCTCTGGGAGGCTAGAGAGGAGATTGCAGAGCCTTTGGCTTTGATCTTTGGGTCGTCATTGTCTACAGGAACAGTGCCAGAAGACTGGAGGATAGCAAATGTTGTTCCCTTGTTCAAGAAGGGGAGTAGGGACAACCCTGGTAATTATAGACCGGTGAGCCTTACTTCTGTTGTGGGCAAAGTATTGGAAAGGATTATAAGAGATAGGATTTATAATCACCTAGAAAGGAATAATTTGATTAGGGATAGTCAGCACGGTTTTGTGAAGGGTAGGTCGTGCCTCACAAACCTTATTGAGTTCTTTGAGAAGGTGAGCGTAAAGCGGTTGATGTGGTGTATATGGATTTCAGCAAAGCGTTTGATAAGGTTCCCCATGGTAAGCTTTTGCAGAAAATACGGACACATGGGATTGAGGGTGATTTAGTGGTTTGGATCAGGAATTGGCTAGCTGTAAGAAAACAAAGGGTGGTGGTTGATGGGAAATATTCATCCTGGAGTTCAGTTACTAGTGGTGTACCGCAAGGATCTGTTTTGGGGCCACTGCTGTTTGTCATTTTTATTAATGACTTGGATGAGGGCGTGGAAGGATGGATTAGTAAATTTGCGGATGACACTAAAGTCGGTGGAGTTGTAGACAGTGCGGAGGGAAGTGGCAGGTTACAGAGGGACATAGATAAGCTGCAGAGCTGGGCTGAGAGGTGGCAAATGGTGTTTAATGCGGAAAAGTGTGAGGTGATTCACTTTGGAAGGAGTAACAGGAATACAGAGTACTGGGCTAATGGTAAGATACTTGGTAGTGTGGATGAACAGAGGGATTTGGGTGTCCATGTGCATAGATCCCTGAAAGTTGGCACCCGGGTTGACAGGGTTGTTAAGAAGGCGTACGGTGTGTTAGCTTTTATTGGTAGAGGGATTGAGTTTCGGAGCCAGGAGGTCATGCTGCAACTATACAAAACTCTGGTGCAGCCGCATTTGGAGTATTGCGTACAGTTCTGGTCGCCGTATTATAGGAAAGATGTGGAAGTGTTGGAAAGGGTGCAGAGGAGATTTACCAGGATGTTGCCTGGTATGGTGGGAAAATCGTATGAGGAAAGGCTGAGGGGCTTGAGGTTGTTTTTGTTAGAGAGAAGAAGGTTAAAAGGTGACTTAATAGAGGCATACAAGATGATCAGAGGATTAGATAGGGTGGATAGTGAGAGCCTTTTTCCTCGGATGGTGTTGGCTAGCATGAGGGGACATAGCTTTAAATTGAGGGGTGAAAGATATAGAACAGATGTTAGAGGTAGGTTCTTTACTCAGAGAGTAGTAAGAGCGTGGAATGCCCTGCCTGCAGCAGTGGTGGACTCGTCAACGTTGAGAGCGTTCAAGTGGTTATTGGATAAACATATGGATGATATTGGAATAGTGTAGATTAGAGGGGCTTTAGATTGGTACCACTGGTTGGCGCAACATCGAGGGCCGAAGGGCCTGTACTGCGCTGTAATGTTCTATGTTCTATAGACTTTGCAGTATCCAGTGTCTTCAGCAGATTCTTGATATCACATAGAGTGACTCAAGTTGGTATGTGTGATGCCGAGGACCTCAGGAAGAGTGTGAGATGGATCATCCATTCAGATCTTCGAGCTGAAGATGGCTGCAAATGCTCCAGCCTTGTCTTTTGCACAGATGTGCTGGGCTTGTCCATCATTGAGAATGGGGATATTTTTGGAGCCTCCTCTTCCAGTGAGTTGTACAACTGTCTACCATCATTGATGATTAGATGTTGCAGGACTGCAGGTCTTAGATCTAATCAGCTCATTGTGGGATTGCTTCGCTCTATTGCATGTAGCTTCTGCTACACGGTCATATTTTGCTCTGTGTGTACTCTCATTCAATCCCTCATTCTCAATTGCATTCATGTACATGTTGATCATTAACTCTGTGGGGTAGCTCAGGAAAACATGTACATAGGATGTGCAAAGGTTAGTGAAAAAAAAAACTTGAACTCTCTCCAGGACCATGGATTGAGGTTAGTGTTGATTTTGAAGACCTGCACACTGGTGAACATCTGTTTGTTGTCACTGATGATTACAGCAGATTCTTAGTGTTAGAAATAATTACGTTTACCACAGTAAAAACAGTCACCCCAAGGCTTGTCCAGATTTTCACTTTCTTTGGAGTCCATCCAATGCTGAGAAGTGAGACCACGGATTATGTGCTTTTGCTTCAACTTGAACACATGACCAAAGAATTTGATTCTGCCTTCATTGAACAAGCACTTGTCTTTCTTTGAGGTGAGGCTACATTCTCGAAGATGTTGTGGCCGTGAATGCGGGTGTATTTTGAGTTCACTTTCAATGCGACTGTAGATGAGAATGTCAATGACTGATATTCAGCATGCCTTCAAGTCCTTGAAATGCAGACTGAACAATGTACTGAAGTACCCCAGCTGCTGCCTTGACTTTAAAGTTGAGTCTCTTCTATTGAAAGAGACATATGTGAGGAGAATACTGTAAGATACTTTGATTCATCTGCAGGTTCAATGTGATAGTATCCTGCAAATTTAGTTAAGTGATTCCCATCATGCACTTTCTTTATGATGTCATTGATTGTCATGTCAAGTACCTTTCCTGTTATATGGCTTGGTTTGGTGATCACACATCAACATAAATTCTAATCTGGTTCTCACTCTTGGCGCGGGATTTTCTTGTCCCGAAACCGGAAAAACTGAGGTCAACGGATGTTTGCATGGTCTCCCCCCTGCTACAATTCCTGTGGCAGGCGGGATGGGAAAATTCCCATCTTGTTTTCTTGATGAGTTGTGTGGGCCAGATTTACCCTCAGTCTGGCCTCCATAACCTCCGTATTTTCAGGGACTGCCGATTAGCGAGCAGCTCTCTAAGGCAACTCTTCCTCCTCAGACGTGGGTGGAAGTCTTACTCTGAGTCAATTCATGCTCCATCAAGTGTAAAATGACTGCAGGGCAGCTAATTTTTTCATGGCGGGTTTCCAACTGACTTTTTAAATCAGTAAGGAGTCGAACAACACCAGGTTAAAGTCCAACAGGTTCATTTGGTAGCAAACGCCACTAGCTTTCAGAGCGCTGCCCCTTCATCAGGTGAGTGGGAGATCTGCTCATAAACAGCAAACAGGGCATATAAAGACACAAACTCAATTTACAGAACAATGAATAATGATTGGAATGCGAGTCTTTACAGCTAATCAAGTCTTAAAGGTACAGACAATGTGAGTGGAGGGAGCATTAGCACAGGTTAAAGAGATGTGTATTGTCTCCAGACAGGACAGCCAGTGAGACTTTGCAAGTCCAGGCAAGTTGTGGGAGTTACAGATAGTGTGACATGAACCCAAGATCCCGGTTGAGGCCGTCCTCATGTGTGCGGAACCTGGCTATCAGTCTCTGCTCAGCGACGCTGCGCTGTCGTGTGTTGTGAAGGCCGCCTTGGAGAACGCTTACCCGAATATCAGAGGCCGAATGCCCGTGACCGCTGAAGTGCTCCCCCACAGGAAGAGAACAGTCTTGCCTGGTGATTGTCGAGCGGTGTTCATTCATCCGTTGTCGTAGCGTCTGCATGGTTTCCCCAATGTACCATGCCTCGGGACATCCTTTCCTGCAGCGTATCAGATAGACAATGTTGGCTGAGTTGCAAGAGTATGCACCATGTACCTGGTGGATGGTGTTCTCTCGTGAGATGATGGCATCCATGTCGATGATCTGGCATGTCTTGCAGAGGTTGCTGTGGCAGGGTTGTGTGGTGTCGTGGTCACTGTTCTCCTGAAGGCTGGGTAGTTTGCTGTGGACAATGGTCTGTTTGAGGTTGTGCGGTTGTTTGAAGGCAAGAAGTGGGGGTGTGGGGATGGCCTTGGCGAGATGTTCATCTTCATCAATGACATGTTGAAGGCTCCAGAGGAGATGTCGTAGCTTCTCCGCTCCGGGGAAGTATTGGACGATGTCCAAAGATGTGCAGGTTAGGTTGATTGGCCAGGTTAAAAATTGCCCCTTAGAGTCCTGAGATGCGTAGGTTAGAGGTTTAGCGGGTAAATATGTGGGGGTAGGGCCTGGGTGGGATTGTGGTTGGTGCAGACTCGATGGGCCGAATGGCCTCCTTCTGCACTGTAGGGTTTCTATGTTTCTATGATGATGGGTACTCTGTCCACCGTGTCCCGTGTTTGTCTTCTGAGGAGGTTGGAGCGGTTTTTCGCTGTGGCGCGTCGGAACTGTCGATTGATGAGTCGAGCGCCATATCCTGTTCTTATAAGGGCATCTTTCAGCGTCTGGAGGTGTCTGTTGGGATCCTCCTCATCCGAGCAGATCCTGTGTATACGGAGGGCTTGTCCGTAGGGGATGGCTTCTTTAACGTGTTTATGGTGGAAGCTGGAGAAGTGGAGCATCGTGAGGTTATCCGTGGGCTTGCGGTACAGTGAGGTGCTGAGGTGACCGTCCTTAATGGAAATGCAACCGATTCCGGAGAGTAGTCCATGGTGAGTCTGATGGTGGGATGGAACTTGTTGATGTCATCATATAGTTGTTTCAGTGATTGTTCACCATGAGTCCAAAGGAAGAAAATGTAATCGATGTATCTAGTGTATAGCATCGGTTGAAGGTCCTGTGCAGTGAAGAAGTCTTGTTCGAGCCTGTGCATGAAGATGTTGGCGTATTGAGGTGCGAATTTGGTCCCCATGGCTGTTCCGGGTGTCTGGATGAAAAACTGGTTGTTGAAGGTGAAGACATTGTGGTCCAGGATGAAGCGGATGAGTTGTAAAATTGCATCTGGAAACTGGCAGTTGTCGGCGTTGAGTACTGAGGCAGTTGCAGAAATGCCATCATCGTGGGGGATGCTGGTGTAGAGTGCCGAGACATCCATTGTGACGAGGAGTGCTCCTGGTTCAACTGCTCCATGTGTGCTGAGTTTCTGTAGGAAGTCCGTCGTGTCGCGACAAAAGCTGGGGGTTCTTTGTACAATGGGTTTCAGGATGCCCTCGACATAGCCAGAGAGGTTCTCGTACAGGGTCCCATTGCCCGATACGATGGGCCGGCCGGGTATGTTTGCCTTGTGTATCTTCGGGAGGCAGTAGAGATCTCCAACGCGGGGAGTACGTGGGATGAGAGCACGGCGGGTGTTCTGAAGGTCTGGATCAAAGGTCTTGATCAGAGTGTTGAGTTGACGGGTGTGTTCTTTGGTCGGATCTGCGGGTAACTGTCTGTAGTGTTCCTCGTTGTTCAGTTGTCGGTACAATTCTCCACATCATTTTTAAATCAGGACAGGGAACACGGCAGCCCATAAAATCCAGCCCATGACATAGATTACAGCAAGAAAATCTCAGCAGGTCTGACAGCATCTGTGGAGAGAGAGTAGCGCCAACATTTTGAGTCCATATGACCCTTCATCAGAGCTCTGACAAAGAGTCATCTGGACTCAAAACGTTGGCTCTATTCTCGTTCCACAGATGCTGTCAGACTTGCTGAGATTTTCCAACATTTTTCTGTTTTTGTTTCAAATTCCAGCATCCGCAGTATTTTGCTTTTAACATAGATTACATAATTTGCTCCATGGTCTTTGAATAAGATTGAAGTTTCAAAGGTTCTGAGAATTTAAGTCGTTTGTCATTGTTATCAGGGGAAATGTTTCTTTCCCTGGTTGGTAGAGAATGGGGCAAGTTTGAAGTTTGTTGAATGCTTTGTCGCCTCTGACAGAGAGAGGTGTTCTTTTATCTCTGAGAGCATTACATCCGAGCAGTCAATGATCACTGTCACACATGGCTGGTTGCTGTATCCGAATGTGAGTACTGTGTGAATATATTCAGGGCTGTCCACATCTGCATTGGCTACATTCTTGACCTTTTCGCTGTGGTACACAAACATGGCACCTTTCAGCTGGCGTCAGTGATGATTGTCGATTTTGCTGATGAGTGACAAACATGAGCAAAGTGGTTAGGTTTTCCACAGGCTTTACGCTGTTTACTGGTAGCAGAACATCTTGGCCAAAGTAGATAAGCATTGCCACAGTGGAAACATTCTTTGGTCAACTCATAACTTTGTGAGACTGCTGTTGTTACTTTCCAGGTGGTTTCCTGGCATATGAGCGATGAACAGTTTTCACAGGAGTTGAACTTGGAGTGTAGTAGTTACTGTTGGCAGCTTCAATTTCAGAAGCTCTGGACTCTGAAAGCAATCGTGATCTTGCTAAATCCAAAAGCTCTTACAGCTTTTTGTTTTTTTCAATTGCTTTTCAGTGCAGTTGATCTGAGAGACAACCTTCAATTATTTGTGTTTTGATTTCCTGTTTGACATGTTCAACATCACCAAAGTCTCATTCGGTTACTCATCTGCCTCAGTCGCTTATAAGACTGATCAACTGTCTCATTCGCTTCTTGCTTAGGGTGTCGGAAGACAAGTGTTTTCTTCATTGTATTTTTCTTGGGCGTGAAATAGGTTGTTTGTACTTTTTTTGCTAAGTTGTAGGCATTTAGCTCAGGCAGAGGTGTCTCAAAAATATCTTTCAATTCTTCACCTCCATAATGGAGAAGTCTTTTGTCATCCGAGATTGCAAAACTTGCTATCGCACCTTCGAAACATCGCAGCCATTTTGGCCAATGTGGGAAGACAGTTGATGGCTCCAAATGCACATTAAAATGTGGTAAATTGGGCATAGAAAATGCCATATTCTCACAACGATAGTGTGTGATAAATGATCCAGAATTGCATTCCTTCAAAGAAAATTTATCTTTATTGATCTGACATTGATGCTTTTTTGATGAATGCTGCTCCACCTCTCTCAATAACATCTCCTTCCAAAGGTGCTTTACATGAGTGTTATCAAACATAATTTAACATCAAGCAACATAAGGAGTTATTAGGTTAGGTCACAATTGGATAGATTTATGGGACCTCTTCATGAAGAGAAAAAGAAAGGCGGAGAGATTGTGCGAGGGAATTCCAAGCAACAATACACAACTCCTGAAAAGTTCATTAAATTTCAGTTGGTCATCCATAAATGATTTTAAAAGTCTGCAGCAGCCGTGAAAATAAACATCAGGCCTTGAGTTAAGTGCACAATTCCATGGATTCAGCAAAAAGAAATGTGGTCACGATACACTGTCCTTTCCAAAAACTGATTCATAGCCTTCTTTGTGGCCTGTGCTATTCTTTAACTAAAGCCTTGTTTATTCTTTATTTCTAAACATGAGTAATTCTAGTTTGTTATAATCACTGGTTACAGATAATTCTAGAGACTGACCATGAAGTGACATCACCCAGTCCTGTGATTATTGGTGATCTGAAGGACCGTCCTTCTGCGGATCCTGAAGAGAAGCTGAAATGGTCCTGGTTTCCGAATGTCTTCCACCATCCTTCTGCTCTAACTCTGGCAGCAGTCGAACACAACCAACAGAAAACTGGCAGGTAATCTGCTATGCTGAGTCCCTCCTGACACCAGGAGTTCACGATGATCCTTTAAAGGTCAGAGTTTTAATCCACAATGTACCAGATTGCTGAGACCAGGTGACAACCCAAAGCTGAAGATTCCGTTTGCCAGCAGTTCCTATTTCCCAGCCTGGATTGGGATCCAGCACATAAAAGGCTCATACGTTCAATGAGATCAAATCTGTCGGCCCCCTGATGAGTGTAAATGGGCCCTGCTGGTCCAAACATGAACAGTAATTTGCAGCCCTGTAGAAAGGGCAAGGTTTTAAAAAAAATATTGGATGAATACTTTGTAGCAGGGCCCAAAATCAAGAGGATATAATAATGAGGGGAGGACTTGGCAGAATGTACTCCCACCAAAGAGTTGCAACATTTTCCAGCTGCATGGGGGGATGTGGGAACTAGAGATGCACTTGTAGTGGCATTGGTACTGGCTGGCCCCACGCACAACTAAAGAACATGCATTCACATCATGCTTTGTTTGACCTCAGGAATATCCCAAACCATTTTACAGCTAATTAAATACTTGAGAAGTCACCTTTGTAAGATAAGAAACTCAGCAGTCAATGTGCACACAGCAAGCTGTGATGCTAATTGCGGGATAAATGTTAGCTCAAAATAGGGCATAGATTTTTTTCTCTAAATTGTGCTATAGGATCTCTCTACCTCAGAGGGCAGACAAGTTCTTAATTTAATGTCTCATCTGAACGATAACATTCCCAGCACTGCCGCACTCCTTCAGTACCACACAAGAGCATGGTTCTAGATTATGTTCAAGGTCTATTGAGTAGAATTTGAATCCACAACTTTCAAACTCAGGCACAAGTGAGCCACAGTTAACATTCTAACTACATGCTCTCCAGCTGACCCCAACAAATTCTTGTTAGGAACTGAATGATGAAACTAAGTAAGTGCATATGAATGCAATCTTGGAACAGCCTCCAGGATCACAACCCACAGATTTTTAGATGTCTGATTTATTTATTTAGATATTATATCCAAACAGAAAATAAAAGACACTGCCTCCATGAAAAGCCTTTGCCAAACTTGTTTTCCTTAAGCAACTAGAGCTATCCATCATTTTTTCATGATGTTTCACTCCAAGTTGTGAATTTTTAAACAATTGCTGTGCAAAACTTAGCTGGGGACTTTGAAGGTGGGTGTTTCCAGTGTTTCTTTGGGGTACCTCCCTGTTACAGTGCCCCGAACCTCGAAGATTATGGGCCAAAGTAATGCTCCATGCCTTGCAGATATTCCAAAGGACATACAGAGAAGCCTACCTTGAAGGCTCAAAGCTAAAGGCACTACAACATATGGAGTCAACCCACATTCAAGTGCTGACTGGATAACCATAGCTCAGCTGGAAGCAAGCGTGCTATAATTGGTCTTATTAACTTCGTGAAGTGAAGGAAGAAGTCATTCTGTCCTGGAGCTTTGCTGGAAAGTGCATGTTGGAGGATTGGATTGGATTGGGCTGTGAGATTCTCAATAGCTGAATACTATGCCATCATTCTCTATGCAGAACATCATAGAGGACATTATCAACTTGATGACTGTTTTAACTGTCCAGCAGACAGCCTCTTCTTCATAGCCTCTCTTCCCCCTGCTACTCCCGGCAGGAAGCCTATTCTCCCCAATCCCCAGCAGACAGCCTGTCCAAGCAGCCTCTTATTCCCCATTCGCCCTATATCTGGAAGACAGCCTCTCCCTGGCAGCCTCCTATTCTTCACCCTCCCGCATACAGCCTTTCCCTCATCTCTTTCTCCCGCAATCCACCCCGGTAGGCAGCCTCTCCCTCGCAGCCTTATCTTGCGCCCTGCCAGGCAGACACCAGTGTTCAGGTCCAAGGCTGAGGTTACCACTCACTTTCCCACCACTCATTACTCCTCCAATCACAGACTGCTGTGCTCCTGCAGATGCGGGAGAGGAGCAGCCTGTGGTTGGGGGTGCAGCTCCTGTCAAAATCTGCCACTTCCACTTACCTATATTTTGAACACTCGTCCCCAGGTCAGATAGCAACCCTTGGTGAGTCAGACTCTAGCCCATGGGCTGTACGTTGGACAAGCCTGGTCAAACATTTCCTGGGTAAGCATCCAAGTAGGTCCCATGTATCAGGTCCAAGTCTCTGCTCTAAGATTAGGGCTGGAGACATTTGTGAAGGGTCCTGGGCAGCAAGGAACCAGCCCATCAGAAAGTTAAACTTCCTGGGCAATTCCCACATATGTCTAACCTGAGGACTTCCGCGGGGTCCTGATGCATATCTTCCAAGTACGCCCCACCTTCAACAATCTGGAGACCAGAAGATTTGGGTCACAGTATTTAGGTAAAGGTAAAGTTGCCATAGACCCAGATGACAATAGGCTGCTCTCCCCTTAGAGAGGGAGAGCTGACTGGTGGTGATTTAACCTGAGGATCACCACAGCTCAGGTGAGGAGCAAGGTTGAGAAGGTATTTATTCACGTAGCCATTTTTTTTGTGTTTTATGTGCAATCATTTGTGGGTAGAAGAGCATAGATACTCTCGTCAGGCTAGTGAATGCTTATGATACAGTCTTCTAATTGGCTCCAATCTGAAGTGCAGGCATGGCTGATTCATAACGAGAAATTCATAAAATTTCCATTCGCAAACACAGAAATTACTTCAGCAAAGGTGAGGTTTGTTCAATTGCTGATTATCAGTGCAAATGAGGCATAGCAGTGCTTTGAAAATGCATAATTCTGAGTGAGGTAACAAATATCCATATAACATCACAGCATCCTTGAAATTATTGGAACTATCCAATTCAATTCATTGTACAGGCATAGTAGCCAACTTTTGTTAAATAGACAAGATATCCTATGTTCTACTCGCTATAAGGGGAATACTAGACAAGCCAAAACAATTTCAGCAAATCTTTTTCAAATTATGGAGCTAAGATTGGTTGGATTTTATCTTTATTGAATATATCATTTGAACATTTCCTTTTTGAAAATTTGCCCTGTCTTTACAGACTGTTCATGTGCAGGCTTTCAACATCATAAAACTATTGGGAACTCTTTCTCAAAAAGGTTTTCCTTTTTGATATTAAATAGAAGTTAATAATGGTTTCCATTTATCTCAGGAAATTAATACCATTGCAGTTGCTATTGAAGAGCAGAGTGCATTATGTATGTTTGACAGGATTCTGTCGCATGGAAATTGGTTTGTAAGGCTTAATTAATTTTCTTGAATGCTGCAGCTATGTGCGTGCCTGGAAACCATCAAATTGTCTTTCAAGATATCGGACAAAGTTTGTGCAATAATATAGCTGTATCAGCATTGCAATGAAACCAAGATTTTATCCTACTGGGCCTTGAATTCTGTGGGTGGTTTATTAGCATGATTGAAATCATTAGTGTAGGCTAAAACAAGGTTGGCCTCATTCCGGGAGTGTTATCAACACTCATGGTACAGTGGCATGGATTGGGAGGATTCACTATGCCAACTCCCCCACCCCAGTCATGCCATGTAGGGAGGTTGTACTTGCTCGTTAGCTATTTCGTCATGGAGGAAGGGGTTGGAAAATTCAAGGGCAAGCCTTCACTTAGCTCTTCTAGTATGGGGCAAGCTCTGGGCAAAACTTGCTCTCTGCACTTTTGGCCAGAGATGGTGTACAACACCAAAGCGAGGAAATGGTATAACTTATCACACGACTATCAAAGTGTTTAACCCAGTTGCCTTTAACCACTTTTTCATGTAAACAAACCAAGTTAGGAACAGCTTTCTGCAGCAGCAAGCTAATGCCTTGGAAGCAAAAGTGGAATACTTATATTTAGTGTAAATAAAACAGGATGGATGTTTATGAAATCTGTGTATGTTTATTTATTTGCTCACTGCAGTCGTTACAACTGGTTAACCATTTCTTTGAGCGAAAACATGAACAAATAATGTTGAGATCATCCTGTCTTTGTTCAAAGGTGCTCAGGACTTTCTTCTTGTGATGTGGTCATAAATAACCACTTGGACATAAAGGTTTGTTTCAATTAAGCTCCGCATGGTATTATCCCCAGGAGAGACCTGCCAAAAAAAAAACTCAAGTTAAAAATAAACGCTGTGAGTGAGGACGTTATTTTGCAGTTTAACTTAATTTTTCTTGGACTTGCATTTCCTTTTTAATAGTTTTTTAAAGTTTCAGGAAGGGATCAAAGTTATTTTGCTGAGGCCCCCTTAGTTGTGCATTCTCTTTGGAGAAAACTCTGTTCCCCATCAAAGATATTGCTGGTTCTTTTCATCCTGTTTCCAACCTGGCAGAACAGCGAGGTTCTAGACATATTTACTGAATGGATTCAGAACCCAGTGGAATAGAATATTGCACGAATGCTGGTCTTCCAAAAAGACAACATCTTGTCCTTCCAGCGACTAACATACAAATTCCATTCTGTCTTGACTTGTTCCAATATGTGCAAATCATCATTTTGTTTTGGATCTAGTTACATTCGGCAAACTTCATTATAACTGTTTCTTTCCCCTTTCGTTTTATGTCCTCATCCCACAGAGAGATACATAAAAACACTGTAGGCGGAATCTTCTCATAAACTGTCAGAGTGTCAGTTTCAGATTGAAGATTGGTGTGTAGCTCTCCAGCTGAACAGCCGAGTTTTCTCTCCAGATTTTCTGGCACTCAGTGCACAGAGAATCTGGGGCTGTGGTTTGCGATGTCACTCTGTTGGGGTACAGCCTGAGAGAAATTGTGGCGCCATCTTCAAAGGTCTGTGCTAAAGGATATTGCCCCCCCCTCCACAGACATGGGGGAAACCCCCTCCCCCTACAAGCACAGGGGCCAATCCCTCTCCCCACAAGCATCAGGGCTCACCCCCCACCACCACACAGGCATCGGGAGCAATCCCCACATGTAATGTAAATAAAAGAGGATTAAGGGGATCACCCCTCTGGGGTTCCCCAGAGTGTCTGCCCCTGCATCTGGAATACTGCGTCCAGTTCTGGTCGCCACACTATCAGAAGGACGTGATGGCTTTGGAGAGAGTACAGAGGAGGTTTACCAGGATGTTGCTTGGTATGGAGGGGCTTAGTTATGAGGAGAAATTGGGTAAACTGGGGTTGTTCTCCCTGGAAAGACGGAGGATGAGGGGAGACTTAATAGAGGTGTATAAAATTATGAAAGGCATAGATAGGGTGAACGGTGGGAAGCTTTTCCCCAGGTCGGTGGTGACGTTCACGAGGGGTCATAGGTTCAAGGTGAAGCGGGGGAGGTTTAACACAGATATCAGAAGGACATATTTTACACAGAGGGTGGTGGGGGCCTGGAATGCGCTGCCAGGCAAGGTCGTGGAGGCGGACACACTGAGAACGTTTAAGACTTATCTAGATAGCCACATGGACGGAGTGGGAATGGAGGAATACAAAAGAATGGTCTAGTTTGGACCAGGGAGCGGCACGGGCTTGGAGGGCCGAAGGACCTGTTCCTGTGCTGTATTGTTCTTTGTTCTCTTTGTTCTTTGACAATGCCGGGTTTTCATTGCCAGGATGCCAGGGAGCCGGGTATGTCCCTCTCCCCCTGGGGGCTATATTTGCCTTTGTGACATGGCGGGTTCCCTTTCAAGCTTATAAAAACCTGTTGTAAACCTCGCCGATGTGATGTCGTGTAAGTGGGGTATGAGTGCTCAGTGAGGCGGGGGGTGGGGGGGGGAGGGAAACATATTGCATGAAAGGCCTTTAATTTTATTTAAAGTTATTAAAATACATTGAAATGAGTTTCCCGCCTTTTCTGGGCTGGAACCATGTTATGTCATAGGCGAGGGGTGTGGAGAAATGGGATACGAGACCTTGCCGGCGAGAAGCTTGTTTCCTGACTCTTGCGGGATTTTGGGCCCACACTGATGGCTAACGCAAGCTCAAAATCGCCCCCAGTTTCTCTGAGCAGATTGTTTATCACATGTTAACAGACAGCACAGAAAGACTTGAGGAAGACAGGAAAAGAGATCGAGTTAACCAGATAACATAAAAAATTGATAGAAATTTGGAGTCAAACTGTCAAAATGAGTACACTAAATAAAATTTGGAGGGTCAACTTAAACTGATGCACCACAGGGACCACACTCTACACAGGTTTCAGTCCTCACTGACTAATTAATGTTGGAGAACCAACACACTGCTATGAAAGGAACCAACTACTGAATAACATTCAAGAGAAAATACTCTTTTTGCAAGATTATTGTCTCTTCCTTTGTTTTTTGTTCAGCTAAGTATTTTGCTGATGCTCTGGGGATAATTGTCCTAGTCAACCTCATGCACTGCAGTGCGCATCACAAAATTAGTGTTCTGTGGCTCAAGGTTTTCCATCCTGCATTGATTTATGGACTAGCATAAATCAGTCAGGGGAGGGGTAAATATAACATTCATATTGGCTGGAATTTTCTGGCCGTTCATGCATGTGGGATTCTCTGGTCCTGCTGCAGTGAACAAAGATTTGGCTGAACGCCACATTTTCCACCCTCACTTGCAGTGACGGGGCGTGAACAGCCGGATAATTCCGGCCATTATCTGGCAAACAAGAGGTGAAAAAGCTGGCGCAGACATGATGGGCTGAATGGCCTTCCTCAATACTATTTTAGGATTCTACAGTAAATTGGCAGCCTTGCTCCATGCCCTCTTCCATTAAGCAAAATCTTCTGTTTTCTGCCTGGTAATAAAAGTTCAAATAATATTCCTTACCCCCATTTGTCCAGTAAAACACAATGATCTGGGAGTATATAACAATAATATACTAACACAGTTGGTGAGCTCCATTTTCCCAGCCCACTCAAGGGGATTGTAAAGTAGAAAATGGCTATATGGTTAAGGAAGACATCAGGAGGGAAGCCTGACATTTTCCTGTTGCCATATTATATTGCCAGCGGTGGTAATCACGGCAGCATGGTTGGGCAACCAATTGAGCCCCCTTAGTAGCCAATTAAGGACCACTTCCTGTCCCTGCCTGCTTCGGGAGCACCTGTTGCCACATGGGGTCTGCAAGTTGGTTTCCATAAACATTGCCATGTACAGCTGTTTTCCACTGAATGCCACAAAAGGTGGTAATAGATGACCATACATAGAATCACAGAATCCTACAATGCAGAAGGAGGCCATTTGGCCCATCGAGTCTGCACCGACCACAATCCCACCTGGCCCAATCCCCATAACCCTACTTATTTACCCTACAAATCCCCTGACACTAAGGGGCAGTTTAGCATGACCAATCCACCTATCCTGCACATCTTTGGATGTGGCAGCTTTTGTTGGATTCCAGCTATGTCAAATCTTGGCATTCATTGGAGGGGGAGATTCATTGAATCTGAATGTTACCCAATTGGAGGTCTGTTTAGTTTATTGTGCACTTGAAATGGCTGAGTATGGTTATAGAGGAAAATAGCCCTGGAGGTGAATGTAATCCATTTCTATGTGCAGTAAATCCTACCTTCTATCAAATGGAATATTCCATCTCACATAACCTATAATAAACTGCTGGGCCGGAATTCTTTGATGTCGGACACCCTACCACCACTGCCAGCGAGAACAGAGAATTTGGCGCTCAGCCAAATCTCCATTCACTGCAGCAGAACCGGATAATCCCAGCCCTGGGCGAGGTCGGAGAATTCCAGCCCTGGTCTCATAAGAATGATTGCTGTAGGAAATGGAAAAGAAGAGTTATATTGACATGGTGAGCTGCTTTTGAAGTTGGAGTTAAAACACATCAGAGGAAGTTTTATGGTTACTATAAGTAATAAATCAATTCAGGAAGGTTGTGTTTATGATTTTGTTCCACATCGAAAACAGAACAATTCAATCAAAAGCAAAGCACTACAAATACTGGAAGCCCAGAATAAAAACAGAAAGTGCTGGCAAAATAGTGAAGGTAGAGGGGTGGCAGCATGAAAGAGAACATTTCATTGCCAAAAAGAGAGAAGTTTTTTGAAGGTTGATAGCTAGAGAACGGAGATGTGACCAACCATTTCCCTGGACATGTGTAGTCTTCAGTGACACTCAGGCATCTGCAGGTATGTTAGGTGCCATTTGTACACCCTGGGTCTAGCGGGGCACCTCCAAGCAATGGCTCTCTGGGGTTCATTCTCTGCAGTTGTAGCAGGTCCTGCCACCCCTTTGGCGATCCAGGCACCTCCACTGTCCCATCAACGATTCAAAGGCTGGTCACCCCCAAGTCAAAGGCTGGTCACGTCAAGTCAAAGGCTGGTCACTTTGAGTCAAAGGCTGGTTGCACCCGAGTCAGAACCAGTACCTCTGAGTCAGCCCTCTTAATACACAGAGCCACTCCATGACTGCTGCGCTCATCTCTGAATGTCCTTGGAGGCGTGCTCGGCAGATGCTGGCTTTTGAAGCCAGTCACGTTTCGTGCCATTCTGACAGCACACTGTCGAGGGTGGATTATTTGATGGGCGGTTGGATATGATTCTGGCATATGGGCCCGATAATGAGATGCAAATGCACTTAAATAAGGTTCCAGATATTGAACAACAGTGATGCAGCCCACCACGAGGGGACAATCCTATTGACGTCAAAGGAGACTTTGGCCTTCTTGTGATATTTCTGCTCCCATCACCAAACCTGCCCAATGCTAATGGGAATGGAAAGCCCAGGCTGGAGAGGGTGGTGAAGGCAGGTTCAACTGAGGCACTCAAGAGAGAATTGGATCATTAGAACAGGAAGAATGTGCAGGGCTAGGGGAAGAGGGCAAGGGAGTTGCCCTCTGGGAAATGTTCCTTCAGAATAATTTGATGATTTGATAAAGTGCATTCAAAATTGGCTCAGTTGTAGGAGACAGAGGGTGATGACAGAAGGCTGCTTTCATGACTAGAAGCCAGTGTCCAGTGGTGTACCACAGGGACCTGTGTTGGGCCCCCTATTATCTGTCATTTATATAAATGACATTGATGACTATGTGGGGGGGTGGGGAAGGGGGCGGGGGGAGATAGGATTAATAAGTTTGCAGATGACACAAAGATTGGCTGGGTGTTTAACAATATCTTAGGCTACTAGAAGATATAGATGGAATGGTCAAATGGGCAGATAAGTGGCAGATGGAATTTAACCCTGAAAAGTGTGAGAAGGTACACTTTGGAAGGAGTAATTTAATAAGAAAGTATTCAATTAATTGTTGGACACTAGGAATTTCTGTGGAACAAAGGGTCCATGGTGTGTTTGTCCAAGATCTCTGAAGGCAGAAGAGCATGTTATTAGGGTGAAAAGGCTTATGGGGCACTTGTCTTTATCAATCGAGGCACAGATTACAAAAGCAGGAAAGTCATGTTGGAGTTATATAGAACTTGTGAGGCTACAGCTAGAGTACTGTGTGCGGTCCTGGTCACCACATTATAGGAAGAATGTGATTGCACTGGAGGGAGTGCAGAGCAGATTCACCAGGATGCTGCCAGGGACGGAACGTTTAAATTATGAAGAGAGGTTGGGTAAGCTTGGGTTGTTTTCATTGGAGCAGAGAAGACTGAGGGATGACTTGATTGAGGTGTACAGGATTATGAGGGACATGGACAGAGAGAATTTAGCATAGCACAAAAAAGTTTATTAATTTGTCACAAGTCAGTTTACATTAACACTGCAATGGAGTGGATAAGGAGTAGCTGTTCCCCTTAGGTGAAGGATCAGTTACGAGGAGACATAGGTTTAAGGTGAAGGAAAGGAGGTTTCGGGGGGGATGTGAGGAAAAACGTTTTTGCCCAGAAGGTGGTGGCAATCTGGAATGCACTGCCTGGGAGGGTGGGAGAGAACGGTTGCCTCACATCCTTTAAAAACGACCTGGATGAGCACTTGGCACATCATAACATTCAGGGCTATGAGCCAAGTGCTGGCAGATGGGATTAGGTGGGAGTTCAGTTATTTCTAATGTGTTGGTGCAGACTTGATGGACTAAAGGGCCTCTTCTGTGCTGTTTGATTCTATGATTCTATGAACAGTTTCAGTGTTTTCTATTTTGTTTATTTTATATTTAATTTCTGTTTTGTAAGATTTTCAAAATATTATTTTACTTCGGAGAAGAAAGATGAACAACTCACAAGGAATTGGAGAGGAACAGAAAATCAAACTTGTACCTTTGGATCCACATGTACTGTTTTCCGATCTCTTTTGTTTCTGAAAAGGAGCCCAGAGACGTTGTCAGTGATCACCTGGTAATATGGGCTGGAATTACATGTGCAGCTCTGAGTGTCCCAGTTGTAGAAGCTGCCAGAAAATAAATAGAAATGAGTGTGATGAGGTACAATGAATCATTCGAGTCTTTTACTGTGAGCAATTTGGAAAGTGCGCATGTTCCTCCTCAGGACTTTAGTGGAGACAGGCGCTGCCTGAAGTGGTGAGTATCAGTTCAGCCATGCTGTTTGATGGAACACAGTAAGAGTTTTAACAACACCAGGTTAAAGTCCAACAGGTTTATTTGGTAGCAAATGCCATTAGCTTTCGGCTGCTCCTTCGTCAGATGGAGTAGAAATCTGCTCTCAAACAGGGCATACAGAGACACAAAATCAAGTTACAGAATACTGATTAGAATGCGAATCTCTACAACCAACCAGGTCTTAAAGGTACAGACAGTGTGAGTGGAGGGAGCATTAAGCACAGGTTAAAGAGATGTGTATTGTCTCCAGACAGGACAGCCAGTGAGATTCTGCAAGTCCAGGAGGCAAGCTGTGGGGGTTACCGATAGTGTGACATAAATCCAAGATCCCGGTTTAGGCCGTCCTCATGTGTGCGGAACTTGGCTATCAGTTTCTGCTCAGCGACTCTGCGCTGTCGTGTGTCGTGAAGGTCGCCTTGGAGAATGCTTACCCGAAGATCAGAGGCTGACTGCCCGTGACTGTTTGATGGAACAGACAGAGAATCCATGCACTCTTCTTTATCACAGCCATTTCGAGAACAGAAAGAGCAAGCCCCAAAGCTCTCCTGCACTGAGTGTTAACTGTACTCATGTGAGGCCGCGCCCTCCTGCCTCAGGAAGATGATCTATCTATCCCTGCACAGTGTTAATAAATCCTGATCGTGTCATTTTATTTTGAGTTGTTTTGCTGCACAGTGGGTGTACACGAGAGAGAGAGAAAGCAAGAGATTGCTACGGAGGCAAGGCTTTTGTGATATTCATGTTTTCTATTAAAATGTCAAGTGCTATGGAATTAATAAGGGCCTTCACTGCCACTGTGTATTCAGAAATAGCTCCATGTGAATAGCATGCCATTGCTCTCCATTGAGGAAATCAAATTAAAACCATGGACGTGGCACTTGCCTTAGTGGATTACGTAAATCAGTGGATTACTTAAAGACTAGTAATAAAAGAAACAGAGTGACTTAAAAAACAAGTGAAAAAAAAGTAAATGAAAAGAAAATACAAAATAACAAAGAATGGAGAATGGCAAGATAAATATGAGATGTTTATTTCCATCACAGTTATATCACATTGAAGGATGGAGTCATGGGGTTTTTTTTACACACACAAGAGATTTGTTTGCTAATATTCTTTTGGCTACACATAGTTTTCAAATGCTTTGATAGAGCATTTCTCACTCCTGCTCGCATTGTGCCTTTCAGCAAGATTGTCAGTTCTTCCCAGTCACTGATACAAGAATGCTAGTGAAGCTGGTTACCAGAGGTTGTTTTATCTTTAAAAATACAGCTTTTCACATGGCACTTCACTACATTGCTTCCATACAGTTAACGCCCATTATTCCTGGTGGCAAGCTTAGTTTTCTATGCTGTTTGGGAAAGTTGAGTGGCTACCAGGAGATAAAACTCAATCGCTTTAACATCCAATTCAGTCATTGTAAAGTGACTCTGAACAGCTGCAACAGCAGTAATGGGACAGCAAACTTGGATTAGGCAGACAGATTCTTTAATCCAAGTTCACTGTTGGTGCCTATGTGACGCTTGATGCTTTTAACATGTTTATGTTTTGGTGTGAGACAATGCCTCAGGTATGTGACTGAAAATCTCACACCTAGGAGTTGTGCAATGTTGATAGCTCTGGGAATAAATCACTTGTTAGGGCCTTCAAGCTGAACAGCATTTGGTGATTTTATAACATGAGGGGGCCAAAACTACCTTAGAAAGAAATTAATACTGCACTGGAACTAATTAGAGGTGCCTTATTAAAATCAGATCTCAAAATAACATGAAGAACGTCATTCCTATTCTATACTTTACCAGGAACTTAAACTCAATGCTTATTTTGCTGCATGTTTATGGCTTGGGTTCTAGCCATAACAAACGTTTTGTGCCAATTGAGTAACGCACCCCCACCAGTTAAATAAAGATTTTACTGCCCAAAAGAAATGTTGGATCAATTAAAAAGTTTCTGGAACTATTTGCTTTATTATGCTCAAAGTACAACCGAGTTCATGATCCATCCGCTGATGCCAGATGCTGGAACTAACATGACACCACTGTTCCTTTGTACAAAACTGCTGCTCTAGATAGTTGATTTGAACTACAAAGTAGCCTTCTGAAAATGGAAATGTTGCTCCATTCCATGGTACAGAAATATTTGTCTATCACCATATGGATTATTGATGATATGATAAAAGTGACCATGATATTGTAGGTCCATTGTTAAAGCTAACGTGTTCACTACTATACTTTAGGGAAGAAAATCTGCCAACCTTACCCAGTGTAGCTTGTGACCTTGGTCCTATACGAAGGTGGTTGACTCTTTAGTTACCAAGCTACTCAGTTGCGTGAAGCTTCAACAAACAATGTATTACATACTACAAGAAATCAAGTAAAGGTCCACTGCTGCCTCCGCAAGGGAATTTTGGATGGCTAGTAAATGCCTGCCTTGTCAGCAATGCTTACATCACAAGAATTAATAAAGAAAAGAGCTAAATTCTTGTAGACAGTACAATTTTGCCTGGACATCTTGAGTTTTACAAACACCAATAAATGGAACCAGCTCAGAACACTATGAAGAGTTTTGAAAAAGGCAATGAAGAGTAAAATATGCTTCCACTGGAAAGAGATTCAGTAACCGGAAGGCACAGACTTGGCCTCCTTCTGTGCTGTATGATTCAATGACTCCAAAAATCTTTTTACTGCAATGACACGGAATTTGGGATGAGAATAATGGAGAGGCTATTAGTGTCACCACTATAATGGGGGAAATTTGACAGCAACACCTGAGGCTGAATGTTCAGTCCACATTCAGGAACCCAAAATTGGGACTGGTTCTGGGTCCCAGCACTGCATGGCATGTTCCAGACACACCCACCTGGAATTTTAAAGGGAAATGACAATTAATGACAGACAGCGTGTTTGCCAAACAATTAAGGATGGTGAGCTGGCACTCAAGGCTGGAAGGATTCCCACTTGACCCTCCATCACTGCCACATCGGCAGCTTCACCAGCCAAGGTGCAGATAGAGAGGACGACTCAACAGTGGTCATGACTGGTATGCGTGGCCGGGTCCTTTGTGGGATGAAGCATCGGCTACCTCACTTGCCACCCTTTCATGACCTGAGTCCACCAGTGTTGCCTGGACATGGTCCAGGCTGATGTCTCTTGTCCACATTGTAGAATGGAAGCCCCAGACAACACAGGAATGGGGCCCATAATGGCCCTAATTTCTCTCAATTGGCTAACTGCCAATTGTGAGACAGGTAGTCATTCTAATCCCTACTCGAACTCTTCAAAAATGGTTGGGGCTGGCACTGAACTGGCATGGTAGCCAATGGCATGTAGTTATGGGCCCAACAATCTCCAACCCTGACCTGCTTTTAAAATCCAACCTCTCTCTGTACGTGTGTGGGAAAATTTAGAAATTGCTGTCAGAGACAGTTTGTTTCTACACAGCATTCTTGCAATCTTTACCAGCTGATTTGGCATAAACTTGCTCTACTTGTCCACAGGTTCTGCAATAAAAACAGCTGAAAATGTGAGGTGTGTTCAGGTATAACTGAGTTTTTAACAGCAGAATAGGTGATAATTATTGTTGAACAACCTCTTTGCATTCATAATGCAATCAAACAGGTTGATTGTGTCAACTTACAAATCCTTACAAAACACATCAATGGCTGGTAGTAAGAGCAGGAGAGACTTCTTGTCAGCCACGCTTGTATAGCGATAAGCCCCTGGCGACAGACTAGTGGCCCGTTCTGGTGTGGAAATAGACAAAACTCTGCCTTAGTGCGCCACTAGGTATGGGAAGATAATTGGAATTGGAACAGCCTCTCAGCCCTGAACACTTAATTTAACAAATTTGGAGAATCACTCCTTCAAGAAAATGAACGCTGCAGATTTTTAAAAAGATTACTTTTTCTGTCTGCTTCTTTCTCGGTCCCTAATATGTATATTTCCCAGCCTTTCTTTTGCATTCTGTCACGTTGTTTAAATCAAATTTATACTTCCTGCTTTATACTTCTTGTATTGGAGATGTGCATAACCATTCTTCAATCTGATTGAAGTGCCTTGGAACATCTTATCAAGTAAGTGTGCTATTTAAATGTAAGTTGTTGTTGATTGACGGTAGAGTGCAACTGTTGTTTTTCCTGCAAACACACAGCACAGGTTCTCTGTAAGGGCACCGTGCTGGAAAAGCTGCCAGATTGGAAGAAATCTCTGCTGACAAGCCCATCAGAGGCCTGTGGGCATCTGTCAGCAAGATCCAGACTTGAAACGTTGGCTCTATTCTCTCTCCACAGATGCAGTCAGTCCTGCTGAATTTCTCCAGCATTTTCTGTTTTTGTTTCAGATTCCAGCATCCGCAGTATTTTGCCTTAATCGATGAATGTTCTTCTTTGCCATTGGAAGCAAAATCTGGGCCTTGCACTTAATCTTTAGCCTTTAGTGTAACACAACATAGTGATTAACATTCTAAAGTGAAAGATAGTTGAACATTTTTTGTGAGATTTTCCACCACCACAACTCTAGCTAATGGTTGCACCTGCTGTATTTCTTTTTTGGATGCTGAATGACCTGATGTGTATCTCCATTATTGTTTTTCACCTTTTGTTTCAATCTTCCAGCTTTCCTGTATTGCTTAAGAACCATAGAAACCGCTTAAGAAAAACATATTTTTTGACACATGAACAAAAATGTAGAAAATGCTGAGGATTTTTGCTCAAGCGTGACAGCAGCTAGGGTGACTATCAGAAGTATGTTGTGCATTATAAGCAGCACATTTTCTGTTTGGATCAGAATATTACATCTGAGTATTATGTTTGGACCAGGAATTCTGTACAATGGACTGAATAGAACGTGGTTGGAGCATTGGAATTCTGCCCTTGGATTAGGTATGCAATTATCTGGAGAATCTTTTTATTTACAATACTGAAACAAAAATGTGAGATGCTGATATTCTTACATTTCAGGATGGCTGTAGAATGCATGGCTAACTGAACAGTGGGGGCGTCTCTTTCCAAGTTTTTCCCTGTTCTCTTCATGATATTGGCCAGATTGTCCATATAGTGCTTGGGATTGTCAGAGCATTATGCATGGAGCAACAGATCAAACACTTACAATGGAACCCACTCAATTTTCCATTTATTCATTTAAATGAATGGAACTTGTGTGAGCTCCATGATTCAACTCTGCCTGTTTGATTTTTCTCTATGTGCTCTGACCTGGAAATGCTTTAAACCTAATTGTTAGTCATAGAGTCAGAGAGGTTTACTGCATGGAAACAGGTCCTTCGGCCCAACTTGTCCATGCCGCCCTTTTTTTAAAAAAACCCCTAAGCTAATGCCAATTGCCCGCATTTGGCCCATATCCCTCGAAACACATTGTACGCGTGTAACTATCGAAATGCTTTTTAAAAGACAAAATTGTACCCGCCTCTACTACTACCTCTGGCAGCTTGTTCCAGACACTCACCACCCTCTGTGTGAAAAAATTGCCCCTCTGGACACTTTTTTATCTCTCCCCTCTCACCTTAAACCTATGCCCTCTCGTTTTAGACTCCCCTACCTTTGGGAAAAGATATTGACTATCTACCTTGTCTATGCCCCTCATTATTTTATAGACCTCTATAAGATCACCTCTCAGCCTCCTACGCTCCAGAGAAAAAAGTCCCAGTCTATCCAGCCTCTCCTTATAACTCAATCCATCAAGTCCCGGTAGCATCCTAGTAAATCTTTTCTGCACTCTTTCTAGTTTAATAATATCCTTTCTATAATAGGGTGACCAGAATTGCACACAGTATTCCAAGTGTGGCCTTACCAATGTCTTGTACAACTTCAACAAGACATTCCAACTCCTGTATTCAATGTTCTGACCGATGAAACCAAGCATACCGAATGCCTTCTTCACCACTCTGTCCACTTTTGACTCCACTTTCAAGGAGCTATGAACATGTACCCCTAGCTCTCTTTGTTCTGTAACTCTCCCCAATGCCCTAACATTAACTGAGTAAGTCCTGCCCTGGTTCAATCTACCAAAATGCATCACCTCGCATTTGTCTAAATCAGGGGTCTCCAAACTTTTCAGTACGAGGGCCACATCGTATATTTTACACATTTTCGGGGGCCAAAGAAAAAAAATTAGTTTTATAAATGAACTGGCGATGATTAAGCCCGTGAGATCGAATGAAATTCACAGTTGAAACAACAGGTTTCAGAACGCAAGACATATCCACATAATTTCTGCACAATGCTTGTTGATGGATAATGCAATGCAGAAACATGGGCTTTGAGAATCCACCAACCTCACAAGCTTTTGTGATTTGTCCAACCAAAATTTTCTTCACCCCAGACATGTTCTTTCCTCCATCAATTTTCACGCATTGCAGTTTATTCCACTCCAGGTTATATTCTAACACAGTTTTTTGCAATTCTTTGAAGATGTCTTCTCCAGTTACTGTGCTGTGCATGCTATGCACTGATGCTAATTCTTGTGTCACATTAAATTCACTGTTGACCCCACGGATGAATACTGGGAGTTGTGATGTGTCACACACATCAGTCGATTCATCAAGTGCGAGAGAATACAACTGAAAATTTCTTGCTTTGTCTGCAATTTGATGAAATGTATTGCTTCCTATATCCTCAATTCTACGAGCAACAGTATTTGGCGCAAGGCTGATGATTTTGAACAGATTTGCTTTTTCTGGGCATAACTCTTCCACTGCTGCCATTATACACTCTTTGATGAGATCTCCATCAGTGAATGGCTTTCCTCTTTTAGCCAACGCATAAGCTAGTTTGTAACTGGCCCTGGTTAAAGCTTCATTTTCAGTTATCTGTGTAAAAAAAGCTTGTTGGGAAAGCGACCTGCGCTGTATTGATTCAAATTTTTCCGAACGCTGTGTTCCTGTGAATTGGGAATAACTTGGTTCATGTTTGGTCTCATAGTGCTGACGTACATTGTACTCCTTCAAAACTGCAACAGTTTCATTGCATATGACACACAAGGCTTTATCACCTGCTTGTACAAAGAAGTACTTTACACCCCATTCTTCATTAAACAGGCGGCACTCACTGTCCACTTTTCTTTTATTTTTTTCCTTCCGTAACTGAATTGGTCTGAATTGCCGCCATCATTGTCATTGTTCTCACTCATTTCAGACAGATGGAGCTTACGGATTGGATAAAGCAGCTGTCACTCAGTCAATGCAGAGCGGCAATTGGATAACAGATGTCTCAATTGCTGATTCGTTTAATGAACTGTCAGTCACAGGACGGCAGCTCTGATTGGACAATAGGCCAGTGAAGAGGGCGGGGATTCCCATGGGTCCATCAGACACCCGCGGAGCAGCAGCAAATGTCCGACCTGTGGCTTCCGTCCCCGTGTCCGGATCCTGAGTCAGCGGCGGGGTTCCAGATGTGGGAGTGTTTTCAGCAGCGGGAATCCCATCTCGCCCCACTGGCTGCGGGCCAGATGTTAGCCCGCTGCGGGCCGGATGTGGACCGCGGGCCGTAGTTTGGAGACCCCTGATCTAAATTAAACTCCATCTGCCATTCGTCAGCCCACTGGCCCAATTGATCAAGATCCCGTTGCAATTAGAGATAACTTTCTTCACTGTCCACTATGCCACCAATCTTAGTGTCATCTGCAAACTTACTAACCATGTTAAAGAGGAAAAATGCATAGTCTGATGACCATTGACCTGGAAACAGTATGGTAAGGAAACATTGTAACTTCTTTAAAATATCTAGTGAATCTGGAATTGTTTTTCAGAATGTTCTTTCTTCAGAAAGATCTTTTAAGAGTTTGCATCAATTGTAAGGGAATCAACTGTAATTTTATTGGACAAAAGGAAATACTGGTCCATGTGACCTAGTGACCCTTGACCTGAAAGCAGTACCAACAGGAAAAAAAATAAGATAAGAAAACCATTATAGTAGACACCAGTAAGTTCTGAAGCAGAGGACACTGAGAAAAAAAATACATAAACTACTGCTATAAAGACACAATGAAGTTCTGCAGGAGACAAATAAACTATTGTTGTAAAGGAGACAAGAGTGCTGATCTCAGAAGTACAGGTGTAGACAAAAAGAGGAACACACAATTTGTGTGAGGAGAAGCCAGCAAAAGCTTGCTACAAAAAGGTCAGTTTTCTGTTTGGCAGTAGAATTCCAGAAGCTCTTGGGAAATGACCTAGGAGGGAGCTAAAAAGAACTGAATCCTAAATGTGGTATGAATAGATTAAGCATGGAAAAGAGCTGACAGTTTGTATCAGAGGCCCTGATCATGAACCGTGTATTGTTGATTGGTTCGTCGGTTGAAAGGGATCTCTGCAAAGTGATGCCATCAGGACTAATGTGACCAGAGTGAGAGTATGGTGTTAACCATATCCAGAGGGTCAAGAAACTTGGATGGAACACGCTGGAAGAGGACTTGAGAACTGAAGTGATTGAATGGGAAAGTACCTGAGGCCAAGTTAGAGAGCTTTGGAACAGCACATGGTGCCACATTTGTGTAGGGAGTGATGCAAGTACTTGTTATTTGTCTGTGAATTTGATCTGTGTTAAAGTAAAAGTTGTTTGTAATTTCTTCATTTGGGGAACGTTTAGTAAATTGGGTTATTTTCTTGATGAATCTTCATAGCGTGAGTCTAATTTTTATATGTTAACAAGTTGCCTGACAATAGATAAAATCATTGTTTTTGCCTCACATGCAAGTGTGTACTTTCCAACAGGGGCCATCGAACAGTAAATAGGAAAGTAAACATTGATAGGCTATTTTTCTATTCTACCAGGGGATGTGGTCATTGCTGGCTAGGCCAGTATTTATTTACTATCCCTAATTGCCCTTGAGAAGGTGGTGATGAGCTATCTTCTTTAACTGTTGCAGCCCAAGTGGTGTAGGTACACCCACAGTGTTGTGAGAGACGGAGTTCCAGGATTTTAACCTGGTGATAGTGAAGGAGTGTTGATATAGTTCCAAGTCAGGATGGTGTGTGGTTGAAGGGGAACTTGTAGGTGGTGGAGTTCTCATGAATCTCCCTTGTTCTTCTGGGTGGAAGAGGTCACAGGTTTCAAAGGTGCTGTTGAAGGAGCCTTGATGAATTGCTACAGTGTGTCTCATTGATGGTACACACTGTTACCACTGTGAGTTGGTGCTGGAGGAAGTAAATGTAGAAGATGGTGGACGGAGTCCTAATCAATTGGGCTTCTTTGTCCTGAATGGTGTTGAGCTTCGTGAGTACTGATGGAGCTGCATTCATCCAGGTAAGTGGAGAGTATTCCATTACATGCCTGAATTGTATCTTGTAGATGGTGAACAGGCTTTGCGGAATCAGGAGGTGAGTTACTCTCTGTAGAAGTTCCAACCGCTGACCTGCTTTTGTTATACAATATTTATATGACCGGTCAATGGTAACTCCACGATGTTGAGAGAGGGGGATTGAATAATATTAATGTGATTAAATGTCAAGGGGAGTTGGTTAGATTCTCTCTTGCTGGAGATAGTCATTGCCTGGCACTTGTGTAATATAATTGTTATTACTACTTATCATCCCAAGCCTGAATCTTGTCCGGGGCCTGCTGCGTATGGGCACGGACTGCTTCAGGATCTGAGGAGTTGCGAATGGTGCTGAACATTGTTGAAATATCTCCATTTCTCACCTTAGGATGGAAAGAAGTCATTGAAACAGCTTAAGATGGTTGGGCCCAGATCACTACCCTGAGGAATTCCTGCAGTGATGTCCCAGGACTGAAATGATTGTCCTCCACCAACCACAACCATCTTCCTTTGTGTCAGGTATGACTCGAACCACTGGATTGTTTTCCTCCTCTTTTCCATTGACTCCTATTTTGCCAAGGTGCCTTGATGCCACACTTGGTCAAATGCTGTCGATGTCAAGGACAATGACTGTCACCTCACCTCTTGAGTTCAGCTCTTTTTTCTCTTTCTCCTCTCCCTAGTCCAGCAGCAGTTAGTCTGACCATTGCTCAAATGCTGTCTTTTGACTGACATCAGCTAACTCAATATAGAAACCAGAAAGTTTACCTTGTATAAGTCAGTACAACAATACCTTCAGAATTGTTACACACTCATTGAAGAGTTCAACTTTTTCCACGAGAATATATAATTTGAATAAGCTAAACAAAAAACTAAGTACTGCTGGCTACAATTATACTAGCACCAGACTTTAACTCCAAATGGGAGATGAGCAGGTGAGCAGGTAGGCATTGAGGAGGGAGACAACGCCACACCAACTCCACCACCAACCCCCGCCCAACCCCGACCACACCCAACCTTAGTACCGAGAGGCCTGGACTTTTTGATTCCGGGACTTCCTTCCTGTTGCCGTGGTCTGCTTCTCCCTGCCATGCTGCCACATCTTAAAACTCGCAAGATGTGGCAGCATGGCAGGGAGAAGCAGACCACGGCAATTAAGTAAAACGCTGCAGAGAGGCTTCCAGAGGGCCTCACGGTTTAGGGATAGTGAGGGAGCCCATGTTGGAGAGAGTAATACCTTGTGGGCCCTCCCAGGAGTGAGAATTCCATCTCCTCCAGGCTCTACAAAGAAAGTATAGAAGGACGTATATTGGGTTTATAATAGCCCCTATAGGTTGATGTGGTAGAAATAAATAATGGCTTTTCTGTGTAGGTCTCTAGCTAAAACAGCAGTTGGGTCCAGATTCATTATGTAGAAAGGGTTCTAATAACTGTAAGGAAAATGCTGCTGATTTCCACCAGGGATTCTTCTCACCTGCTCATTGGGGCAAGCCAAAATTGTAGCCTATGAGATTGGTACTGTCAGTAGTGAATGACTCCCACAGTTGACCGTAACTGCCTAATGCCTGGTTTCTGCAGGGCGGGCACTGTTAAAATTCTCCTTTGTTCTTAAGATTATAATATGAAATAAAATATGTTTGCATGGACTCCTGGGTTTAAAACAAGTTGAATCATCAGTTCAGTCACCTAGTTGGCATTTGCGGATTGCTGTGTGTCAGTTCAGACTGGAGAATTGGGTTCTGCAAAAAGGAATGAGTCGCACTGGGTCAAAGGTATGTAACAGCAGTTTATGTTTTGTTTTGCAAACTCCAGGGTGCAGTGAAACAACATCTAAGTTTCGGTTCATAAAGAAAAATACCTGGGGATCAAACGATTACCAAAAACTTAGAATGAATAATTTGTGCAATTGTTGGCAGGCATTCCCTGTTAAACATTGAAAAATTTTCAATAACTGAGGTAGATAGTCTTCAGAACACTCTGTTGCAAACAGCCAGTGGCTTTGATGTCTGTCACATGTGTAGAATATAGCAAGAAACATTGGGGCTACTAAAGTGCAACAACATGTGTTTGCTGCTGGCAGCTGTTTGCATCAAAAGATTCACCATGGACAAATTTTGGAATCATTAACACCACACTTTGAAAATATTGTAATGCGGTTTAAGAAGGTTTGAAGGTTTAATATGTTAAGCTCTTGAAATCATATAGCACATGTTGTCTCCAGGTTTTATACTCTTGTTGAATAGCGGTGAGGTCTAATTCCCATACTAGTCTCTGGTTTGTTTTAACTCTTCCCCCATCCTGAAATACAAAACTCTCTGAAGATTTCAGTTAGAATTTAAATATTGTTTGTAATATTATAGTTATTGATGCCAGTGAGAACGATGCTCATAAAAGTCACATTTGGGGGCAATTTTAACCTAATTTGCCCTTTAGGAGAATGATGAGATAGGGCCCAACGCTGGTTTTATGTCCCACTCAATTTTAGTCTTCACTGAAGTCTAAGAAAAGTAATATTGGAGGAGGAGTAAAACTTTACTCCAGCTGATCCTTTGGGTTTTGCAACTTTGGTAAGTTGAAATTACCCTTATTATTTTGCATTTACCCTTTCCCCATTCCCCTGTGCTGCTGACTCATGCTGTGTGTACCTTTTGTGAGTGTCTACTTTTCATTTGCTGGACTAAGAGTTAGTGTGATGTATACATAACTTTGGAAGACAGCAGAGTCCCATCCTCATCCAGTGTTCACAGACCTAAGCATGCACACAACTTCCAGAAGAAATTAGTGGATAATAATCAAGAACTAGACTGAATTTCTCTCGTCTCATAGGGCCAGTGATTTTTTTTTTTAGCTAATTATCAACATTCCTACTATAAGCTCAGCTGTGATCAGCAAACTTAACGAATCGGAGAATTTCCTGTTCTGTATAAGTTACTTATTCATTGTGACTTTTTAAACTAACAAACTTATTGGAGTAGCTTTTCTTTTGCACATTTTTGAGACATCTTCCAATATGAAAAATATTTTTTAATACATACAAAACTACAATCTGACCTTTAAAGGTTAACTATTTCACTCTGATGAATTTCAGGAATGTCTATTATTTTCAACGGTATCTGGCCAGCCACTTTTTGGCCTGGTTTGTTGGATGGGAATTGATACATGTAACTGTCATATCAAGAAATAGTTCAAACATCCACATAAAACAGTCAAGTATGATTCTTATCCAAGTATAGGAATCCAGTATAGCAAATCACTCCCCATTCACTCCCATTCTCGAAATTTGCTGAAGTGTAACATTCACCTCAGTTATTCATGTTTGCAATACTCAGCACTAAGAATATTATCTGTTGTTGAACTCTGGTAATATAAAATACTCTGTAAGCAGAGTAATTCACCTTCTTGACCATTTTTATTTTTAGGTCTAATGTTTTAAAGCAAGACCATCTCATGAAGAAAGATATTTGATGGACTTTAAGAGTCTTGTGGAAGTCATGATGACTTAAGCTATTGTTGAGTCACTTGATTTTGGAACCCAAATGACAAAAATCATTGATATGAAATAACAGAGTGAAAGTACTGTAAATGCTGAGTCCCACCTTTAGTAACCTATCAACTTCCAGTACATTTTAATAACTTAGTTTTTAGTTCACATTTCCAGAACACAAGATTTTTCTTTCTTTTAACTTCTGTCACCCTTTCTAAACTGAGTGAGGTTGTCCTCACATTTTGTACAAGATTGCTGGGCATTGCCAGTGTGCCAGAAACAGTGCCAAGGGAGTGGATGCCGGTGATCCGTGTTGGGAGGGGATGGGGGAACATGCCACCAATTAACTGTGGCCCTCCCCCGCCCAGAGTACCAACGCGCATCTCACCATTCTCTCAATGGTGACTGAGTGTGGGATGATCGCAATCCGGAGTGCACCTGACAGACTGGCGCCGACCTCTCCAGTTTTCTTGCCATTATGGAACTTAGTCTTTTTTGGGAAATTTCCACCCTTGGTTTTTTTAATAGAGGAACAGGCACAAATAAAAGGAAGAAAAGAAAGATTTGCATTTATCATGTGCCATTTATGACCTCAATGTCTTAAAGCACGATGCAGCCAATGATATACTTTTGAAGTATGATGACTATTTAACAGAGGAAACACAGCAACCAATTTACACACAGTGAGCTCCCAAAAACAGCAATGTGATAATAGCCAGATAACTTGTTCTCAAATGATAACTATTGGCCATGACACTGGCGATATCTCCCCTATTTTCCTTCAAAATAGTGCCACAGAAACGTTTAAGTTCACCTGAAAGGAAACACAGGTTCCCAACCAAAAGACCATATCAGCAATAGTACAGCACTCCTTCAGTATTGCACTGGATGTCAGCCTAGAATTTAGTGCTTGGAGTAGGACTTGAAACCACAGCTTTCTGACTGAAAGGTGAGAGTGCTAACACTGACCCATGATTAAAAAGAGGAAGCTATGCCAGACTTTTATCAAACACTGATTAATCCCCAACTGGAGTATTTTGTTCTTATAGGAAATACTTCAGAGCTGGGAAACCTTTATAATATTGGCTCATATGAACAACCATGAAAAGAAGTTCCCTTACATGCACATGTTAGGAATAGGGTTGAGTGAAAGAAGTGAGTATAAAAGCTGGAGTCTGATGATGCAGCTGTATAGAACGCTGGTTAGGCCACATTTGGAGTACTGCGTCCAGTTCTGGTCGCCGCACTACCAGAAGGACGTGGAGGCATTGGAGAGAGTGCAGAGAAGGTTTACCAGGATGTTGCCTGGTATGGAGGGTCTTAGCTATGAGGAGAGATTGGGTAAACTGGGGTTGTTCTCCTTGGAAAGACGGAGAATGAGGGGAGATCTAATAGAGGTATACAAGATTATGAAGGGTATAGATAGGGTGAACAGTGGGAAGCTTTTTCCCAGGTCGGAGGTGACGATCACGAGGGGTCACGGGCTCAAGCTGAGAGGGGCAAAGTATAACTCAGACATCAGAGGGACGTTTTTTACACAGAGGGTGGTGGGGGCCTGGAATGCGCTGCCAAGTAGGGTGGTGGAGGCAGGCACGCTGACATCGTTTAAGACTTACCTGGATAGTCACATGAGCAGCCTGGGAATGGAGGGATACAAACGATTGGTCTAGTTGGACCAAGGAGCGGCATAGACTTGGAGGGCCGAAGGGCCTGTTTCCTGTGCTGTACTGTTCTTTGTTCTTTGGTGACTCTCTCTTGGATATGCTGAGGTGGGCAATTGCAGGTGAAGGGAATTGGGGGAGAAATTAGGGTGTTACAGGTTCAGAACTCGTATTGGGAAGGTATTACGATGAAGGGAGATTTGGTTTAATGAGAAAGGCGATGGAAAGGGGTGGAGCAGACAGCCAGCTGCCTGAATAATCTTGTTGAGGAAGAAATCCATGAGGTCCTTGTAATTGATTTTCAAGGATAAAGTGGAAGGAGTTGGAGAAGAGAGACTAAGGATGGATTTGTCGAACCTTATGTAACTCCTTCCTACATTACGAAAATGACTGCACTTCAATGGCTGTAAAGCTCTTTGGGACCTGCTATGCTCGCAAAAGGCGGTCCAAATGCAAGACTTTTGTTGTCTGGAATGATCCTAGAATAGTGGAGTGTTTTGATAGAAGGGAAGTAAGCTCCATTAGAACTGGGCATGGTTATGCCAGATTTGTGATGGATAGCAAATCCAACTTTGTGACAAACATTTGTTCACATAACCCCACATCAAAGACAGTTAATCTTTTAATAACTGATTGGAGCTGTCAATCAAACTGTGAACTTACAGCCCTGCATTGTAATAACGATAGGTTGTGGAAGCAGTCATACAGAAGTCATATTATTATGATAGCCCTAAAGACAATAGTTGTCAACAAACAGCTATTGAAACTGCAAGCATGTGTTTTTTTCAACTCAGGGACACAGGCAGGCTGCTCCCCCAAAAGAACAGGCTTTGTAAATATCTTTGCAGTTTTACAGTTTCATAAATCTGATCCAAGTCTTCTGAGCCTTTACGTTTCATCTAAAAAATCGTAAGTCACATACTATGGGATAAGGCCCAGAAGGTCAGGGGTGGGGTAGGTCAGATGATTGGGGGTGGGGTAGGTCAGAACAGTTGACGGTGGGGAGTTCAGGCGGTCGAGGGTGGGGTAGATCGGGCAGTTTGTTGGCCAATAGTTTTGGAGGGCAGTGTGGGTGGGGGGGGGGGGGGGGGGGGGGGGGAGGTAATAAAGACAGACCTGGCAAGTCGGCTGGGTGGCATGTCTGGCAGTTGGTGGAGATGGAGGTCAGGTTGGGCTAGGCTGGGTAATCAGGCATTTGGGACAGTCCTGGGGTTTTAATTCTTAAACTTTTTCTGGGACACCATTGAATTAACACAGTCGGAACCATCCAAAATTTGCCATTTAATTTGCACTTGTGGAAGGTTCCCGGTGCAGGGCAAGTTTGCACTTCCCAGGCAATTGCCATGCACACCTTACCTGAGGACTTCCAGGAGGGGAGGAGGGTATCCCAGTGCATCTTTGGGTACCCTGCACTGGCCTGGAGCTCGGAAATTGCTGTCCTTAAGTCTCAACATTTATCTTTGAAAAGCTAAACCATATTGCAAATATAAATCTTACAAATCAAACAGAACAACAAAAACAGATCTGGGTGCCATGGTACTTCAACTTGCTGCATAATGTAGAGTTAGGATGAATGATCAAAAACCTACTGTTCCACCTGATTTCACAATCTTACCTGTGTTACAGAGAAACAGGCTGGGCACTGCCCTCAGGAAGGAAAAACTAAATAGGTGAGCTAATCTTACAAAACTGCTCATGGCATTTAAAATCAGGGAGTTAGAGAATTAAACTGAAAAAAATAATACATGGGGAAAGCTTATTAGGTAAAGGTAACACCTGGTATTATGCTAAAGCAGCAGACATACAGGTTCGAGTTCCAGTGCTGTGAATTGAATAGTGTTGCTACAGCATTTCAGCAGCTTTTGTGTTTCAGGATGAAGGAGGGGAAAATTTGACAGAATTCCTGCTCTTTATTACCATTCAGTGGTTTTAGCAGGAAAACTGGGTTGGCTGTCTCAATCTCCACAGATAAATAGACCACTGATGCTTAGCATGGATTGATGTGTGAGGAATTGTGACCTTGGTGAGGGACTGTGAGGGGATTTGGGTGTATGGAAATGTACCCTGGCAAGATTCAGCTACTTCAGCTAACAAAACATTATATAAGACGAGTTACAAGAATAATCTCTTCAGGTTTCCAGGAGTTGGTGAATTTCTTAAGCATCATCATCTTTGAGGTTAAAAGCAAATTACTGCGGATGCTGGAATCTGAAACCAAAAGAGAAAATGCTGGAAAATCTCAGCAGATCTGGCAGCATCTGTAAGGAAAGAAAAGAGCTGATGTTTCAAGTCCAAATGACCCTTTGTCAAAGCTTTGTCAGCACGGTTTTGTGAAGGGTAGGTCATGCCTCACAAACCTTATTGAGTTCTTTGAGAAGGTGACCAAAGAGGTGGATGAGGGTAAAGCGGTTGATGTGGTGTATATGGATTTCAGCAAAGCGTTTGATAAGGTTCCCCATGGTAAGCTTTTGCAGAAAATACGGACGCATGGGATTGAGGGTGATTTAGTGGTTTGGATCAGGAATTGGCTAGCTGTCAGAAAACAGAGGGTGGTAGTTGATGGGAAATATTCATCCTGGAGTTCAGTTACTAGTGGTGCACCGCAAGGATCTGTTTTGGGGCCACTGCTGTTTGTCATTTTTATAAATGACCTGGATGAGGGCGTAGAAGTATGGATTAATAAATTTGTAGATGACACTAAAGTTGGTGGAGTTGTAGACAGTGCGGAGGGAAGTGGCAGGTTACAGAGGGACATAGATAAGCTGCAGAGCTGGGCTGAGAGGTGGCAAATGGAGTTTAATGCGGAAAAGTGTGAGGTGATTCACTTTGGAAGGAGTAACAGGAATACAGAGTACTGGACTAATGGTAAGATACTTGGTAGTGTGGATGAACAGAGGGATCTGGGTGTCCATGTGCATAGATCCCTGAAAGTTGGCACCCAGGTTGATAGGGTTGTTAAGAAGACATGCGCTGTGTTAGCTTTTATTGGTAGAGGGATTGAGTTTCGGAGCCAGGAGGTCATGCTGCAACTGTACAAAACTCTGGTGCAGCTGCACTTGGAGTATTGCGTACAGTTCTGGTCGCCGCATTATAGGAAAGATGTGGAAGCGTTGGAAAGGGTGCAGAGGAGATTTACCAGGATGTTGCCTGGTATGGTGGGAAGATCGTATGAGGAAAGGCTGAGGGACTTGAGGTTGTTTTTGTTAGAGAGAAGAAGGTTAAGAGGTAACTTAATAGAGGCATACAAGATGATCAGAGGATTAGATAGGGTGGATAGTGAGAGCCGTTTTCCTCGAATGGCGATGGCTAACACGAGGGGTGAGAGATATAGGGCAGATGTTAGAGGTAGGTTCTTTACTCAGAGAGTAGTAAGGCCGTGGAATGCCCTGCCTGCAGCAGTAGTGGACTCGTCAACATTAAGAGCGTTCAAGTGGTTATTGGATAAACATATGGATGATATTGGAATAGTGTAGATTAGAGGGGCTTTAGATTGGTTTCACCGGTCGGCACAACATCGAGGGCCGAAGGGTCTGTACTGCGCTGTAATGTTTTATGTTCTATGTTCCATGTTACAGACTACCTGTAATATTCATTTAATAAGCAGGTCACTGGGTTGGAAGTTGCAGTGGTGCAAAATGACTTACTAACCATTTTCTCAACAGGATTAAAATTGGTTCACAAAATCTAAAACTAGTTACTAAACAGTATTATAAATGTGAGGTTTTATAACATCATGTTTCAGGACTGTGGGCAGGATTTTTCTCTCTCTCTACGATGTGTTTCACAGCGGTGGGAGGTGGCGCGCTCTCGCTGGCAGCGGATCTTATGGTCCTTCCATTGTCAATGGGGCTTCCCACTGAACGCACGCCTCACCATGGGAAACCTGCGACAGGGGTGCAGAATCGGCGGGACCATTAGATCCTGCTGGCGTGAATGAGAGCAAAGTTTCGGCATGTGCCTTTAATTTAGGGTAAATTGGGGGAATGGGGGGTCACATAACTTTTTCAGGATTTTGCCTTGGTTGTTAAAGGTTACAAGGTTCTCTCAATGGGAAGAAGGTGTCAGATAGTCACAACTGTAAACAATAACCAAGGCAACTGTGCTAACGATGGATAGACTGTTAGGGTGGGATTTTCTGGTCCCACCAGGGGCAGGCATTGTCATGGGCGGGAAGGGAAAATCCTGGCCTTAGTCTCCAAGTTCCAAGGAAGTATTAGGAATGTCAGGTTTTGTAAGTAGTTTTATTTTAAACTGTCCATTTAATTTCAAGAAAGAATGAAGTTGTTGGGAGTGGGGGTGAGGGAGAGGAGTCCAGTGGATAGTTAATTAACATTTCGACCTGGTTAGAAGGCCCATGTCATTCATGTTGCCATGGAGATGGGCTTAGAGAGAGAAGAGGAGTCCATTGGAAATCATTGTGGATTCTCATTGCAAATTTTCCTGTTGAAATTTTGGTGCCAAACTAGGACTTTTCCAAGGAAATTCCTGACAT
The DNA here is from genome assembly GCF_964213995.1 of Mustelus asterias. Classification (NCBI taxonomy): domain Eukaryota; kingdom Metazoa; phylum Chordata; class Chondrichthyes; order Carcharhiniformes; family Triakidae; genus Mustelus; species Mustelus asterias. The sequence continues at coordinate 79,506,147 of NC_135801.1, read as the reverse complement.
GGGTGTCGGTGATAAATTTATATTTTACAATAAAATGTTTATTTGTATTATGAATACAAAAAAGGCCATTGCGCCCAACTTCTAGGTTTTGTTCTGAGTGCAGAATTTATGTAATTCAATTGGGGGAGGAGAATTCTGGACACAATAAGCCAAACTTTAACTTTTGGACCCATTTGCAGTGGGGGAGACCAGCAGCCAGTCAGAAGCCTGAAATATTGAAAACTTGGCTCAGCCATGGCATTAGCATCCCATTTCCAACATTCCACACCAATCGGAGTGGGTGGGTGCAATTGCACCCTGCATCTAACTGTTCCAAGCCACAAGACAACAGAGTCACGGCAAGTGACAGAATGAATTAATTCTACAATTGTCAGAAGAACTGAGAGCTCATCAGTTGAGTTGCTTTCTCCTGACAATTGTAGAATTAATTAATTCTGTCACTTGCCATGATCCTGTTAAATCTTGTGGCATGGAACAGTTAGGTTGTCATATCCAGCACAAAGGAAGATTGCTGTTGTCAAAAATTGTTGTGGTTGTCGGGTGCCAATCATCTCAGTGCCAGTGCATCACTGCAGGAATTGCTGCAGTGATGCTGATAATTGGCAGTAATGTTCATGCCACAAAATTGCCCAGGCAATGACCATCTCCTACAAGTGAGAATCTAACCATCTTCATTTGACATTCAATAGCACTACCCTCTCTGAATTCCCCACCATCACCAAGCTGGAGGTTATCATTGATCAAAAACTTAACTGGACCGATCATACAAATACTGTGGCTGCAAGAGCAGGTCAAAGGCTGGGAATTCTCTCCCTCCTCCTGTAAGCGTGTCCACCATCTGCAGGACATAAGTCAGGACTGTGCAGAAATACTTTCCACTTGTTTGGATGAATGCGACTCCAACAACACTCAGAACCTTAGTATCATCCAGCATGATGCAGTCCGCTTCATTGGCTCCCATTCACCATCTTAAACTCCCTCCACCATTGATGCATAGTGGCAGCAGTGGCATCCAGAGGAAGCACTGAAGCAACTTGCCAAAGCTCCTTCAACAGCACCTTCTGAACCCACAACCTCTGTCACATAAAAGAACAAGAACAACAGACCCAAGGGAACAACACTATCAAAAAATTCCTCTCCAAGTCACATATTATCCTGATTTGGAAATATATTAGCATTCCTTCACTGTTGCTTTGATAAATCCTGGAAAACCCTCCCTAACAGTACATAGTGGTCATGCCTATACCACAAGGATAATAAGCATTTCTGGTGGTGGCTCACCACTACCTTCTGAAGGGCAATTAGGGATGGACAATCAATGCTAGCCTGGGATTCATATATTCCAAGAACGAATTAAAAAAGACGCTGAAAATATAACCAGTGTTATCTTAACACAGGGTCACAGTGTCAGTGGGGTTAAAAAAATCTAGTGAAACTGGGTGCAGTGTTATTGAAAAGTGTCAGCAATGATAGCTTAGCAAAACTTTAGTAATAACAAATTACAAATTGCTTGACAAGACTATATATACTCACAGACAGTACTATATTTATATATCTTTAACTGAAGCATTGCACATGTTGGAATCGCTTTTTTGTCCAAGATAAAAAAATGATGGTACTGTCTTTCTTCGCCCTGTTATTTTTGCTAGGATATTTGGATAGTTTCTCAATAATGCTTCAAAGAGAACAAAGAACAAAGAAAATTACAGCACAGGAACAGGCCCTTCGGCCCTCCAAGCCTGCACCGATCATGCTGCCCGTCTGAACTAAACCCCCTACCCTTCCAGGGATCATATCCCTCTATTCCCATCCTATTCATGTATTTGTCCTGACGCCCCTCAAAAGTCACTATTGCATCTTTAAAAGTCACGATCGTATCGTTTCCAAACCTGTGATTGCAATAGTTAATAGTTTTAAAAGTTTGACAAAACTGCACCATGATATCAGCAACTAGCGGCAATATTCCTTGTAGCTACCAAGTACAGTCGCATTAAGTACAATATTCAACCTTGGCTCTCTGCAGTGCCAGATTACTGCACTTGTGCCAATCTCTGGTGTTGCTTCAATTTATACAACAGTACCTTTTTGCTTCATTCTATACTTACATAGAAGACAAGTTCCAAATTGTGGCAAAAATCCTGCCCTGTATGTAAGAGTAGACAATATAAATCCTTCAAAGATGTAGACAAAATACACAAGTAAACTGCCAGGCATTGAAAGAAGAGGAAATTGGAGCCGTTTCAGCTTGCTAATGAAAGGACCAGAAATCACTAACCAGTGTTAGATTTAAAAAGCTGTTAACAGGCATAATTACCCAGCTCATCTTTTCAACATGTTAAGGAAATTTTAATATTGTTCTTTTTATAATAATGTCTCACAAAGTTTTTCCTCTCTGCCAATAAAAAGAAATGATGCAGCAGCTGGCTTCAAATGTTAAATTATGGCACTACAGAAAGCATGATTTACAATGTTTTTTTGATTCAGAAAATTTCAAAATGATGTTTACATTTCTACTTAATGTTTATGAAAGTTCTCAGTCATACTTAAAGAAAGGATTAGTATCCGAGACTTGACTTTACAAAGGGTAAACAGCATATTTTATAGAGTATATTTTAACTTATATAACATTCTCATTGAAATTTTGTGGCATTTCATTTTCATGCAATCTTTGTTCCAGTCATATGTTCTCAGACTAACCATGGTGGCACGGTGGCACAGTGGTTAGCATTGCTGCCTCACAGCGCCAGGGACCCGGGTTCGATTCCCGGCTTGGGTCACTGTCAGTGTGGAGTTTGCATGTTCTCCCCGTGTCTGCGTGGGTTTCCTCCAGGTGCTCCAGTTTCCTCCCACAGTCCAAAGATGTGCGGGTTAAGTGGAGTGGCTATGCTAAATTGCCCCTTAGTGTCAGGGGGATTAGCTAGGGTAAATGCATGGGGTTATGGGGATAGGACCTGGGTGAGATTGTGGTTGATGGGCCGAATGACCTCCTTCTGCACTGTAGGATTCTATGTGCACAATATTGAACAAACGTTCTGGTAATTAGGTATTTCTACTGATGAATGAAACAGCATTAATTTAGTTATATTTTTCTGCATTGTTAATAACCAACAACATAATCTAAAGCTTTTTTACTCTTTATATCAAACAATTTTCCAGGCAAAAAAACCTGGAAACTGTTGTAGGTGATAATTTTGATGCTTCCGTTATTTGTACGGTAATGATAAGAATGTGAAGAAGAATGCATTTCAGCCTGTTCATTGCATTGCATCAGATTGCCGTGGAAGCAAAGAGGCTTCTCTGTGCCACTGTACTGGAGACAGGCTTGTTAATGACGGGATAATGTCACTGAGAAGGAAGTGAAGCATATTGAAGGGTCCTGTAAAACTTTACAATACTGAAATCTTTGTAAAATGATTATTGTTAGGACGATACTTAATTGAGGATGTTCAACATGAGCAGGGAAGACTGGCAGAAATGTTAGATAAAGTACAATGACGATGATACCCATCAATTTATCGTTACAGCTACCTCATATTGGCTAAAGAACAGGGCATTAGGAAGCTATACTTCGCATTGTTAGGCTTCTGAAGCAGTTTTTCTGATAAGTTGAGAGATTAAAGAGTGTATTCCAATAGCAACTCTTTTCCCAGCCCCTTAAGTCTCAGTAATCATGACTGCCCACTACACACTACATAACTTTGCTCTCTTATCATAACTTTACTCCAAAAAGGCCCTGATGTAGATCAAGAGGAACAGAATCCTGAAGCCATAATAGATCAGGAAGGCAACAGTGACAAGTAGGCCGATGCTGCTGGAACAGCAACGTAAGACTACTTCACCAGGCACCAGTACAAGATAGATTCCAATAAGCATCTGGACATCCTTTTTTGTGTAAATTCTGGTGCACATCTACAAAATAAACTGCCCACAAACCTCTGCTTGCTGAATTTTCTCATTGTTGCTTGGTGAAAGAAAATACACAGAAATACTCAACACAATGTTCAAATCAAATATGGTGCATTTCTTTAAATTATATAGTGTGTAAATGTCATCTACCAGTTTTGGAATGGTGCTGTTTCATGTGCTGTGGTTTGTTTTTGATGTGTGAAACTTAAACCGACTACTCCTTCTCAATAATCCCCTTGTGGAAAAGGGAATGAGTGCTGGATGTGGGTCTGACTAATAACTGTGCAAGTCAGTCATGTCCTGCTTACTTTCTGATGCATCTAATGTCATTTCTGCTGGGCCAAATGGGGCTTTTCTTTGAGAGACTTATCCAATTCCAGACGCACTCCTTCTGCTGGGCAATCTCTCAGAAAACAGGACGATTTGAGGCAAACGTTAGCTCAGGAACATTGATTGTGGCAACACTCTGTTCTTCAATTTTTAAGGAAATAGAACATTTAAACAAATGTCCTTCTGCTTCAGGGGTGAGAGTACTACAACCGAGGCACAGCTGACATTAGCCCAAGTGTATCTGACAATTTCTCACTGGGACGACTTTACATAAGATGAATCGTTTGTTATTCGCCTTCAGCTTCAGAGTTCCCTACTTCCACAATGCTGTTGTCTCGGAGGAGTGGTTTTAAGGTCTTCATATTTTATAATTCTTGTGGCCCTATACAAGCGTAACTTCATTATAGATTATATGTTATCTTATTCTGAAAGCAGAAGAATAAAGTTTACTTATTAGTGCCACAAGTAGGCTTACATTAACACTGCAACAAAGTTACTATGAAAATCCTCTAATCGCCACACTCTGGCATCTGTTCAGGTACACGGAGGGAGAATTTAGCATGGCCAATGCACCTAACCAGCACTTTTTCCAGACATGTGGGAGGAAACTGAAGCACCCGGAGGAAACTCACACAGACACAGGGAGAACGTGCAGACTCCGCACAGACTGTGGCCCAAGCCAGGAATCGAATCCTGGTTCCTGGCGCTATGAGGCAGAGTGCTAACCACTGTGCCACCCCAAAGAGACACTGAAAACACATAAATAGAAACAATGTCACAGAGCTTCATAAATTCAAGAATATACCACAAAATGCAGGACAAATCCAACCTGGCAATTACTGCCCCATCAGTCTACCCTTCATCATCAGCAAAGTGATAAACATGTCATCAATTGTGATATCAAGCAGCATTTACTCAGCGCATCTTGCTCGCTGCTATCAAGGCAGTATTTGATTGAGTGTGGAATCAAGCAGCCCTAGCAAAACTGGAATCAATGGGAATCAGAGGAAACACTATCCACTTGAGTCAACCCAGCACAGAGGAAAATGAAAGTTTGTTAGAGGTTAGTTATCTCAGTCCTGGGACGTCACTGCAAACATTCCTCAGCGTAGCATCCTAGGCCCAACCATCTTCAGCTGCTTCACCTATGATCTTCTCTTCTTCACAAGGTTAAAGATAGGTATGTTTGTTGAGGATTGCACAATTTTCAGCACTATTCATGATCCCTCAAATACTGAAGCAGTTTGTGTCCACATGCAGCATGCCAATATTCAGGTTTGGGCTGATGAGTGGCAAGTGCCAGCCATGACCATCTCCAACAAGAGAGAATCAAATCATCTTCACTTGACATTCAATGGTATTACCATAGCTGAATCTCTCACTATCAACATACCAGGGGTTACCGTTAAGCAGAAACTGAGCTGGATTAGCCAAATAAATAGTGTGGCTATAAAAGTAGGTCAGAGGCTGGAAATCCTGCAGAGAGTAACTCACGTCCTGACTCCCCAAAGCTTGTCCATCATCTACAAGGCACAAGTAAGGTCTGTGATGGAATACTCGACATTTGCCTGGATGGGTGCAGTTCCAACAACACTCAAGAAGCTTAACACCATCCAAGACAAAACAGCCCATTTGATCGGCACCACATTCACCACTTTAAACATTCACCCCCTCCTCTATTGAGGCAGAATGACGGTAGTGTGTGCCATTTACAAGGTGCACTACAGTAACTCATAAAGGCTCCTTTGATAGTACCTTCCAAAACCATGGCCTCTATCACCAAGAAAGACAAGGGTAGCAATACCTGGGAACACCACCACCTGGAAGCTACCCATCAAGCAATTCACCATCTTGACTTCGAACTATATCGCCGTTCCTTCTGTTGCTGGATCAAAGTCCTGGAACTCCAAAGCTAGCAGTACTGTGGGTGTACGTACACCACATGGACTGCAATGGTTCAAGAAGCTCACCACCTTCTCAAGGCCAATTAAAGATGGGCAACAAATACTGGACTCGCTAGTGAGGCCCACATTCTGTGACCAACTAAACAAAATGCTGCTTGCTTGAAATTGAAATACATAGTCCTTGTGTGAAGCCCCTTTAAGAAATATTGTAGTAAACACTTGGTAATTTAAGTACAGCGTACAGGCTAAGTGCCTTCAATCATGCAAGCATTCCATGATCTGCCTCTTTCGTGGTAGGACTGAATCTGGTTAAGCTCCTGATAAAGTTCAGCATGTTACAGGAGAAAAGGATGAAAGGAACAGCAAACAGAAAATTCTTGCTTAAGTACTTGTGGCAGGTGCTTGTCATGCATAACAATATTGTTGGCTTATCTTAGCAGATCTCTTCAAATCAGACATCTTCCATGTGCTTGTGATGCTGAAGATAATACTGACCTTTTCTGCCATTTGTTCTCAGGCTTGTTGCATTAGACTCTACTGCAGGTGCCGGATGCCAAATTTGTGCCACAGAATGTCTTTCTCTCCTTCACTTTAAGCGGGGCTAGCAGAGCCGCATCTGAGAATCTGGCACGTCTCTGTCTGGATAGTTGCATTCTTCAACAAAATGACTGTGGTAACAGCTGGCCTGCATTCTGTTAGGGCTTTAAATGCCTCATCATTGCATTTATTTAGTGTTTCTTTCATTCATTAACATGACTCTGCATTGGATAGTCCTCTGTTTGTGTGTCAAAGCACCGATTCCAGCGCACCTACTGAAATCAGTCAAATCAGATGTTAAGCATCATTTTGTGTTGCTCTCAAATACCCAAATTAATGCTCGATTAGCTCTTTGTAGTGCACCAACAGCAATTTCAAAGCAATTATCAATTGAAGTGCTAGTTTTTGGGATAAAATGTAATTAAAGGATGGGGCTTCTACATGACTGTCACAATCCTCTCTGTTCCACATCAAAGTTTACAGCACAGACGGAGACTATTTATCCCCATGTGTCTCTGCCAACATTTTGCTAAACTAATCCCACTGTCCTCCTCTCTCCACACAGTCCTGCATCTTTCTCTGCTTCAAGTATTTCTAAGTTATTTCCTTAAAAAGTGGAAGGATCTTTGACTCGATTATTTCCTACAGCAAGGACTCAGCTCCCTGCTCAAGATCCCTTCTCCCCATTCTCATCAGTTCAAAATTGATGACTCCTTATCCTACCAGAACATCCATAATTTTTAAAATCTCGACTAAATCTCCTTGTAGCCCTCTGTGTTCTGCTGGAAAGAATCCCAGTGTGATAACCCCCAGAACTTGCATGGGGAATCACTGACCTCCCTGTAGGACTCATAGAATATGAGCTCCCTGGTGATTGGTAATTACCTTACCATATGTAGCTCGTGTACTGAGCCCTTTATAAAGCAGGCCCCTGAGTGGCTCTATTGGTGTATTGTCCTAGTTGGAACCTGTTTGTGTTCACCACAGGTTTGTGGTTTTGGTTTACTTTATTTTGTGCAATAAAGCACTGTTCCTTTATAGCTGACTCCTGAAGTTATTAAACCCAGAATCTTGTCTCTCTTTATAACCATATTCTCCCATCCCTGGCATCATCCTGGTCAATCCATGATAAATGCATTGGTTGGGGTACATTTCCTGTTTCACCATTTGGACAGTATTCTGGTGGAGTCCAGCCTCATTTCCATTCTGCTAATTTTGGGTGAGGCTTCTAGCAATCCCTGTGAAAGTCTAAAGTGGGATAACATGCGCCATGCATTTCTTCTTAAAAATTGCAACTGGAGTCCAACATACATGGTGCCCTGAACTGTTTATTTAAACACAGTCATTCAATCTATTTTCAGTGGGAGTGCTGGTTGTCCATTTTAAAGCCAGGCTAAAAGTTGGATCATGTGTGTAACTGCAAGGTCCTGACCAGATTTTCAACTGACATTTGCTTGTTTTTCAGGTGAAAGTCCTCTTGCTCCTGAAGTCTTTATATGCAGATATCTTTGAAAATACTGATGTACATTTGTCTTCGCCAAGTAAGGGTGACTCCTTCAGGGTCTAAAGTACAACCACAATTATGTTGCATGCTACTTCTGATCCTTCTCTTTCTCTTCCATGACAAATAGATAGAGCGTAATGAGGTGCAGGATACCCACAGGTCTTAGTTAATAGCATTCATTTACAATTCCCTTAGTAATTCTCTTAGAGATGTAAACTGAGGTGAAGCATTAGGAAGTTTGATAGCTTTAGTACTGTAAGCAAAAAAAGGAATACTGAAAGCAAACAAATTAATCAGATAGGCAGCTGACTCATCTATTTAGTATTTCTAGCAATTTCTGCTTTTAAAGCAGGCGAACTACTGGATAAACCTGCAGCTACTTTCCACAGCTATCTGTCTCCATGTTGTTGCTGAGCTTCAGTGAGGTTTTACTACCACGCTTTCTAGTCTTACTGAACTTTGAAGAGGTTTTGCTCAATTAACATATCCGTTAACTCATTACTCTACCAAGCAGACTATGAAAAAGGTCCAATGTAACCAAATTAGTCTGCCTTTCAGTACAGTGGCAATCATTGTTCAGCAATATCTATTGAGCATTACTCTCTGCTTCCTATTATTCAGCCAATTTTACTGCTGCTGTCCCTTTCATTCCATGAGCTATAAATTTTCTCACAAATCTGTCGTGTGGCACTGTATCAAATGCCTTTTGAAAGTTCATGTACATCACATCAACCCTCATCGACCCTTTCTGTTACCTCTTCAAAAAACTCCAGAAAGTTTGTTGAATATAATTTCCCCTTTAGAAATCCATGCTTACAGTACTAAAGTACTCAGACTTCCTGAAGCTTCACCTCATTATACATCTCTAAGGGAATTACTAAGGGAATTGTAATTGAATACTGTGGGTATCCCACACCTCATTACGCTCTATCTATTTGATATGGAAGAGAAAGAGAAGAATCAGAAGGAGCATGCAACACTACAAACTTGAGATAATTCGTATGGTTTAACTTCAAACAATTTATTAAGAACTATTCACAAAGACCACAGGGTATACACATGGCATTCGGGAAACAGACTCTCACGGAGCCTCTCACTCATCTGACTACTGATGGCACAGTTACAGTATTAATATCATCACAGTCTCATTAACATATCTGTTAACCCATTGCTCTCCCAAACAGATGCAATTAATTAATAGTCTTAATAGAATTAATAGCCACATGGAAAAATGAGAGTCAATTAGGAAGAACCAGCATGGAATTCTAAAGGGGAAATTGTGTTTAACAAACTTGCTGGAGTTTTTTGAAGAGGTAACAAAAAGGATTGATGGGGATGTTGATACAGGGGGTGATCTTACCGGCTTGTCACACCAGCTGATCTGCGTGGCCAGAGCTGGTCAGGTCGGGCAAGAGGCGAAAAACAGGGATCACACCCGGTTTCTCACTTCTCACGATGATATCGGCCCGTTTCTGCTGGCGTAATCAGTCTCATGCCCGGAAGAGTGCAATGCTGATTTAAATATTTATATGGTAATTTAAATATGATCAGTGAGTCCTGGACGCAATTGTCTGGGCTCACTTGCTTTAATGACCTTACCTGTGGAGGTCCTCAATCAATGGGGGCAGGATGGCCTCACCGGTGCGACTTGAGGCCATGAAGCACCCCGGGTGGTTGGGAGTAGTTGCGGGCAGTGCCCCTTGGGCAATGCCAGTTTGGCATTGTTGGCCTGGCACCCTGACATGTCCAGCCTGGAACTGCCCACCTGGTTCAAAGTCAAAGGAAATGAGGAAGAGTGGGGTCTGAAGGGGCAGGGCCATGGCAGACGGGTGTCCTCTGCCTCCAGGTTCGGCCAGGGCGACGATCGACCGGGGGGGGATGGGGATCGGGGCCAGCAATTGGCCTGGGGAGGGGTTTGGGGCCAGCAATCGGCTGGGAGGGATGTTATGGCCAGTGATCAGCTGGGGGTGGTTGGGGTGGGGGTGATATCCAGAGGGTGATCGGACTGGGGGGGATGTGATGTCCAGTGGAGTGTGGGAGTGACCAATCTTCCAGTGCACTGTGTACACTTGTACATAGTGCACAGAGTTATTAGGACACATGCGCAATGGTGCCCCTAGCAGTCTTCAGCCGACTTCTCGGCATGAGTAGGCTCCATCCACTGGCGAGAATCACATTGTGCCTTTTTTTCCCGAAGTGCCATACAATTGCATCTGAAAGCTCACCCAAAAAAATGGGTGCAATTCTCTCCCGTTTTCACGCTCACTGAGCACAGAATCGCCCTCATAGTATCCTGAGATTTATTAAAGGGGCATAGAGTATAATAGCAAGGAGATAATGCTGAACTTATACAAGATACTAGTTAGACCTCAGCTGGAGTATTGTGTACAGTTTTGGGCATCACACTATAGGAACGATATGAATGCATTGGAAAGAGTGCAGAAGAGATTTGCAAGAATTCTTCCAGGGATGAGAAACTTATGTTGTGAGGATAGATTGGAGAGGTTGGGATTCTTCTCTTGGAGAGAGGAAGACTAAGAGGAGATTTATAGAGGTGTTCAAACTCATGAGGAGGCTAGACAGAGTAGATCTAGAGAAACTGTTCCTAATCATAAAAGGATCAGGAATGAGAGGGCACAGATTTAAAGTGATTTTAAAAAGAAGCCAATGCGATGTGAAAAAATTCTTTTTCACACAGTGAGTGGTTCGGGGCTGGAGTGCACTGCCTGGAAGTGTGGTGAAAGTAGGTTTAACTAACAGATTCAGGAAGACATTAGATGATTATTTGAATAGAAAACGGTGTGCAGGGAAAGGCAAGGGATTGGCACTAGGTCATAATGCTTATTTGGAGAGCTGGTGCAGACATGATGGGCCGAATGGCCTCCTTCTGCACTGTAACAATTCTGTGAACACTATGAGCATATGACATTGCTTTAGTAGAACTGGGCACTAAGAACTTGCTTAGTGAGAAGGGCAATATGTATGTTTTCTTCTCCTTCAATTTCTCTTTCCACATTCCCTCCTCTTTCTTCTCCCTGCTCCTCATTTCCTTTGACTTCCTCACCATCCATTCCTCTTGCTTACCTTCCTCCCCCTCACTCCCTCTTTTCACCTGTTGTACTGATCTTTCCTATTCCCCATCCCTCCATCCTGCCTTTTCCACCCTGTCCCTTCGTTCCATTCTCTCCTCCTTCTTACACCTCTTTCACGGCAATTTGATAATCACATGATTAAACAGAGAAGGAAAGTAAAACAGACTTGCTGGAACTGACCACTGGAAGAGGCAAACATAAATAATTTGGACCACACTATTCCCTGCTAGTAATATGATCAGGAGAAAAATCAGAGCTGCAATGAAATGTAACTAAGAAGACAATTGGCTAAATTGCAATCCAAGTAATCTGAATTAATTTGCTCGTAATACCATGACTAGTTAAACAGTCATTGAGTTTAAATAAATGAAAACAAATCCTAAGGAGGCAGTCATCAAATTATAGTGAGTTAAATTGCCAGGAATGATAAAACCATAAATTACATAAACTGAGTTAAATCACAATTCTAACAAGTAAAAACTGTAGTGAGATTGTATCTATAATGTTGGTTAGGGTAGATTCCCCAACTTGTCACCAGTGCACGTGTCTAGAATTGCAAAAAGGCTGCCAGTTACAGAAACTTGCTGATATTCTATTGAAATCTAATTGTATAATGGGTGGTAAGTTGCAAATCCATCCCACTATGTGCCAGTGCATTGATTGGATGGGAGAACAGTGAACAGAGGTAGATCAGCCAGAAAGAACAGAAGGTTTTAACTAACCAATGAACCCAACAGATAAGAAAATATTCCCTAGAGAGAAATACAGAGGTCTGGTCACAGCAACATTACAAATGCAATAAAAACACCAACTTTAATTAATATAATAATAAAACTGTCGAGATGGATCACCATTATGGACAGAAATCATTAAAATAAACATTAAAAATAACAAACATTGCTTCTCTGACAGAACAGATTGGCGTAAGTTACCATATTCCTATTTTATTTGAGATACTCCTGCTCTGTTAAATTGTTGATATTTCAAGTGCAACTTGGTGGTGCAGAGCAGGCTCAATGAGCTGAATGGCCTCCTCCTGCTCCTACGCCCTATGTTACTGTTTTCTCAATAAACTGAGATCAGCATTCTTCTTCTGTTTGCTGATCTGTGGCACCTGGACGCAACTTAAGTGTTCTGTGCCAACTGCACTTTGGCCAAAACTGAATTTTTGATTTGGATAATTTTGTCAGGGCTGGCATTGAGGATTTAGATGTTCAATCCAGCTCGGTTTAACAGAGAGACAGATCCACCCAGATTTGTTATCTGAGCAGTTATTTTGTGCCAAACTCCATGAAGTTGCATTTTAAGTGATAAAATGCAGCCTGTATCCTCCCAGGGAATTATTCAAATTTGCTGGGAAAATAATGGCAGGTCACGATGCCATTACCAGTGTGTATAGTTCTTAGCAATTTTGTGGCAAGGAAGAGATGTGTGCAAGTTGCGAATCATGACTAATTGGTGGGTGATTTGCTTCAACAAAACTGAAGGTCATCATCATGCTGCCATTGTGTGTCAAGAAATTGCAACATTTGGTGCTGCTAAATTCAATTCGCTTCAGACAGTTAGGACTGGCATTTACTGACATAAGGACACTTCCTGCAAATCCATTCGATCTCAGAGGCCCAGGAAGGAAACAACTGAAACTGTGGAGTTGCACTCCAGCACGGTGTAAATTGCTCTGAGTGGTTTTAATCGTTTAAAATAATTTTATATCTTTCTTACTTTTTATGTCTTTTTTCTCTCACTCTTAATCTAATTTTTTTTTACTTTTCTCCAAATCTCTCTCTGTATTTAATTTGATTCTAATCACCCTATTTTCTTCCTATCAGTCCTGTTTTTCTATTATGAGATCTCATTGGTTAAGGTGAGAAACTGTTGGTCCCATCATTCAGCAAGGTCGCAGATTCCCCCTTAACCCCTTAATCAACTCTCATTTCCCTCACTTTTTGCCTCTCTCCCACCCATCTCCCCCCTCCCCCCACATCTTCATCTGTCACAGCTTACCCTCTGAGTTCAGCTTCTCTGCCATTTGGCCATTCACACCTTCTATTCTCTCAATGGACCATTAGCACCTCTTAGCCTTTTCCCTTGTTTTTGTGGCTATGACTCATCTTTCATTCTCTCACCCTGCAGTATGAATATCTCCCACTTTCTATGCCTTTTAGCTTTGACAAAGGGTCATCGGGACTTGAAATGTCAGCTATTTCTATCCTTATAGATGCTGCCAGACCTGCTGAGGTTTTCCAACATTTTCTCTTTTCGTTTCACTTCCAACTGCACTAAATCTTTTAAGCTGAAGGGTGAGGAAAAAAACGAATGAAGTTCCACCTCAGCCAATTCCGGGTCAAACTTTAAACTCTTTTTCTTAGTTTTTCTGACATGCATAGATTAAATTTCAAGTAATTGTGCCATTGTGCCACTTCCTAAATGAAACTTCTTCCTTAATCTAAATTCAACTAATAGTCCCTTTTATATTTTCCTTTCCCTTTAACTTTTTAAATGTTGTGAAACTGCATTTTTTCTATTCCACGTAATCTTTCAGCGAGTTTAGACAGTAATATCATTGTAATCAAACAGAATTAAATCCCAGATTTTTGTAGACTGTTTTCTGAAAGTTAATTTTACGACCATATTGCTTTAATAAATGTCTTGTTATGCAGGGTTGACAACTGTTTTTACTGTTACTAACTTACTAATGAGTCTCAAGGGAATTAGTTTGCTACCTGCCTGCCAAATGAGGGTGATTCACTTCCTCTTCATATCAGTTAGCTTCAAATATTTCTTTAAACCAACCCAAACCCACAGAACCTAAAGACAGTATTCAGTTACGACACACAGAGGGCAAGTATACTGATAAAAGGGCACAGCCCACATGAAAAATCATTTTGCAATGTTCCTTTGTTTGTGAAGCCAGAAAAGTCAGTAGAGCCATCTGTCATTTTTGTCATGAGATCACAGCCAAGGGACAGAACAAAGTATTTTGATCTGATTTCTGCCATTGTATTTAATGCCTAAGATGAAACAAGTAACTGTCGGTCAGGCAGCTTCCGTGGAGAGAGATCATCAGAGTTAATGGGCTGAATTCTGCCTCAGAGATGGAGGCAGTTTCAGAGCAGGTGGCTGGAGTGGGAGGGAGTGTGGAAATTCAGATAGCTGTCCCACCTGCAGGCAAGTTTCCTGGGGTGGATTGCCACAGGAATTGGAAACCCACACCAAGGAGGTGGGCAGCCAACTGTAAGGGCTATTTTCAGAACTTACTAGCATTTTCCTGTTATTGGACTGCCCCCCTGCTGAGCCCAGAGGCCAGCAGCAACTTGGAGCTGGCCTCCCAGTGACAGGCATGAAGACCATCAATATCTACTCTTGCTTGCTGAATTAATGATCCACAAGGCTGCAACTGTTTCCATTTCTGTTAGCTGCTTTCCGTCCACACTTATCAACCGTAACAACTCTGGGCCTTCCTTAATTTAAAATTTTCAGCAGGCTTCCAAAAGAGGGTCAGTTTTGAGGTTCCCTCCTGCTTATTTTTTTGCCTCAGCAGCACCCACCTCCCCTATGGGGTTGCCAGCCTCCCACCTCAGGAACCTGCTCGCCATCCTTATTCGACAGCAAATGGAGAAGTGACCATGGAGAAGCCCATCTCATGTAAAGTTATATCAGCAGACATGTTAATGGCAACGTCAGGTTTGGGACCTGCAGCTGGATATTTAATGAGTGGAATCTCTCTCTGTTGAGGAGTCTGGCTTGCTGTCTATCAGTGCCCTGATGGCTATGTGAGTACAACCCTCTGAACTTGGGGATAATCCATTCATGGTGGTGAAGCCTAATGCCCTCTGTTCCTGCGCCAGCCTATGTCAAAGCTGATGGATTCCTCTGCCCACTGAAATAGAGCACCTTGCCTGATGGTGTGATGAACTTGTGACTGCAAAATGTTTCCCAGGTCTACTGATCCCAGGGACAATCCTGAAGCATTGGAATTCAGGGCAACAGTAACCTTGATGACTACAGGCAGGGGACATAGGGGAACATGAGGTCTACAAGGCATCAGGCCATTGTTGAGCATAGAGCAAGTCTCTGGAACCATCTGCTTCCACTGCCTCCTGTTGCATTGCTGCTCTGTCATCTGGAGGTGATTCTTGGGAGGTACACTTGTTGTCATGGGTAGCAGCTTCTCATTGCAGATCCTCAATTTATTCCTCAAGCTACCTCCTGACCAGGAGGATGGCTTCACTGGCGCTTCTCCTCGTTTCTCTGCCCGATGTCAGAATAGCCCATTCTGATTTCCAATCCTTGAGCTGCTAGTAGTTTGGTTAGCAAGCCAAAGTCTGCCAGCCTCTGATGCCCTGGTGAAACAAGCAGCCTGCTGCCCCTCTTTGGCCTCTAATATCTAAGTAGTGACCATAATGCTCCATGTGTAACTAGTTGAACAAACAAATGTGATTGTCCATCTTTGTAATGAGTTTTCAGCTGCCTCCATTAGGAATGGTGGTTCCCAACTATGTGCATGCCAGGTACACCCTGATGTGTTGCAGACACTGTGTTCCTTGTGCCCGCAGAGTGAAAATCCCAAACTGGCCCAGTGAGCCCTTTTTAATTGGCTCTGCAGCTAACTTACAGCCATTTAATTGGAAGTGTGATACAGTCCAGACAATCCCCTCCTGCTTTATCACTGGAAATTGGACCATGTTCCAGAAGCAGCGGGATCCAGTGCTGTTCTCCGTGAACGCAATTTTGAATTGCGCCCACAACTGTTCCAAACCCTGGCAGCAATTCAAAATCTGCTCCATTGAGTCATAGAATTATTTATGGCATAGGAGGAGGCCATTCAGGCCAGTGTATCTATACCAGCTCTCTGTAGAGCAATCCAATCAGTCCTTCTGGTAGCGTGGCCCCTTTAATGGGTGAGCATCAGGGGTCACATGGTCGAGTGGGCCTACCACAGTGGAATATGTGAACCTGGGCCAATAACAGCAGACAGTGTGGGTCCGGGAGCAGGCTGTTCCTCTGTTGGAGGGTAAAGTAAAGGATTTATCATTCCCCTCTGTATATAGTTTGTCTCACAATAAATTACTTGGCTTAGTTTTCACCTGCCGTGTTGTTGTTGTACCTTGCGGCTATTACAGTCCCAATCTCCACTATCTTCCTGTAAACACTTCAAGTTTACTTCCTCAAGTGTTTATCCAATTTCCTTTTGAAATCATTGATCACCACTACCCCAACCACCCTCGCAGGCAGTAAGATCCAGGTCATTACCAATTGCTGCAAAAAAGTTCTTCCTCACATTTCCTCCCTCCTCTCCCCAGCACTTCTGGCCCAAAAGCTTAAATCCTAGTCCTTGTACCATAAGCTAATGCGAACAGTTATTCCTTGTCTACCTTATCGAAACCCCTCAAAAGTTTGTACACCTCATTACAAACATCTGCTATCCAAAGAAAATTGGAGCAGTGACTATGATCTGAAAGTATTGATCTCAATGTTGATTCTGAAATGCTTCAAAGTGCTTGAGTGAAAGATAAAGGCCGGAGTTTTACCGTCCCGCCCGCCATGGGAATTGGAGCAGGCGAGGGACAGACAACGGAAAGGTCCATTGACTTTGGGCAGGATTTTATGGTTTCGGGATGAGCGAGGCTGTAAAATCCCAGCCAAAGTGTTTTTATATTGAGTTTCATTGGAACAGTGGAAGAGACCAAAGGTGGAAAAGTCAGAATGAGTGAATTGGAGAATTAAAATGATAGCAATCAGAAGCTCAGGGTCAATGCTTGTGGACTGAACAGAGGTGTTCCACAAAGCAGAATCCTAGGGCGGAATCTCTGACTGAAAACCAGTGTGTAACTCTCCAGCTGCACTGCCGAGTTTTAGTCCAGATTTTCAGGCACTGAGGGAGAACAAAATGAGTGGGTGGTGTTTTTGCCATCAACCCGGCAGGGTGAAACTTGACAGAGCCGGCAAGGCTGGCTCCAGAGAGATCGAGCACCATCTTTGAAGGACTCCTTGATCAACACTGAAGTTGAACTCCCCCACCTCGGAGCTATCAGGAGCTATTTCCCCCTCTCCACCCACCACAGAAAGTTGGGGGTCTCTCCCCCACATCCAACGTCAACAACCACCGTGGAAGTATCACTGGTGTTCCCTCCCCCTCACTGCCTGCTCGCCCCCATTATGCCTGCAAGTTCCCCCCTCACTGCCTGCTCTGACAACTGTGCTTGCAAGTTTCTCCCTCACTGACCGCTCTGTCCAGTTTCTCCCTCACTGCTCCCCCCCCCTCCTTGCCTGCAGGTTTCCCTCCAATGGCTTCGGCACTCTCACCCATAACGAGAATCCCCGCTCCGCCCCCCAATCAGACTCCCCACAGGGCCCACCCTTGGTAATGCCCTTGGCACGGGTTGGTACTGCCAAGTTGGCACAACCAGGTTGCCAAGCTGACAGTGCCAACCTGAGCATGTCCCACTGCCCCCAGGGGGTTACCTTTGCATCCCAGGGGATCCCCTCGTCTGAGTCAAACAGCTGTTGCAAACTTTGCATATTCACTGAGGGGAGATCATGTGACGGGAGTTCGGTAAGTATATTAAAATGTATTCAAGTTTATTTAAATGAGGTTCCCACCCTTTCTGGGTGTGAAGCTTGTTGTATGACCGGCGAGGGATGTGGAAAATCAGAAAACATGATCTCACCAGCAAGAATTGTGTTTCCCGATTCTTGCAGAATTTTCTCCCTGTGTTGCTGCTCTTGCTGACGGCAAATGCAGGCTGCAAATTGCACCCCAAGTCTGGATTTGGTTTACCAAATGTACAAGGACCACGTTGTGTGCACCGAGTACAGTATATTAAATTGAAAGTACAAGTAAATCAGTGTTTTATTTGGAAGGCTTTTTTGGAGGTGCAGCATTCTCTGTGCGTGCAAGGACGATGCTGTGGAAAAAGTAGTGGCTGTTGGATGTGATTGAAATGTGAGCCATAATATCTTGGAAGCAACAGCCCCATGAGTATGCTAAAGGTGGACAGTAGATTTGTTGGTGGCATCATGCTGGAGGTTTCAGAAATGGGGGAGGATGATCTGTTGAATGTGGAGGCTTGTGGAGTGGAAGATTAGGACAAGGGGAATCCTAACATGGGTCTGGGTGGGAGGAGTAAGCTTGAGAGCAGAAGTGCAAGAAACCTTTTGTTGACTCTGTAATCTGCAACTTCTTGCACTTCTGGTGAAAGGTCATGGACCTGAAACGTCAATTCTGTTTTTCTCATCACAGATACTGCCTGACCTGCTGAGTATTTTCAGTTTTTATTTTAGATTTCCAGCACCTGCAGTATTTTGTGTTTATATTAGTTAAAGTGAGATATTTCTTGATTAAACTACGTTTATACATGAATTGAAGAAAATTATTTCCCATTAAACATTTCCCTTTTATTTTGTATATGAAAAGTCTCCTCCTTATCATCAATAAATATTTCTTGCATGCCCTTTTCTGAAAGACATCCTGCGCATGTCACCTGAATAATCTATTCCCAGCTGCGAGTCTGAAATAGCTGATTTCTACAGAGCCGAGACAGAAAATCATGCTATAGAATGGTCCTTTTAAATAATCCATACTAGCAATAGAGATCTTACTACTGTCAGGGGGACTTGTGGATTAGAGATTTGAAGGACTGGGATGTTATAAGAATGATGTGCAAAAATAATAAATGTAAACTGAATAGTATCGTAGCAAAACACACAAGTAAATAGAAGTCTTAAGCTGTTACCTCACTAGAAACCTTGGTACCAATCTCTCCCTGCTTTCAGTATAAATCGTATAAGCTTTAATATAAGAAAATATTGTATGGAAGAAAAGTTGAACTATTTTCTCTGGAAATACACCGTCGTTCAATTGTCATCTGGGACAAGAATAGATAAGTATTACATTTTGGGCATAAGCCTTCATCCAAAGTAAACAAAAAGAAAAATAAACACTCATTCAAATAGAATCCAAATAAAAGGGAGGAAGAAAGCAAAATAAAATACATAGAAACACAAGAGGATGTATCATTGACAGGAGCTGGAGTCTGTTTAAGAAATTAAAAAAAAATGCTTGTCCAATTATTTGATGTAAAAATAATTCCAGCCATTTAACCATTTTTCTTTTAACTAGGTGACACTTCACTGATATGTTATTTCCTCTCTTGTATTTTCAGTTTTTGCTGTCCTTCCTTTACCTTGTTCCTTTTAGTCTACTTTTTCAGTACTGAGAAGAGTTACACACAACTTGTTCTCTCCACTGAAGCTGACTGACCCACTGTGTGTTTTCAGCATTTTATATTTCTATTTCAGAATTTCAGAACTTGTAGTTTTTTTGTTATAAGAGTAGAACCCAATCAACATTATTAGTGATGCAAGCCTGATATTCAGGTTTGGTAGCAATGTGTTGATGTGTGTTCAGGAGATGAAGGGTTGCTCACACTTAGAGCTCTATTTGGAAACCTGAGGAACTACAATATTATAGATCAGCTGCATATAATTTTCTCAACAATGGCAGTGCTATTTGGCACGGATCACGACACATAGGACGAGACTTTCCCAGAAATTGGAAAAGGCTGATGGAGGGCAGGAAAAGTGGCTTTTAGCCTGCCGATGGCAATGGCAGCTTTTCACACCAAATAGTGCGGCAATGAGTGCCAAAACCTTTCATAAGGGTTCTACGCTGTATTGCTGGTAGGTGATCTCTGATTTGCATGCCCCACCGTCACCTCAGTGCTTCATAGTCATAGAGGTTTACCGCATTGAAGCAGACTCTTTGGCCCAACTTGTCTATGCCGCCCAGTTTGTATCATAAGCTGGTCCCAATTGCCCGTGTTTGGCCCATATCTTCAATGATTAATTAAATTGAAAGGCCACCCCTACACACAGCTAGCTCGGAGGTCATTGCTGCAGAAGCTAAGAAGCATATTGCCCCACAATTCACCAATGCCTCCCTGCTGATGTAGTGGAGACCAGCCACAATGTGATAGACCCACACACTGGAGAAGAACTGCCAACAGGGTAACCAATCCAGCGTGAGAAGTGGTAGCAGTGTTGGTCAGTGCTAAAGGCCTGAAGCAGAGGACAGCCATTCAGTGCAGGAAGAGGATGAATGATCTCCTCCTTTCAGCCAGGGTAAGTCACTCTTCTCATCACTTCTTCTCTCCTGCCGATAAGCAATGTTCTGTATGGTCTTCTCACTGCATTATCAAAGAGAGAGACCTGACGGTTGCCTTCTGTACCCTAAGGACCACTCTTTGTCCATTCATATCTGCAGCTGCCACTCAAAGCCATTGATTCACGTCTTGGCCACAACATTCATGTCCAGTCCTTACTTTGCATTCTGCTTTGACAACACCTCACACCACCCTTGCCGCGCACCACGTGACAGAGTGGCAATAGCTTTGATCACTCTACTGCATCCTGAGCTTTCATCTCAGAAGCAGGCAATGTCCAAAGCTTCACTCCAATGCCTTACATTCAACCTTGTCAATGGGGGGCCCTTGTCATTACGCACCTCAGCACACACCCAAGAATTTGGAGTGTTCCCCTCAGGCAGTTTGCCATTGCCAACTCACTAAGGGATAGTTGTTTGTCCAGTCCAGCCATGGTACAGCAACACCATAGCAGACATTGATTTTTGAAGTCAGTGCGTCAAGGGTTATATGCTGAGCAGCAAACAGTGGCACTCACACGCATAAGTGGTACTTGGAATGGGCATGTGGTTATTTAGACTCCAGGCATGTCAATTGTGTTACAGCTGAATGGTCTCAGCTGCAACAGGTATTGATAACTGACAAGCTTTTCAATTAGCCTTGCCTATGCCACCTCCAGAAGACCCTCCTCCCTACTCCCCACCTCCGCCCCCACCCCAGGTATGAATGGAACCATTAGCCCATGGTGACTTACCCCTTTTGCACGCCACTGCACTGCCCCAGGCTTCCCTTCCCTCTGTGAAGGCCTTCTAAGAACCCACTGCCTGGCAGCAGATAGCATCCTCAAAAACAGTGCTTGTCACACTTGACAGTCAACCGCCTCCCCGGTCTCCCCTGAGTCAACCCCCCTGTTATCCACCGAGTCAACCCCACAGTCTCCCCCAACCAAGCCCTCAGTACTCTGGAGTCAAACTTCCTCCCCCAACCACCCCCCCATTCCCTTTAAGTGTTACCCCAGTCTTATCCTGGGTCTGCCTTCCAGGCTTACCCTGGTACCCTTTGGGTCCTACTCCGGGTGTCCCTTCCAGCCTTAACCCTGGTCTCCCTTCAAGTCAAACCCCAGTACCCCTTTGTTAAGCCTGCTGTCCCCTGAATCGAGTCTGTGTCACCTGGGTCAAACCAAGGACCCCTGGCATCCCCACAAGACAGGCCTCTGTACCCCTGAGTCAGTTTGAATCTGGCACCAAGTCAAATGGATCTCCAGGCTTTCAACAACAGTGATGTAATTGAACAGGATATGCAGACAATCACATTAATGTATTTCCAGACTTGCAAACCAGGAAGTACAAACCATTGACTCTCTGCAGTTTTAATTTTTAAATTGCACAGGTAAGAGTAATAAATGTTTGGCACATATGGATAGGATTATGGTAGAAGTTAAAATATCATTAAAAAATCTCAAAAAGTATATTAAAAATGTAGAATTTCTTATAGGGGAGAAATTTGATATTGAGCATGTAAAATTACTTTTTTGAATATCATTTAGGCTATTTAACAATATTTATGAACTTAGTACACTTAAAAGACCCAGGGCAACATGGTGGCACAGTGGTTAGCACTACTGCCTCACGTTAGCACTACTATCTCACAGCGCCAGGGACCCATGTTTAATTCCGGCTTTGGGTGACTGTGTGGAGTTTGCATGTTCTCCCGGTCTCTGCGTGTGTTTTCTCTGGGTGCTCCGGTTTCTTCTCACAATCCAAAGATGTACAAGTAGGTGGATTGACCATGCTAAATTGCCCCTTGGTGTCCAAAGATGTATAGGTTATGGAGATGGAATGGGCCTGGGTGAGATGCTGAGTCAGTGCGGACTCGATAGGTCAAAGAGCCTCCTTCTGCACTGTAGGGATTCTATGATTACAGCTCATTCAACATGGTATAATTTTTCCAAGGTTTTTTTTAAAGTCAAACAAAGAGCATAAAAGGGGAAATTCTCATCAGTTCAATGATTTCTGATCGCTTATCGTCTAAGGAAATCTTAACAAATCTCTAGAGAAGCATAGAATCACTGACAACAACTTTTGGATTTCTGCACTTAACTTCAACATTTATGGACTCCAAAAGTTGCTGCAAGGTTCAGAGGAGGAATGATGTCAAAAGCTGTCAGTTTTGCTGTTGTTGCGACCATAAAATCCAAAAGAAACATTGTCTATTTCTGCTAGCAAGCTTCAACATGTGCTAACCTCCTATCAGGTGGTGTTTGACTCTTTCACAACTGCTCTTTGGTTATGCATAGACCTTCTGAATAATGCCACTGACATTTGTCACTGATTTTGACACAGTAGATGACAGAGTTTGCATGAAGCAGCATGTATGATCACAATCTGACTCAGTCGATTTTATAGTTAATAGATTTCGCAATGTGCAGCCGGTGCTTGCAACAATCAAAGCAACTGTCATGACTGGAGCACAAACAGTCATCCCACAAGGACTTTAAAAATGTTGGGATTTTGACAGCTGTGTCTTCTGCTGAGAGGGTGACATTCAAGAGTGCTGACCTCCAATGATCATCTTCTTAAAGGGTTGCATTCATTTGCTAGTGTGGCTGTTGACTGAAAGGCATCTCAAAACTAAAAGAAGGCTGCAGAGTAAAATCAAAACAATCTGTTGACAATAGTGGCTTAGCCAAAGGCAAATCTAAAGTGACGTTAAAATTCTCTTGGTCTCTAGTGGTTGTTGGTCACGTGATACATTTGACTGACAACACTGACTGATAAAATAAATAGTTTCTTGGAAATCAGATGGAAGCAGTAGTTAAGGTAAAGTTGGTCTTGAGGGTGTCTTGAATTGTTTTTATTCATTTACCTTTCAATAAATTTAATCACCTTGACATTACCTTGAAATAAGTTGATGACCCATTTAAGTGATCACATAAAATATATTCTGTTAACTGTGTAATGAGGCAAAATGAAAGGGAATTCTCTCAGTTTTCACAATGAAAATTCATTGTTACTTCATTTGAAAATTCTGTGACTGCTTTTAACAAATAAAATGCAAGGCCTATTGCACAGATCCAATTAAAAGTTTAGATGCATGAACATGTGCAACTATTTCGATTTACTATATTAAGTTACTAAAATAAGTTACTTCAATATTTATTTAGAGTTACTTTGACATGAATAACATGTTAGAAAAGGTTTGTCAGGTAGATTTAACCTCAATATAACACTTTGTCCAATTTTCCTTTCTCTAGGCAGGATGTATATCATACCACCAGTTTAACTCTGCCAACGAGGTGGAATGCTCCACGCAGTTTGTGTTGATTCTTTGTCCCTGCCTTTGAGGCAGGACAAATTTCCACATAGCCACAGCTCAGGAAGGGATTTTAACCTTATTTTTCTTACAGAAACTGCTGAGAGTTACCCTGATGGAAAACTGCCTGAACTGCACCATGTGTGGCATGCATGGATAGTTTTGGATGGGTGGCCAATCGAGGGGAGCCATTAATTAATATATGATAATCAAGGCCTATGTCACTGGGCGCCAGCAGTAATGATCATATTGGATGTCTTGATGGACTGTATGGACTGTATTACACTAAGTCTTCAAAAATATGTGATCAATCTGACCCAAAAAAATAGAATTGAGATTGTATTATAATGCCCAGAAACAACATTGCCTCTTTTAAATGCATTTCCCTTGTAATTCCTGAGCACTCACCCAAAAAAATACCAGTGATCTGAGTGCATTGGTGAGTTTAGTGCCTTTAATTCAGTAAACCTGATCTCACCACTGATTTCAGGAATTTCTGGCATTAGTAATAGCTTGAGCCACTCATGCCATAATTTCCTTGAAATAATAATGATGTAGGCTGAAGATGTGCCTCAGGTTTCCAGCAAATTGTGGCTCCTTGTTTGGATTAATTGTCAAACCAAGTCCCAGTCAGTCCTCTCGGATGGATACAAAAGACCCCATGATGCAGTTCATTTACCCTGTAATCAACTTTGCAGAAGCAGATTATTTGATCATTTTTCTCACTGCAGTTTCTGGGACCTTGATGTGTGCAGTCTGGCCAGTGCATGTCCTTAAGTCACAACAGTGATTATAATTCAACAGTACTTTATGAGCTGTGAAAATCTTCAGCATGTTCTGAGGTCATGAAAGGTACAATATAAATGCAAGTTTTCTTTAACTGTGAACAGATTGCTACTGAAAGACTGAAACATTTCATCATTCAATGATAATCTCTAACGTACCCCAGAACAAGCTGGAAGTTCAATTTCATTGTGTATCAGCCTGCAATGCAATTGATCAGCCGTCCTAGCTTATTCAATAGGATGGCACAATTACATGAAAATAAACAAAGCAGCACTATAATCCTATTTCCAAATGGTTTGTCATGGATTTAATGGATTTACAAGCCATTAATCCTACTGGATTTACTATGGGTAACAGAAAATTATAATTTAATGTTTTCTTTATTGCTTTGGCACAGACAAAATGAACGCATACCTATCAAGACAATAAATTAACCATTAATTAGTTTATTGAAACCTTTGCTCTGGCAGATATTTGGAAGACTTGGATCAGGGAAGGTGTCACTGAAGTAATTCAATTATTTAGAACTCTTGGGCAAAAGAATGACTGTAATGTATCCTGTTGGTTCAAAGTACCTCCAGCATGAATGGTCACAGCTTTTGAGATACAATTATGTGGGTTATACAAGCTTTTGATTTGTGTTCTATTGGATGCTAGGGTTGTGGAGTGATTATATAAGAATGCATATTGTATCTTGTACAACTCTAGTAGTAAAATTTAAACATAACTTTAACATTTGTTATGATCTGGGCTGGAATTCTCCAACCTTGCCCACGGCTGGGATTCTCTGGTCCCGATACAGTCAATGAAGATTTGGCTGAGCGCCAAATTCTCTGCTCTCACTGGCAGCGGTGGCGGGGCATATGAGACTGGAGAATTCTAGCCCTGGTTTGGAATCATTAACATTTAAGAAGAAATCTGAATATCTTGTTTCAACCAATAAAATTATGCCACAAGATTTCACTTTTTAAAGACGTAATAAATTTTATTTGATAAAAGAATTAAACAAAACAAGCACAATTAGCTTAACAATATGGTTTATAACCACATATGTTATGCACTCAGGTGTACTACTTACTTCCCCTAAGAATTTTCTCATAAAACACATCCAATCTTGAAGTTATTTACTTCTGTTGGGAACCACCCACATGTATATCACAGTCTGGAGAATTTTCCTCAGCTCCAGTTATTCTCAGAGGTAAAACTCTAATTTACCATCTCCTGACTGTGGAGACCTTAGGCCCTTGTTCTGCTTACTTTTCCAATACTTCCAAGCTAATCTACTTTTTACTACAATAAATAAGACAATGTTGGCCTACTGTAGATTCTCCCATGAGCTTCAAATCAGGCAAGCTTCCAGCTTCTGTTCCTCACAAGATTCAAACTGAGATTAAGTCTCACCCACCTTCCATATAGTCAGTGATGAAGTTAGTGTTTTATTCTGCTTACAGTGTAGCGATGTCTAACCTGTAATTCATTTCAGCTAATTTCTTGCGGTGAGCTCCAAACCACACAAGGTCCAAACTGCAACTAAAAGCCTCTCCCAGAAAATCCCCTGAACCATGACAATGAAGCCTCCTCAAACCGATATTTAAGCTAATTATCCTTCATTTACAATTTCCCCAACAAAGTACCTCCACTTGCTGTTTTATAGCTCCACCTCTTCTGTTCTGATTCTGGTAAACAACCATGGGTAACCATCTGAACTGCCATATATTTAGGTTTCTGACATTCACTGAAGCTCAGCATTTTAATTACCTTGCCTTCACAACAATAATCTTCCCAAAATTTAACATTACTTTTAAAATATTAACATGAATCATGAACTAGATATCTGCAACAGTATAGGGATCTTTGGATCACCAGAATAAATCAGTTGGGCTGAATGATTTGTTTCTCTGCTGTAAATTCTGTGTAATGTACACTATTGTATTCACATTGAAGCTGATATAGCCATTCCCTTCTCGCAAACCCCTCAATAACTTGTCCAAAGGGGCGAGGGGGGGGTGGGGGGTGTGGAGGGGAGGGTCCTCAGTTGTACAAAATAATAATTCATTCTAAAATCACTTTGAGGAAATGTGGGATAACGTGTACACTTCATCCTGATTGTGTCATCTCCCATCTCAGACCTATTAAATTCTTGTATGAATAGATCCAACCATTCTGTTCAGGTGTCCTTTTCAAAATGCTGTTCTGCAAATGTATTCAACCACTATAGTCCTGGTGGTCTTTTCTTATCCTTCTCCTGTAAAATGTCATACATTAGAAGAGACATCTGGATAGACACATGAATAGGCAGGGAACAGAGGAAAATGGACCATGTAGAGGCAAGAAAATATTAGATTAAAGAGGCATCTGTGTCAGCACAGACTTGGTGGGCCAAACGGCCTGTTCCTGTGCTATACTGTTCTTTGTTCTAGATTTTTAAAATATTTATATCTGGGCAGTTATATGTTAGCTCATTTTCCCAATTTCAATTCATATTCTGATTTATGTTTCTTGAAAATGTTCAAGAATTTTGAAAAGGCTGGGATATGAAAACAACAAAAGCTTGCGAGTAGGTTTCTTTCAGTTGGCATAGGTATCTGCTTCAATTGTGAATGAATGGGAAGGAACCATCAAGGAACAAGTATTATCATCTATAAATGTACACCAACCTATTTGAAAGGGTTAGTTCTAAACAACTTCGGTGACATTAGTTAGATGATCCTAAAATCTGGAAATTTGGTAAAGGAGTGAAGTAAGATTTCCCCAAGACTCCAACAATACTTTAGCGTGCACTGTTGTAAGCTGTCAATTTGACATAAAAACATAAAGGTCTAAAAACAGCACCTACTTTCAAACGTAGGAAACACAAGTCCTAATCTGCCTGTGCCCATTCTTTTTGAGGCATGCAAGCATGCAAACTTTGTGTTGGCTCCTAATTGAAATTATTTCAATGTGGAGCCCAGCGCGAATTTTGCTGCAAGCTCAAGGAGGCCTAACAGCATGTGAGCCTGACCTGTGGTCCAGCTAGCCTCCAGCTCTTAAAGGCAGTTTGTCCCTCTTAAAGAGAATTTGCATTGAATGAAAGGAGCCTGCTACTAACTATCTATGTTGCAATTAGAGAGAAGGGAAATAGAGCATCAGAGCAGAAAGAAGACTCCACAGCTTCATCCTGATGCAACTTGAAGGCCTTAGTCATGGAAGTGAATCCACCAGGGCCATTCAGCTCATGAATGTATCACAGCCTTGGTCCAATCATGAACAAAAGTAGTGAAGTCATGAGGAGAGTGACCTCCCTTGACCTCAAGGCAGCATTAGATCGAGTGTGACATCAAGGAATTCTAGCAAAACTGAAGTCAATAGGAATCGGAAGAAAGCTTTCCAGTGGTCAGACTTGTACCTAGCACAAAGGAAGATGGTTGGTTGTTGGAGATCAGTTATCTCAGTCCTGGGACATCACCTAGGCCCAATCACCTTTAGCTGCTTCATCAATGACGTTCCCTTGTATTGGCCAGCTGAAAAGTCTCAATGTTGGGACTTTCCACCTTCTGAGAAGATCTCGCCTTCTATTTCCAGGATAGTCTACTTGTTCCTTAATCCTTCCACTCAAACAGTGATGACCATTCATTCATAAAATCCCTACAGCGCAGAAAGAGGACATTCGGCCCATCGAGCCTGTACTGATACCAATCCCACCCAGGCCCTATTTCCGTAACCCCATGTATTTACCCTGCTAATCTCCCTGACACCATGTTTATATGTTAATAGCCACATTTTACCAGATAGGTAGTAGTCATTGCTTTTTTGCTTTTTGATATGAAATTTCCTCAACTGCACCTTCCAAATCCAAGACTTTTCTTACTTGAAGGACACCAGGAGCACCACCACCTGCAAGTTCCCTCCAGGTCACACAACATTCTGACTTGGATTTATATCGCTGTTTCTTTATCATCATTGGGTCAAAATCCTGGAACTTCCTACCTAACAGCACCCTGGATGTTCCTACAAAACATGGACTGCAGTAGTTCAAGAAGGCAGTTCACCACCACTAGCTCATCACCATCTTCTCAAAGGCAGTTTGGATGGGCTACAAATGCTGGCCTTGCCAGTAACATCCACATCCCACAAATGAAAAATAAATGATCTTACCGGCCATTCATGCCACATTCCCGCTGCCGTGAAGTTGGAGAATTTGGCTGCCAGCCAAATTTCCACTCACTGTGACAGGATGGGAAAATCCTGCCGGCGTGAACGGTGGTAAGATTCTGGCCTAAATGTCTCTACAAATAAGCACCGAGGAATGAAACAGAGAAAGCTATCACTATGAGTAAAGAAATAAAATCCTATAAGATTACAAATCCCATGTGCACAATCTATATCGCTTTTTCTATTTTTGTAAAAAAAACCTTTTTAAACGCATGACCGTTTGATACCAATCATTATCATTAAGTACAAAGCAATCAAATATATCATAGCTGTTTCCTCTTATTCAAACCTGGGCTGTCTGATCCTTGACTTTAAAGGGAGTAGTTTCCTTTAATTAATCATAAATCACCTTCTAAAGATTACCATCAAAGAGAAGCAATAAAGCTATTTGCTTTACTTCTGCAATCCAATACAGACACGATTATAATTACTGGTATTTTGTTACCAGAATATCCATTTATTTCAAGGCTTGTCAAAAATAACCATCAACATCTCTTATTTCCCAAGACCCAAGGTAGAAGTCATAGTTGCTATTATCATAGATAAAAAACTTGTTGGAATAAAAATCTCTCTTAGAGAGGATATGTTACGGTTCAAATTAAAATAGTATTGTTCAGTGAGAATGGGTATTGTAATGATGCAAAGCCCTAAAGCATCTATATGCCCCACATGAGACTCAAATAAAGCCTCTTAAATTAAAGAAATCACTACAATACTTACCAGCTTCTGACACCAGCATCTTTATAAAACTGTCTTCTGAATTGCAATATTTAAAAATATGCTATGAATTCAAACAATGACACCTGGGGATTATTAAGTGTAAGTAATCAGTGTAGTATCCAGTAGTTAGTATATTACACCATTTTTCCCTTATGCCTGAGATAGTTGATAGTTTTCTTGATAGTTTTCCTACATTAAAGGTACTGGCTGGAATTTTCCAGCCGTTCACACTGTATATATCTTGTGTTTACTTCTACATTTGTGCTTTTAAAACAAGCCCAATAACTTTTACCCTCAAACGTAAATTATACAATGCCTGCAACCCAACAAAGATTTTCTTAATTCAGCCTCTTGAAATTATAGCACAATGTGCACCCAATGGGCAGAATCTTCTGCTCTTTCTGGTGGTGAACTGTGAGGCAGGAAGGGAATTTAATTTGGTGGGATGGTGGTGTACCCGAACGCTGGCTCCCTCCCAGAATTAAGTTATGAATGGGAAGACCATGGTCGATCTTCCTGCCCTCCTTCCGCCAATTGAGGCCCTTAAGTGGCCAACTAATAATCACTTAAGGGTCTCATGCCATTGTTGTTGTGATTAACCCAGCTGCAGGTGGGCCAGTTGCCACGTGGTGTGCATGGCAGCTAAAACTGTGTGGTCAGCTTGTCGCATCCTGGGGAGCTCCCTTGACCAAAGGCATTCAATGCCTGATTTAAGGGGCTGGACATTGAAAAGGGGAGGGGGAGGGTGCCTGCTGAAAGCTATCCCACTGCCCTTGCTGCTGACCTGCTCTCTTCACATTCCCCCAATCTGTGAAACCACCTCATATACTATTTACCTGTCACCTGGGTCACTCTGTGACCCTGGGACTCCAGTGCCTGTCCTTCCACAAGTAGCCATGGCCTCCCCAGTGACGCCTCTGAGCACAGGAGCTGCCGGCAGCTCTTGGTAGGTGAGACTTCTGCCCCGGGGTCTTGATTTTGGGGAAGGCTCACCCTTGGCCTCACCACTACCTGATTGGCTTGTGAATCAGTGGATTTTCCAGAAAAGGGGCAGCGATGGTCTCTTGCCTGCTCTCCAGCCAGCAGGTGAGATCCCGACACCTCAACAAGATGTCAGATAGACACTCATAGTGATGACATGATGCAAAAATGTAATTGTTTCAATACTGGTGTTTGCTGCAGTAATGTATGAATGCTTGTGCTGTTCTGAACGTGGTGTTCTGCTTTTTTATTAGACTGTACATGATTTCAAATCCACTCATTTATAAATAAAAACAAACATGAGAATTGTGGAATAAATCCCTTGTAAGACAGAAAACAACAGTAATATATTTTACTCAAAGGTTACTGCTAAACACAAGGTTAATGTTTACGCTGATATTTTATGTGTCCATTATATGGAAGGCATACTTTTGAATGAAAGCCCGCTGGGGTCGGTCTTCCCCCAGCGTCTGCAGCAACATTTGGATTTGAATTTGCCTGATGTTAGCTCCTGCATTAGTAACCTTTCCCTACAAGTTGCTCTTTGGGTTTAGCTGTTGAATACCGTCTTCTTCGCAGTGGTTTTCCTAACATTGCTTAGCTATTTACACAGCTCATGTCTGGTTCTTATATTTGCCAAGAAACTCTTCAGCTGCTGTCAGCTTCCTTACAGAGCTCCCTCCCTGGTGCACAGGGCCAATGGAATCACCCCAGTACATCCTGGCCTCCTTTGCCATCAGATCCAATTCCCACTCTGACGGTGGCCTTATGCTATTTCTTGATCAAACAGGTTATTTTCCTGCCAGCAGTATTATAATATGGCCACTTCCAAGTGTTAAGCACCATATGTCCAGCTTGATGAAGTGCTTAACTGTGATTATAATTGGCCTTTGATAATAGGTGACTTAATTTTTCACCAGTGGTAAGCTAAAGTTCAGTACGACAGAAAACAGTTTACAATCAGCAATAACTGTGTGTACCTACCATTTCAAAGTTAAATAAACTGTCTCCATGGCCATCCCAAAGGAAGAATCCCAATTACTCAAAATTACTAAGAAGAAAAGAGTTCCTCAGGGTTGTCAAATTTTGAACTGACAACTTTGACCAGCTAAAACAGTTACTTTTTCCTTTAGAAATTGACATTGGTCTCAATATAACCTTTTGTGTTACAGCAATATGGCACAGGCAGAGTTACTGATTTCATGTAATTTGACCCTAATGACACTGGGAGCACAGGAGAACTTGAAAGAAATTGTGTTGGGACCCCAACAGGCAAGTCACATATTTTTCATATCCTAAATCATGCTTTCGCAATTCTTGTTAACTAAGCAATTTTTAACTCTGCATTTGGACTTTGGTGAACAAAGGTCAGAGTTCAGGTGATTTCACTGTCAAGACGAGAGTTCACAGAAAGTAGGGGCTGTGAATGAAGGATTGATGTAGAATGTTAAGCAAATTTTTAGCATAACTTGCACTCTTGGTCCGGTATGATCTTTTAGAGAATTACGAATTCAGCCCCGCCAGTCATTGTAAAGGATGGATTCTTTCATTTAGTGAAACTTTGGACTTTCCAAAGCAAAAGATTTTCTCTGTAGATAAGGAAGGATACAACATACTGTCCTCAGGAGGATACTACTTTCATAGGAGCATCATGGAGATACAGCATAAAAACAAACCATTCGGCTGGTGTTTGTGCTCCAGTCGAGTCTCCTCCTATCTTTCCTCATTGAAGTCTATCATGGTGGATGGGGGCAGGGCAGTGGACGTGGTATATATGGATTTTAGTAAGGCGTTTGATAAGGTTCACCATGGTAGGCTTCTGCAGAAAATGCAGGGGGTGATCTAGGAAATTGGATCAGGAATTGGCTAGCGGATAGGAAACAGAGGGTGGTGGTTGATAGTAAATATTCATCATGGAGTGCGGTTACAAGTGGTGTACCTCAGGGATCTGTTTTGGGGCCACTGCTGTTTGTAATATTTATTAATGATCTGGATGAGGGTATAGTTGGGTGGATTAGCAAATTTGCTGATGACACCAAAGTCGGTGGTGTGGTAGACAGTGAGGAAGGGTGTCGTAGTTTGCAGGAAGACTTAGACAGGTTGCAAAGTTGGGCCGAGAGGTGGCGGATGGAGTTTAATGCGGAGAAGTGTGAGGTAATTCACTTTGGTAGGAATAACAGATGTGTTGAGTATAGGGCTAACGGGAGGACTTTGAATAGTGTGGAGGAGCAGAGGGATCTAGGTGTATGTGTGCATAGATCCCTGAAAGTTGGGAATCAAGTAGATAAGGTTGTTAAGAAGGCATATGGTGTCTTGGCGTTTATTGGTAGGGGGATTGAATTTAGGAGTCGTAGCGTTATGTTGCAACTGTACACAACTCTGGTGCGGCCGCACTTGGAGTACTGTGTGCAGTTCTGGTCCCCACATTACAGGAAGGATGTGGAGGCTTTGGAGAGGGTGCAGAGGAGGTTTACCAGGATGTTGCCTGGTATGGAGGGGAGATCCTATGAGGAGAGGCTGAGGGATTTGGGATTGTTTTCGCTGGAAAGGCGGCGGCTAAGAGGGGATCTTATTGAAACATATAAGATGATTAGAGGTTTAGATAGGGTGGATAGTGATAGCCTTTTTCCTCTGATGGAGAAATCCAGCACGAGGGGGCATGGCTTTAAATTGAGGGGGGGTAGTTATAGAACCAATGTCAGGGGTAGGTTCTTTACCCAGAGGGTGGTGAGGGATTGGAATGCCCTGCCAGCATCAGTAGTAAATGCGCCTAGTTTGGGGGCGTTTAAGAGATCCGTAGATAGGTTCATGGACGAAAAGAAATTGGTTTAGGTTGGAGGGTCACAGTTTTTTTTTTTAACTGGTCGGTGCAACATCGTGGGCCGAAGGGCCTGTTCTGCGCTGTAATGTTCTATGTTCTATGTTCTATGTTCTATGGTAATCCCACGGCTTCTAATTATACTTTTCTTCACAAGTGGAAATATTCTCTCTGTATTCACTAAATTATCATTGGCAGGGTAGGATTTATACAAGAACAAAGTTATGAAAAATTGTAAGTTCAAATATTTTCTTTGAGGATTTTAATATTTCCAACCCTCTTCACCACTTGTTTGCTCCAGCATAAATCAGGTGATAATTCCACTGACAGAATTCAAAGCCTCTAGTGAGATATAAGTGAGTGCAATGTGATCCCAATGTCTTTACTGTTGAATGTATAAAGGAAGTATTCATTCTAACATTAAAAGCTTAGCCGTAAAGTTCGCACACTATGTTTTCCTAATTACACTGTAAGAAAAGTTTGTTACATTTGAAACCAAGCCGTAACACAGGACATCTATCATTAGTCAATATCCAATGTGACCCTACATTTAGCCTTTCATTTCTATTCAATTTAAAACACACAAGGACCTGATTTTGACAGGCAAGTTCAAAACAGATTATTTCATGCCTAATGCTGAATCCTTGGAGTTGAAATTCCACTGAGAACCATTCTATCACACCAATCAATACATTTCTGTAAAATTCTAATATACACCATTGTAACAAAATTGCTAACCAAAGTAAGAAAAAGTTGACAACCTCATTAAAAGTTATTTAAATAGCTCAATATTATTCAGAGTTCCAGTTGTATTTCCAGCACTTGGTTAGGTATGCTATTGAGGCAAAAATTGGTATGAGTGGAGCAAACCTAATTGAACACAGAAGCTGGACTGATGTCTGCAGCGGATTATTAATCATATTTGTAATTCTGTACTCTCAATAGGAAATAATAAATAATAGACTGAATGTTTGTACTGCAAATATTTGCCTGCTCTGCAGCTTGTGTATAAAACAAGCCATTTAAACAGACAGCAATATATGCCCTATATATACACATACATTGGGCTCAATTTTGGGAAATTAGAGTTGGGATTGTTTATTTCTCCCCAACCTGCCCCCAGTAGGGCAGTATGGTGGCACATTAGTTAACATTGCTACCTCACAGTGACAGGGGTCCGGGTTTGATTCAAGCCTTGGGTGACTGTTTGTGTGGAATTTGCATGTTCTCCCTATGCCTGCGTGGGTTTCCTCCAGGTGCGCTGATTTCCTCGCACAGTCCAAAGATGTGCAGATTAGGTGGATTGGCAATGCTAAATTGCCCCTTAGTGCATAAAGATGTGTCGGTTAGGTGGATTAGTCATCGTAAATGAATACAGTTATGGGGAAAGAGTGGGGGTGAGCTTAATCATAGATCATAGAATCCTACAGTGCAGAAAGAGGCCATTTGGCCCATCGAGTCTGCACCAACCACAATCCCACCCAGGCCCTATCCCCATATCCCTACATATTTACCCACTAATCCCTCTAACCTATGCATCCCAGGACACTAAGGGGCAATTTGGAATGGCCAATCAACCTAGCCCGCACATCTTTGGACTGTGGGAGGAAACCGGAGCACCCGGAGGAAACCCACGCAGACACGGGGAGAACGTGCGAAGTCCACACAGACTGTGACCTGAGCCGGGATTCGAACCCAGGTCCCTGGAGCTGTGAAGCAGCAGTGCTAACCACTGTGCTACTGTGCCGCCCAACAACAACAACAACCCAGAGAAATTAACTACTGCTCGTGCATTGGCCAGGAATCGAACCTGGGCCTCCCGCGTGGCAGCCGAGAATTCTACTACTGAACCACCAATGCTGCTCTTAAGCAGTTTGGATAAGCAGCTTGGATAAGATACTCTTTCAGAGTCAGTGCAGACTCGATGGGCTGAATGGCCTCCTTCTGCATTGTAGGGATTCTATGGATTAAAGTCAAGATTTTCACATGGGAGACCCCTTAATTGACAAGGACACATGTTCCCTGGTCAATTAATGGGGTGGGCACAAGTGGCGGAGTGGGGGGCACCTCTCGAAGCTTACAGGTCAGAGGTTCCAGCTTCAGAGAAGTACTTGGCCACAGTTCATGGCGAGTAACTGGGACGGCACGGTAGCACAGTGGTTAGCACTGCTGCTTCACAGCTACAGGGACCTGGGTTCGATTCCCGGCTTGGGTCACTGTCTGTGTGGAGTTTGCACGTTCTCCCCGTGTCTGCGTGGGTTTCCTCCGGGTGCTCCGGTTTCCTCCCACAGTCCAAAGATGTGCAGGTTAGGTTAATTGGCCATGCTAAAAAATTGCCCCTTAGTGTCCCAGGATGCGTAGGTTAGAGGGATTAGCGGGTAAAATATGTAGGGATATGGGGATAGGGCCTGGGTGGGATTGTGGTCGGTGCAGACTCGATGGGCCGAATGGCCTCTTTCTGTACTGTAGGGGTTCTATGATTTCAACAAAGTGTCATTTCAGCTCCTTTATAAAATCATTAAATAAAAGACACAAAAAAGGAGGCAAGTGACCACTGGTAGGCAGTGGATGAGGGAGTTTCTCTGCCTGGTCTTTGGTTGTACCCCCACCCAGACACGCAGGAAGGGATAGTAAGCTTGCCAGAAGCACTGGAACTCTGGCCTTCCATTTGTTCCCCACCTTCAGTAGTTGACCTGTTCTTTGTTGCATTGGGAAACTATAATTCCACTGCAAAATCCCAGTTGGAAAGCTGGAATGCTGGCTGGCCTTGTAACCTTCGGGCCCTGACGTTCCCAGCTCTGGGTGGGGCCTGAACATTCAGCCCATAATTTCTGAGTAGTTATCAAATAACTATCACACAATCGTTAAAGTTTTTAATTGATATCACAGATAACGGCAGGGATAATAATCTGTAGTTTGCTGGGTTGCAACAAACCAGTGTACAATAATGACCCATCCTTTCGTTTCTGTTCTTCTGAGAAGGTGCAGAACTGTTCTGGCTAGTTTCCTCTAACTGCATTTTGTAGGTGTGGAAATAATTGTAATTCATCACAGCTACATGACAGTTTCCAGATTCAAAACAAGTTTAATCTCGTATAAAATAATGCTCTTACTCCAGAATCAATGCACTGTAAATATTTTTGGCACCATATTATTCCAGCCCGTCAACACTGCTTTGTTGAGTAGAAACATATTGCGATAGTACAAGAACAAGAAACACTCGTGGCAACAGTTCATGAGATACTGAGCCCACTTCTGTATGTCAACCACTGTATTCCTTTTTTATCCCATGTAGGAAGAGAAAGAATCTTAAAAAAAGATGAAATACCAGAATTACAAATTCCCTGCTGTTTGAAGTTCAGTAAAAGTACATTACTTTGAAGAAGAAAATTGGCTTCAACACCTTCAAATGCTATGTGAAAGGTTTACTAAAGTGGAAAATGTTCTGCCAACACAGTGTGAAGGTATCATAATATTTATATGTTCGATCAGTCAACATTCTGAAGACAAGCACTTGCTTCCTTGATGTGTCTTAGGAAAGAATTGGAAATATATGAAAACAGTGTGGAAGGATTGAGGGTAGGAATATTCCCAAAGAGAGAAAAGATTGTCTGTTAATCTTTTCAGTTCTAAAACAGTTTGTGGTATACAGATTAAAATACCAACTGCGCATATCAAATACTTCAGATATACAAGTTAAAGTATCCACCATACATATGAGGAAGCTGCCACATTCTCCCCAGTATTTTTGTGATTACGAAACACTATTAAGCTGTGTTCATTGAGGGGTCATCAATAATGTACATGTGAGTGGGCCCCTATGCCCAGAGACTGAGGGGGGGATTCTCCCAAAAACTTTTAAGTGTCAAATTTCAATAAAAATTGGAATAAATCCCACTGGTGAGTTTCAAAATAAATCTCCCACACTCTGTGCACCGCAGAGTGCACCAGTGTGAATCATGCTAAAAATCCAGTGGCAAGGCCTACTCCCACTGGAGAGGCCGGCAGCACAGCGCTAAGTAAACCAGTGTGAATGTGCAGATCTGTCAGTGCCGAGATTGGCACATGCACAGTGGCCCCACAATGCTGGCCTCCCGATCGCTGGCCAGCCCCGCGGCCCCTGCATCGCTTGCCCCGATCATTGGCTCCCTGAACATGTCCAGCCAGCCTCAACTACCCCCCCCACCCCCGGCCAGCCTCGATCTCCTCCCCTCACACCTCTACAATTCTCCAGAGCAGAGCCAGATGGGAGGAGGAGATTCTGACCTCAGAATGCTCATCGCAACCGAGAAAAAGGCAATAGGGGTCACTGGGGAAGAGGGAACGCAATCTGTTGCAGACTGAAGCAGTCAGGAGTAAGAGGGAGGAGGTAACCATCCTGCTGTTGGCAAACACAAACACAGCACGGATCTGATAAAATGTGAAGCCTTCAAAATGTGAAGCATTCACAAATGAAATTTCATGATTTTTTTCTGCTCTCCACTACAAGCCATCACCATCCCAAGATCAGGCTGCAGCTGAGCCAGGAGCCAGAAGACTCCACATCTGGGCGGGGGGGTGAAGCATTTCCAGAGGAGGCATCAATATCTACCTCATTGTCCAACTCCACCAGCACAACTACCACCACACCGGGAGCATGTGACAGCGGATATCCTGATGATTAGAGGACTGCTGGGGATCAGGCCCCTGCTGAGCCCGATGTTGATTATGGATCCCTGGTTGTGGCCATAAGAAGCCTGCTGGACATGCAGCAGGAGCTGAGGAAACTTTTTTGGAGATGCCAGGGATCATGTGCAGCTTTACGCATGGTTGAGAAGAGCCTATGCATGCCATAAGCTTTGCCATGTCTCAGGTATTTAAACGCATGATGACTTCATCCAAGGAGTGATGGCGACTGCCATCGATCCAAATGCATTCTGATCTGCATTCAATAGCTCTAGCTATGGGATCAGTGCATCTGTAGATAGGGCAAGAGGGAGCAAGACCCCTGGACCTCCCTCCAGCCTTCTGCTCAGGGACACAGTGAGTTGCCACTGTGCACCAAAATGGAGGAGTGTGTGCCAATTGGCACTGGGCTTCCCTCTCAGTGCATCCCTTGGGTTAGTGGCGTCTGCTCATCACCGCCACATTGATGCAAATAGCTCCAGTAGGCAAGATTGTGGGGGACTCCGCTGCACCAATACTGAAAACCCCTGGTAGGCAGGAGCCCTCATGGCCCCATCCCTTTAGAGGAAGCCCGTCACAGTCATCCAAAGCAATGGGGCATCAAACTGAATGGACTGCCTACACCTCAGTTGCAAATGTTGGGGTTGCACCTAAACGTGGTGGCAATAACCTGTATTGGACACTCAGTTTTGGTTCTGCCAGGGTCACTCAGCTCCTGACCTAATTACAGCTTTGATCCAAACATGGACAGAAGAGCTAAAATTGGATCAATAGGAATCGGGGGGGGGGGGGGCGGGGGGGGGGGGGGGGGGGGGAGGGGGGGGACCTTCTGCACAAAGGAAGATGATTGTGGTGGTTGGAGGTCAATCATCTTAGCTCGATGACATCACTGCAGGAGTTCCTCAGGGTAGTGTCCTCGGCCCAACCATCTTCAGCTACTTCATCAAAAGAACAAAGAACAGTACAGCACAGGAAACAGGCCCTTCGGCCCTCCAAGCCTGTGCCGCTCCTTGGTCCAACTAGACCAATCGTTTGTATCCCTCCATTCCCAGGCTGCTCATGTGACTATCCAGGTAAGTCTTAAACGATGTCAGCGTGCCTGCCTCCACCACCCTACTTGGCAGCGCATTCCAGGCCCCCACCACCCTCTGTGTAAAAAACATCCCTCTAATATCTGAGTTATACTTCGCCCCTCTCACCTTGAGCCCGTGACCCCTCGTAAACGTCACTTCTGATCTGGGAAAAAGTTTCCCACCGTTCACCCTATCTATACCCTTCATAATCTTGTATACCTCTATTAGATCTCCCCTCATTCTCCGTCTTTCCAAGGAGAACAACCGCAGTCTACCCAATCTCTCCTCATAGCTAAGACCCTCCATACCAGGCAACATCCTGGTAAACCTTCTCTGCACTCTCTCCAATGCCTCCACGTCCTTCTGGTAGTGCGGCGACCAGAACTGGACGCAGTACTCCAAATGTGGCCTAACCAGCGTTCTATACAGCTGCATCATCAGACTCCAGCTTTTATACTCTATACACCGTCCTATAAAGGCAAGCATACCATATGCCTTCTTCACCACCTTCTCCACCTGTGTTGCCACCTTCAAGGATTTGTGGACTTGCACACCTAGGTCCCTCTGTGTTTCTATACTCCTGATGACTCTGCCATTTATTGTATAACTCCTCCCTACATTATTTCTTCCAAAAGATGACCTTCCCTCCATCAAAAGGTGAGAAGTGAGGATGTTTGCAGATGAGTGCACAATGTTCAGTATCATTTGCAACTCCTCAGCTACTGAAGCAGTCGTTGTCAGAATACAGCAAGATTTAGACAATATTCCGGCTTGGGCTGACAAGTGGCAAGTAATATTCGCGCTACACAAGTGCCAGGTAATGACCATCTCCTACAAGAGAGGATTTAACTCAGGTCCCTTGACATTCAATGGCATCATTATTACTGAATATCCCACTATCAACACCTGGGGGGTTGGCCAGAAACTGAACTGGACTAGCCATATAAATACTATGGTTACCAAAACAAGTCAAAGGCTAGGAATCCTGCGGCGGATAACTCACCTTCTGACTCCCCAAAGCCTGTCTACCATCTACAAGGCACAAATCAGGAGTGTAATGGAATACTCTTCACTTGCCTGGATGAGTGCAACTCCAACAACACTCAAGAAGCTCAACACCACCCAGGACAAAGCAGCCGGCTTGATTGCTACCCATTCCACAAACATTCAGTCCCTCTGCCACTGACGAAAGTGGCAGCCGTGTGTACCATCTCCAAGTGCATACAGGAACTCACCAAGGTTCCTTTGGCAGCACCTTCTAAACCCATGACCACTACCATCCCGAAGGACAAGAGCAGCAGATACATGGGAACACCATGGGAAGTTCCCCTCCAAGCCACTCACCATTGTGATTTGGAAATACATCACAGTTCCTTCACTGTCACTGGGTCAAAATCCTGGAATTCCCTCCCTAACAGCACTGTGGGTGTACCTACACCTCAGAGACTGTAGAAGTTCAAGAAGGCAGCTCACCACCACCTTCCCAAAGGCAATTAAGGACTGGGCAATAAATGCTGGCTTACCAGCGATGCCCACGGGAAAATAAATTTTTAAAAGCTGCACAAAATCAATTGGTACATGCCACCTTTAGAACATCATGAACTGGGTGCCATACTGTGGTAGATTTGCCATGAAATACACCGTACCATGGCACTTGGTCTCCAAACAACAAGGGCTCCCAAAATGCAGATGTAGGGAAGTGGGCGGAGGGTGAGAAAATAGCGGGATGTTCATTGGGTTAGCTCCAGGATGCATTGTTACCTCCAGGGAACATTTCTCATGGGGAGGTCTGGAAATCAAATCAGCCGCTTGCTCCACAAAGGAAGGCAACCAATTATGCCAATGAAGGCCTCAACTGGGCAGAACTGTGCAGCCTCACAGATTTTTAAAAATTATGTTCAAGTGTTTGGAACATAGAACATTACAGCGCAGTACAGGCCCTTCGGCCCTCGATGTTGCGCCGACCAGTGGTACCAATCTAAAGCCCCTCTAATCTACACTATTCCAAAATCATCCATATGTTTATCCAATAACCACTTGAACGCTCTCAACGTTGACGAGTCCACCACTGCTGCAGGCAGGGCATTCCACGCCCTTACTACTCTCTGAGTAAAGAACCTACCTCTAACATCTGTCCTATATCTCTCACCCCTCAATTTAAAGCTATGTCCCCTCGTGCTAGCCAACACCATCCGAGGAAAAAGGCTCTCACTATCCACCCTATCTAATCCTCTGA
The DNA here is from genome assembly GCF_964213995.1 of Mustelus asterias. Lineage (NCBI taxonomy): Eukaryota > Metazoa > Chordata > Chondrichthyes > Carcharhiniformes > Triakidae > Mustelus > Mustelus asterias. Next base: position 79,464,949 of record NC_135801.1, on the reverse strand, counting down.
TCATCTTGTATGCCTCTATTAAGTCACCTCTTAACCTTCTTCTCTCTAACAAAAACAACCTCAAGCCCCTCACCCTTTCCTCATACGATTTTCCCACCATACTAGGCAACATCCTGGTAAATCTCTTCTGCACCCTTTCCAACACTTCCACATCTTTCCTATAATACGGCGACCAGAACTGTACGCAATACTCCAAATGCGGCCGCACCAGAGTTTTGTACAGTTGCAGCATGACCTCCTGGCTCCGAAACTCAATCCCTCTACCAATAAAAGCTAACACACCATACACCTTCTTAACAACCCATTTCAAACTGGGTGCCAACTTTCAGGGATCTCTGCACATGGACACCCAGATCCCTCTGTTCATCCACACTACCAAGTATCTTACCATTAGCCCAGTACTCTGTATTCCTGTTACTCCTTCCAAAGTGAATCACCTCACACTTTTCCGCATCAAACTCCATTTGCCACCTCTCAGCCCAGCTCTGCAGCTTATCTATGTCCCTCTGTAACCTGCCACTTCCCTCCGCACTGTCTACAACTCCACTGACTTTAGTGTCATCCGCAAATTTACTAATCCATCCTTCCACGCCCTCATCCAAGTCATTAATAAAAATGACAAACAGCAGTGGCCCCAAAACAGATCCTTGCGGTACACCACTAGTAACTGAACTCCAGGATGAATATTTCCCATCAATCACCACCCTTTGTTTTCTTACAGCTAGCCAATTCCTGATCCAAACCACTAAATCACCCTCAATCCCATGTGACCGTATTTTTTGAAAAGCTTACCGTGGGGAACCTTATCAAACGCTTTGCTGAAATCCATATACACCACATCAACCGCTTTACTCTCATCCACCTCTTTGGTCACCTTCTCAAAGAACTCAATAAGGTTTGTGAGGCACGACCTACCCTTCACAAAACCGTGCTGACTATCCCTAATCAGATTATTCCTTTCTAGGTGATTATAAATCCTATCTCTTATAATCCTTTCCAATACTTTACCCACAACAGAAGTAAGGCTCACCGGTCTATAATTACCAGGGTTGTCCCTACTCCCCTTCTTGAACAAGGGGACAACATTTGCTATCCTCCAGTCTTCTGGCACTGTTCCTGTAGACAATGACGACACAAAGATCAAAGCCAAAGGCTCTGCAATCTCCTCTCTCGCCTCCCAGAGAATCCGAGGATAAATCCCATCCGGCCCAGGGGACTTATCTATTTTTACCCTTTCCAGAATTGCTAACACCTCCTCCTTATGAACATCAATCCCATCCAGTCCAACAGCCTGCATCTCAGTACTCCCCTCAACAACACTGTCCCTCTCCAGTGTGAATACCGACGAAAAATATTCATTTAGTGCCTCTCCTATCTCTTCAGGCTCCACGCACAACTTCCCACTCCTGTCCTTGACTGGCCCTAATCTTACCCTAGTCATTCTTTTACTCCTGACATACCTATAGAAAGCTTTAGGGTTTTCCTTGATCCTACTTGCCAAAGACTTCTCATGTCCCCTCCTGGCTCTTCTTAACTCTTTCTTTAGGTCCTTCCTGGCTAACTTGTAACTCTCAAGCGCCCTAACTGAGCCTTCACGTCTCATCTTAACATAAGTCTCCTTCTTCCTCTTCACAAGAGATTCAACCTCCTTAGTAAACCACGGTTCCCTCACACGTCTGCTTCCTCCCTGCCTGACAGGTACATATTTATCAAGGACGCGTAGTAGCTGTTCCTTGAACAAGTTCCACATTACAATTGTGCCCATCCCCTGTAGTTTCCTTCCCCAACCTATGCCAGCTAAATCTCGCCTAATCGCATCATAATTTCCTTTCCCCCAGCTATAACTCTTGCCCTTTGGTATATACCTATCCTTTTCCATTGCTAAAGTAAACGTAATCGAATTCGAGGTCTCAGCACACCTCAAAAGCTATGGACTGAATTTACTCGCTGAAGGTAAAGTCTGGTCACCAGGTCTGGAAATGGGAGCTGACCCAGTTAGACTGCTGACAGAATATTGCATGGTTGTAGCTGGGGGCCTTGGCAGAACTAATCTGAGTATCAGTGAGCAGATTATTGCCACTTGATAAGAAAAGCCACTTGACAGCAGTAAAGACAACACCTTCCATTAACTCTGATGATTCCATATCGATGATTAAAGCACCATATAAAAGCAAATTTTTTATTTTTCATGAGCCTACGGACACACTTTAATCTTACAAAATCGATTCAGTCATCTGCATTTCTACAATTCCTTTGCTATCCGATTTCAAGTTTTTGGTACAACTTGAAGTTAAATATTAAATATTTCAGCTAATTATAAATTTCAAATGAAGTTTGAGAATATGAAGGCCAAGTCAAGCTGCGAGAGGTTTGGTACTAAAGTAAACAGGAAGGAACCATGGAGTGATCTCATCATATCACAACTAATGTCTAGTTGCCAAACCCGCAGAGTCTCTCATTGACACTGGCAAATAGAGCCACTGAATTTCAATAGATTGTCATGATTAAATATAGTTTAACCCAAATCTAATAACTGAACTTATCAGGAAGAGTAGCTAAGGACATCCTTATTCACTCAATTCCTGCACCTGCTCAATGTGGTAATTCTTAATGTAAAAATTTTAACGATTTAACGAGTACATGTGTGTGTATCTTCATTGATGCGTGTAGCTTCATGTGTAATTGTGTGTGCATTTGTTGTGGAAGTCATCCAACTGAACAAATGTTATCCCAAATTGAGACCTATAAGTGGAAGTCACTGGCCAAAGTTCAAGCATGGAAATCCTGGCTAATTATCCTCTGTGGATGGATGTAAATGTTAATGTATATCGTAGTATCACATGGCTGAGCTATTGAAAATGAAAAACTTTTTGTAGACTTTGTGAAATGTGGTGAAGTAATGAGATATTCAGTCTTTCGAACATGTTCCACCGTTTCCTGAGATCAGGGTTGAACGCCTGTGTGAAAAGTGTGAAAAAGCTCACAACTCATTTTTGGAGCAGTTAGAAAATTCAAGGAAGGAACTCTCTTAACATGAATGGACACGGCTGTTACCATTGCCTGTGCTCTGGCTGTAGCGCACTTTTGCAGGCTTTAATCTAAAATACACATAGGGTGGAATTTTCCCATCCTGCCCACCACTGGAATTGTAGCGGGCAGGAGGCGAAACATACAAAGGTCTGTTGACCTCGGGTGGGAATTTCTGCTCTCGGGGTGAGTGCGGCCGGAAAATCCCACCCACAGTATCAGTATATGAGCTGCAAGTGTGAAATCAAGTGATGCCACTGTATGTTTATCATATTTTTCATTTTTGTCAGTGCCTAGCAAGGTTGCAGTTCTTGGGCATCTGAAAGAAAAAAAGGACAATAGAGTTGCGATGAGGGGAAAGTGGAAAGAAGGAAGTGGGATGAGAAAAGAAACATCAGGTACAAAGCTACCATCATTTTGAATGAACTCAGGCCCACTGCTGACCACAGGCCTCAGCAAGCACATCGCCATTCCCTCACTGTTGTTCACTCAAAATCCTGGATTTCCCTTCTAACAGCACTGTGGGTGTACTTACACCACTTGGGTTGCAACGGCAACGCCATGCCAGTGTAACCTCAAGGTTACAGTGGCTCACCATCACCTTCTCAAGGGCAATTAGGGATGGGCTAGCCAGCAATACACATGTCCTGTGAAATATTTTTCTTTAAGTCCCTTGTGATAATGGCACTGTCACATCCATGCAAGCGTGCCTTTATCTTGCTTGTTAGTTCTTGCTGCCTCCATTTGTGTGCCGCTTTTGCCTGCAAGAGAGAGAAGTGTACCAATGAGTGTTATATAATGTATTGGGGGATGGTATTGTCATGGTTAAACAGCTTGCAATATGTTCAAGCTGAGAGATGTAAGTGCAAGGCTTCCGCCAGTAATGCATATGTGAAGGTGACATGAAGCGTGTGCATACTAAGTATTAGTCTTGATTGGTAGAGATTGTTGACAGGGTAATGATCAATTCAGCAATGGCTGAAAGAGTGGTGCAGTAAGTAGGATATGACATTTGAAGATGCATTCACTGACCTTCACCATTCTTGTGAGATCATTGAATATCTTGTGGCATTGCATCCAGGTTCTCAGGGCTTAACTCTTCGTAGGAAGTCTCACAACACCAGGTTAAAGTCCAACAGGTTTATTTGGTAGCACAAGCTTTCGGAGCACTGCTCCTTCATTAGGTAAGTCACCTGATGAAGGAGCAGTGTTCCGAAAGCTCGTGTTACCAAATAAACCTGTTGGATTTTAACCTGATGTTGCGAGACTTCTTACTGTGCCCACCCCAGTCCAATGCTGGTATCTCCACATCATGGCTTAATTCCTGGCATTGACTTAAATAGCTTTCTGGTCGCACTGACTCTTGGCCACGTGTTAGATCTGACATTAGAGCGATTGGGCTAAAATATTTTTGTGCCATGGCTATGGCAAGAAGCACAGATTATTTAAGAGTTACTTGACATCCAAAACTTAGAATAAACTGATGAGATGAATGCCAAATCTAGTATCAGAGTACAAGTTAAAAGTTATCAAAACAAAAAGTGATAAAACCAACTCCTTTGATAAAAACTATTTCTATGTCAATATTTGCATAAAATCAAATACATATGTTAACATTAGAGCTATGATTACCTTTGATTGTTAAAGTTTAACTTATACTACGCATAACTTTTGGCACTGAAATTGTTTAGCTGCTCATCCTGTACAACATTGGCTTGTTGAAATAGTTCACTGTCATTGTAATGTATCCTCCTGATATTTCTCTGCAGGCTATAGAACGGTGAAGTGTCAACAAGATATTCTTAAGGGTGGTATTTTCCAGTCCCACTCACTGCCGGTATCATCCAGTCCCGCTGAAAGTCAATGGACTTTTGGCTGGGCTGCTGAAATTCCTGTGGCAGGTCCTGCTACAATGGGACTCGAAAATTCCAGCCTTAGTATGCAAGGACGTTTAGGCTGTTCAAATAAATGTTATGGTATTTTTCATAAATAATCTCTCAATTTCTTCTCAGTTCAAAGATTCAAAATAATGTCCAAAAAAAATGTCTTTATTGCTATCAAACAGGGTTAAAAACAAAACAAGAAAGAGAACCGGCTATTCATCTTCCTGTGTTGTTGGAAGAAAGTCTTATTAAAAAGGCAATAGTTTCAATAATATCAAAAATTAATGTGAAAAATAAGTAATCTCGGCCTTGCCCATTTCCACTGAAGCTGTTGGGAGTTACCTTTGGAAATCTAAGCATATAGCATTAAAATAGGATCCTTTAGCCCTCAGTAAGATGCTTTCTTCTTGATAAAATGTTAAAGTGTAGGATCAGTAACTTCAATATAGCTATAATTAGAGAATGAATTATTGTGTAGAAAATTTCTACCAAGCAACGTTTTTCATGCATTTAAATCTCAAATGTGTGGCCATGATGCTAAATTCAAGCCTTACAAGGAGAGCAATACTCTAGGTATTGGGTGATTAGATTCAGCAGAATATCTTTACAATTTGATAAATATAATAATTGGGGAAAATTAATCTTCAGTTCTGAATAATTGCTAATGTTATGATAATGATTATGGTTCAGGTTTGCATTAGGAATAAGAATTTTAGTTGAAGTTAAATTTAGGTAATATGACGAGATGTTTCTGTTAAGGTTAACAGCTAAAGTTAGTACAGTAACCAGTAAAAGTGACTTCAATAGCAATTAAAGAGTTAAAAGAGGCACCTGGCCTCCCAGACATCCACATCTGTGAGGGGTGTGTCGAGCTGCGGTTCCTGAGGGACCGTGTTACGGAGCTGGAACTGCAGCTCGAGGATCTTAGGCTGTTAAGGGAGAATGAGGAGGTGATAGACAAGAGCTGTCATCAGGTGGTCACACCAGGGTCACGGGTGGAGGCCAAGTGGGTGACAGCCAGGAAGGGTAAAGCTCGGATGATTGAGAGCACCCCGGTGGATGTGCCCCTACACAACAACTATTCCTGCCTGAGTACTGCTGGGGGGGACAGCCCGCCTGGGGGAAGCAGCAGTGGCCGTGTCTCCGGAGTGGAGTCCGACCCTGTAACTCAGAGGGCTAAAGAAAAGAGGAGAAAGGCAGTGTTAATCGGGGACTCAACAGTAAGGGGGTCGGACAGGCGTTTTTGCGGAGGCAGGCGGGAGTCTCGGATGGTGGTCTGCCTCCCTAGAGCCGGGATCCAGGATGTCGCTGGTCGACTCCCAGAAATCCTGAGGGGGGAGGGAGAGGAGCCAGAGGTAGCGGTATATATTGGTACCGCTGATGTGGGAAGGAAGGGGGAAGGGGTCATGAAAAGAGAGTATAGAGAATTAGGGAGACAGCTGAGAAGGAGGAAAGCAAAGGTAGTAATCTCAGGGTGCTACCTGTTTTTTGTGTACAGGTCACACCTGCCCCTAAAGAGGTCCCAATGGTCCAGGAACCTGAATCCCTGCCCCCTGCACCAGTCCCTCAACCACACATTCATCCTCCACCTCACTCCATTCCTGCCCTTGCGGTGGACTGAAAAGATTGAGTATGTGGACTTTAACAAAGACGTTGTGCTGGAATCTTTGAATGGCATCAAGATAGATAAGTCGCCGGGTCCGGATGGGATGTACCCCAGGTTACTGTGGGAGACGAGGGAAGAGATTGCAGAGCCTCTAGCGATGATCTTTGCGTCGTTGATGGAGACGGGAGAGGTGCCGGAGGATTGGAGGATTACGGATGTGGTTCCTATTTTCAAGAAGGGGAATAGGGAAAACCCAGGAAATTACCAACCGGTGAGTCTAACCTCAGTGGTTGGTAAGCTGATGGAGAAGATCCTGAGGGACAAGATTTATGAGCATTTAGAGAGGTTTAGTATGCTCAAGAATACTCAGCATGGCTTTGTCAAAGGCAGATCGTGCCTTACAAGCCTGGTGGAGTTCTTCGAAAATGTGACTAAACACATTGACGAAGAGAAAGCGGTAGATTAGGTTTTATGGATTTTGGCAAGGCGTTCGATAAGGTCCCCCATGCAAGGCTTCTAGAAAAAGTGAGAGGGCATGGGATCCAAGGTGCTGCTGCCCTGTGGATCCAGAACTGGCTTGCCCAAAGGAGGCAGAGAGTGTGTATAGATGGGTCTTTTTCTAAATGGAGGTCAGTCACCAGTGGTGTGCCCCAGGGATCTGTTCTGGGACCCTCGCTGTTTGTCATTTTCATAAATGACCTGGATGAGGAAGTGGAGGGATGGGTTGGTGAGTTTGCCGACGACACGAAGGTTGGTGGGGTTGTGGATAGTCTGGAGGGATGTCAGAAGTTACAGAGGGACATAGATCGGATGCAAGACTGGGCGGAGAAGTGGCAGATGGACTTCAACCCAGATAAATGCGTAGTGGTCCATTTTGGCAGGTCAAATGGGATGAAGGAGTACAATATAAAGGGAAAAACTCTTAATACTGTAGAGGATCAGAAGGACCTTGGGGTCCGGGTCTATAGGACTCTAAAATCGGCCCCGCAGGTGGAGGAGGTGGTTAAGAAGGCGTATGGTGTGCTGGCCTTTATCAATCGAGGGATTGAGTTTAGGAGTCCGGGGATAATGATGCAGCTATATAAGACCCTCGTCAGACCCCACTTGAAGTACTGTGCTCAGTTCTGGTCGCCTTATTACAGGAAGGATGTGGAAAAGATTAAAAGGGTGCAGAGGAGATTTACAAGGATGTTGCCTGGATTGAGTGGCATGCCTTATGAGGATAGGCTGAGGGAGCTCGGTCTTTTCTCCTTGGAGAGACGTAGGATGAGAGGAGACCTAATAGAGGTATATAAGATGTTGAGAGGCATAGATCGGGTGGACTCTCACAGGCTTTTTCCCAGAGTGGAAATGGCTGCCACGAGAGGACACAGGTTTAAGGTGCTGGGGGGTCGGTACAGGGGAAATGTTAGGGGGAAGTTTTTCACACAGAGGGTGGTGGGCGAGTGGAATTGGCTGCCGTCAGTGGTGGTGGAGGCAAACTCAATAGGGTCTTTTAAGAGACTCCCGGATGAGTACATGGGACTTTATAGGATGGAGGGTTATGGGCCTAAAAGGTAGGGATATGTTCGGCACAACTTGTGGGGCCGAAGGGCCTGTTTTGTGCTGTAGTTTTTCTATGTTTCTAAAAGATGCCTCAGACTTATGTATTTTTCAAACAGATTTGATTTCTTGCAACACTAGTTAGCTTCTCAAACTCTCTTCTTTATTCTTCCCTTGCCCTTTTTTCAAAAGTCTGACAAATGAGTACACCAAAGTATTCTCCACTATTTAAAAAATTTTCCGCTGTTGCAGAATTTTAATATCGCAACATTGGAAAATTTTATCGCCGTCAGCTCCATGCTGGAAATAGATGCGGAGCTGCATTAGGTATGCAGCGGGGATTTTAATTATAATTTAAACATGATTAGAGGGCCTGGGACAGAGGTCTCCTGGTCTGCCAGCCTCCCACCACCGCCCCCCCCGCAGGAGTGGTTCACTCCAGTGGGGTTTACAATAGCTCCTCACTTTTGGCCCGACTCCGCTGGAGTGAAGGGGAGGGCAATCGGGGCCCCTCAGAGGGTCAGGCGGCTGGGGGGTGCCCCCTGGGCATTGGCACCTTGGCAGTGCCAGCCTGTGCCCCTGGCACTACCCAAGGGGAAAAGTGCCAATGCCCAGGGGGCAGACATGGTCAGGGGACCAGCGATCAGGTCGTGTTGGAGGGGAGGGGTCGCACAGCCAATGATGCAGGGGTGCGGGACTGGCCAGCAATCAAGCTGGCCAGCGATCGGGAGTCAGGCAGACAGGGGTCACTGCGCATGCATCGATTTTGGCGATCTCGCTGATCGGCGTATGCACAGTGGTCCACTCAGCGCAGTGTTGCCGGCCTTTCCAGTGGGAATAGGCCTTGCCCACTGATTTTTCAATGTGATTTACACTAGTGCATTCTGTAGTGCACAGAGCGTGAGAAATTCATTTTGAAACACCAACTGAAAAAACTAACGTGATTTACTCCAGTTTTCATGTGAATTTGGAACTAAGAATTTTTTTGGGAGAATCCCCAAATTCCACCCCGATTGGCGCAATCTTACCAAAAAATGACAAAGTTTTAGGATCTGATTGAAAAGCGGCGTGTTTCTCTCCAGAGAAACAGGCAGGGTTCCTCTGTAGATCTTATGGCTTTTTGCCATTTATTGAAAATAATTTCCACTAATGTTACTTATCATTAACTCTCTGCTGTCATAATGGCTGAGAAGCTGTTGTTTGGATAGATACCCATTACATCAACTTCTCCTTATACTCAAATAGAGGGAAGGCGTGAAGGAGGAGGATTGCTATCAATTTAATATCCAACATTTCCAGTAATGTAATAAAGAGCGTGCCTATCTCTCTTGATAATAATCAGCAACTTGATCAGTTTTGAGAGAAGCGGCCTGCATCAGACTTCTGGGAGTATAGAACTCTGTTTTCCTTTGTGTACCAGCACTACAGAAAAGAACTGAATTTCAACACTTGCCATTCAATTCACATTCGAGTCGCAGCTAGGAGAATAAGATTATTTTCTTCATAAATTTCACAAAATCCAGGACCCTTGAAATCAAATTTTAAACACTAATAAAACAATCCATGTTTAGAATAGTGTGATTCGACTTTGCTATGAGACATCTGTTCATAAAATATCAGTGTGCTGTGTGATCCTTACATTATATGGCAGAAGCTACTGGCAACCACCATTGTTTTCTTTTAGTTCGGATCAACGTTAATCTTATCTTGGGGACAAAACATTCACAATGTGGTTTGCAATTTGTGCCTGTTTCCATGTGTGCAGGGATGGGCCCTCTCTGCAAAAACTGCTAACATGCCAACATAGTAAAAAAACCATAGTAGGACAAAATCTATCTTCTGCCATTTGAAAGTATTGCAACATTTCAAACTCCAGAACTAGTGCTTGTTTACATACCAAAGTGTTTATCTCTTCTAGCTTCTGGATATATATTTGGATCTCATTTCCTGTTGTCGGAAAACTGATTTTTGTTTCAATTGTTGATTAATTTTTTATCCCTCCACAATGTTATTGACAAAGTGCTGCAGTCAAACTGCTTCGATGGTTCAATAGGAAAATATGGAACTTTATTTGTTAGTGAACCACAGAGACCAGGGTCTCGGATTTGATCTATGCCGGGTTAGGCATTGAACTTGGTTCGTTTCTTTCCCCAAAATTCTTTACTGCCACGAAGAACTGATACAAAGTTTCATGCTGAACATAAAATACAATGTTTGAATGAGGCTATTCCAATTTTTGAAATAAAGGACACTTTTCATTTTAATGGCACCAATTGCATTAATATGTAAGTGTACAATCAAAGTCCATAATTTTAAAATCAACACTTTTTTTTAAGCAAGATCATTTGAAACTTTCCTCCAACTTGAATGTCACACTCTACCAAATTTATTTCTGTTTTAAACATAATTGTATAATTTAGTAATATTGGACAGAGTGTAATCCTTTTGTGTAATCTTTAGAGCTGTTAAATATATGTCTCAATTATGGGGAAGTGCGATTAAAATGGGGGAAGGAGAGGTTGAAATGACTGTGTAAATGAAAATAAGCAAAGCTTTAACAGAAAATAAATCTAATTCACTATTTCTTTTCAGGACCAGGTGAATGAAAGGGAATGGATGGAACATCACCCTACGGATAGCCCACTCTTGCTTCCCTTTGGAGATGGCATTACAAAAACAATGGAAAAGAGGAAAAGAAAAAATTAAAATAAATGAAAGAAAGCACAAATTAAAGTTTAAGAAGATCAAAGGGGCTGAATTAATGATAGGCGATGTAACAAATTTTGCTATTAATTCAATAATCAGATTAATATCAAGAAAGGAATTTCTTCACTGGTGTAGGTTAGAACAACACATGGTAAAGGTTCCTCTGTTGCCCACTTGCCTATTATAGGAAAGCAAACTGTAATGTGTAAGGGAAAAGAGATAGATTAACTGGATTTAGAAAATGAAGAGGCAAAATGTGAACGGACCATTGAGACCACCCAAATAATGAAAGACCAGACAAGGGTCAGGAAACATTTCCATGATGTGAATAAAAAAAATTAACAAACTAGCATCCAACCATCAAACATATAAAACCCATAGGTAGTAGACCACACAGTACATGCAGAGTGCATATGCATCATTTATGCAGAGCAATCAACAAAGAGAACGCATGTGGAACTGTGGAAAATACATTGTAAAATGCATTTTCAACACTTTTCACCTGAGGAGCACTTGGTTGAAGGGTTGTCTATGGAATCTTAGAGTACCGTGCTGCTGAAAGTCATCAGGGAGTTTAAAATGTAATAGTCTGGTATGGCAAAGCAACCAACAGCATTGCCAAACAAAACCAGTTTGGAAATATTTTCATTGTGCTGTCATTGTCTGTGAGGAGCCAAGGGAGAAATGTTATACTCCATAATTCCCGTGTTGTTGGCTGAACAATACCTGAGGCAGATGTTCTCTTTTCATTAAAAATTGAGCGGACAACATCCACAGGGAGAAATTGAATGACTGTGACTGAGGCTACCTCCTCCTCCACTGTGGATTTCGGGTAAGTACCAAGACGTAGTAGTAGCGTTAGGAAAGTTAAAAAGACTGAGGAGCACAACATAGGCACATGTGTTCATAACATGTATATAATCTACGTAAGTGCAATTAGAATCACACCCATTTTACATCTCCTCTAGTTTATATCTTCTTTCTATGATGAGCAATATTTCTGGCTGGCTAGATTTCTGTTGAAGTTGACATAATTGTGGGCCTTGGCAAAAATGGCATCTGTGACCAAAAGAATGCTTTTGTGCATGGATGCTTGAGGAAGCTTGCTACAGGCATAGAAGTGGATGCTTGCTACAGGCATAGAAGTTCAGAGCGGCTGTTACTTTAACAGCCACAGGCAATGGATGTCCTCCCAAAGAACCATTTATTTATCTTATGCTATGTTGTAAGCACATAGTCCATGTAAACCAACAGGTCAACTGTGGTTAAACACACCCTACTTTGAAGCCAAGAGGCAGACGCTACCCAATGTAACTTCCATGGATTTTTCATGAAATCCCCTCAGATGCTTACACACTATGAGTCAACTGATCTCAACTGGAACTCTGGGCCGCGATTCTCCCATCAGGACCTGCAACTTTTCTGGCGGGTCGAGGTGGGAGATGCATGTTGCTGGCCTTGCCGCGAACACATGTGCATCTCCCAGATCCGACGAACAATCGTCGGTCAGACCACGCTGGAAACCGGCGGGAAGGCAGGTAAGTAATTTGAAACTTTTAAAAATATGTTTTAAATATGCTTAGCAGTTCATTATCAGGAACTTTCGGGTCCTGATTGAATCTCCCACCCCGCCAGGCGTACTTCATTCCGGCAGGGTTCATACTAGCTCCCCATGTTCAGGGAACTAGCAGGAGACCCCGCAGGAATGAATGGGGGGCAATTGGGGCCCCCCAGAGGGTTGGGCGGCGGGGGGAGGGCGGGGTGGTACCCCTTGGGCATGAGCACCTTGGCAGTGCCAGACTGTGCCCCCGGCACTGCCCAAGGGGCAAAGTACTCATGCCCAGGAGGCACCATGGCACTGCCCACTGGGCATTGGGCAGTGGCAAGGTGGCGGGGCCTATTGTGGGAGGGGGCCTAAGGGCAATCGGTGGGGTTGGGGGGGTCCCGCTGCCATTCTGCAGACAGGATCGGTTTGGGATGGAGGGAGGGCAGCTATTGGGGCAGGCTGGTGGGGGGGGTGGTCGGGTGGGGGGGGCCTGCCTCCCGGGGGGAGTCTGACCCCGGAGGGGATCAGCAGGGGTTTGCCGGGGTGAGGGGATCGCCACGGCTGGGGGGTGGGCTGGACATGGAGGCACTCCGGGACGGGGGGAGGATCTGGGTTGGCCCGGGAATTGCTGTGGAGGCCGCGATCAGGCTGTGGGGGGGCTGGAGGTGCAGCACTGCAGGGGTCCCGGGCTGGCCAGCGATCAAGCTGGCCAGCAGACAGGGAGTCTGACAGATCGGAGTCACTCTGCATGCGCAGAGTTCCAGAACTGTCAAACTCTGGCGTGAATCGGCTCAGCCCCGCCCCCCCTGGGTTTTTAATGAGATTCCCAACTGGGACCTCTGCAGTGCACAGAGTGCGGAGATTCAGGTGAGAAGCTGAACTGAGAAAACAGTTGGTATTTAGAACAGTTTTCCCACCAATTCAGCACTTCTGAGAGAATCGCCCCCCCTGGTTTCCACACGAGTGTTTTCAAACTCCAGTCTCAAAGACAGACCTAGAAAACTTCTTCAAAACAATTTCTTTCAGGTGCCTTCAATCTCTCTTGGGCATCACTGTTTCACTTTCCTGATCCACTGCATTGTTATCGAAAGGTTCCTGAAATGTCTCAGCTGTGCCTCTCTCCTCATTAGGGAACACACAGTTCAGTTGGGTATCAATATAATCGATGTCCTCTAATCCACTAGTAGAGCCTTCACCAGCAGAGCTTCTCATTGCTGCAGGTTCGAAGATATGAGCTGTCAGATCAGCTTGGACCCTTCTTATGTGAGCAACATCCCGGAGGAGCTTCATGTTCAGGTCTCCCTCCCACACGGACCTCTCAATCCACACCCTGTATTCCTTGATTGTGCTGTGCTTCTGAAGCATGTCCATTTGTTAACCCTGAACATTTTGAAGTGGTTGTGTCTATGGTCCATGTGGACTTCACCCATCCTCATCTTAAGGCCACGTACAATGTTGAACATATACCCCCTAACCCCACATCCTACCCCCAGTGATGTGTCTGAGTGTAACCTTCTCCACTTGTAAACCCCAGTACAGGACTAGCCCTGCAGCCTCTTCTCCTGTCTGAGGTCAGTGCCCCCTCCCCTAGTACAGCTCTAACCCTTGAACTCCTTCCCATGCCTCAATTAGTCCCCCTCTACATCACCAGTGCAACCCTCACCTGCAGCCCATGAAAAGCCATCTACACCTTACTGCTGATCTGGTGGGTAGAGACTTGCCTGTGATAACCGTCCTAAAGTAATGTGGTGCTGCCAGCGAAGCCTGGCATTGATTACCGCGTGCATGATGCAAAGTAGGCGAAATAACCTCAAAGTCACAAGCAAAGTGCAGGACAGCAAGTGCACGTCGCATATATCCTATGGTGAAACATGTCGTTCTAATTGCACGCCAACATGTCCGGGTGATCTAGCATGGGGGGAGATGATTCCGGTGAGGACACCTTATAATGGCATGCAAAAATATTGAAATGACATTCCCAATGTGATGTGGTGGGAAACGTGGTTCACCATTGATGACTGGAGCGCACAATCAGGGCCTGCTTTTATGACACCGTAAAACCAATTTTTGGCATTCCACGATATTTTCCGCTGCTGCCTGCCTTGACACCCACCCTGAACGGAAAAGAAAATCCTGGCCTTAGTTTTTTTTAAAAAATTGAGTGATTTTCAGCCAGTAAATACATAAAGTCGTTTTGATATAAAATGAGGCTTTGCAACACATGTTAAAGATGGAATAAATATGCATGGGTTTTTGCGATGTGGGTTTTTTCATAGAGTTTTACTGCTTATGCAGTGAGATATTATTTATACTCTTGTACCCTCAGTGGACTCCCAAATTACAGGGAACTGAGTCTGTACATCTCCTTCGATGTGCAGTGTATGTGGAGAGCCTGGGCATTTGGCAATGGAAATCCAAATGAAGGAGGCAATGTCCTGCCAAAGTGGGGGTGAATTTTTATTAGACAGGCTTTGAAATGACATCATGGCAACAGGAAGTGGTTATGAATTTGATTGCCCCTAGCCTCCCTTGCACATCCCTCATTTGCTCTCGCCATCACTGTGAGGATCATCATCCTGTCTCACCTTTTCTGCCCTTCCTCCACATTCTCATTGTCAGATGAAGAGTGAAACTCATTCAAATCTTCTGGTTGCAAGGTCTGTCCCCTCTGCAATGCTAGATTGTATAGAGCACAGCAGATAATATTTATATGGGAAATCCTCTCTGGGATGTACTGCAGCACTCTACCAGATTGGTTCAGTCAACAGAATCTCATCTCTAGCAGGTCAATGGCCTGTAAAATTGTGGCTCAGGTCAACCTGTGGAAGATATTGCAATGTTCCCCAGCTGCAGAGCAAGGGTTCCTCACCAGCATCTGCAGCTATGTGATGAGTGTGGGTACCTATTGCCTCAGAAGATCCAACCCTGAAGGCACGCAGAATCAGATGTGGCACCGAGGAATCTCAAAGTATATATGTGTCTGTCATGTCTGCTCCTAGTGAAACAAAGTTTGTTTTTGGCGGTCGCAGACGAGTTGAATGTTGATTAAGTGGAACCTCTTTCTATTTATGAAGGCTGCACTGAGAGACTGGATGACCACAAATTTATTGCATCTTGCACTTTGGGGGAATCCTACAATAGTCCCGGAGCCGATGGATCTCGCTATTGGACTTTCAAGGTTAGTCTGGTAGTGCACAAACTATCCAGTCCTCTTAAACAATGCACTGATGACCTCTTTAATGTAGCAATGAGCTGCTGCCTAGGAGACCCTGTACATGTCTCCGGTGAATCTCTGGAAGGAGCTTTACGTATAGCAGTTCAGAGCAATGGTTACATTCAGGGTCACAGGAATTCCATTTACTATAAGACTCAATTGTTAATCTTCTTATAGAAAAAAAATGTTAATGTTTGGAACAGTTATATTGATTTGGAGGCATTTAAAAAAAACAGGATGTTATATTGTTGTGTTATACATGAAGAGCTAGGAACTAATTGTTACGCGAATACACATCCAGGGTGCACATTTACTGCTGCTCTTCAGCCAGGTGCCAAACAAGATATCAAACAAAGCGTGATTATTTCAAACCTCTAGGTTCAAGTTTTCATGGTTGGATTCTGTACATGTACAGTTTGTCCTTTCACCAGGTCAGGCAGGGATTTAGCATGCTTGTTGACGTGTTAACTTCCTACCTGAGCATCAGTGAGTTGTCTGACTTCTTTCTGGTCTCTTGGAGGGACAGTCGTGCTTCGTAGAGTTGTCTTGTATTTTACTTACATTCAATAGCTGTACATTCGATTTTATGCCTTGAGAGGTGTAGATCAGAGTAACAATCAAGTAAGGTTTGGGCGATCCATTATATCCTCAGCATTTCATGAGGATTCTCTTGACTATTTGGATGTATCTTTGGGTAATGTGGTCATGATGTTGAACCCATACTGCTCAGTGAACCCTAGAGAAGAACACCAGTGCTTCAAGGACACCCTCAAAGCCTCCTAGTGTTATGATCCCAGCTGAAGTTACCATTAGACAGTCAGGTTCCAGAATGGATGATGAATCATTGGTTTCTTCACTGGATGAATAGTGATGTGATGCTCAAAATCTTTAAAGCATCCAACCATCTAATCAAAACACTCTCGATATATTTATAACTGATCTTTCTTACTTTTGATGGAATATTTCAATGGGTGTACTAACTTTAACCCTTAGTGACACCTCCTTCATCTCATTGTGCAATGAGAGGGGCTACAGCTCTTCACAACTGCTCAATTACAAGATAGCAGGATCATCTGTTTTAATGATATAGGACATACAATTCACATCTTTTCTTTTGTGTGTCCCTCTAATTTAGGTTGTTCCTAGCTGATCTCTGCTCCCCCAGATGCCATTAGCATGACACTGCTTGTTTTAAGAGTAAAGAAATCAGAAAAGAACCATTAGCTTTCACATCTTCAGGAAAGATCTTTTAGTATAGTCTGAGTGGGATGGTGTTACTCTGTACTCCAGTATCAAGCTTCAGTTTCAGATTTATGGTTGTGGGCTTATTTCTCACCCTCTTCATGATCTGAATGGTTGTGTGAATTTATATTTTCTGGGAGCGGTCACATCCAGCCACTTCATGCAGTTGTATGGTTCCTGTGTCACGAGTGTGCTCAAACCCATTATCAGCTGACAGGGTATGAATGATTTAGTTTCTTTTCCTTCTCATTTGTCTTGTTACGTTGTCTGTAATAATTTATTTGCCATCTTCTTCCCTTGTTACATACATCTTTTCCCACTGATTGAGCTTTTCACTGGCTCTACAATTTGATACATCTGCAGGCCATTCCCTTCATCTGAACTCATGTGGTCGTCCACAGCTCCTGCAAATCTTTCTCTCTGTTTCAGGTGCATTCTTTTGTTACTGTGTCACTGTATCAACTCTGCTGGCTTTCCCATGACCAAAGGCTAACTTCCTGGATAGTCAGCATCTTCATCTGTCTACTCATGGCTTCATGTGCTCTGGCAGTGTCTGCAGCCTACAATATCGCGAGCTTGCCTTTTCCAATCAACTCTTTATGTACTTCAGGGTGTGCAGAATCCTGAATGAGTTGATAAGACCATAAGACATAGGAGCGGAAGTAAGGCCATTCGGCCCATCGAGTCCACTCCACCATTCAATCATGGTTGATTTCAACTCCATTTACCCGCTCTCTCCCCATAGCCCTTAATTCCTCGAGAAATCAAGAATTTATCAATTTCTGTCTTGAAGACGCTCAACGTCTCGGCCTCCACAGCCCTCTGTGGCAATGAATTCCACAGACCCACCACTCTCTGGCTGAAGAAATTTCTCCTCATCTCTGTTCTAAAGTGACTCCCTTTTATTCTAAGGCTGTGCCCCCGCGTCCTAGTCTCCCCTGTTAATGGAAACAACTTCCCTACGTCCATCCTATCTAAGCCGTTCATTATCTTGTAAGTTTCTATCAGATCTCCCCTCAACCTCCTAAACTCCAATGAATATAATCCCACGATCCTCAGACGTTCATCGTATGTCAGGCCTACCATTCCTGGGATCATCCGTGTGAATCTCCGCTGGACCCGCTCCAGTGCCAGTATGTCCTTCCTGAGGTGTGGGGCCCAAAATTGCTCACAGTACTCCAAATGGGGCCTAACCAGTGCTTTATAAAGCCTCAGAAGTTGATCTAGCACCTTTCATCTGTGTCCTTGAATTTACAATTTCTGGCTGCATTTTTCAATCTCGTTAAGAAATTGTCAACAGGCTCACCTGGTTCCTGCCTCATACTATGAAATAATGTCGATGGAACCAGCGATTTACTGTGACTGGAGATGTGTGTTGAACTTTTCAAAAGTTTTGCCATGCCTTTCACCATCATCTTCATTCATCTTCCAGCTATTAAACAAATTTAACCCTTTCTCTCCTGCCCACAAAATGATGTAGCTTTTAGCTTTATTAGTGCCTTTTAGAATGCTGCTGAACATCAACCTGCATTTACGTTAAAGTTCTCAAATGCCTTTACAACAACAAAGCTGTCACTAATTTGGGTTGATTTTTATTTGGGATTTCTCCCGGCTCCTTAACCCGACCTGGGAGTGAAAATCTGGGCCAGAGCAGCATATTTTCACACTGTACAGTCTTACAAACAGCAATGTGATAACCAGAGAAGCTATATTTAAGTGTTGGCTGAGGGATAAATATTGGCTAGGACTCCAGAGAGATACCCAGCCTGTTCTTCCTTGAGACAATGTTAAAGAGTCATATGTGCATTGGACAGTAAGAAGTCTCACAACACCAGGTTAAAGTCCAACAGGATTATTTGGTCGCACGAGCTTTTGGAGTGCTGCCCCTTCATCAGGTGAGTCTCACCTGATGTGAAGATGCCGACATTGGACTGGGATAGGCACTTTAAGAAGCACTTTAAGAAGGTGAGTCTCACCTGATGAAGGGGCAGCACTCCGAAAGCTTGTGCGATCAAATAAACTTGTTGGACTTTAACTGGTATTGTGAGGCTTCTTACTGTGCCTATCCCAGTCCAATGCCGGCATCTTCACATCATGTCATTGGAAGAACAGGCAGAGTCACTACTTGAGGAAGTCCTGCAGTGATGCCCTCGGGCCGAGATAATTATACTTCAATGATCACAACCATTTTATTTATGCCAAATGCGACTCCAGCAACTGGATGGTTTTCCTTTCATCATTTATTGACTAGCTTTGCTAGAGTTAGTGTTTGATGCCACACTCGGTCAAATGCAGCCTTGTTTTCGAGGACAGTCACTCTCACCTCTGGAATTCAGCTCTTTTGTCCCTATTTGGACTGAGACTGTTCGAAGCTTGGAAGCCTGTGGTCTGGCAGAATCAAACTGAGCATCAATGAGCAAGTTATTGATCAGTAAGTCACTTCAGAACACTGTCAATGATTCAGTCTGTCACTTTACTGTTAATAGGAAGAAGCTGAGAGTGCATTAATTAGCCAGATTTGACAGGCTCTGCTTTTCACTTTGTGTTTTTTTGGTGAAGGCGAATGTTGTAGCTGTAATGAAACTGTTAAATTAAAGATGGGGATATGTCTGGACTACAATTCTTCAACTCTCCATCTGGAATGTGCCAGGCTTGGAAATATCTTCAGAGTTACTCTCTGAACATGGCACGGTGGCACAGTGGTTAGCACTGCAGCCGAGCAGCACGAGGGACCCGGGTTCAATTCTGGCCTCACGTGGAGTTTGCATGTCCTCCCAGAGTCTGCATGGGTTTCCTCCAGGTGCTCCAGTTTCTTCCACAGTCCAAAGATGTGCGCGTTAGGTTGATTGGCCATGCTCAATTGTCCCATAGTGTCAGGAAGATTAGCAGGATAAAGGCGTGGTGTTACAGGGGTCTGGGTGGGATTGTTGTCGGTGCAGGCTTGATGGGCTGAATGGCCTCTTTCTGTACTGTAGGGATTCTATGATTCTTCTCTGATTCTAATTTCAGAATTTCTGATTGAGTTTATCTGAATATACCCTTCTTAAAAAAAGACAAAAAGCTGGAAACACACTAAAGGTAAGTTAGCATCTACCAAGCCTTCCGTTTTTGTTTCAGATTTCAGTTTGAAGCACCTATTCAATCTATGTATTCTCCCTCACCTTCTTTGTTGCCCTTCCTCTCTCTCCCCCTTTCTTCGCCTCCCTCCCTGCCTTTCTCCGCCCAACTCCACCTCACCATGCGCCTCCCTCTTTCTCTCCAAGATCCAGTAAGTCACACATTCTACCATACATGACACTCTTTAAAGTGTGCTCACCTCCATGTTGGGAACCCCTTAATGCATCACAAGCTCCTCCGTTACCTCACGTGGCAAGAGTGCAGAAATATTTCCCGAAAGCAATACCCTCCTGTTAAGAGTAACACCTCAGTTTTGTATTTCCCATTGAAGTCAAGAACCATTTCCATCCATAAAACTGTTAAGGACAGCGAGAGATAGCAAGGAGTAAACACCCAAAGCCACCTCAATCAAATTACTGAAATGTTTTAGAAACCCATCAATCCTGGAACTAGCAGTTGACACGTGGTGAACCAATCAAACCATTCAAACACAATTAAAAACGCCCTGAGCCATTATTTTCTTTCCTCACTAATATCAGTCAAACAGCCTGCTAATGCTCAGGCCGGAGTGACATGTGAAGAATTCTGAGTTGGTGAGGAGCCAGAAGACAAAACAGTAATGGGACGTCAGAGTAATTCACAGATCACATCCCTTCAGGACTGGAGGCTAAAAAATAATCTCAGCAAATAAAGAAAAAAGTGCAATAAAGGGAAACAGGAAACGGAGTGGGTTCAAGAGATTAAGAACAATTGTTCATGTGGAGGGTAAACAGCAATTAGGAATGATTGGGCTGGATGGTCTGTTCTTGTTTTTCTTATGCAAGAAGGATAATGATTGTGGTCCACACATCTGCTTGAAGTACAAGGACCCTTGCTCATGCCATTTCATAATTGCAGACAGCAAGGTGAAAAGAAAATTCCGCATTTGAAAAGATGAGACAGGACTAGAGTATGGAGCCTATTTTTATAATATGGTCCATGCAGCAAACCAAAGTGAGGACACAGTCTCTTTCAAGTATATCTAAAGAAAATGACAAACATGTTGCTGAAATGTAGATATATTCTACTAGTTAGTATCTTAACTCTACCATCAATGATTTATAGTGAAACCACAATGAAAGGTTATTTTTTTATTCATTAAAGAGCACCACTACAAGAAAGGTTGCTGGTTGCTATCATTTTAACCAATGCCATAAAAAAACTGAACAAATTGAAAAAGGCTGTTCATAGAATCTGCTTATTTCTTTACCTCATAGTTTTGATTTAAAACCCATGAAAGCAGGGAGAAAATTAAGGGACACTCTGGCATAGGGGATCTGTTAGAGTTGTGGGAGTGGGGTGGGGGGGGGGGGGGGGGGGGTGAGAGTTGGCGGGGTGGTTCTGAGAGAGCATGACCAGGAGGAGAGCAGATACTGCATATGTGAGAGATTTAACAGTCCAAATTACAGGAAAAACAGCATCCCACTTGCTTGTGACCCAGGACATGGGACAGTGGCCTCAAATACAGCAACATCATGTAAAATAAGGGGAGGCAATGGGCTAGTGGTATTATCACTCGACTATTAATCCAGAAACCCAGATAATGTTCTGGAAACTTGGGTTCAAATCCCCGCCACCGCAGATGGTGGAATTTGAATTCAATTAAAAATAAATCTGGAATTAAGAGTCTAATGATGACCATAAAACAATTGCCGATTGTCAGAAAAACCCATCTGGTTTACCAATGTCCTTTAGGGAAGGAAACCTGCGGTCCTTACCTGGTCTGGCCTACATGTGACTCCAGAGCTACGGTAATGTGGTTGACTCTCAACTGCCCTCTGAAATGGCCCAGCAAGCCACTCACTTGTACCAATTGTTGCAAGTCTCAACAAAGAGATGAAACCGGACAGACTACCTGGCATCTACCTAGGTACCAAAAAAGACAACAGCAAAACAAACAGCCCTGTCGACCCTACAAAGTCCTCCTTACTAACATCTCGGGGCTAGTGCCAAAATTGGGAGAGCTGTCTCACAGACTAGCCTGACATAGCCATTCTCACGGAATCGTACTTTACAGACCATTACCATCCCTGGATATGTCCTGTCCCACCGGCAGGACAAACCCAGTAGAGATGGCGGCACAGTGTTATACAGTCAGGAGGGAGTTGCCCTGGGAGTCCTTAACATTGACTCCAGACCCCATGATGTCTCATGGCTTCAGATTAAACATGGGCAAGGAGACCTCTTACTGGTTACCACGTACTGTCCTCCTTTGGCTAATGAATCAGTATTCCTCCATGTTGAACAACATTTGGAGGAAACACGGAGGGTGGCAAGGGTGCAAAATGTACTCTGGGTGGGGGATTTCAATGTTCACTGCCAAAAGTGGCTCAGCAGCGGCACTACTGATCAAGCTGGTCAGGCCTAAAGGATATAACTGCTAGACTGGGTCTGCTGCAGGTGGAGAAGGAACGAACAAGAGGAAAAAACATACTTGACCTCATTCTTACCAATCTGCCGGCTGCAGATGCATCTGTCCATGACAGTATCGGTAAGAGTGACCACTGCACAGTCCTTGTGGAGACAAAGTCCCACCTTCACATTGAGAATAACCTCCATCGTGTTGTGTGGCACTATCACTGTGCTAAATGGGACAGACTTCAAACCGATCTGGCAACTCAAGACTGGGCATCCATGAGGCGGTGTGGGCCATCAACAGCAGAGGGAACTGTACTCCAGCACAATCTGCAACATCATAGCCTGGCATACCCCCCACTCAACCATTACTATCAAGCCAGGGTCCTGGTACAATGGAGAGTGCAGGAGGGCATGCCAGGAGCAGCACCAGGCATACCTAACAATGAGGTGTCAACCCGGTGAAGCTACCAAACAGGACTACTTGCATGCCAAACGGCAAAAACAGCAAGTGATAGACAGAGCTAAGCGATCCCACAATCAACGGATCAGATCTAAGCTCTGCAGTCCTTCCACATCCATTCGTGAATAGTGGTGAACAATTAAACACCTCATTGGAGGAGGAGGCTTCACAAATATCCCCATCCTCAATGATGGAGGAGGCCAGCGCATCAGTGCAAAGGATAAGGCTGAAGTATTCATCGCAATCTTCAGCCAGAAGTGCCGAGTGGATGATCTATCTCGGCCTCCTCCAGTGGTTCCCAGCATTTCAGATGTCAGTCTTCAGCCAATTCGATTTACTCTGTGTGATATCAAGAAACAGTTGGAGGCACTGAATATTGCAAAGGCAATGGGCCCTGATAACATTCCGGCAATAGCACTGAAGACTTGTGCTCCAAGCTCTTCCAGTATAGTTACAACACTGGTATTTACCCAACAATGTGGAAAATTGCCCAGGTATGTCCTGTACACAAAAGGCAGGACAAATCCAAGCCGGCCAATTACCGTCCAATCTGTCTACACTTGATCATCAGTAAAGTGATGGAATGGGTCATCAACAGTGCTATCAAGCAGCATCTGCTCAGCAACAACCTGCTCAGTGATATCCAGTTTGGGTTTTGCCAGGGTCACTCAGCTCCTGACCTCATTACAGCCTTGGTTCAAACATGGATGAAAGAGCTGAATTCCAGAGATGAGGTGAGAGTGACAGCCCTTGATATCAAGGCCACATTCAAATGAGTGTGGCATCCAGGAGCCCTAGCAAAACTGGAGCAATGGGTATCAGGGGGCAAACACTCCGCTGGTTGAAGTCATACCTGGTACCTAGGAAGATGGTTGTGGTTGTGGAGGGTCAGTCATCTCAGCTCCAGGACATCTCTGCAGGAGTCCTCAGGGTAGTATCCTAGGCCCAACCATCTTCAGCTGCTTGGTCAATGACCTTCCCTCCATCATAAGGTCAGAAGTGAGGATGTTCACTGACGATTGCACAATGTTCAGCACCATTCATGACTCCTCAGATACTGAAACAGTCCACGTTCAAATGAAATAAGATCTGGACAATATCCAAGCTTGGACTGACAAGTGGCAAGTCACATTCGCGCCACACAAATGCCAGGCAATGACCATCACCAATAAGAAACACCCTAACCACTGCCCCTTGACATTTAATGGTGTTACCATCACTGAATTCCCCCACTGTCAACATCCTTGAGATTGTCATTGACCAGAAACTCAACTGGACTCACCACATGAACGCAATGGCAATAAGAGCAGGTCAGAGGCTAGGAATACTGCAGCGAGTAACTCACCTCCTGACTTCCCAAAGCCTATCCACTATCTACAAGGCACAAGTCAGGAGTGTGATGGAATATTCCCCATCTGCCTGGATGGGTGCAGCTCCAACTACACTCAAGAAGCTTGACACCATCCAGCACAAAGCAGCCTGTTTGATTGGCACCACATCCACAAACATCCACTCCCTCCACCACCGACGGTCAGTAGCAGCAGTGTGTACTATCGACAAGATGCATTGCAGTGATTCACCAAAAATCCTTAGACAGAACCTTCCAAACCCACAACCACTTCCATCTCGAAGGACAAGGGCAGCAGATACATGGGAACAGCACTACCTCCAAGTTCCCCTCCAAGCCACTCACCATCCTGACTTGGAAATATATCGCTGTTCCTTCACAGTCGCTTGGTCAAAATCCTGGAATTTCCTCCCTAACGACTGTGTGTGTCAACCCACAGAACATGGACTGCAGCGATTCAAGAAGGCAGCTCACTGCCACCTTCTCAAGGGCAACTGGGGATGGGCAATAAATGCTGACCAGCCAGCGACGCCCATGTCCCATGAATGAATAAAAAGAAAGGGCCAGTTGGACACCCTCCATGAAACTGACATTCTTGACTGCCTGCATAGTGTAATAAGCTTTTCCACATAAATGGATAAAAGTGTATCTTAGTCCTTTCATGTTTGCGCAAACAGTTACAACTTCTGGAATGATTGAAAACTAAGTGCAGACATTCTTATCAAAGCTACAAAAGCACTGATACCAAAACAAAGACAAAGAGGGTAATTCAAGACATTTCAAGCAATATATTGCACAAGTCAACATGGCAAAGTTTTTGTGTCTTTATCAAATACATACTCATCAGCTGGTGAGTATGGTGCAAGCTCTGAAATTCCCTTCTTAAATCTATCCACTGCTCTCTCCTCCTTTAAGAAACTCCTTTCATCTTATGTCTACATGCTGCTACTTGGCAACATCATCTGAAAATACAATGCCAAGTTTCACACGTATGCTGAGAACACCCTCTACTGCATGACCGGCCCCCTCAATCACTCCACTGGCTCTGATTTGCCATGCTGCTTGTCTGACACTCAGTACTTGATGAGCAGTAATTTTCTCCAATTAAATATTGGGAAGATTAAAGCCATTGGACAGGATTCTCTGGACTCCCTGTGGCGTGTTTCGCGCGCTTGGCCTTTTGCGGGATCCTCTGGTCCCACTGCTATTAATGGGATTTCCCATCGGGAAACCCATACTGGGGTGTGTCGTCGGTGGGACCAGAACATCCCGTTGGCATGAACAACCCGAAAGTTCTGGCCATTGTCTTTGCTCACTATCACAAGTCCTGTTTCCTAATCACGGATTCCATTGCTCTCTCTGTCCACTGTCTGATGGTGAACCAGTGTTCACAATCTTGAGATCCTATTTGGCGTTGAGCTGAAATGCCTATTATATTTGATCATCACCAAAGTCACCTACTTTTACCTTTGCAACATCTCCCCTTTTTACCTCTCTCGCAACCAATTTTCTCCTGAAGCCCTCTTCTAAGTTTATGTCACCTCTAGATTTGAGTATTCCAATGCTTTCTTGGCCTCTGTGAACTAGAGGTCAGCCAAAACTCTACTGCCTGCATCCTAACTTGCACAATTCCTATTCACCATCATGCCTGTGCTCATGGACCACATTGACTTTCAGTCCAGCGACAACTGGATGATAAAATTCTCATCCTTGTTTTCAAATCCCACCATGGTTTCATCCCTTCCTTCCTCTGCAATCCCCGCCAGCTCTACAACTCTTCACGGTATCTGTGCTGCTCCAAATTCTAGCTTCTTGCGCATCCTTGATTTTAGTCACTCCACTAGCCTTCAGTTGCCTCAGCTCTGAACTCTGGAATTTCCTCCGTAACCCTCTTTGCCTCGCGATCTCTGTCTCTTCCTTAAAACCTAACTCTTTGACCAAGTTTTTGGCCACATGTCTTAATATTTATAGTGCTAAAGGCATTTTTTAAAAATGCAGATTGCTGTTGTTATTGTTGATAAAGGGATGAGAAGCTGGTCAACATAACTCATGATTTTCCTGAAAGGCGAATGATAGTACATTTGTAACATTTAGGTGCCATTTCCACAAATGTTCCTTATTAATATAAGTGTTCACTGCATTAATTCCTTTATGCTAATAGAAGAAAATTCAAATGGTAAGAGATAACAGTCACTGTGAGGTAAGTTATTAAAATATGAGTAACTGATATGTTGGTAACTATAAAGAAGTATATAGTTCTTTATTCTTCTATACTCCCTCATCTCTCATGCTAATTTATCAGTTTTGTGGGTGTTCCCTGATGGTCAGATTTCAATTACTATCATTAAGTTGCTGTCAGGAAATACTGTAGTATCCCTGACAAAAACGATTGGAGTATGAAGCCACAGATGAGGAATAATTGGGAGGTTATTAATTATGTAGGACATTATAATTTGTAGATGACGAACATGAGCAAAATGTGAAACTAAACATGTCACCAGCAGTGTCACCAAACCAGGATTCTAATCTGTAAGGGTACCTTAGATCTGTTGATCGTGGCATTAGTTTCCTCTTTCCACCAAAGTACCCTTCAAATTGTTCCGTTTTGAGTCTATGTGAGTAATCAATATACCCGGAAATCTCTTGGCCATGAGAATTGTAGTCTCGGATGAAAATTATAGACTGAAAATTAGAAAAATAGAGATTTTCGTATTAGAGCCTAAAGAATAAGATTAACCGAGCAATTTTAATAAACTATTAAATATATTTCATTTTTAAAAAGGTTGTAGGCACTTCAAGGTGTTATTTAATTGATGCCACGGGTTTGTTTGTACACATACAATCATTTGTGAAACAGACTTGGAACACAATAACAAGTATTGTCCAAATCATCTTTGATGTCATCAATTTCTTCCCAAAAGACATATTTTTCAATTCCATGCATATTGTGTCATTAAAAATGGAATTGACATTTGTAAGGAGCATATCTTCTTTCTCAGTTAATTTTATGGTGATTCAACATATCAAAAAATATTGTGAATAAAGCACTTGTTTGCCTTCAAATTTCTCACTACAGCAATTTAATAAGCTTCTTTTTATGTTACCTCAGTATACATCACTCTTTCTCAGTTACAAAGGTTTGTTGAGCAGTGACACAATTCTCACAGAAATTTGAAAGGTTCCCATAATTGATTCTATTAGGTTACCATACTGAATCAATAGTGATTCTGGTTAACTACTTCACTTACAACTGCTATTAATATTGCCCCAAAGAGGCTGCTGACAGACAGGGGAGATCCAGATGGGAGGGGTGCCTCTATTATTCACTGAACACAGGGCCTATGTCAAAAATCTGAAACTAGAGTATGATGCATCACCAGCTTAATACAATTTAGTATCTTTCACTATTCACCTCACTAACAAATCTATTCCACTGACGTGGAGACATGAATAGCATTTGTGGGGCAAAGCAAAGAGGTGGGGAAGGAGAGAACATGATTGGAAATAACCTGCCAAAGTAAAAATGTGATAACAGACACAAAGGGGAAACAAAATAATGACAGATTTACCAAATTCTTGTTTCATATAATTCACTGAAGCATTTAATTCTTCTTTATCACTATTAATTTTAATATTTCTTGTGATGTCATTCAAAAGTGTTTTGAAGTAGTATATGTTTATTACAGCAGTTAGTAAAATTCTAAAGAGTTTAAAGTCTTTTGGGGCAGGATTTCCTGTCCCATCACCCAAATACATCCGCACCGATAGTGACCGTCTCGCAGCCATTTAATAATCCAAGGAGCATTAATTGACTGGAAATATGACTTCTGCTCCTCACTCAGGAGGAAGTTCCACCTCAGAGATCTGCTAGTCAATCATTGGACCCAGCAGCACCATTAGCAGTTATGACCACGACAGGGTCTTCAAGTTGTCCCAGGGTCATAGTCCCAGAATCCAGGACCAGGTAGATGTGGGTAGTTTCAAAACAGGATGAGAAGGTGAGGCCTGGGGAGGTATGGAGAGAGGGATGAGGGTTTTAATGGAGAGGCACATAGAAGGAGCCCTCTGGGGGCAGAAACTGTGGGGAAGTTCCTGAAGTGGAAATAAGGCCATTGAGGGTGGTACTTGAGGCTGCTCCCCACTTGAGGCCTGATAGCACAACTTGATGCCCTCCCCTTGTCCCTGAACTATTCCTGGAAGCCACAAAATTGAGGCTGGGAGAGAAACAGCCCTTAAGTGACTATTAGTTGCCACTTAAAATCCTTGACAGGGGCCTGGATAGGTCTCGTCTCTCCCCCGTAAAACTGCAGACAGGTTGGGGTTGAAGAGCAGTGGAAAGACCATTGGGGAATTTTACATGCCACCTCCCCCCAACCCCCTCCTCCAGCTGCAACCCCACCATTTCAGACTGTAAAATATTGCCCATTGTAAAATAATCTCAAACAAATTACTGTAAAGCTTTGTTCGTACCTTGTTGACTAAAGTCATAAAATGGGATTCATTGACCATAATTCCTGGTGCGTGGCAATGAATTCTAGACTGGCAGTGGGCTCTATTTTTTTAAACATAAAAGAACAGAACAAAAATAGCATATAACCTGAAACAAAAGCATGGATTTACCACAGCAGAAACAGATAATAAACAGACTGTTTGGATGAAACAAATGTAAAACAGGCTTATCCTGGAGCATCTATTATTGGGAATGATAAATTATCCAGTGGCAGTTATATTGGAGTGAAAATCTTAAGCTAATAAGTGATTTTTTCTCTCACCCTATGTTTTTTATTAACTTAATCCTCTATTCTTTGATAAACCTACCAGAGCATTCACTGTAATCTTAACATTTTGTTGCATGACAACAGGCAAAAGTCAGGCAAACCTGCAGTAAATGATTATAAATATGCTTTCAATAGGACTCTCCCAGATGGTTCCAATGACAAATCCATTATCCAGTGCAGAACTGAGCCATACAAGCTGGGAATTACCCAAGTGTGATCCTTGATCTGATTTGCGCTCTGTTAGCCGAAATCAGTTGGCATGATGACAAAAGTATTATAATTAATGTAGGACCTTGAACCACAGATCAGAAACAATTAGTTAGGATGTCTGTTCCTGAGCATTACCTTGTGTGATTGCTGGATGAGGACATCATTGCAAAGTTTCTGTTGGGTGAATAGTCTGTGGACACTCATTGGGCACAACTTTCCAAGTGTGTGCTGATAGTGGGTAAGTCACCCACTGCCAGCATTCATTTCAAACAATATTTGAACTTGAAAATGAATGCTGCCTTGGGTAAAGGTAGTTTGCACCTATTGTCGGAAAAGGTACAAGATTTTGCTCTTTGAAATTGAAAAGTAATTTCAAAAAAGGAGATTTGTTTTTAATTGAGTTCTGTTGAAGCAACTGTCAACAACTGATAATTCATCTTGTGTATCAAAAAGGCTAAGAAGAAGAACAAAGCCTACTTCAGACCAACAGAATCTTTTCCCGGGCCCTGTTGTTTCTAAATAGAATGTATAATCAGATTATTAGTAAAAGGAATATTTCAACTTCTTTTGCTTTAAAAAGGATAGAGATAGCTCAGATCATTGAACTCTTGTGAAATCAAATGCTGAATACACCTCTCTATCTGCCAAACAGATCCTATCAAGTACAGGATTGGCTCTGTCCCAACAAGATACCCATCATTTTGCCATTCAGCACAAACACAGCAATGAATTTGCCAGCTGAAAGCAGAGTCATAGTTGGAAATGGAAAGTGTACAGATCATTTTTCTTGATACATTATTAGCCACGCATGAAAGACAACCCAACAAAGCAAAACTAGAAGTTAGCAACCAAAACAACGATCAAATAAAATTGGGATAGAAATTACTGCCCCAATCTACAAAAGGTGTTTAGAAGTGCCTTTAAGAATCTCTGAGGACAGAAATTGTGGGGGAGGGGGATTTTCCACCCCCATTTGTAGTGGATGGGAAAGGCATTGGGGGTGGAGAATCCAATGAGAGTCTTCAAACGGCTTTTCCTGCTCAGGTTGTCCCCAATCCCGCTGATGAGGTAATGGGGTTCTCGCGAGGAAAGGTCATACATCAGCTCCAGTGCAACCAGGAACCAATACCATGTGAATAAAATCTGATTACCAGGATGGGCCCAAACTTCTGCCTCCCAAAGGCTTGTGTTTGTAATGAGTTTGTGTATATCGCTAAGGAAAATGATCTACCATTGTTTGGCGGTCCAAATGAATCCAAAAATTGGAATTTCACTCTTTATGAACAGACATGAACATAGACAGGGCATTCTGAGTTTCAAATGCAAGGTAACATACTAAATATAAACCACTGATTGTGTATGAAGCAGTGCAGTAGTTTTAATAATAATACTGGTGTCTGTACAGATTTAGATTTTTTCCTTGGATGAGTAATGAATCAATTCCAATAAAGCAAATCAGTGATAAAGATAAAAAAGAGAATTCAAAGAAATATTTCATTATTTTCCCAATTTAGAAATAAATAATAGATTCAGAGGGATAAATTTTCTGTCCCGCCCCTCATGGGAATCGTAGCTGGCAGGACAGAAAATATTGTGGACCATTTAAAGGTCCATTGACCTTGGGTGGGCATTTGCGGTCTTGGGGTGGGCACAACTGGAAAATCCCACCCAGAGACTTTGGAATTTGCTTACTGCCTCCCATACAAGCACTTGAAAATTTAAGATGTGAATAAATGAGCATGAGCAACATCAGAATTCATCATACTACAATGTTATTTGTTTTGGGACACAAATACATGTAAAAAGATCACAAAAATTAAATAATATAAACATTCTCCACATAATGCCGCATGACAGAATTGGTTTCTTCCATGAGAGAGATGAGTGAAAAGAGTGTATGTTTGCTTGACAAATTAAAACTAGAAGAGATAAAACTGTTTGGAATATTTTATTTGAAGACTTTATTTGTTTCAGCCAATGGGTTTCCTTAAAGATTCTATCGGTCAATGTCAGTGCATTGACTTCAAGGAGCAAGATCTTCACCAATGGATTATAGAAATAATCTAGCCTCAAAGTGTGGGAAATCAATTAGCCAATTTAAAGAAATCTCATTTTACTCCTTTCCTGCTGCAAATTTAGATCATCATCTGGGAAATCTAATTAAATTTCAGTAGCAGCAGATGATGTTGGTGATTATGCCAAGATGAACCTCAAGAAGATTGACTTAGGCTGATAAGCCAAATTCAATATCGTGTTGTTCTGTAGCAGCAGGTGTATGAAAAGAATGACTGTATTTTGCTTGGTAGTGTTGATTTTGGCTCCGCCAAGATTTAATTTCTTTCAGCCCAAGAGGCCTGTTTTTCTGTGACCTTCCTTGAAAGTGTCAGCCAAACTCAAATGAAACAAATTTTCATTTTATAAAATACATCAAAACACGATTGTTTGCAACAAAGTAAGAATCGCAGCAATTGCTGAAAACCTTGAAACCAAACCAGATCGAATTTTCTAGATTAAAAATGAGCAGGGACTGAACAAAAACGAGAAAAAAACTCTCAAACCCAATGAGCAAGAAGTGGATATAGGGTTCAAAAAACACTCCTTTCATATTTTGATAAAATAGCATGATTACCACTGATACTGCAGACCTGGAGAAAAAAAACTAAACATATTAAATTGAAAACTCCTTAATAGTGCATGGGAAGAGAAAGTCTGGTACTTTGAAGTGTTATTCAACAATTTTCCTCAGTTATCTTAAGTGATCAGGGAGAAACTTCACAAAATGTAATGCTTTTGAAGTATTACTTGTACATATTTGCCTTCATGAGGATATTAAATAGGTGTAGGTACATTCAGACTGCTTCATATTTGGTTTGTTAGAAAAAAATGACTTATGGGATAAATGTCAATTTTACATTCTGTTCTTTAATATGTTTGAGATTACTGAAATGTATCATTTACCAAATCTGCCATATACATGAGGAACAGTAAGTTATAAATAATCAGGTTATTTATTGCATTCTTTTATAGTTTTTGCTATGGATTAAGTGTTTAATGTTGTCAGACTTGGAGCCATAAGCATAACGGCTCTTGAGCGTGTTATATTGAGTTAAAACATGTATCCACAGTCTGATCACAACCCGATAATTCCCTACATTTAATATAAATAAAAATCGAAAAGAATTGAAAGGGAAATACTTATTTACCTGTTGCAAAATATAAAACATCTCTTCTAGAAACTACAACGATAATGTGCATCTTGTTTTGAATGCAAGATGCACAGAATTTCCAACTCAAAAACATGAAATATTACAGCAGAGAAACAAAATATTCAGCACATCAAGTCCACACCAGAATTTTCTTCCATGAGTCACCTAGTCCAATCCCATTGTTGATCTCTTTTTGTGCACCTTAATGTTCCTCTTTAACAAACAACTATTCACATAAATATCCTGAATTCAGAAACTCAATACAAAATAGGTCAAATCTATATTTGATACCAAACCAGGAGAAAAGGTGGAAGTAGCACAATGACTGAACAAACTATTGAGTGAATAAAATAATGATAGTTAAAGTAGGCAACTTTAAAGTGCTACATATAAGGAGAAAATAGACTACATACATATTACACAAATGGTGTAATAATAGCTAAAGTTGAAGCCTTGATACTAAACAAGTTCCAGCGATGCAGAATAGCGATGAACAAAGCCAATGGGATGTTGAACCATACAGCCAAAACAGAATATTAGTCAGAGAAGTTAATGGAACACTTTACAACACCCTTGAGTACTGTGTCAGTTTTTGGTCACAGTAAGAAGTTTAACAACACCAGGTTAAAGTCCAACGGGTTTATTTGGTAGCAAAAGCCACACAAAAGCCACAACAAAAGCTACCAAATAAACCTGTTGGACTTTAACCTGGTGTTGTTAAACTTCTTACTGTGTTTACCCCAGTCCAACGCCGGCATCTCCACATCAGTTTTTGGTCACCAGAAATGAGAGTGATATTCAAACACTGAAAGCAGTGCAAAGATGATTGTTAGTGTCAGAGACCAGAGGTATGATGAAATACACAAAAAATTTTCAATGTAACATTTAGAGAATGTTAATCTCAATTATCACTTTAAATTTGACTGTACAGTAGGACTAGGGCATTTCTATGTTCAAACAAATAAAAGGCAATTTCAGGACTGATAATAGGAAATGTTTTCACACAAATGGAATAATTTAAATTTCAGCAGCAGGCAAAAAAAATGTGATTTGGAGTTAGCAGCTTGTTCCATGCCTTGCCCAATCTTATTTTCCACTGATCACTGATGTCGGTACAAAGAAATTAAGTCAGGTGTCATGAGACAATATTGTAACATCATTAGAATGTGTATAATAACAATTTGATGAAATGTCTTAATGTAACAAAGTAATGAACAATATTGAGTGAAATAGGGTCTTTCTTCCTTGCTGCTGGTCTATATGAGAAATGGCAGGTTAACATTGATGTTGCCTCTAGCTGTGACAAATCTACAACAAGGTGGCACAGTGGTTAGCACTGCTGCCTCACAGCGCCAGGGACCCGGGTTCCATTCCCAGCTTGGTCACTGTGCAGAGTCTGCACGTTCTCCCTGTGTCTACTTGTGTTTCCTCCAGGTGCTCCGATTTCCTCCCAGTCCGAAAGATGTGCTGGTTAGGTGCATCGGCCATGCTAAATTCTCCCTCAGTGTAACCGAACAGGCGACAGAGTGTGGTGACGAGGAGATTTTCACAGTAACATCATTGCAGTGTTAATGTAAGCCTATTTGTGACACTAATAAATAAACTTTAAACTTAAAAAAGACTAGTTTCCAAATAGCATTTTCAAACCAGCTCTAAGTTGCTGGTTGTGCTACACCTTACTTGCAAGTGCTCGATTGTGAGATACATGCTGAATCTAATTACAGCACAAGTCTACTAGCTTGAAGGTTCAGCCTGGGCTCAGATATAAGATACCATGACTCACACTGGATTCTGGGGCATATTGTCAGTTCCAGCTGTCAGACTGCAGTCAACAGAGTGCTAATCCACCCACAGACTGTCTCTTTGACTAGGTCTCAGTGCAGGCAGGCTTGTACTATTTCAGTGCTTGATACTTACTTGCATAATACTTTAGTTAGTTCACTGTTCCCCATTATGGTATCAAACTTATTTGGTCACATTAGTCACAGTTTTATGCTCACATTTGATTGCAATATTTAAATCAGATGGATTTTGAGTAGTCATGCTACAGTAAACTGTCATCTTAAAGTACAAAATGTAAAACTAGATATTACAGGTTACTCACATTCAGATGCTTAAGGTTTTCATGTTGAATCACTTCACTTAACATTAGGTTGGATTTTCACCCACAAGGCAAGGAGCGGGAGCCAGGAAAATTCCAGCTCAGCCTGCCCGCTTCTAGAGAAAGTGTTCCCAAGAACAGGATTTTCATCATGGGGGGAGTTGGGTGTGGGCTGCTGGGCCAGCCAACCCAGGAAAACATTTGGAGGCAGATACAGGGACTGCTGGGTGCCAAAGCAGGCTGTTGAAAAGATTCTGCTCAGTGTTGTCGTCCCAGTTAAAATAAAACAGAAGATGCCTCTGAGGTGCTGTGAACCACAACTCATTGAAAACCTGGCCCAAAGCCATGAAAACTACAGAGGCCTAGGACATGACAATCCCTGCAATGGAGCCGGCCAGGTCGGGAATGTGGGGTGATGCTCACAACCAGGACCAGTCCACGCCATTAAAAAGCACTCCTGAAAATAGCAAATCCCGAGAATAGGGTTGGCAATCCTGGAATTGGGTCATGGCCGCCATTTTTAAAGAGTTCCTGAGTCATCCCTACTTGAAAATCAAGCCCATTGACTTACTTAAAATACATACAACTGTGTCAAAAAGCATCAGGTTTAACTATAACTTTAAATCCAAAAGTTCAAAAAAGATTTAAAACCAATACCGGCCACAAATTTGATATTGTGAAGGTAAACCATGTATATGGTCTTTACTTTATACCATTAGTAAATACTATTGGTATATTATCCCTGAAATTAATGTACTTTTGTAACCTTAAAAAGTTAAATAAACTAAATTCAAATAATCACCTGTTTAAAGTTTATTTTATTAGAGTCACATTAGGCTTACTTCAATGAAGTTACTGTGAAAATCCCCTAGTCACCACACTCCGGCACCTGTTTGAGTACATTGAGGGAAAATTTAGAATGGGCAATGCACTTAACCAGCATATCTTTCGGACTGTGGGATGAAACCAGAGACCCGGAGGAAACCCACACAGACACGGGGAGAACGTGCAGAGTCCACACAGGCAGTAACCCAAGCCGGAAATCGACCCTGGGTCCCTGGCGCTGTGAGGCAGCAGTGCGAACCACTGTGCCGCCAAGCATTCAACCTAATCAGCTTTCCTTAAGCTTCAACACAACAAAATTGAGAAATGAAGATTATGGTAATTGTGTATTGAAGTCTATGATCATTTCATCATTTTCAGTTAATTGGGCTTTGAATTGCTTACTTCATTTCAAACAATTTGTAATCATTTCTCAATGTTTGATGATAATAATGCTTAACAGCATCAACTCTATCTCTTTTCCTTGTGGGCCATGAAAGTGATGGGGTTAATTATCAACTAGTCCATCCCCTGTGCAATAGGCCACTGGGTGGTCACAGCATTAATTTGTGAACTAGCATAGCAGCTTCATAAGTGACTCTGCAACAACTGAGGAAGTGCATAAAAGGGTCTTTCACATCTACTTTTCCTCTCACTTGCTCTGCACCATCACATGGCTTGGCAGCCTTTCAGAACTGTATAACGTGTTTCGGTAGTACCCTGTCAGGCAGCATTAGTCTTCCAACAAAGTGGAAATGTTCCAGTACGATAGCTAACTAGCTTCCTTGAAGACAAACAATCATGTACTGTGAATGATTCTGCAGGTGTCTTGAGGTCTCAGCTGGCTGTTGTTTATTAAGGTGCACTATGTGCGGAGAGGCAGATGAGGTTGCCACTGACAGCTTTGTGTAAGTGTGGTAGGGAAATGGAAATATTACTCTTAGAGGAACATTTGAGTACCGTGCTTTTGGCATTTGTGACCTGATTCTGCTACTTGAAAACTGCTACTTGTTTCCGAGGGAATAACTTTCCACACAGCAGACCCTGTGTGAAAATATGCAATAGAGAAACCAGACATGTACACAGGTGTGCATTCACTTTGCCATCTATAGAAAACTGTACTTCCTAGACATCTTTCATAAAAAGCTCCTTATTTCAGACCGCTACATTTACTCAAGGAATAATAATTATTGTAGTATAAAAATAAAAGAATCCTTGAAGAGGGGATAGCAAAAGCATGGCCAAAAGGAAAAGCAGAAAATAGCTTAAATTTATTCAGTTTGTTGCAATTGTTAGGAGGAAGAATAAAATTGAGCAGTTTAGACCTCATAACGAGCGGTTATGGTAATGAACAGCTGAATCCAGTATATATATTACGTGAGATAACATTTCAAATCTTTTGTCCATTTTTTGATAACATTGTGTAAAGTTACCTTTGTGTCTTCGGTTATCTAACAAAACCCATCACTTTGTTCTGTTAAATTATAAAGTTACTTCAGAAACATTGGGCAGGAATTTCCTTTCCTGGACCAAGTCCCGTGGCGGGGACGAGGAGAATTTCCTGCCAATGAGGCTGACAGGAATTCATGTAGTATTGCACAACCCCACCTACATTAATTATGCAGTCAGGGGTCTCCTTACATATTGAGCGGTGGGGCGGGATGGGTGGCACATATCCTGCCATCATATCTGGGCGCTATATTTAGAAGGTGCCCTGGACAGCAAGGTTGATAGGGATGGCGAGAAGGGGACAGAAAGTTTAGTGACATCCCTGGACATCCTCCTTGACCAGGTCCTGTACCTACCTGAGGGGAGGAGGAGACTGAGCAAGAAAACCGACCCTTCATGGGAGCTGGTTGTAACCGCAGTCAGTGCCCAGGTCCTCCAATACAGTTAAGCTCTCCAATGCCAGAAGAGAATGAATGACTTTATCCATGCCGCCAACCCTCAAATGCTCCTCAGTGGCAATGTCATTAGTCAAGTCTCACAGTGTCATTGCTGCCCATACACTATCCAGGTAGAGAGAGACCACTGTGGCTCCCTCACCCTTTCCACAGACAGAGAGCTCATATGCTGTCTGGAAAGATGGTAGGGTGATGGGAAAGGGGCTCAAGCATTGAGTGCAATGGCAAGCTCTGCAAATGACATGCCTCTCTGAGCCGTATCCTTATGTTTGGAAGGGCTTAATGCTCTGGAGAGTGGTGGCCCTGAATCCTTCTAAACAACCTGCAGTGCTTCATTACACACCACACAATCTAGTGGGTTATCTCCAAGACTATAAGCATGAGAGAAACGGGAAATTGCAATGTAAAAATAGATGCTAACAACAATTCCTGTCAACCCTATCTTCTCTGTTCTCGTTGAGCAGGAGAAGTTAAACAATAACCAGCAAGAAAGAGAGAAGAGCAGAGGGGGTCGGCCACACTTGAAGGAGTTAACAGAGTTCAAGTTGCAACCCAGTTGGCAGGAGTGGAGCAGAACTGGGCCAGTGCAGATGGGGAGACTGGACTTGCCCCCCGCCCCCAACCAGTAAGCATCAATGCATGCCATAGAAACATCAGGGCCAAGGGTGCCTCAATGATGGAGAAAGCTCATGCTGTCACTCACTTTCTCTCCTCTCACTTGCAGGTGCTAGCTGGAAGAGGGCAATAGCCGAGCCATGAGAAGCCCTGTCCAGCTTCAACACAAGCCCAAGCCCAGAGAGGATGATGATATCACTGCACAGTGAAGCTGTCATGACAGTCCTTCCACCAGCCCAGAGACAAATACCTTGGTGGATCTTAGCTCTAATGTAGGAAGGATCACACACCCACAGACCTGGGTCACCTCACAGACACGTTTCGCAGCAGGAGGAGGCAGGATCAGCTGAGCTCACTGGCATTTGGAGGCGTGCTGGAGAAGAGGCATCTGCAATATCTGAGTCCGATGATGAGTCTCTGGAATCAGCCTTCCAATTAATGGTGGAGAGGCAGCGAGAGAAGGGTATGATGATAGCAGTGCAATTAATATAGATATACATCTATATATATTTATGTTTAAAAGGAATATTTAAAAATGCAGCTTTATGCTACAGGCAGTCAGCATGTGGGGGGGGGGGGTGCAGCTCAGATTTTGGGGTAGCAGGATAATTTTTCATTTCAACTTTGCAAGTGTTTATTTTAAGTAGAGCTAATGAATGGACTTTTGTTTACTTAAGTTCCCCTGTGATTTCTTATTAAAGTGATTGACAGGGTCATGTGATGATGTGGTTTATAAGCAGAGCTGGTCTGTAGCAGGAGAAATTTTTTTTTTACAGAAAGCAGTTAGTTGCAGTTGAAGCCTGGTTGAAGTTAGAAGGATTTTCCAGGCTTCTGGAACTCTATCTCTCCCTGGGTTTGCTCGCTATATTTATTTAAAAGTGGATGTGATTTATGCATGAATGTGGCTTATTTGGAACTGGAGCAGTCATAAGCTAGAAAGTAAAGTTGCTTCCTTTCATTTTTAAATACTGTTCAACTGTTAATGGTTAAGCTGGTTCATTTGTTAGAGTTAAATTGTGTTATTAAATAATGTTTGTTTTACTATAGAAGATCCATATTTTATCAGTGGAATCACTCCTGGAGAGAAATATCTTATCCTCACATTTATGCCAAAAAGAAAAATTGTTGGGGTCTTGTCTGGTTTCCTAAAGTAACTTGGGTTCCGGTCCAGCACCAGAACAAGAGGGAATCACACAGTTGGTGTTGGAGGCTCTGAGTCACCTGCTCCCTATCCTCCAGAACCAGTGACCGCCACCACCCCCCCCCCCCCCCACCGCCCCACCGCCCCCACACACACACCACACACACATACACCCCCAGTGTATTTTCGACTTCTCCACTGTCATCCTTCAACACTCCCCAATACCTTTGGAAATGTGCAGATTATAACTTCAAAGTTCCCTGAGCAGCAGAAGACACAGGATAATGGGCAGAATCTCTAATTGGTAGGATGTGACTACTGGTGCAGGAATCTGTGTTGGATGGTATTTGCCAGCAATTTACATCAGTGATGGGAAACTAGGCTTTGATGAGTGGGATGCATGAGTGGCCTTCCTTTCACTAATTCACATATCGGAATCGAAATTGAAGTTTTTTGAACTGTTTGGAAAACAGGCACAACAAAGCTGGAAATTCCTGCCCAAAGGCTCTAGCTTAAGGCATGAGAGAACTTTGATGTTAAGCTGATACCCGGGGTGTCCAGGTCTTAGCATTACATCCAGCCCTTCCATTGCACTTCTGCTGGAGTAATAGTGGGAGTGTACAGGATGGGTGGAGAATTTCCAGGATCAAAATGATTTTAAAAATGACACATTGTTATTCAATATTTAAATCATGGGTGAATTTAATGCTCTGTCCTGGGGAGGAGGGATTAGGGGGTGGGGGGGGGGGGGGGGTCTTATAATCAGTGGAGAAGTGTAGAATAGAGGCCCCTTTGCCTTCGCGAGTCCTCCCCCGATTAAGACTAGGGCAGCAAAGGTCAAGGACCACTTTCCCATCTGAAGGCTATTTGAGTTCCTTAAGTGACGTGCTGATGTCATCAGCTGTATGCACGGGTAAATGGGCAGTCTGTCCTAACAACCTTTAGAGTAAACACCTTTCCAATAAAGTTCTTGTTTGTTTGTACCTTCATAATCTACAAGCCTATCCCTTAAAAGTGCAGCCCATTCAAAATGCTTGAAATTAGAAAGTAATGCTGAACTAACTAACCAAGCTAACATTAAGCTCTTTCTCCACTTTGTAAAGTGGTGAACGTGGTCAGCAAATTAGAGTAAGTATTCAAAATATGAACATTCACTTTTTCATGTTATCATGCACAACCAGAGAAAAGTAACACCATCTGATGCTCAACAAATTTGAGGCAATCTGAACAATTACTGAGCCAAATGAACATTTAACCAGAGGTCATACTGATCCTACTGGCAGAGATAAATAAAAAGCCAACAGCTAAGGCAAAGTTGGAGTGACTCAATGTCAACCTCTGTCTTGCAGCTTCTAGTTGAAAGTTTTCAGACACAGAAAAAAAGATCAGCAAGCAATGAGCTTTGACAAAGTGCAAAATCCTTGTGAGGTCAACACAAGTAAAACAGGATGGAAAATATTGTACAAAATCTGTGGATCAACGGAGAAAGTTGCAACAAACAATGAAAGGTGGTCACTGATGGTCATTACTCTCTCAATGTTGTACATTCATGCCAAAAATGACCACATCTACCAGCTGCTCTTCTGTGCTTTTGAGGTGGACTGAGTAGTCCATGATGAGTGGGAAATGTTCAATAGAGTCAGAAGAGTGAAGGCTATGGGTAGGAATACAGGGTGATGGAGGTCACAGAGGTCAGAAAGTACAAAGCTGTGGATGCCGTGGAATCAAAGGGTCAAGGCTGCATACATGCAGGAAGGCCTTATTGTGGTCATATGCAACTTGCACATTGATAGAGTGGCATGACTTTTCTGTTCGCAAATGTCTCCAGCTGCTGCACTGGTGCCTTTAAAGAATTTAAAGAGTGTTTCACTGGTGTGAGTGTCATTGTGTCACAGCAGGCTGGATAGCTGTACATGGGTACAGCCTTCCCACTCCTTGAATTTGTGGGAAGCTGACAATAGAAGCAAAATTCAATCCCCATTGCATCTGCGACACCACATCTGTGAGGAAGTTGATGTGTCTCCCCGAAGCAAAAAGAGTGCAATGGTGGTGATGAAGTGGTGGGTGAGTGATTGTGAGATGCCCATGTTTGAACCAAGGCTATACTGAGGTCTGAAGCTGATTGGTCCTGGCAGAACCCAAATTGAGTATCATTGGTAAGTTGATGATTACTGTCTTGCTCGATGGTACTGTTGTAGACAGTTTCCATCACTGTTGATGATTGAGAGTAGGCTGATGGGGCAATAAATAGCCAGACTGGATTTATCCTACTTTTTGTGGGGGACAGGAAATACCTGGGCAATTTTTCACTCCAGGAAGGAATACAGAATGAACATTTTGGTGATATGAGCAAGTACCACCTATTCAATATTGTTCTGCTGGACATACATTAATGGGTGAATTTAAACCATTAATGTATAATTACACTAATAAATAAATTATAATGGGTGCTAAAGAGTTCAGGACAACGTACCTCATTGATTAGAACAGCAGGCCCATGGGCGGCTTAACATTTGTTTCAAGGTATTTTGTCACCGCTCCATCTAGTTCTATGTTTAACTATGGACTATTGATGGGCCATGTTCACCCTACTTCCCAATTACCTCCCTCTCCTGCCTACCTTTGGACTAACCTATTGCCCAAAGCTGGTCAATCCTGTTTTCCCCCATGACTGAAGAACTGCCTCTGGGGCAGCAACTAACGGCATGCAAGTAATAAACAAGTTGATTGAGTTGGAAAAGTGCAGTGACCGCTCACACCCAAATTTGGCCGCATTTGAATTCTTAAACTAGCACATTAGTTTTGGCAGTTAAAGCAAAACTGTAGTCTCCTGTTGATTAATAAAGGACAGCTAACTTGAATCAATTCATTTCAAAGGCAGGGTCTACATGCAGGTGTTTTTGTATTTTCGCTGCATATATAAGAAAAATATACAATTTTTGCGGTGGACCTTCGTGGCCTGAGGGGAAGTATTAATTTGCAATATTTTATTAGATGTATTAATATCTTGATATTTACCCAATATTTCTGAAGAACAGCAGGAATTGATCAATACAATAGGTTGCAAATTAATGTGGAAGTTTTCAAACTTACTCACAGATGTGCAGCCTATATATAAGCTTACCTGATGCCAAGCTCTGCTGCCTAATAAGGACTCCGTGCTATAAACTCATTTTCAGTGGGATGGAAACATTAAGAATACTTCAAAGATAAATGGTCATTTGTCTTTCTCCAATATCTAGAGTGAGACAATGAAATGAGCACATCCAGGGCCACTTATAACTATTAGTGAGGAATGTGATCCAGAGCCAATAGATTTAACACCAGGTAGATACTTCTTCAACTCTCCAGATTGAAATTCTTTTTACCTTGGATTTATGCCTGGAATTCAGGCATGGATTCAGCAGCTGGCTTGCATGGATATGAACATTGGATGCAATGATTGGAATTAGTCAAGTCCTTATAGTATTATCCTATGAGAACATAGTCTTGGTATCGCAAATAAGCAATTGGGCAAATTCAGGCTTGGCTGTGAAAGGTCTATTATTTTTGTCCTTAAAGCTCACTTCACATTTTACATTGCGAGAAAATAGTGTCATGTTTATCCCCAAATCTCAGTGCAAGTTTCATCTGAAAAAGAATGCATATATCATTCTGAATTTACTGCAAATCCTCTTTGATGCACCCAAGATGTTTATCCATGCAAAGAACTTGGGTATGAATTAGATAGATTCCCTTAATAAACTACTGGAATACTAAAGATCTGATGAACTCAATATTGCCTCAAGGTCATATTTATTTCTTCCCCACCATACAAGGAGCTAGAAAGATGCATAATCACTTCAATACTAACTGTGGATGCAATTGATTGCTCTCTGAGGAAGGGCAGGGAGGTGGGGAAGGCCATGTAATTGGACGGGAAGGTGTAGGATGGAGAACCCCTTGTTTTCCTGAAACCCCTGATTAAGTCTGGGACAGAAGGGTTGAGGACAGCCTTCCAGCTCTACTAGTGGCAGGTGGGTGCCCATGTCCAATGGAGAGACATTCCAGTGGCAAGGCTACCCATGTAGGAAGACCCCACCTCTCCTTTAAACTGGTGGATGTGCCCATTTTCATGAACATACCTCTCCCACAGGTTATTAGGGATTTAGTAGGTGTACACTCACAACACATACTCTTTTTGATTTATTTCTATGGCACAGGGCACACAAAACAACAATTTATCTGTAAAGAAGGTTAACACTTTAGGATGTGCAAATTAATGACCACAATTTATCTTTTAAATAGGAGAGCTATTTCTTTTACATCTACTTAACAAATCAGAAATTGTAAGGGTGAAAAAGATATCATGTGGCTCATCAAAGCTTATCTTTCTAGGATCCATCAGAGGTCAAGACTTTTTGACATCTATAAACATCTTGGGCAACTTCTTCAGAATCCTGAAACTAAGGAGAAAATCTGGCAGGACAGAAAATATCAGGAGAAGCTTACTTCATTGGAAAGGTAAGCAGCCAAATCTAAAATGGATGGTGGCAGACATGATAATATAAAATAGAGAAATCAAGGGAAATTCAGTGTGAACCAAAATGCAAATAAAGCTCAGAAGGAAAATGTCAAAGACAAAAAGAATTAAAATGTTCCCTGCAAAATGAACACTGGATGTTGGTGACACAGAAAGTGATTGAAAGGCCTAAAGATAAAAAGACTGAAAGTCAGCACAATTCCATGGGAGTTTACACTTAGAATGAGAATTAAAGCACTTAATAAATTTCCATTTGTTTACAAACCTACATAATTTTGAAATACATCATTATATTATGTATATATGATTGGGTTGCATTTACCCTCTGGGGTAGGAAACATAAGTTATTTCCGGTCCCACCCCCTACCTCTACCTTGGTGGGTGGGGCGAGGGAGAACAACAGTCACTCATTAGGATTTTGATGGGGTTCCCCATTTACTGGCATGGAGACTGGTTCTCCATCCAATTAAGGGTAGTGGTGGGCTCTCAAAGATTGATGGCTGATCAGAAGCCTTTCAGCTTGGAGAGGTGTAGCGTTCTGCAATGGATGGTAAGTAACTGAGAGGTTGCTTCAAAATGGAGATACCTTCTTACCAATT
The DNA here is from genome assembly GCF_964213995.1 of Mustelus asterias. Lineage (NCBI taxonomy): Eukaryota > Metazoa > Chordata > Chondrichthyes > Carcharhiniformes > Triakidae > Mustelus > Mustelus asterias. The sequence continues at coordinate 79,420,963 of NC_135801.1, read as the reverse complement.
TTTTTCAAATCCTAAATTAGAAAGCAGAAATAGCAGGCAAGCCAGCATTGTTCAGGAGTGGAAGAGGGGAATGGTGGTGGTAGGTTTCTCACTGGGTGGCTGTTGGCTACACCCAGAGAGATGGGAAGGGCCTCTAGGCTTGTCAAGAGTGCTGGTCCTCCCAGCATGCTGCTGAGAACCTGCCTCAAGACACTTAAATTGACCATGTCAGTGCAGGAAACTGGAAACCAAGAGGAATCTTCCAGTTGGCCTTGTCTAATTGACTTTAACAAGGTCCCTAACAAGTCTAATCAGCTACCTGTCATTTGGGGTTGAGTAACTCTGCCAATGCTGAAACTGCTTCTGTCAAAATGGCCAGCACCAGGAGCAGGGTTGGGAAACCCCCGCCCCTGGTGTGACCCAAAAATCCTCCTCGATGTGTGTCTTTGCCTCTTCACCTCCCTAAACAAGAATAAAGCATATGCCAATTTTTCACAAAGGCAATAAATACTCCTTTAAGAAAATATTAACATTACTAAAAAAACTCCTAAATACAATGAATCAAAAAGCTATCAAACATCCATCTCAGTGTGGTTGATAAGGAAAGATACCAGTTTCACATTCTATATTGTACTGTTGTTTATAATCATTCTAGAGTGGAAAACCAGTGCCAACATTTGGAGCTAATTTAATCTTTGGTCCTGAAACATTTACTTTGTAACTAGACATCAGGAAAGCAGGGAAATCCAAAATCTGCTTCAGAGTTCGTAATTAAACAGCCCAGTGGGAAGTTTATATGATAAAAAAACCATCATTTTGGGTTCAAAAGAATTACATAAGTTAAAAAAAATTCTTTCTTTAATTGGAGAACTTTCATTTTATTAATTTCACTTCCACCCATTTGTAAATAACTGCTCTCCCTCAAAAAGATAAACCCCATGCTTTTTTTTATTCATTTACAAGATGTGGGCTTCACTGGCTAGGTCAGCATTTATTACCCATCCCTAATTACCCTTGAGAAGGTGGTAGCAAGCTTCATTCTTGAACTGTTGCAGTTCCCGTGGTACAGGGAACTCCCTAAGGGAGTTCCATAATTTTGACCCAGGAACGTTGATATATTCCCAAGTCAGGATGGTGAGTGACTTGGAGGGGAATTTTCATTTTATTTTCTCCCATGAGTCTGCTGCCTTCTAGACTTGACCTTCCAGATGGCAGCAGTCGTGGGTTTTGACGGTGCTGCTTAAGGAGTCTTGGTGAGTTCCTGCAGTACATCTTGTGTTTGTTACACACAGCTGCCACTGTTCATCGTGGTGTAGGGAGTGAATGTTTGTGGGAGGGTTGCCAATCAAACAGGCTGATTTGTCCTGGATGGTGTAAAGCCTTTACAGTGTTGTTGGAGATGCACCCATCCAGACAGTGGAGAGTATTCCATCACATTCCTGATTTGTGCTTTGTAGAAGACGGACAAACTTTGGGGAGTCAGGAGGTGAATTACTTGCCACAGGATTCCTAGACTCTGTACTGCTCTTGTAGCCACAGTATTCACATGGGTAGCCCAGCTCTGTTTCTGGTCAATAGTAAACCCCAGGATGTGAATAGTGTGGGATTCAATGATGGTAATGCCATTGAATGTCATGAGGTGATGGTTACATTCTCTGTGGCAGATGGCATTTTCTAGCACTAGTGTAGCGTGAATGTTTCTTGCCACTTGCTAACAAATAAAATATTCCATTCTTAACACACGTCTTCACTTCCTGTACCCGGATTTAAAGATTAACTATTTGAATTAGCCCCACCAGTTTATCACAATTACTTTCAAGTTGAAGAAAGACATTTTCTTGCCAAATATCCCTAGGATCTAATATTGAATCAAAGGCAGGGACCCACCAAAATAAATGTCATTATTTGAGATTACAATGAAGAAAATAATGGCATTAAGGAATGACAAATCTCCAGGACCAAATCTCCAAGACCAGTTTCTGCCCAAGGTTTTAAAGGAAGTATTGCCAAGTGAGATACTGTTCATTTTGGTTGAAAAAAATGCATATGCGACTCCATTATTTAAGAACAAGTGAGAGAGGGAAACCAGAGAATTATAGACCATTTAGTTTTACATCTGCTTTTGGGAAATGACTTGAGTCCATAATTAATGAAAGGGTGACTGAACATCTTTAACATTTTGAACTGATCAGAGCCAGCCAGCATGTATTTTTAATGGTCATACCTGATGAATTTGATGAATGTTATTTGAAGAGGTGACTAAAATAATGGACAAGGGAATGTCTATGGATAAAATTTATATTGATTTCCAGACGGCAGCTAGTGAAGTCTCTCATAAGAGATTCTAAACTAAAATTGAAGCTCATGGAATATAAGGCAAATTATAAACCTAGTCAAGAAATTGGCTAAGCAAATAGAAATGGAGAATAAGGATGATGGACAGCTATTCTTATTTGCAGAATGCAACTGCCAATGTCTTGCAAGAATCTGTACCGTGGCCTTAACTAGTCATCGTTTTTAGTAACTTTTGTCTTGTTTTTATGTTGCAGGATGACCGACATCATTGCTATAAACTAACTTTATTACTCACACATTTTGGGACATGAACACACAATTGCAAGGCACTCTGTAACATGGTTACAATTTACCCTTATATGTGTTGTCTGACCTTTGACTTCCAGATCAGGTGACCCCATGAATACAGAGTGTACCATATTGTATCTAAAAATGGAGTCCACTGCCACAATCACCCTATTATCATGCCAACTTTGATGATGGGAAAAAAAGCACACAGATAGGTGGTACTGTGAGCAGTTTGATATTATTAAGAGATATGGATAGATTAGGCGAATGGGCAAAACAATGGCAAATGCATTTCAATTTAGGAAGATGTGATGTGATCCATTATTATGTCTTAAGGGTTTTTGGGACTCTAAATTAAATTACATTTTTTTCACAGATGCTGGATCTTACATTTTATAGAATTTCTCACACTGCTTCGGGTGTTGAATGATACAAAGGTGTGTTTGCTACGCAGGTTGTAGTGCTGTAGTAAGTGATGTGGCATCATGGGTAGACACATGCATGAAAACAATATAGATCACAAAAGATTTGGAATTATATAATATCCACTTTAGACCTGCATGCGTTGTTCATTTGGCAGCAGTTATTTGTAAACCGCATGCTTTTTTTTACAATCTGATAAAATGAGATTGACTAGGTTTATAATCTACATTCTACAATACTCAAATCTGAAATATGCACATTTTATGAGCTAAGTTTCCATTCTCAAAAGCGACAACTATTTATTTTAATGTACTAAACCATCCCAAAATGCTTCACAGGAGTATTATCAAACAGGATTTGACACCAAACAACATGTTCAGTTATTAGCATAGAATACCAAACCTTGGTAAAGGAAGCGTGCGGAATTTAATCTGGGAGTTAACTGTTTCGAGAGTCAATGAGGACCCTGCATTGCTGGCAGCTCTCAATTACAGGTAATGCCATAGGGAATGTTGGCAGGTGCCAATAATAGACCCAACAGAGAGCTTGGATCGCTGGGGGTCCCAGGCCACACATGAGTGATAACATGATGGGGTTTGTTGGGAGTGGGTTTGCTAGGTAGAGAAGGTATGGGGTCAGAAGAAAAGGCAGGTTGTGCCCCCCACCCCGCTTTGTGCGCTGGGTCTGCTAATCAGGCACTGACTGTCTTTGAACAATGGACAACCCTTGCCCACCCCGAGGAAGCTGTTGGGTTTGTTTCTCATGCTTCTGTATGGTGACTCACCCGCCCATAATCACTCACTTGTCATTAATTGCTTGCTTAAGGGTATGGGTTAGCATCTGGGCAGGAAAGGTTGCGCATGAACCTGCCCTTCGGGATTTAAATGGGGTGTGTTGGAAAGGCAATGGAATCCTGCCAATCAAATATGCCCCCCACCACCAAATTCGTCACTGAGGAGGACATTAAATTCCACCCATAGATTTTAAGGAGTATCTCAAAGGAGGAGAGAGATGTAGAGTGTAAATTTAAGGGCTCAGGGCCCAGGTAGCTGAAAGCAGGTCTGCTGTTTGGGTTTTAAAATGCATGTCATATCTGACTTGACGTAGTCATGTGACTCTGCCATGAGACAATCTGCTATTTATGATTCAGTTCAGTGACGTCTCTCATTGAAAACACACTGAAGGACATCACACTATTGTCCTTATGCATTAAACATAGGCTGGAACTCTACCACCTCACCCGTCACAGAATTGGCGTGGGCGAGGGTCTGACAATGGAAGTCTCCGTTGACTTCGGGTGAGACTATTCAGTCTCGCTCAAGCGAGGCTGTAAAATCCCCACCTATGGTGTCACAAAGTGAAGAACAAATAGATTTCTAACCTGCAAACTGATGCAGAGAAGACACTGATAATCTAGGGACACACAAAGGTTCAAATTTGCAAACCAGCTGCTGCAAAAAGGACAAAAGGCTAAAATGTGTGAGAAAAAACAGCTAAGAAAGGCACACAGAAAAGTCCAAATCTGCAGAGAGCTGTTGAAAATGGAACACTGGGAAAGCACTAGGCTACAGAAAAACGACAAAAGAAATGGAGAAAAAGACTGCAAATAAATGAGTGTGTGATAAAAATTAATTAAAAATAATTGAAATTAAAATGGCAGCTTCCAGTAAGCTTGCCTCGTGGCAGTCACATGACTATGGCAAGTCAGATATGACATGCATTTCAAAACCCAAACATCATCTTTTACATATTAAACAAAAGATACAAGGATGTTTGGGTTTTGAAATACATGTCACATCTGACTTTTCTCAGTCATGTGATTCTGCCATGAGGCAAGTGTACTGTGGGCTGCCATTTCTGCTATTCTTACACCTGAAAGAGCCAATTCTGGAGTGACTGAAATCGGGGATGCAAGAAGCATGAATACAAAGGATGAATATTGAGCAGGATTAATGATATTATGATTTCATAATTCTCAAAGTTTAGTTCTCAAGTAATTCCCAAATTATGATTGAAAGCGGGCCCAGGTCTCTACACTGATGATGCCACTTTAGGAATTTTTGTTGGGAAGGGGAAGGTGGGTGGGGTAATGGAGCATTATGCAGCATGAAGCATTTGGAATTGAAAATGTGCAAAACTGATCAGCACATGGGTTTACCTGCATCTGCTTCAAGAAACCGAGGTCTGGAGTTAGTTGAATGAAAATGTTATTCATTGCAGGTGAGACATGGAGCAACGTAAAGAAAGCCCAGCAATATAAGATAGGTTTGAAATTTTTCATGAAAAAGAGTGATATACCAGAAACTTATTCATATACATGGAAATGTGTGTCCTTTTGCAGAGTGAAGTATTTGATTTGATTTATTATTGTCACATGTATTGCTCTATCGTGAAAAGTATTGTTTCTTGCATGCTATACGGACAAAACATACTGTTCATAGAGTACATTGGGGAGAAGGAAAGGAGAAGGTGCAGAACATAGTGTTGCAGTTAAAGATAGGATGAGGAGAAAGATCAGCTTAATATATGATAGGTCCATTCGAAAGTCTGATGGAACATTATTAGACAGTTTAAAGGAGTTAGAGTTAAGTTTTAAGAGCACAGCACAGAACGAGAAATAAAACATGGAATTTGAGGGTATACTGGGTACAGCTCGCAAGAAGTCGCCTCGCTCTGGCGCCATCTTTCTTTTTGATATACCAAATATTTTATAACCTTCAACTAAAATGAGCAAAATGCGCCAAATGTTTTGACTTAGCTTGTGCCTTTCAGGTATTAAAATATCCATAAATGCTTCTCAGAGGTGAAAAGAACTAGAAATTAGAAATGGAAGGAAGATTAGGAGGTGACCAAAAGCAAGTCGGGAAAGTAGGTACTGAAGGAAGGTTTCTGAAGGAAAGTGACAGCCAGATGGAGAGGCTGAAACAAGAAGGTCCACAGAATTAGTCAGCAAGTTTGCAATGCTGCTGTCAGACATTAGACAGATAAAACAAAATATTTCCATTGTCAGTGAATGCAAAATTGGAAATAAATCTTCTTTGCAACACTATTATCAACAAATAACCAAGCACCAGAAAACTCCCTGATAGCTTCTAGTAACATGTTAAGAAAAACAGATTAGAAAAGTAACTGCGTATCACATATTTATTCCAAAGCAGTTTCATTTGATGGAATGTGTTTATTTGATAGGACATGATAGAGCTTGCTTTTGCAAAGTGAAGGCATGGTCCTCTCCAATTTCTGGATGTATGACAAAACATGAAATCATAAAACTGTTTTTAAAGCCCGTGCCATAACAATTGCGTATGTTAACAATTTTACAAGAAACAGTGGTTTCCTTTGCATTCCGCTGAAATTAGTTTAGTTTGTGGAAAACACACATTTCAGGTAAAGCTACCTTGCATAAAAATTAACTTCATGTCAGTAACTGCTTTAAAGAGTATAAACAGGTAAAAAAATATATTTTGTTCACAACCTTTCAACAAATAAAATCTATTATCTCCAAAATAGTATTTTGGCAGGAAAGACAGACTATATTTATCTGCAATCTGAGGTGTTTACCTTTTATAAAGTTGTATCTAAATGTGAGAGGATTAAATCTGCAGAGTTTGTTTTTGAACATGTTGCATTGTGAAGTGTAAATATTTGACTGACTGTTAGCACATTACGGGAGAGTTTCTTTCCTGGAACAGGACTGAAGTGGCCGCTGGGCAATGTTGTGGTTCAAACCACCCAATCATATAGTCAGAAACTTCCTAAGAAGAGTCACATTGGATTTAAAGTATTAACTCTGTTTCTCTCTCCACATCTGCAGAGTGTTTCCAGCACTTTATGTTTTTATTTGGTCAGAAGGTCTGGCCAGTTTTGACAGCTGCGCCTTATATTCGTGATGTGGAGATGCCGGCGTTGGACTGGGGTAAACACAGTAAGAAGTCTCACAACACCAGGTTAAAGTCCAACAGGTTTATTTGGTAGCACAAGCCAATAGCTTTCGGAGTGCTGCTCCTTCATCGGGTAAGTGGGAGTTCTGTTCACAAATAGGGCATATAAAGACACAAACTCAAACTCAGTTTGTGTCTTTATGTGCCCTGTTTGTGAACAGAACTCCCACTTACCCGATGAAGGAGCAGCACTCCGAAAGCTATTGGCTTGTGCTACCAAATAAACCTGTTGGACTTTAACCTGGTGTTGTGAGACTTCTTACTGTGTTTACCTTATATTCGTGCCATTGGTGTTCACGTGTCAGGATCGCTTCATACAGAATCAGAGAATCAGAGAATTCCTACAGTGCAGGAGGAGGCTATTCGGCCCATCAAGCCTGCACCGATAACAATCCCAAATAGGTCCTATCCCCATAACCCCACATACTTACCTTGCTAATTGCCCTGACACTAAGGGGCAATTTAGAATGGCCAATCAGCCTAACTTACACATCTTTGGACTGTGGGAGGAAACCGGAGCACCCGGAGGAAACCCACTCAGACATGGGGAGAATGTGCAAACTCCACACAGACAGTCAGCCAAGGCTGGAATTGAATCCAGGTCCCTGGCACTGTGAGGCAGCAGTGCTAATCACTGTGCCACTGTGCCACCCACATACAGGTTGCATGCAGGAGGGTAGACAGGAAGGCCATGTACTGAATTTTCGAGCACCGGTCCGCCTTCAAACCTACTGGTGGGCGAATGTAAAGTCCAGCCTGGGGAGGGACATGAATGAGAATTTTAAAATCGAGGTGTTGCTTAACCGGGAGCCATTGCAGGTGTGTGAGCACAAGAGTGATGTTTGTGTGGGACTTGGTGTGAATTAGCAGATGGGGAAGAGAGATACCGATGCCTTCATGTTTACAGAGGACAGCACATCAGAGGTGAGCCAGGAGTGCAATGTCAGGTCCAGAGGTCACAAAAATATGAATGTTTCAGCAGCAAGTGAGCTGACAGAGCTGAAGAAGGAAACACAGAAACTTTATTCAGTCTGTGTGGCTGACAGGTTAACATATGCTACCTTGTCCACTGCAGCCCTGAATGACTATGATGCAAACATATCAAGGGTAATGGTAGCTTTGACTACCCCTGGCACAATAGGCCTGTAGCTGTCTGCCAGGAGAATTTGTGCTGCCATACATATCGTTCTTGGTGAGCTCATGTTCATTGATTCTGGGTCTCTAAGTTTCTTATGGAGGGTATTTGCCTGCACACAATCCTCCTCCAACTGAAGCAGCTGGTGCATTTCCAGCATGGTCTCCTTGCTTCTCTCCCTGCTGCTGGAGGTTGAAATCACAACTTACATTGCAACCCTTGCCAAAGCACTGAAATCTCACACACAGCCAAAGTGCTCATCAGTACTCTCTGAAGCTGCCTGCTCCTTTAAATACAGCTCCCAATTCACATTTTGATCTTTGCACGAACATTAACATGAACATATGAATTAGAATCATATAATCCCTACAATACAGAAGAGGCCATTCGGCCCATTGAGTCTGCACCAACTCTGACAGAGATTCTTACCCGGGCCCTCTCCCCTGCTCTATCCCTATCCGACACATTTACCATGGCTAATCCATCTAACCTAGAGATCTTGGGACACTAAGGGGCAATTTAACATACCAATCCACCTAACCTGTACATCTTTGGACTGTGAGAACAAACTGGAGCACCCGGAGGAAACCCACACAGACATGGGGAAAATGTGCAAACGCCACAGAGACAGTGACACAGGACTGGAAGTGAATCTGGGTCCCTGGAGCTGTGAAGCAGATGTGCTAACCACTGTGCCACCATACCACAATTAGATGCAAGAATAAGCTATTTGGCCCCTCATGCCTGCTCTGCCATTCAATATGTTTGTGGCTGATCTGATTGTGGCCTCAACTGCACATTCCCACCAACCCCAATGATCTTTAATTCCCTTGTTAGTCAAAAATCTATCTACCTCTGCCTTAAAAATATTCAATGACCCTGCCTCCACCGCTCTCTGGGAAAGAGTTCCAAAGACTCATGACCCTCAGAGAAAAAAAAATCCTCTTCACTTTTGTCTTCAATGGGAGACCCCCTATTTTTAAACTGCGTCCCCTAGTTCCAGTCTCTCCCATAACGGGAAACACCCTTTCAGCGTGCATTCTGTCAAGTTCCCTTCACTGCCAGGGATTAATGGTCAGTCCTGTCCCCCCGGCACTACTTCCACTTTGGTGCCCCGATATGTTTCACCATCTTACTAATGTCATAAGATTCTGATTTAAACATTACTGGCTTATTGTCATGTTTAAGAGGCCAACCAAACTGCCTCATTTAAGAACTCCATGAAACTGGCACCAGCATTGTGTCAATCGAAATGGGATGGTAAAGCACTGTCCATTGTCTTTGGGGGCCCAACTGTCCGGATTCTATTGAATTCAGCTCAAAATACTTTCTCTTCTTTAAAGGTTCATATTTCAATTAGTTTGACATCTAAGTTGCCTGCCAGTAATGTTAATGTTATATTACTCAGCTTTTTGACCTCAACTTGACTTAATGGATTAGGACATGTCAAACAATATTTAAGGTATTGCCAGCAGGAACGACTTACTAAATTTTGTAATCCTTTTTTGAAATTTTGAAAGAATGAGATCAGAAGAAAGTGATTGCTTTGGTGCAGAGAAGCTTTGGAAAAAAGAGCACAACACTTTCAGGGAGTTATTGCTTCAGATAATTGCTTCTTCCCACCATAAAGCTGGCAAGGTACGTGTTACAGTAGCAAACTCAATATGAAAAAATGTTCTTGTGATAGATGAAGGACCCGCACTTAACTTTTATCAAACAAGGATAAAACAAGGTAAAGCAGCCAGCATAACAGGGCTTTCAACTGAAAGAATTTTGGCAGAAGAAAACACAGCTTAACAAATTACAAGTGTGAAGAAAAATGTTCAATATTTACTTGGTATTTTTGCTCCCAAATATTCATATGGACCACTGTCCAATTCAATACAATAAAAAATGTTTATACTACCTTGAAGCATTTTTTATTTCCTTAAAGGTGCTTTTTAAACGCAAGTTAGATTGGAATTGGAATTGTTGGTGCACAAGATAAAAAGAGAGCAGCACAATGGAACTTATACAACAGAGAAGAGTGTTTTGTAAAATAGTCAACTATGTGATATCTGATGATCCGAATGACTTTCACTGGCCCTTGGTTGGAAATTATTTGGAATTGCACTGAGCCTTATCCTGACTAATTCATTGGCCCGATTCCTCCAGTCAGCATGGAAGTTGTGGTTTCTTGCCTGGTTGCAGCATGGGTCAGTAGATGAGGTGATTGGAAGGCTAACTGACGAAGCATAGTTTAAACAAAGACACGTCCCCTTTGTCAACATGAACTGAAGGCCTTGGGGTCTGCTTTCTGTTCATTGTTTGCAAGTGTTTTCAAGATATATATACATTCACTCTTCATTTGAGCTCTTTCCCTGGTGCCACTCACCCCACTCCAGTCATCCCCCAACCCCAATGCCACTCACTACCATCTCCTCAGTTCCTGGTGCAGCTCACTTCCCTTCCCCCATCACTAGTATCTGGTGCCACTCACTCTCCACATACCCCCTCTTGTCATGTGCCACCCCCCCCCAGCTCCAAAACCGCAACCCAGGAGAGAGGAGATGGACCGGATGGTTAAGTCAGTGGTGATGAGATAGGGATGATGGGAAGAGTAAGACTCACCGAGGTTGGGGGCTATGGGTGTGTGAGGCTGAGCTAAGGTGCTGGTGGAGGAGTGAATCGGGAGGATAAGGGGATGTGGATGGTTGGAAGTGTGCGGGGGGTGGCATTTAAGAGGTGAGACAGTGGTGTGGATGATCGTAGCAACTCCGGGTAATGGGAGTGTGAAAATACACCTCATGGTTTAAAGGAATGCTTTTATTAAGCTCTATGCCTGTTAGGAACAGCACTAATAAATCAATACAAAAAAGTAGGTAAGTTTATGTGCTAGTGGGATTGAGGAGGGGCTCTCCCAAAGCCATTTCTGGTGAACCGGCAGTTCAGCGTTCTGATGTAAGTTGACTCCCCTGAACCTCTGATTCCATTACAACCTCAATAATGCTGAATGCTAGGTGTCTTAGTGTTCGCAGCTATTAGGATTGGATGATCTGAGCCTTTGACCTGAATATCCTGAGATGGAAATACAGACACTACATTGAATCCACAGCATAGAAATAATCCAGTTAGCCCCTTTGGACTACCTCAGTCGTTATGCTGTACGCAAGCCTCCTGCCAGTTGCTACTTATTTAATATGATCCTATGCTTCTATTTTTTTCTCCCTCTTGTGCTGATCTAGCTTCCCCTTTAAATACCTCTTTGCTACTCACCTAAACAACTATTTGTGGCAACACATTCCACAATAAAAGTGGTCAGAAAAAGTCAATTTCTGATACAAGGTCATTGATCATAAACGTTGGACGGACTCTTCCGATCCCGCCAGTGTAGGGAATTGTGGTGGGTGGGACTGGAAAATTCGGCATGAGGCCAAAAGTTGGAAATGCAAAAAAAAATTTCAATTTCCCTCTCAACACTTTCATGTTGGGTTCATGGCAGGTTGTCCTGGTGAATGTCGGGGTCATAATTTGCATGTCATGAATGCTCATTAACGGGTGTACAGACTGGAATCCTGTCCTCCCCACCCCCCCATTAAACATCGCTAACAGGAAATCAGACTCTTCTGTTTCCCGATCTGCAAACATGGTGCGCTGGCAGTGTGCTGTGCAACAGATGGCATGCACATGAGGGAAGGATGGCTGGTTCATGTAACAGCAACTCTGCAAGCGAGTGGGGAGGGGGAGGGGGGAGTAGGTGTCTGGATGTCTCAAATATGGGCAGTCAACTTCCTGCCCAACCCACCACGAGATTCGACATGAAACTTGAGACTGCATAATTAATAAACTGACCATGACATGATTTGGCGAGTTTGCCTGCTGCACTCCACGGCAGGGGTTCCTCCACTTTCTTTCCCTCACCACAGAAAATTCCACTCTTAACTCTGTTTGTCTACAGATGCTGCCTGACCTGCTGAGTATTTTCACCATTTTCTGTTTTTATTTCAGATTGCCAGCACTCGCAGTAATTTGCTTTTGAATAAAAGTAGCAATGCAGTTTAATAAGACATTAAAAAAGCAGACCAAGTACAAGCTTGACAAAGTACAAGCTTTGACAAAGGGTCATCTGGACTTGAAATGTCAGCTCTTTTCTCTCTTTACAGATGCTGCCAGACCTGCTGAGATTTTCCAGCATTTTCTCTTTTAGATCAAGTACAAGGGTTGATTTCTAGAAGGATAGAATTGAAACACGGGAAGTTTAGGTTAAACTATTACAGAATCTTGATTATATCAGACTTGGAATATTGTACACAGTTCTACCCTCCATATTCTGAATAGGATATAGAGAAATCCGTGATGGTGCAAACATAAGGGATTCGCAAGAATGGTTCTAGAATTTAGAGGTTATATATAATCATTCCTAGAATGTGACTAAGGGGTGACCTGATCGAGGTCTTTAATGGCAGACAAGGAGAGAATATGCCCCAACTATTGCCTCTCATTTCATGAGTTTTGAACAAATACAAATTGAAAAGTATAACTGCATCCAAGTATGTTGGCCATGGGATGTAGTAAAAAATCTCATGACAAATTGAAGTGTCGCACACATATTATAAGATGGGTTTTAAAGGCCTAAATTCGGTTAACAAAAGTTATGATACCAGCACAATTACTCTCAACATGCATGGGTGGGTACAGTGGTGACACTAGAACAACTGCTCCAAAACTCCCACTATAATTAACAGTCCTTTTACTGAACTATACTGAGTCTTAACATGTTTTTCTTAAACTCCCTCAATTAGCCTCATTCATATTGCTGCCAATATTGCCAGGTGGTCCAACACCAGGGAAGCAAAACAGGGATGTATTGATAGGGATCCGATTTTGAGTGTTTATGGGATTAAGTTCCAACTGTGATGTGTGAAGCAAATGAAAGAAGCCAGCCATTGTCCTGTCGAGCACAAAATACAGACTATAGTGCTTATCTTTGTTTTCAATCTAATATGCTGTATTATATGAATTCTTGTCTTCTTTGATCCAAGCACAAAGTTATCAGGAACAGTGGTATGTGTCAGTTTAAATGTACAGGTGCTGATTGCATCAAAGTGTTAAGGTGTTAAAAGTGTAACACAGAGACTTCGCTTGGTTTATGGAAATGCTGGCGGTTGTGGATCTCTCCATGACATAATGGTTTTTAACCCCTTAAAGTACTGAGATTCTTGGGATCTCCTTTTGTGTTCAATTTATAACTAACCCTCATGTGGCTAGTCCTAAGGGGCTCAAGCGTCTACCCCGAAACAAAATAACTGTATGACTGATACTGCATGGTGGCACAGTCGTTAGCACTGCTGCCTCACAGGGCCAGAGACCAGACCAGGGTTCGATTCCTAGCTTGGGTCACTGTCTTTGCAGAGTCTGCATGTTCTCCCTATGTCTGTGTGGGTTTCCTGCAGGTACTCCGGTTTCCTCCCGCAGTCTGAAAGATGTGCTGGTTAGGTGCATTGGCCATCCTAATTCTCCTTCAATGTAACCGAACACGCGCTGGAGTGTGGCGACTAGGGGATTTTCACAGTAACTTCATTGCAGTATTAATGTGAGCCTACTTGTGACACTAATAAATAAATAAACTTAAAGTGTCCACCCTGAAACAAAATAACGGTATGACTGATACCAATGTTGTTTTATGCATTGCCAATAAAATGGGATTGATGAAGTGAGGATGGGGATGCGGTTAGATGCAGCAGGTTATGTGATTTATTCATTCCTGTGTCACCGTGCTTCTAAAATGGAGCAGCTCTTTGAAATCTTGGGAATTTTTAAAAATGAAGATTGGCTTTATAAACACAAACCTTATCAGCACTTATCTTTATAAGTGTTATCAATAGGTGTTAACTTAATAGGTGTTACCAATAAAAATGCTGATCTGTGAGTTCCCAGTTACACTATCTAATGTTGTGTAGTATTGGGAACAATCCTGAGAGTGGTGTAAGTGAGTAGCCATAAAAACCACGGTTATCTGGGAAATCAGAAAAAAGCTGATCTGCAGTCCAAAGAGCTTAAATATCTGCAAAGAGCTATGCCACTAACCTGTATCTACCAGGGAAATTAAAGGAAATAAGAGTCTGTAGCAAGAATACGCATTTGACTTCTTAAGTCTGCTCTATCCAGAGTTCACATATGATCATTCTCTCATGGATTTCCCTCCCATGTTGCTTCTTTCTGTGGGTCACTAGCAGGGTGTTTTAAACTTTTCTTGATCAGTTGGAATGCAGCAGGTAAAATGGAATCTATTCCCATTAACTGGGGATTTAAACGTTGCTGATTTTGGTGGCAGCTGAGGCTCAGGCTCCATGAGAGCCAAATTAATAAATACAAATCCCCGTGATGCTGATGGGCGTTTGATGGAATTTTAACCTGCCCTTGGATGGATTTGTTTGGATGAATACCTTTTTACACTGTGGCTTGTCATTCTCATATGACCTCTGATGGCAAATATAGTAATTCAGCCAAAAGCCAGTTTCCCGTCACTAACACCCTTTATTGTGAACCAAAGGGAAAGGATGCTCCCGCAGCTTACAGTCAGATAGTCTGCATCTCAGGACCTACAATGCTGGTACAGGTAAAGTTACAGGCTTAAAACCCCTGCTGGCTGCTTCCCATTGTGTGAGCCTCCACTCGCTCAATAAGGTAGCTCGTATTCCATGAAGCCCACAGGTAGATCCATTGATGATCCCCCATGGCCTTCGTGATCATCATAACATTATAGACATGAATAAAGGTTTTGGGTAGTATTTATTTTACACGCCAATGGAACCTGGTGTCAGAAATACGTAGCTGGGATTAAGTGGATTTTGGTAACTGTAAAGAGCCAGCATCTGTTAAAAATAATTTCAAGTTCAGTCGGCAACTTAGTACGGGACACCAATTGCTGGGTGAATCATCATGGCTCCAAATATTCCAGTAACTACTCCTACGGAGAAGAAGTTTGAGAGCAGTTGAATGATGAGATTGAAGGATTGTCCCATTAGAGACAGGGTTGTCTTGGGAACAAGAGATCCTGCTGTAAGTGTAGGCCTACTAGGAGAAGAGAAACTTACTCTCGAGAAAACTATTGATGTTTGCAGATGGGAGAACAGATGAGGCTTTGCACTTTGCTGAGAAGCAGTACAAACATTCCAAACACGAGACAGCGGAGAAGAGGTAGAACTATTTACACAAAGGCCAGCAGAAAGATCCGAACTAGAATACTGGATGTAAATATTGTGGAGGACACCACAACAATGAAAAAGGATGCATGACCAGCATGGGGAAAGCAGTGTTCTAACAGCAAGAAGTTGAATGACTTTGAATGCAAGTGTTTTGCTGGAAAGAAGAAAAACAAGCCTATAAAGATGGTAGCTGGAGAGACGTCAGACAATGATTATGAAGAATCACTTTACACACTAAAACAGGTTGTCATCGTCAAGTCTCAAGGTAAAAATGGTTTGTGACTGTTAGAATGATGACTGCAAAAGGAGAGCGTTAAGTTAATGTGAAATGTCAGATAGAGAGTGGTGCCTCGTGAACCATCTCAAGCTTTGCTGACTTATGTGAAGCTGCTTAAAATGGTGACCCAAAAATGAAGCTGTCGAACGTATAATTGAGTTTCTATGGTGGCAGGATTCTCACTCCAAGAGGACAAACTAACCTGAGAAACCAAGATAATGGGAAGAAAGAAGATCTGCAGTTCCAGATAGTAGAAACTAGGTAAAATCCCCTCATCTCAACTGAAACAAGTTAAAAGCTTGGACTGGTAACCCTTATATAGCAGAAGAGAGTTGCAGTGTTTTGCATGACACCCCAAGTCACTGACTGCCGAACAGATCCTGATAAACAAGTGTCTTTCTCAGATCAAGTTAATTACACAATAAAATGCAACTCTTCAGGTGCTACAAGAAGTTTTGATGAAAGTATGGCTTGAACCAATCAAAGAAATACCTTGATAGGTTCTAGCCATACATCCATCAAAACTTCTATCGGAGAGTATTGGTATTTTGTTCAAAGGAACGAGAGTCTTCCCCTATGGCCCTGCTTGTGGGTTCAGTGGCGTATGGCAGTGGGATGGGAGGGCAGGGGGAGGCTAGAATTGAGCAGGTGTCCAAAAATCTGTTTTACATTGGCATCGATTTCCCGCGGACTCTTCCGCTGGTTCCTGCCATGGCGGATTGTTAAAGTCGCTGGTGGCCGGCATGCAACTGATCCTCAGTCAAATGGAAAGGCTGAGGCAGCAGTGAAAATTGCAAAAACAGTTATTGAATAATCCAATTAGATCCAGTACAGTTTTGCAGAGGGCAATCTTCGAGTGGAAAAACATACCTCCTGCAGACATGGAAAGTAGTCAAGTCAAGTGACTGATGTAAAGCTGCATGATATTGGAATCGAATAGAAAGAACAAACTGTTTATTGTTCATGCATGATAAGTTTCTTTATGGACTATGTATGTTGAGTAACTTGTAAATTATAGGGCATGCAATTTCTTTTCTCTTTGTATAAATACCTGTACACACCACATGGAACAGGATACTCATCAGTCTGTCAGGGAGCAGGTGTAGGTAAGTTAGAAGAAACATTTTCCTCTGGGCCCCACATGGAAAGTCAGGGCCTTTGCTCTTCCTGAGATCTTCATCACCTGCCCCCCCCCCCCACCGACCTCCCCACCCCCCCCTCCCCCCCCAATTCCAACCCTAGCCACAAGAACCTCGGAAAACAGCTGCATGGACCTACCACCAGGTGGCTCAGATGTGGCCCAATTTTTGTCCTTCCCTGCTGGCAAAAAGCTGATTTCTGCCAAAAATGATCAAGCAGCTGACTGGGGTAATGAAATGAGGCCTTGCAGTTGATGTCTGCCATGCCTGCGACTGCCCTCACAATTCGGTCGGATTGCCATTCATTCCCACTGGCCTCCCACCAGGAGTAAAGTCTTCTGTGGAAGAAAATTATGTGGTGCAATTAATGTTATCTTTTGGAATTTTAGACGATGCTTCTACAGTGTGGGGGGAAATCTTGGTACTGTATACTGGATATAAAACTCCTATTATTGAATTAAACTTACTTCTCAAAGATTGAAATCACAAAGCAGAGCTGGCAGGTGTATTTTTACTCGTGATAATTTTAATCTAACTGACCCAGCGGCCAACTAATGGGATCATGTCAGGCTTCCATTTTATACCCTGCCTGGTTTAAATCAGGCTGGGTTTAACTGGACAGAGAATCTGATCTGTTAGGTTTTCTGCTGGTGGGTTATGTTAAAATTACCCTCTGGGTTTCGAATAGTGCATCTGGAAAAATGTCCTTTAAACAATGAAAGATAGCTTGGCATTCCAGTGGTTGTATGCACTCACTGCACCTGCAAAATCTCTATTCATTTAAGCTCAGCAGGAGCCATTGCCAAGTCAGGCTGGTGGATTCAATTCTTTTCAAAGGAGTCAGTCTTTTATAGAAACTGAGAGAGAGCTGTGAAAGCAGGAGGTTGTCAGGCAGCAACGTGCTGTTAGAGAGTTGATGAGATATGAGATTGCAGGGAGAGAAATCTCTGCACTCTGCTGCAGGACATGATGTTGAGCAGTTATTTGTTCTAAGTAAGACACTCCAAAGAATTGAGTTCATTAGTTTTAAATCATTGCGCTTAGTTCAATCAGTAAACTTATCTAAGTGAATCTGATCATCATTGAATCCCTGTATGTTCATCTTGCTGTGGAATGAAGCAGTTTTATTACTCATATCAGGTCTCACCAAGTGATTACTTGGCAGACAGTTGGAGAGATTGAAGAAATAGTCACACTAAAGGCACGAGTATCCAGTTCAGATCACAAGGGGATGCTATTGTTACAAAATCTTTTAGAAGGGAATTAAAAGGTTTAGAAAGGTATCCCTTTGGGACCTGTCCACAGCCTTCGACTTGCTGACCGTACTATCCTCTTCCAATGCTTCTTCACTGACATCCACCTAAATTGGGACTAATCTCACCTGGTTCCATTCATACCTATCTAATTATTGCCAGAAAATAAGGGTGTCACTTCCTGCTCTCACACTGTTACTTTGCTTTCCTGCAAGGATTTATTTCCTCCTATTTCTGATCTATTTGCTGCCTCTAATTGTGATATCTGAAAACACAGCATCAGTTTCCACCATGTACGCTGATGACACCCACCTCGACCTCACTGTCTCTTCTTTTGATCGTTCCACCTTCTCTAAGTTGGCAAACTACTTATTCAATAAAAAGTACTGACTGCCCGAATATCGCAAACCATTTTAAAAAATTCATTCATTTTTATGACATGTGGGCATTCCTGACTAGACTAGCATTTATATTGTCCATCCCGAATTGCCCTTGAGAAAGTAGTGGAGAGCTGCCTTCTTGGACTGCTGCAGTCCATGTGGTGTAGGTACACCCACAGTGTTGCTAGGGAGGGAATTCCAGGATTTTGACTCAGCGACAGTGAAGGAATGGCGATATATTTCCAAGTCAGGATGATGAGCAACTTGGAGGGGAACTTCCAGGAGGTGGTGTTCCCATGTGTCTACAGCCCTTGTCATTCTAGATAATAAGATAATGGTTGTTGGTTTGTAAGGGGCTGACATTTTATTCTGTTTAACGTGATATATATAAATATTTATATATATTATATATATATATATATGTATATATAACGCATTGTTATTTTTGCTCAGAATAAGTGGGAGAGTGCAAGAATAACCTGGGTGGAGGTGATATTAATTTGCCACAACTGATGTAAATAGATGCTAATAGTTAAGATGCCCTCTTTGTTCCTCCATTGCAGCTGTTCCCCATTTTGAAAAGGTCCTACCAACTATGCAGCCAAAGAGGTTACAGACCTCTTTAAATATGTAAATTACACTGTCCCTATGATATTAACAGCCATTTTTGGAGAGAACTGATGGTAATGTATGCTGTGCATTCTCCAATCAGTTCCATCCAATCAGGCTGATAAAGAAATGAGGTCCAGCAAATGTAAGCTTAAAGTTATAGATGCTGTACCAGTGAAGAAAAGTGTTTCTCAGGGTCTTGTAAAAAAAATAATCAGCCTCTGCCATCCCAGAACTTTCACTGCCCCTACTGCCACCACCAACGTACCTCTGCCAGCACTTAGCTTAGTGCTGGTTGGGGCTGTCCAATGTGGACCTGCTATAATCCCGAATGCCCATTGCTCAGCATCTCAATGTCAATGAGATCAGGGCCTTCATTTTTCAGAATGTGGGGAAGAGTCAGCGGGGAACACATCCCAGCTGATGCTGGTTTCCCCTCAGCCAATTTACACTCAAATGAGTGTTGATTAGCAGTAGACTGGACTTATACCCCGTACGTGGGAGGAAGTCTTCTATTGGAGAGCTCTCATAATCCATGCAGAAACAGCCTGCAGTGGTCGTAAAAGAAACTGCATGGAGCTGCCTCAGACTAAGTCCGGGAACAGGAGACCCACGTCAGTGTATGGGGTCCAACACAATGGAATTGGCCAGCAGCTCCCGTGGGGGGGACTTCTTCCCCAGTGAAGGTGCACACATTGGTGCTGTTTAGCCTGCCCACAACACTTTATGGCTGGAGTGGAGTGGGCCTGCGTTGAGCAAGTCAGCTCCATGGCTATTTTACTTCCAGGGGGCCATCATGTTCAGCCCTTTGTTTTACAGGATTTCACTTTCTATCTTCTCTGCAATGGGTCTTGAGGTCTGCCCACAGTCGATATTGTGTGAGTTGGCATGGTAGGTGCAAAGGCAAATAATGATGAGTAGAGAGGCATGTGTTGGTATGAGTTGGCACTAGGTTGGCAGAGGGGCTAGAAAGAAGCATGGGGTGGATATAGGGACACAGGTTGGCATGGAAGGTATGAGGGACTATGGGGGTTGGGTACAGGGGAATAGGTTGGCATGGAGGTTATGAGGCTCTTGCGAGGTGAGTATAGGGCATGAGGTAGCACGAGTTGACATAGATGGTGCATGGGGACTGTGTGGGAGCTGAGGGGTTTGAGGGGAGAGGACTGAATGGAGGTTTTATGGTTATTGTAAATTTTACACACAGTACTGGAGCCCCAAGGCAGATCTTCCACACAGCCCACCTCCACATCCAGTATCCTCCTCACCAGTTTTGCAGTCTAAGTCATTTTTAAAAATTGCGGAGCCGGGAAATCTCCTGACTCTGCACACTGACTCGCAGACGGAAATCCAGGCCGTAGATCTGATGGTAAAATGGCCAATACCTGAGTTGTAACATTCTAGGATTCTTATTGCTCCCAGTTTACTTGAGCAATAAATGTCATTTGGCAAAAAAAACTATTGTAGACATAAACAGGAGAACTGAAATAGGAAGCACTTAAAAATTATCTCGAGCAATTGGTCCCAAAAATTCACAAGGCACGATTCAAGTGTTTGCCTCTAGATTGGACCCTTAGTGTATTCCAGGACTGACTATGCTTGTGGTTCTGGGGTCAGAGGGACAGCACCTAATTTGTATGGGGTTGGCAGGCATGAGTAGTTCTATGGGCTTCATTTTACATGCCCCCACTTTGGGTGAGGGGTACATGAAATAGGGTGTTTGGGTGAGGGGTACATGAAATAGGGTGGGTGTCCACCACCTTCCCACAGACCCCAAGTTCACCCTCATCATAAACAGGGGTGCAGAACACCAACCATATTTAAGTAAATAATTAAGGACCAATTAGGGTTGTTACCAAACCAACTGACCCTGATAATATGCTGCCCACTCTATAAAACAGTTGGTGTGGGCAGTCAGGTGGCAGCAGGCGGCCTGATTTTTTTTACAAAGTTCTTCAAAGGGTAGGATGAAGGGGGCTTTGAGCTTTGGGGGCTATCCTTTGCCAATCATGGGATGGCCACCCCAAGCTGGAAACCCCCTTTCCTTCCTAGCTGCTTGCAGCCCTATGCCCACCCCTCCACCACATCTCTGTCCCCCTCCCTGCCAAAGACCCTGGACTTTACCAGTTCCATTGATCCTTGGGCATTCTCCTGCTTCCTCATTGCAGTCCCGGGAGTAGCCACTGACATGCTGTTGGCATTGCTGGACCTGATATAGGGCAATCGGATTGTCCAAGAACCCCAGTGTGGGGCAGAAGTCCCATTTGATCCATGTTTAGCCCGCCTGGAGCACTTTATTCCTGTAGGATGGATTCACTTGGAGCAGTTCCATACTGACTTTGATTCTGGGAGGGGGAGGCATGCGTCACACTTCTCCACCCAACCATACTATTCAGCCCTCCAGGTCATCTCAAAGAACAAAGAACAAAGAAAATTACAGCACAGGAACAGGCCCTTCAGCCTCCAAGCCTGCACCGACCATGCTGCCCGACTTAACTGAAACCCCCTACCCTTCCGGGGACCATATCCCTGTATTCCCATCCTATTCATGTATTTGTCAAGACGCCCCTTAAAAGACACTACAGTATCCGCTTCCACTACCTCCCCCGGCAAGGAGTTCCAGGCACCCACCAAACTCTGTGTAAAAAATCTGCCTCGTACATCTCCTTTAAACCTTGCCCCTCGCACCTTAAACCTGTGCCCCCTAGTAATTGACTCTTCCACCCTGGGAAAAAGCTTCTGACTATCCACTCTGTCCATGCCTCTCATAATCTTGTAGACTTCTATCAGGTCGCCCCTCAACCTCCGTCATTCCAGTGAGAACAAACCAAGTTTCTCCAACCTCTCCTCATAGCTAATGTCCTCCATGCTAGGCAACATCCTGGTAAATCTTTTCTGCACCCTCTCCAAAGCCTCCACATCCTTCTGGTAGTGTGGCGACCAGAATTGAACACTATATTCCAAGTGTGGCCTAACTAAGGTTCTATAAAGCTGCCACATGACTTGCCAATTTTCAACTCAATGCCCCAGCCAATGAAGGCACGCATGCCATATGCCTTCTTGACTACCTTCTCCACCTGCATTGCCACTTTCAGTGACCTGTATACCTGTACACCCAGATCTCTTTGCCTATCAAGACTCTTAAGGGTTCTGCCATTTACTGTATATTTCCTATTTGTATTAGACCTTCCAAAATGCATTACCTCACATTTGTCCGGATTAAACTCCATCTGCCATCTCTCCGCCCAAGTCTCCAACTGATCTATATCCTGCTGTATCCTCTGATGGTCCTCATCGCTATACGCAAATCCACCAACCTTTGTGTCGTCCGCAAACTTATTAATCAAACCAGTTATATTTTCCTCCAAATCATTTATATATATTACAAATAGCAAAGATCCCAGAACTGATCCCTGAGGAACGCCACTTGTCACAGCCCTCCATTCAGAAACGCACCCTTTCATTGCTACCCTCTGTCTTCTTTGACCGATGATGTAGAGATGCTGGCGTTGGACTGGGGTAAGCACAGTAAGAAGTCTCACAACACCAGGTTAAAGTCCAACGGGTTTATTTGGTAGCACAAGCCACAAGCTTTCGGAGCACTGCTCCTTCATCAGGCGAGTGGGAGTACTGTTCACAAACAGGGCATATGAAGACACAAACTCAATTTACAAAATAATGGTTGGAATGTGAGTCTTTACAGGTAATCAAGTCTTAAAGGTATAGACAATGTGAGTTGAGAGAGGGTTAAGCAC
The DNA here is from genome assembly GCF_964213995.1 of Mustelus asterias. Lineage (NCBI taxonomy): Eukaryota > Metazoa > Chordata > Chondrichthyes > Carcharhiniformes > Triakidae > Mustelus > Mustelus asterias. The sequence continues at coordinate 79,398,302 of NC_135801.1, read as the reverse complement.
AGGTTAAAGAGATGTGTATTGTCTCCAGCCAGGACAGTTAGTGAGATTTTGCAAGCCCAGGCAAACCTGCAAGCAGGTTACAGATGGTGTGACATGAACCGAAAATCCCGGTTGAGGCTGTCCTCATGTGTGCGGAACTTGGCTATCAGTTTCTGCTCAGCAATTCTGCGTTGTCGTGTGTCGTGAAGGCCGCCTTGGAGAACGCTTACCCGAAGATCAGAGGCTGAATGCCCATGACTGCTGAAGTGTTCCCCAACAGGAAGAGAACACTCCTGCCTGGTGATTGTTGAGCGGTGTTCATTCATCCGTTGTCATAGCGACTGCATGGTCTCCCCAATGTATCATGCCTTGGGACATCCTTTCCTGCAGCGTATCAGGTAGACAACGTTGGCCGAGTTGCAAGAGTATGTGCCGTGTACCTGGTGGATGGTGTTCTCACGTGAGATGATGGCATCCATGTCGATGATCCGGCACGTCTTGCAGAGGTTGCTGTGGCAGGGTTGTGTGGAGTCGTGGTCACTGTTCTCCTGAAGGCTGGGTAGTTTGCTGCGGATAATTGTCTATTTGAGGTTGTGCAGTTGTTTGAAGGCAAACAACCTTCAAACAACCGCACAACCTCAAACGGACCATTAGCCAAGTTCCGCACACATGAGGACGGCCTCAACCGGGATCTTGGGTTCATGTCACATTATTTGTAACCCCCACGACGTGCCTGGGCTTGCAAAATCTCACTAACTGTCCTGGCTGGAGCCAATACACATCTCTTTAACCTGTGCTTAACCCTCCCTCCACTCACACCTTTAAGACTTGATTACCTGTAAAGACTCGCATTCCAACCTTTATTTTGTAAATTGAGTTTGTGTCTTTATATGCCCTTTTTGTGAACAGAACTCCTATTCACCTGCTGAAGGAGCAGCCCTCCGAAAGCTTGTAGCTTGTGCTACCAAATAAGCCTGTTGGACTTTAACCTGTTGGACTTTAACCTGGTGTTGTGAGACTTCTTACTGTTCTTTGACTGAGCCAGTTTTGTATCCAACTTGCCAGCTCACCTCTGATCGCATGCGACTTCACCTTGCTGGCATTTATCATGTACTGTGATGAGCTGGCAAAAAAAGCACGACAAAGTCTAACCTGAAACAAATCAGAAAATACTGAAAATTCACAACAAGTGAACATAGTCAATCCTGCTGATTGTTTGATTTCTCCTTTAATTAGCAAATGCATTTTAGGGGCAAATTGGTTAATATATGAGGAACAAAGGAATAGAAGGGTATGCTGAGAGGTTAGATGAAATATGGTGGTTGGAGCTTCTTCAATCTCTTCATATAATTTACATCCTTCATCCATGGTATCATCTTGGTAAATCTCACCTGTACCCTCGCCAAAGTCTTAACAAATTTTCTGAGGTGTGCTCCCCAGAATTGTACAGTGATTTGTAAAGATTTATCATAGAAACTAAAGGCAGGAGTAGGCCATTGGGCCCTTCAAGCCTGCTCCGCCATTCATTTTGATCATGTCTGATCATCGAATTTAATATCCTGACACCCCTTTCCTCTCATATCCCGTGATCCCTTTAGCTCCTGCAGCTATATCTAATTTCTTTTTTTTGAAATCAGACAACATCATAGAACTTTTTTCTTGTTTTACAAATTCACGGAGGTATCCCATGCACTTTCCTTATCAACTTGCTCTGCCACCTTCAAAGGTTTGTGAATGCACTCCCAGGTCTCTCTGCTCTGGCAGCCTTCTCAAAATAGCACTATTTTGATCAAATTGCCTCTCCCTGATGTTTGTTCCAAAACCCGTCACTTCACACTCCCCTGCATTAAACTGCCATGTGTCTGTCTTCAGTCTTTTTATGTCCTCCTGAAGTCTGCTACCACCCTGGTCACTATTTATTAAAGTCTAGACCATTCATACATGACAAGAAAAGGCAACTATCCCATTGCATACACCCTCCAGTCAGAAAAACATCAGTTGTCTACTACGCTACGCCTCCTGTCATTTAGCTAATTTTTTTGCACTGTTCCTATGATACCATGTGCTTCTACTTCCAAAATCAGTCTGCGATGCGGTACTTTATCAAATGCTTTTTGAGAGTCCACATATATAAACAAGATTTACTACTATGGGCTGGACTTCCTACACAACCTGCCGTGTGTTTCACAGGCGGCTTGCCATCAGCCGACAGCAGCATCTTCTGGTCCCGTCATCATTAATGGGTTTTCCCATTGAATGCACCCCTTGCCACTGGGAAACCTGCGGCAGGGGTGTGCTGTCGGCAGGACTGGCGTGAACAGCCAGGAAATTCCCGCCATTGCTTTCATTTACACTCTCTGCTACTTCATAAAGAACACAATCAGGTTAAGCAGAATTAGCCTTTAGTGAATCAATGCATTGATTCCTCATTACCCTATGTTTCTCGATGTGAGAATTAATTTTGTCATAGGATCATAATTGTCTCTATAAGTTTTTCCACCATTGACAATAGACGAATTGGCCTGCAGTTACCAGATTTATCCCCCTCCATTTTTTGAACAGTGATGTACACCATTCCTCTGGCATCACTTCCGTACTGAAGAAGAATGAAAAGATTGTGTCAGAGCTTCACATAAGCTCCACCCTTACTGCTTTTCATATCCTGTGATGTATCTCAACTAGACCCAATGGTTTGTTAACTTTGAATAATGCCAATTTACTTTTGGGCTTTGATTTTCCAGCCCTTTTGCCTGGCAGGATCTTCTGGTCCTGCTGATGGCGACCCTCCTGTGGCGGCTCCCTTGGTGGCGGAGGGTGTGAACTATGGAAAAAGCCGTCGTCATCGGTGGGATCGGAAGAAATCTTGCCCTCTATTTTATATCCGATCCAATATTTACTCCCGCCTACTGTCCTGCAATATAACTTCATGCTCTTCTTTTGAGAAGTTGCCATTCAATACCTCAGTCAAGCCCTTTGTCTTCCCAGGAAGATTTTCATTTTTTATAACTTATCAGCTTCATCATTCCATTAACTATCCTTTCATGTTCTATATTTTGCTTTGGGAGTATATCTAAAGATATGCCTGAGTTACGCTGGGCCCAGTGGAAACCACATTTGCTGAAAACAGACAAGTGTTACATGCATCGTCTTCCTAAGGCCTTAAAGAACTCAAGGATACAGAGGGATACAAAAGGGAATCAACTACATTACAGTGCATAACATGGATTCTCTCTGGGGAGATGCATTGGTAGGTAAGTCTCCTGACCAATATCAGCTGCCTGATAGAAGTAGGAAGTTAAAGAAGAACATAGGTGGCACAATTGCTTTTTGGTCCAGTAAGGGCATCTGTGTCCCCCAACTGAAACAGCACAGCTCCCCTTTGGTTTTCCTATACTTTCTTGGACTGGTCACTTTGGTTACATTGCTACAGGTGAATGCAGTTAACCCCAAATGATCTGCTACCTAATTGTTCAATTCCCATGGCTATTTTCTGCTGCTCCATTCAGTTTTTGAATTTCCATCACCTTTTGCTGGACTAGGTTAGACCATTTCAGGCTCCTGTTGCTGCTTCCAAATTTGTATACGTCTTATTGCTCTCCATTAGTACTTTTGATTTACCTGGTAATCTCCTCTGGCTTCATGATCATTACTGCTCAGGATCCCTCAAGATTCATTCCTAATCCTTGATGCTCTTTTGCTGGAACACTGGTTCTATTGATTTGCATGTTTAGTGTCTTAGACCCTGCTGAACCCCTTAGTAAACACCTACTGGTTTCTCGCCGGCTGAACCAGACTGCATACAAACTTGATGTCTTGTATTCCACTGATTTTCACCTCCGTAACCTAGTCCTTCACCATTGAGAAAATAATCAATTTGATTTTCTTGTATGCAAAATCCATACAGTTGCCCACATTGGGCAAAATTGTAGAAGATAAAGCCCAATCATTTAATCTGTCTATGTTCGTTTGTCACTTCCTACTTCCATCAGACAACTGAAATTGGTCAGGAGACTTACCTTTTCTCCCTTCCTACAGTCTTTAATTTTAACTTGCTCTCTGAAGCTGGCAATGTCTCACTGAGGACATGCAAATGAGGCTCAGTAAAAGCACCCATGTCTTACACTGCTAGGATCAGGGCGGTGGGGGCGCAAAGGCAAATTACACTGGATTATTGATCACCTTGGCCCTTGTCTGTCTAATTCCAACTCCATGTTAAAATCAGGGTTTTTTTTTGTAGTTTCACAAATATATATTATGGTAACACGTTCATTGAGATTACACTTTTTGCTTGGTACATCTTACCACTTGGAGAAAGAAATTTATACAAATGGGATTTTCTGACTTTGCACAACCAGTGGGTTGCCTTGCCTGCTGAACTTGTATATTTAGATTCTGGTGTGTCCTGACCATTACTGCTGACTGAGTGTACTGGAAAGTCTGAAATGCTCAGCTTGAATTTCTGATCATTAGGGTTTGCACTGTGTGCTGGAATTTCCAATACGTGCTTTCAGTGGGTGAGACTCCCGCCAGCAGGGCAACGTTGGTAAATTACCTCCGTAAGGAAAACAACCATAATACTGGAAGAAGTGTGAACTGTCAGAATGCTTGTGCAGAGTACAGAAGTGTGGTTCATTCCAAACCCCTGACATTATGTACATTTAGAAAGAGTTTTGTACCTATTTCCAGCATAAATATCAGTCACTGGTGGTGCTATGCAGGTGTGTATAAGAAACTAAACCTGGACTTTCCAGCCAAATATTGGAAAGTTAGTTCGGAACACATGACTGTAAACTCAATAATACAAATTTCTTTCCACTTAAATAAATGGAGGAAAACTGGGCAGATTTCTTCAAAGGCACAGTATGTGCTGCAACTCGTCCAATACTTCAATATCATACTGCATCCAACTGTTCCAGCATACCTTGGGCACCGACTTGAGAAAATCTTGCTTCTCGCAACATCACAAAGATTAGATCAAGTTATGTTCACTGTAACTCTTTTTTTTGTAAGGTGACAATAAAATCCCACTTGTTTCAAGACATAAAACCTTGTTCTATGCTATGAAACAGATTTTTATTGTCCACCAAAAATTAACAAAAACACAAAAAAAATTGGCGGAGAAAGATTACATACGTTGGAGAGATGTTGAAAAAGGAAGTTTCCCAATTTTGAATTGTTCTGAGGGTGACATAATAATCATATTTAAACAATTACATTGCAAGTCAGCCACATCTCTGTTGGTAGCATTTCTCTTACTCAGTTTCACCACTTGAGGCCTTTAGCACAAAAATTAACTCTGCTATTTCAGTGCAGTACTCTGGGAGTGCTGCATTGTCTTTCAGATGAGAAGTTAAACTGGAGCTCTGAATCTGCCTCTCAAGCAGAGGTAAAAGATTATGACACCACTTCAAAGAGCAGGAAGGTTATGGGATGGTAGTGCCTCACAACACGATCGAGGGTTTCATTAATGTGAAGGCAGGACTTTGTCGCCACAAGGACTGTGCAGTGGGTACTCCTACCAATACTGTTGTGGACAGATGCATCTGTGACAGGTAGATTGATGAGGACGAGTCAAGTAGGATTTTCCCTCTTGTTAGTTCCCTCACCATCTGCTGCAGAGCCAGCTATGTCCTTTACAACTCAGTTAGCAGTCAATATGGTGCTACCAAGCCACTCCTACTGATGGACATTGAAATCCCCCACCCAGAGTACATCCTGTCCCCTAGCCACTCTCAGTGCTTTCTCTTAGTGGTGTTCAACTTTGATTCATCAACGAAGGGGTAGTCAACAGGCTGTTTCCTTATACATGTTTGACCTGATGCCATGAGATTTCATGGGACCCTGAATTGATTTTCTCCCAGTGCAACACCCTCCTGACTGTGTACCACTGTGCTGCCACCTCTGGTCTCTCTGTTCTATTAGTGAGATAGAACATAACAAGGATGGTGTTGGTGGTGTTTGGGATATTGCAAGGCACAATACGCTGATTATGACTATGTCAGCCCGTTGCTTGACTATTCTGTGAGAGAACTCTCCCAATTTTGGCACCAGTTCCCAATTAATAAGGAGGACTTTGCAGGGTCGACTGACTGAGTTTGTCATTGCCGATTCCATTGCCTAGGTGATCCGTATGATTTCATTCCTTTTTGTAGTCTTCACAGTGGTTTGATGCAACTTTGTGGCGCCTAAGCCATTTCAGAGGGCATGTTGCTGTGGCTCGACAGTCACTTGTAGGCCAGACCAGGTTCGGACAACAGATTTCCTTTTCTACAGAAAGTTAATGAATCGACAATTGTTTCACGGTCACTATTATTGAGACTGCTTTTTAATTCAAGATTTATTAACTGAATTTAAATTCCACCAGCTGAGATTCAAATGCTGTCTCTACAGCATTAGCCTATCCTCTGGATTAATAGTCTGATAACAATACCACTGCACCACCGTTTCCCCCATCCTGTAATGGACAGCTCATTAGAACATCCTGCTTATTGGGCTTCCAGAGATATACAATAGAGTTTTCCTCAGTGAAATATGAAAAGCACACATTTGTGGGGAAAATTTGAACTTTAATTTTTTTTTGGGCAACGTCACTGTTACATTGTCAAATACTGGGAAACAAGCTTGTGGGGTGTGAATGGTTTAATTTAATTGGAGACAGATAGACTACTAAGGTCAAACATCAATAAAAGAGGTGTGAAGGCAAATGGTTTGGAATGGTAATGAAAGAGAATGAGAAGGACTTGAATAAAAATTTACATAAGGCAAATAAAAGAAGTGGTTTAAAGTTGGCTGTTGTATTTCAAAATTAACATATACAATTAGAAGATTGTAAATAGATGATGACAAAATACTATCAGTTTACATTTAAAATATAGCAGTCATAAAGTAAAAGAAGGAATTGATCAATTCTGGGAAAAGTATTGTAGAAAACAATAAGATTTTAAGATCATAGGGGCAAACTGATTTAAGGACATATTGAAGACTGAGGGGTGGTGACTGTGAGACAAACAAAACATGTGTATTGAAGACAGACTTATGAAGTAGTTTGTTGTTTGCAGAGAGCACCTTAAGAGCAGCAGGACTTTGTGTGGTAATGTTACTGGAATTTGATATAGATTAAAAATTTATGAGGACTGTTGCTATTGAAAGGGGGTTTAGCTCTGAGTTTATTCAAGCCAAGATCCTTTAGAAAATGTTGAAAAGTACTGATAACTATGTAAAGGTGTTCTTGTATTTTAAGTGTTATTTTCTTTTTTCTAATAAATGTTCAACTTTAATTGATAAAATCATCACAATTGGTCTGAGAGTTACTTCTTGACTCCAGATAACTCCTCATTATACACAAATTGCAAAATAATTTTGGCAGCTGATTCAAGTTTCCCTTTGGGATTTGGGCAGCCTGGTACTTACCATCTACTGTGCTATAACACATAGACTAGCCTATTATTATGGGAGCTGTCCTTCCCCAACACCATCTTTTGAAGGAATACTTCTTCAAATACTACAGCAAATGTCGGATCAATTGTTATGCAGTTGCTTTTCTCTTAAAACTAATGTTTACCGTATTCAGCTAAATGGGACTTGTGTTTTGACGCTACAGATGGAATAGGAATAGGCCAGATTTTGCTACAGCAGGGAATCTAATGGTATCTGTCATTAATTAGACTTGATGTGGAGATGCCGGCGTTGGACTGGGGTGAACAAGTAAACACAAGTAAGTGTTGTGAGACTTCTTACATTAATTAGACTTGCCATGCACTCTTTAGCTTAAAAATGCTTTGCCCACAAAGTTGCTGAGCTTGAAAGCTGGCAATGGTGCAGCAAAGGAAACACAGCATCTGGCACCTGAGTAAACAGAGCAACTAACAGGGTATCTCTTTAACCAATCAGAATGAAAGATTGAGAAATAAACAGTGAAAGGAGTGAGAATGAGGCTGAACAAAAGAGGGCTAATGGTACAAGAGAAATAAAGGCCTCGGTATTACTGCACCGGGGCGGAAGGAAGGTGCAGGGGTGGGGGTGTGATCCAGCAAAACCACAGGAAGCCCAGTTAGATTGGCTCCTTGGCCCGTTGCCATGATCATGCCAGCAGGACTTTTTACCCACAGCGGGACTAGATGTGGAGAAGCTGCCTGCTCCAAGAAGGTGACAGCCAATTTTAGATAGTTAAAAGCCCAATTAGGGGTCATTTTACTGATATTGGGGTGTGAGGTGACTCTGTGAAGTGTGGGCTGTCAGCTAACTGCAGGTGGTTTCCCTGACTCTGTCTGGGGCAAGGTTCCATGGGTCAAAGAAGGGGTAGTGGACAGAAAAAGCAGCACCTGCATCCCTGACAAACTCACCAGTGGGATTTGTCCCTTCGCCCTGTGATTTTTAAAAAAATTACCAGGTCCTCTGCATTTCTCAACAGCTGGCACTGCTGAGGCTTCTGAATTGCTGGTTCTATGATTGGGCCAATAGCATCAGGAGCCCAACAATCATCCTTAATTGGATGACAGGCCCAAAGGCGGCAGAATAGAAAACTGTCTGTGGTTAAAATTGCTGAACAGGTTCCGACGCCCCTCAAAAAATTTTGCCCAAAGAGAGGAAAATAAATACTGGAGTAAGAGAAAAGGGAGACAACGACAAAAAGAATAATTACAAAAAATAAAATTAACTTCAAAATTTGACATTTTTAAAATCTCCCCTAAAAATTACTATCTGAAGGATTGAGACTTCACTTGGGTAAAAATTAACTTTCATTGCTAAAGAGGTTGATTGGCAGTAATTAACAATTGTCATGTTGTTAAAAGGATACATATGCTCAATTATTAGTGCTGAATATCTGTGGAGGGATCAGTTTGTATCTATCACGCAAATCCAGAAACTTTATGACAAGGCATGTCAGTGGCGAAATGGAGAACACTACAATTAGGATAGCAACTCTTGGATATTCATATTTAACCACACATCACACAACTGCTTCTTGCCTGACGTTGCTGTTCAATTTGTATTAGCATTATTTTTGACAACAAATTCTGTCTCTTTATTAAGCTGCACCACATACTGCAGGGATGAAAATTGAAACAGTCATTTCCCCACACAGAGGAAGGCTGAGGATCCCCTAGTTACTCTGATAAATCACATCAGAATTATAAAACCGCACAGCACAGATCCAGGACCATATCTGTCACCTTAAAAGGTGTAAAGTGGATAACAAGAATCAGTCCAATTCCACTCGAAGTGACACTTACAAAAACTGAATTATCATCTGGTCTCCCCTTTTCTATTCAAAAGTTTGCAAGGATAGAATGATCATCAGAAGAATGATGTCAGAGTAGTGGGCTGACTGTTATGCCCTCTGCCATGGTAAGTTTGGTGGTGGGGGTCATGTAATCAGGAGGAAGAGTGGGGATCCCAACACCTTCCCATCTCCACCCAATTAAGTCTGCAGCAGGAAGGCCTGTGTATGGGCTTTGCACCCTGCTGCTAATTGAGGCCATTAGATAATGAACTAATGTCCACTTCAGGCTCTCATCATGGTATTAACCCAGTGGCGGGAGGGGACTTGCCATACAGGGAGCATGACAAGCAAATATTGGTGTGTTTGCTTGTGGGTTCTCAGAGGTAGAGTCTCTCTTATCCAAATGCATTGAGGTATCTGGCATTGGGGAAACCAACCTTCTACTTTTGCTGCTGACGCCCTCCTCCATCCCCCGCAACCTCCAGACCATGGCCCTTTCCTGCCATCACTCACCTGTGCCTGGTTCCCGCCTCGATCTAAGGCATTGTTGAATGTAATACCAGCAGGAGCCACCAACTTCTTGATGGTGCTGCTGAATACAGAAGAACTGCCAGCCTTTGATTGGCTGACAGCTCTCAATGCGTGGGATTTCTGCTCCTGTGGCCTTGATTCTCGGGTAGGTACACCACTGGCTGTCAAGTGCCTGATTGGCACAAAATGCACCAGGGCTTCTTGAAATGAGGCGGGAGGTAGGAGGCTTGTTGGCTCCCCAGCTGGTGACCAAGACCCCATTGCCTCCACAAGATTCTATCCAATGTGCTCCTCTCCCTCTCTAACTTTTATCATTGATGTTGAACCATCCAACTTGGTGGGAGAAATTCAATTTTGGAGGCAGGAAATTGCTGTTGGTGCACAGTTGGGGATAAGCTGCTCCAGGTTTTTGGACAAGTTCTCACTGGCCCTGTCGACCACCAGTATCACTATAGCTACATGTGTAAAAACACAATGTTCTGGCAGCATAGCACGGGGTTTAATTGAACATCGAAATGTTTACTATGCAGAGCAGCAGTTGAAGGGATTAAGCAGCCAGGTAACTTTCTGCTTTCACTGCAGAATAGAGTTTGGGAAAGCAAAGATGTTACGATTTGATGTTTAAACACAGATGATGTTAATTCATGAAGTTTGGGAAAAGAAGGTGTTCTGTTTGGAACTGAAAAAACTCTCCTGAAGTAAGCAGTTGGCTCTGCAGAAACGATGTGCATACACATCAAGAACATGCTTATTCCCTCAAGAAGGCTGTTAAGATAAGACCAAAATACAGGTTTATATGCCCAGTATATGCACAAGTAGTTATTCCACACTGTGTACTTATTTTATTTGAATCATCTTAAAAAGTAATAGAAGCAATATCCTGTGTCTTCCTGCCACAAGACAAAATTTACTGAACATTCACTGACTATTTTCTGTATTAAGCTGCTATAAGAGTTCTCTGCAACATTGCAAAAATACACGCAGCAACTTTTAATTCAAATTTTAGTCATCCAGAAATCTTAAAGTGGCATGACAAAAGGAATCTTTGTAAGTCAACCTAGCTCTATAACGTATGTCTATTTAGCATTAGACAGCAAGGACAGCTGCATGTGCTATGTAAACTAGCAATATCTCAATATCTTTGTGCAGGACAAAACGATACATAGCAGAGGGGATCCAACAAAGAACAAAGAACAGTACAACACAGGAAACAGGCCCTTCGGCCCTCCAAGCCTGTGCCGCTCCTTGGTCCAACTAGACCATTCGTTTGTATCCCTCCATTTCCAGACTGCTCATGTGACTATCCAGGTAAGTCTTAAACGATGTCAGCGTGTCTGCCTCCACCACCCTACTTGGCAGCGCATTCCAGGCCCCCACCACACTCTGTGTGAAAAACGTCCCTCTGATATCTGAGTTATACCTCGGCCCTCTCACCTTGAGCCCGTAACCCCTCGTGATCGTCACCTCCGACCTGGGAAAAAGCTTCCCACTGTTCACCCTATCTATACCCTTCATAATTTTGTACACCTCTATTAGGTCTCCCCTCAATCTCCGTCTTTCCAGTGAGAACAAGCCCAGTTTACCCAATCTCTCCTCATAGCTAAGATCCTCCATACCAGGCAACATCCTGGTAAACCTTCTCTGCACTCTCTCTAAAGCCTCCACGTCCTTCTGGTAGTGCAGCGACCAGAACTGGACGCAGTACTCCAAATGTGGCCTAACCAGCATTCTATACAGCTGCAATATCAGACTCCAACTTTTATACTCTATACCCCGTCCTATAAAGGCAAGCATACCATATGCCTTCTTCACCACCTTCTCCACCTGTGCTGCCACCTTCAAGGATTTGTGGACTTGCACACCTTGGTCTCTGTGTTTCTATACTCTTGATGGCTCTGCCATTTATTGTATAACTCCCCCCTACATTATTCTTCCAAAATGCATCACTTCGCATTTATCTGGATTAAATTCCATCTGCCATTTCTTCGCCCAATTTTCCAGCCTATCTATATCCTGCTGTATTGTCCGACAATGTTCATCGCTATCCGCAAGTCCAGCCATCTTCGTGTCATCTGCAAACTTGCTGATAACACCAGTTACACCTTCTTCCAAATCATTTATATATATCACAAATAGCAGAGGTCCCAGTACAGAGCCCTGCGGAACACCACTGGTCATGATGTGGAGATGCCGGCGTTGGACTGGGGTAAACACAGTAAGAAGTTTAACAACACCAGGTTAAAGTCCAACAGGTTTATTTGGTAGCAAAAGCCACACAAGCTTTCGAGGCTCTGAGCCCCTTCTTCAGGTGAGTGGGAATTCTGTTCACAAACAGAACTTATAAGACACAGACTCAATTTACATGAATAATGGTTGGAATGCGAATACTTACAACTAATCCAGTCTTTAAGAAACAAAACAATGGGTTGGAATGCGAATACTTACAACTAATCCAGTCTTTAAGAAACAAAACAATGGGTGAAACTTGATGTCTGTGTCGATATGCGCGATCTTCTTGGCGATCCTCTCCACTTGGAGCCGGCAGTTTGCGGTGTCTATGGTAGTCATGATATTCGGGTAAGCGTTCTCCAAGGCGGCCTTCGCGACACACGACAGCGCAGAGTCGCGGAGCAGAAACTGATAGCCAGGTTCCGCACACACAAGGACGGCCTCAACCGGGATATTGGGTTTATGTCACACTATTTCACATAAATATTTCTGCTTTTTTCCTCCTGAGTCTTTATCATGCGATCCTAGAATCAGAATTTATGTCACACTATTTGTAACTCCCACAGTTGCGTGGACCTGCAGAGTTTCACTGGCTGTCTTGTCTGGAGACAATACACATCTTTTTAACCTGTCTTGATGCTCTCTCCACTCCCATTGTTTTGTTTCTTAAAGACTGGATTAGTTGTAAGTATTCGCATTCCAACCATTATTCATGTAAATTGAGTCTGTGTCTTATAAGTTCTGTTTGTGAACAGAATTCCCACTCACCTGAAGAAGGGGCTCAGAGCCTCGAAAGCTTGTGTGGCTTTTGCTACCAAATAAACCTGTTGGACTTTAACCTGGTGTTGTTAAACTTCTTACTGTGAACACCACTGGTCACAGACCTCCAGCCGGAAAAAGACCCTTCGACTGCTACCCTATGTCTCCTGTGGCCAAGCCAGTTTTCTACCCATCTAGCCACCTCTCCTTGTATCCCATGAGCCTTAACCTTCTTAACCAACCTGCCATGAGGGACTTTGTCAAATGCCTTACTGAAATCCATATAGACGACATCCACGGCCCTTCCTTCGTCAACCGTTTTTGTCACTTCCTCAAAAAACTCCACCAAATTTGTAAGGCACGACCGCCCTCTTACAAAACCATGCTGTCTGTCACTAATGAGATTGTTCCGTTCTAAATGCGCATACATCCTGTCTCTAAGAATCCTCTCCAACAACTTCCCCACCACGGACGTCAAGCTCACTGACCTATCATTACCACAGGTATCTCTAACCAATATCAATGAGCCAGACCATCCTGAACATGTTTGCCCATCAAATCATTTAGGGTGCGGGCAAGAATGAAGTCAGAAGTCTCCCAGAGGCTTTGGGTAGAAAACTTCTTTCACGCCGTAAGTCCTGAGACTAGAACGAAAGCTGCTGCTGAGAAAAATTGCAAAAAAGCCTCGAAAGCATTTCCACTGAGAAGACAGCCACTCAAGGCTAAGGAAGCACTGCTGTTGTACTGCGGAAAAAATTATATAAAAGCCAACTAGCCTGAAAACATTTTTCCTCAACTGAGTTGAGGTAATATGGTGAAAGGAGTGCTGCTCCTAGAAAAATTACATAGCTTGAAGAATGGTAGCCTATTTTGCTATTAATATTAAACAGGTCAATACTGTCAATATTTAAAAGGCAGAAAGGTAAATGTTGCTTCTTTTCAAAGGTCCTGGCAGTTACTTTATCTACAAAGGTGTTATGCATTTTGGGCTGCTTTCTGCAACAGCTATAAAGCATGCGATCCACTGAGTGTGCCACAGCAGGAGTGACACAGCTCAATTGTGGTGTGGCTCAATAAAGCTCCAGTATTGTGCATGGGTTGAAATGACTGGTCAATCAATAACATCATTGTTTTTGGGAAAAATAACCCCCCAGATCGCTTCAGTCAGAATTGGCAACCCAAAATCACATCCAAGAAGTCTACGCTTCCTTTTAAAAATGTTGCACAAATCACCGGGGACCTATAGGGTTTGATTTTCCTCTAATATCCCACCAGTAACCAGATGCGATTGTGGCAGATTTAGGTCATGTTCCCAAGCAAAGCTCAATTTCTCAGCCCCCCACCCACTTGCTGGGGCTACCCTGACCATCATTTGTAAATGCTAAGGAAAATGTGATGGCAAGCCCTAGGGTGGTGACGAGGATAGTTCCCAATGCCCTTGAGTGGGGAGAAGAGGTATAGTAGTTGTTTCACCCAACTGCATATGGGCCCCAAAGATCTAAAAAAACCCACTGATTCTTCTCTGGGATTTTGGCCCACTTTAAATAACGGCTGCCTTTTTGGTGCAGTAGCAACAGTTGCACTGTCAAAATTCGTCTCTTTGGCATTGGAAGGTTTCCTCCTGCTGGGAGTCCGCCCAACAGACCAAACATTATAACATGGTCACTGCAGCAGGCAGAGGTTCCACATCCCCACCATGAAGAGGAGAAGCCAGTCCATTTATTTTTGTGTATACAGTAATGTTGGCAGATTATCAGTTTTGTCCATGGGCCAGTGAGATTTTGTTAGCTTACTGTTCCTGCTACAAAAGGCCTATATGCATTTAATTTAAAGAATTGAACAAGCACTAACTAAATCTTACACAGTTAGTGCCAAAATCTTTGGCATTAACAAAAACAGAACCAAAAAATGGGAAAAAATGCAGGGCCAAGACTGATTTTAACAAATCAGCCTATGTGTGCGTAACGTACATGAATAATACTCTTCAAATTTAGTTTCCTTAATGCATATTGAATTAGCGCCAGACCATAGTGAGGCTTGCATGACCCTGAAACATTTGGCATACTTGTTTCACCATATGGACTGCTTGGTTACAGTCCACATATACAATCTGTGCACTAAATGCTTTATTCACAGAAAGGGGAAGAAACTGTGTTTGCAAAAAAAAATTGTTTTCACTTGCACAGATTTACGTGGTTTGGTTTGCTGATGAACTAAAATTTTGCCAAATATAATTAATGTAAGTACAACATTACAGCTGTTATGACTCTATCATGGAAATATACTAACAGGAGGGAGTTCTTCCAAGCCACACTCAGAAAGAAATGAGAAATGCAAATGTATCTTCATAATGGTTTCATTAATTTATTTGTGGTATAAGATATCTTGTTTTTTTAAAAAAAACTGTATTCAATTATTTTCTAACATCAGCAACGGATTTGTTTCCATTTTAACTAGTAAACTTAAGTTTATCATTATATTTTAATGATATTTTTATGAACCCAGTTATGTCTGGGAATTGGGTCACTTCTGAATTTAATCAAACCCAGATTAATGGAGTAAAAGTACTCTCTTTGTTGAATGTAATGGCCCTATATGAAATCTTTGAGCTGGATCAATTCAGAATCTGTAGACTACCATGTAAAACTTGGCAATAAATTGACAATTTCACTTAAAGAAATTGTGACTGGTGTAAGAAGCTGAAACGCTCCCATTGGCACAGAACATTTCTGAAGTGGGGCTTGACACATGTTATTCAGACAAAGCAAGAGCTAGAAATTTATCTTGGGCAGTGGTGCAAAACAGGCAGTGTTGGATCAGCTGCCTGTTATGTGCAGCGTCTCATATTTATTTCCATTGAGTGCCCCACAATAGCTCTGATGTGGAGTCATAATCCCTATAAGCATGATGGGCCAACTGAAGTTTCTATAATTTCACAATATCTGTGCCTCTCATTATTTTTAAAAGCGAGGTTATTTTACCATTCAATTTGCTTTTATCCAATGGAAACAAGTTCAATATAGTGAGTTTTTTTTATAATGTAACTTTTTATGTCCCACAATCTGAACTCCAAAAAACCTGCTGCATGTAACAGGTGGCCTATCTGATATCACCTGCTTTGCTCAACCATCTGAAAATAATTTCTACCCCTATGAGCTTTACTCTTTATCCACCCATCCTGTGCCTAACCCTCAAGAATGTAACATTAACCTTTGAGGGCTGAATTTATTAATGGGTACTCCTGGTTGACAGTGCAATCTTATAAAATCTGCCCTTGGTACCACAAGCTGAAAAGTGCTTCATTCCCCCAACATTCACGTCATTTATTTGATGAAAACAAAACGTCACAAATCAAATTAAAATAAAGCTAAAATATATATTTTTAAGTTCTAATGAATACCTGCTTCTGAAAGTGTGCAATTAACATTTGGATACATTTCATAAGATAAATAATTTATCATGCTCAAAGATTTCATAGTTAGATTATACTTCAAAATAAAACTTGCAAAACGCATTTATAGGCCTTCGTTCGAGTAAATTTTCCAACTTTGAACCTCTAGCATCATGGCAGCACAGATTGGAAAGCTGGGTTCCTGCTAAGTGTGGTTTTCTGACCATTAATGTAAATGGCTGCAAGCAGGTGTTTGAATTTCCATCATGCGCTTCCAGTGGGTGAGGCTTCCTACGGTCGGAGCAAAGGCAGAAAATGAGTCCTCTGGTGTTCAAATTCTGGGACTTAAGAAGCTACATTATGAAAAAAAGATGCACTATATTGAACTTGTTTTCACTGGATAAAGACAGATCGAGTGGCAAAATGATCTAGCCTTTTAAATTAATGGGAGGCACAGCTAATGCTGTGAAATGACAGAAACTTTAGTTTGGTCCATCATGCTTATATGGATTATGGCTCCACATCAGAGCTATTGTAAGGCAGGGGGTACACCAGGTGGCAATAAATCAGCCATCCGTTGTGCACACTGCCCGAATGGCCTTAGGAGAGTGCACAACAACTGGCTAGTGTGCTATTGCTTGGTTTGCACTATGACCAAAGTTGTGAGACTTTTCAAATCTGACACCAAATATTATTGCAATAAACTAATTTTATTGTATTTGACCAGGTCCAGACACACCCAACGCCTAAGCAGTAGACATACAGAGAAATAAACACAATTCTCTCTGGGTAGAGAGGAGGCTTTCATCAATCTGATTCTTAACCTGTTCAGGAAAGCTCAAGACATTTACAGATCACTACTCACTTGTTGATTCATTGTGGTATGACAAGCTTTATGTGAACAAGTCTCACAGAAATAAGGTATTTGCTACTAAACACCAGATGCCAACGTGCTTACCATCCTAGCTGATTGTGCCACTTACAATTGCAAGATGGGCTTGGCTATCTTGTTTCACAATGTGGTAACAAAATGAAATCAAACAGATGAGAATCACACATTCTGCACTTTCAGCTGAAGCTAAACAGCACAGTTAGCTAAATTATACATTGACACATTAAATTCTAAACTATCCTGGCAATTAACAACTTTTACCTTTTCATTATCCCTTGCTACATTACAAATCCTCAAAGAAAGTAAAAATCTCAACTATATGAAATTAAACCAGATTCCAACTATAGATGTATACACCACCAGGATAACTTGCATATTTTAAACTCATTCCTTGCCCTTTCATGTACTTTTAATATTCTTCTTGTTAAAATGTTTATAGATAATTCCTTTTTAAACATTGTGATTGATTTAGCTTTAACAGCTGACTCCAATAATACATTCCCTACTCTAATAGGCTTTGTGTGGAGAAATTGTAATTTCCTCTTTTTGTTTGTAATACTAATCCTCGCAAATCCTTTCAAATGTTGAACAGTTCTGTTAAATCTTTCCTCTGCCTTTGTTTCATTGGGGAAAATAGTTTTTAAAGTTTCCCTTGAACATTCCCCCTCATGCCTTGTATCATCAGTGAATCAGCATTGCAGTTTCAATGCCTGTTGTATACCTTCTATAAGGGATGTCCAAAGCTGCAGGCAGTCCTCCAATTGTGATCACACACTCATGAAATTGTAGAATTTTGCTTACACAGAAGGAGATCACTAAGGCCATTGTGCCTTCTCTACTAGAATTGCTTTCCAATTACTCAATTTCTCTACTCTTCCTACACATACTTTTAAATCAAGTATTTATCCACTTCTCCTTTTAAGCACTATTTTGGACCTTTATTTCTATCCTCTATTTCATAATCTGGCATTCCTTAATATAAACAAAGGAAAATCCTTTAACTTCTTTGTTTGATCGTCCCGAGATCATCATAAAACTCTTCTTACTGGTTCCCTGCTAAACTTTTTTTTCCCTATTCATTCCTGTGATTTGGGCATTGCTGGTTGGTTTAATATTTATTGTCCATTCTGAATTGCTCTTTAACTTAGTTCAGAGGACAGTTAAGAATCAATCACATTGCTGTAGATCTAGGGTCACATCTAGGCCAGACCAGGTAAGGTGGCAGATTTCCTTCCCTAAAGGACATTAATGAACTGGAGGGGTTTTTACAACAACAACAGTGGTTTCATAGTCATCATTAGACTTTTAATTGCAGATTTTCTCATTGGATTCAAATTTCACCATTAGCTGTGATGGAATCTGAACCGAGGTTCACAGTTCTACCATGCCTACCTTGCTTTACTGGAACTCCATGTTTGAATTTCTCCAGTTAGGTTTCTGTCCCTGCCACACTACCTGAACAATACTTCTAAAAGCCATAAATGACACCCTAGCTGGCTGTAGCAATAATAAATTATCCCCTTCATCCTTCTCAACCCATCTGCAGCCTTTGACCACACTGTGGTCACTTGACCACACCATCCACTTGAACACGTCTTCACCATTGTCCATTTCAGTGAGGCTCCCACATTCTTCCCTCTGTAAACAGGAGGTCATCCAAACCTTTGCTCCACATGGTGCTAGTAAGGGCATGTCCACTTTACCCATCAACCAGACCTACATTGGCTCCTGGTTAAGCAACATCTTGATATCACAATTCTCATTCTTGCTTTCAAAGCACTCTGTGTCCTTGCCCCTGACTATCTCTGGAATCTCCTCCAGCTCCATAACTCTCCAAGATACCTGCACTCATCAAATTCTGACATCTTGAGGATTCCTAATTTAATTGCTCCACCATTTTTCTTTTCTAATAAAAGTCTCTGTTTCTCTAATCTCCCCTTAATCTGTTATCCCTGATATCATCATAGTTGCTCGATTGTGTACCTTATCCATGAGCTGAATTTTATGATAGGGGCAGAGTCCCCACTGTCAGGGGGCTAAGATTTAACACTCTATATTTTTATAAAATATATATAGATACCCTCATGACTAATTTCTAAAATTTTTAAATCATGACAATGACCCTTTTAAAATGGTGAAGCTGTGTCTGTCTGTGACTTTCAAACAATAAGAAACTGACACCTTATTATCTTTGAAGAGACCGTAATGTCCCTTGTGGGTTGTAGAGGCAATATTCAAGGGGAACTAAACAAAGGCCATCTATATTTCATAAACCAACTGGCCAACTGGAGTCGATTCATCTGCGAGAACAAAGGGCCCCACAACTTCCTTTTAAGACATAGTGGTTAGAACATTAACAATCTCAGGGACCCAGCCAAAGGGATACATACCCTTTGTCAAAGCAAGAGTGGAGAGGTGGGAGTATTGTGCCACAAACATCCAACAGGGGGAACCAGTAATATTGCTTTGTGGAACTACAAAGCTCAGTCTGCCATGTTTTCATTTATCAAGCAGCAACACAGAAAAGGGGCTCCATCCAGGCTTGAATGCTTGGCTCCATCTACACTGCTTTGGCTGTACCAGTACCTACAAGACTGATTCATCTCTGAATGCTATCTCATTGTGGAAATCATTCTATTGAAAAAGTGAATTATCCAGGATCAGATCAGCCTGCCTACCTCTGTGAAGGAATATACCACAGCACTTTGATTCTGGACTCCGAACACACATGAATTACTAGTCCAGTGAAAGACCGGCATGGTGGCACCATGGTTAGCACTACTGCCTCACCACGCCAGAGACCTGGGTTCAATTCCCAGCTTGGGCCACTGTCTGTGTGGAGTTTGCACATTCTCCCCATGTCTGCGTGGGTTTCCTCCGGGTGCTCCTCCCACAGTCCAAAGATGTGCGAGTTAAGTGGATTGATCATGCTAAATTTCCCCTTAGTGTCAGGGGGACTAGCTAGGGTTAATGCATGGGGTTAAGGGGATAGGGCCTGGGTGAGATTATAGTCGGTGCAGACTCAATGGGCCGAATGACCTCCTTCTGCACTGTAGGAGTCTATGAAACTATAATTATTTTCTCTATGATCTTTCTGCAAATCTTTCTTTCTCTAGTGAGCCCCCTCCCATAATTTGAGTTTGTGAATAAACCAACTCTCTAAGTTCATCCAATCTCAAGTTTGCTGTGGGGTTATTAATAGAAAATTGGATCACATCAAACCTGAGGGTTTGGGAGACACATCACCACTGGGAGGAGCGGTGGCACAGTGGTATTTTCAGAGACCCAGGTTTGAATAACACCATGGCAGATGGTAAAAAGTAACCTAACATTTCCTGAGTTTTCAATGTCAGGTCAGTTATATCATTCAAAATGTACTCCCTGTGCACATTCACATTTAAGGTTGCTAGGAAAATATCAAAGGAATTTGGCTATTTAAAAGTAAATTAACATATATCTGTTGAGGTTGGTGGCTGAAAGGAGGGGGGTGGTGGTTGGAGAAGGGCAAATTCTTCCAGGCTTTGGAAAGATTAAAACTAGTTTTATAATGTTTGACAGCCTTTCAAATGTTTGAATGAGAATCAGATGTGACAGGCTAAAAGTAAGGGAAGGCAAATGTAAAGTAGTGCCAGAAAAAGAACTCCGTGGGCAAGTAACAGAAAGGCAGTGCATCTGACCCCATGCTTGAGGATGGATAAAGTGGATGCGATGATACTGTATGAATTGCGGTTTGGCACCGCAAGCAGCCCCCTCCCTACAAGATTGAATTGGACCACTCCTGACACAAGACAGTGGCTCAGCTGAATACGGTACATTCAAATAAACATATATAGGACAAGGAACCAAGCAAGATATCATTAATTAATAGTACTTTGAACCAGGTAAACGATTCAAATTTTTAACTGCCAATTATTCTTTGTGTATTACTCATCGATGCCAAGACATTCCCAAAGCCATATAACTCCCAGAATGGAATCCTGGTTCAGGACATGGCAACCACAAGTGATCCTCTTTCTCTTGGGGAATATACCAGTGTGGTAGCTTAATTGCAAAATGTGCTGCTATGTGTTGTGACACGTCAGCCAACTGTTTGATATATGTTTAAGTAGCATATTCAATGATATTTTAATGTGTGCTGAAAATGAACAACAGGAGTAACATTTGAGGCCATTGATGATCTTGCCAATTATAGTGCTGCCTCTGCATTGCTATTTGATGATAATTATTCTTGCTGCAAAGCTCTGCAACTAACTCCACATTAACTTGTGGCAGTAGTTTCTTTGGTGACTGGCACCTAGATTAGGCAAGGTCTGCATATATGTCCTGCTCCCTTATCCCAATAGAAGTCTTCAAGATTATGACAGTGTTTGATAAGGTAGATTTTAGAAATGATAGGTGGAATTCAATTCTCTCCCCCCCGCTCCCCCCCCCGCCCCCCCCCCCCCCACCCCCCGCCCTGAGTGGGCTAGGAGGTAAAAGAGGATACAATTTAATGGGGCAGGAAGGTATTGAGTGGAGAGCTCTTCACCTTCCTGACCAGCTCCCCCGTCCCCCACAACCTAAGGTCATGGGACCTTCCCACTCCGAGGTCAACTGAGATCCTTAAATGGCTAATTAAGGATCACTTAAGAGCCTCAATCTGTCGCTGCTGGTATTCTATTCCCAGTGGGCTTGGGGGTGGGAGGGCAGGTGAGGGGCACCTCCTATTCGGACATGCTGTGTCCTATCAAGGGTCCTAACAATGGGAAAAAATCCTTCCTTCCCTCCCACTGCCCTCCTCTAAACCTCACCGATGTGTGCCTGACTTGGAGGCTGCATCCTAATTCTTAAGGCTCCAAGAAACCCAGTGCAGGTTGGCAAGTGCCCGATTGGGAGTTAATCCCATCAAAGTTCCCTGAAATGGCTGAGGGGGGGTTTCCACTGGCACTCCAGCTGGTGGATGGGGTCATTGCTGTGGCCCAAAGTTTCACCTGTAGCAGATTTTAAAACTAGGGGCAAAGTGTATAAGATTTTAAAAATTATTAAATCCAGTAAAGGAAACTTGTTTACACGGAGTAAACCTAGCCACTGCATGGAGATAGGGTTAGATGAAGTAGGATGGGCGAGAAGGCTCAAATGGAACTAAAACACCAGCATAGAGCAAATTGGCAGAATAGCTGTTTTGTAAATTATATATAGACGCCTTTTATATAATTCTATGATTTGGGGCTTGCTGATCAATCTGGTATGCCTTTGTTCATCTTATATCACTCCAACCATGAATCTGATGCAAGGTTGCATTGCCCTCCAGATCTTTTGTACAGCGAAGAGGGGAGATTGTGGCGGTTTCAGCAAGGTCACCTCATTATGAGAATTAATTATTCTCCCTACACATTTCCCAAACTTGTTGCACACTGTGGTTTCTGGCACCTGCCGTGGTTTCTGGTTCCTGCTATTGTTATCGGCTCCCACTGTTGTTTCTCACACCTGCTGTGGTTTCTACCTATTACAGAGATTTCTTGCTTCTGCTTGTGGCTGCTACTCTGCTCCAGGCTGTCTTTCTTCTTGCCATGCTGCTCTTCTACACCTGCTCCTTTTCCTCTGGCCACTACTGTTCTTCTGGCGTGGCCTAGAAATAGCAGTGGGAACCAGCAATGGTACTGGTAGCCAGAAACCACAGGGGAGTCAGAAACCACTGCATATCAGAAGAGATGGAGTGGAGTAGAGTTGGGAATGTTTCACTGGTCCTGGAACTCACTGGCTTTCACCTTGCAGCTCAGTTACATTGCTGCATGGAAGCATGGCAATTATGTTATTAGTAATTAGGCAGTGGTTAGCACTGTTGCCTCACAACACCAGGGACCCAGGTTCAATTCTGGCCTCGGTCACTGTCTATATGGAGTTTGCACATTCTCCCCATGTCTGCGTGGGTTTCCTCCAGGTGCTCCGGTTTCCTCCCACAATGTGGTGAACCATTGTTGGTTCCCACTAGGTAGTACTGAGCCAGGGTCTGGCCAGTACTACGAGTATGTATATATGTTGCTGTTGGGGTTAGGGATGGGTTGTTCTACTTGTTGCTGTGGGGTTAGGGTTGGGCTGTTACACCTGTATTATAGTTATTATGGTACATCCCAGTCGGGCTCCGCCTCCTGGGAGAGGTATATAGGTCACTGCTCTGTCTGGGACCCCTCAGTCTGGGATCGTGTACTATACATGGTAGCTTAGTTGTAATAGTAAATAAAAGCCTTTATTTCCTTGAGCATCTCAAGCCTTGTGTGTGATAACGCGCATCACACAGTCCAAAGATGTGCGGGTTAGGTTGATTGGCCATGCCAAATTGTCCCTAGTGTGGTGTTATGGGAATAGGGCCTGGGTGGGATTGTGGTCAGTGCAGACTCGATGGGCCAAATGGCCTCCTTCTGTACTGTAGGGATTCTATGATTCTAATTCAGGGACCTGGACTAATGATTTGGAGACACAAGTTCAAATCTTACCAAGGCAGCTGTGGAATTTAAACTTCGTTAACTAAATAAATCTGCAATAAAAAAACTAGCATCAGCAATGGTCAGATTGTTGTAAAAATTCATCGGATTCATTTTAAGGAAAGAAATTTGCTCTGCTTCCCAGTCTGGTCTACATGTGATTCCAGACCCACAACATTGTGGTGGACTTTTCACTGCCCTCTGAAATGGCCAAGCAAGCTATGGCAAAGCACTATGAAAGGATCGAATAAAAATAGAACTTGAAGGACCACTTTGTACGAGCTAGGCATTGAACACAACACATGCACATCCAGACAGGTTAACCTGCCTCACTAATAACCACCAAAAGTGGGAGAGCTATCCTACAGACGAACCAAACAATGACCTCAAAAGGTTATATTCAGAGAGCCATACTTTTTGCAAATATTCTAGAATTCTCCATCACCATCCCTGTTCCACTGGCAGGACAGACTCATAAGAGGTGGTTGCACCATGGGAGGGAGTAGTTATGGCAGTACTCAACATTGATCTATGACGTCTCAGGCATCAGGTTAAACATGGGTATGGAGGAGGGGGAGATGGGTCAGTCATACACTCTGCACCTCTGGATAAAGATAGTTGCAAAAGTATAGCCTTGTTTTATGCACAGATGTGCTAGGCCCCACCCTTAAAGATAGGGATAAACATCGAGCCTCTTCCTCTTGTTAGTTGTACAGTTGTCCACTGCCACTCATAGCTGGATCAGCAGGAATGTGGTTCTTTGATCTGATCTATTGGTTGTTGGATTGCTTAGCTTTATCATCAGGTCAAACACGAGTAAGAAAACCTCCTGTTGATTACCACTTAACACTCTCCATCAGCTGATGAATCAGTACTCCATGTTGAACACTAGATGGAAGAAGCACCAAGTCCTGAAGGACATAGTTTCCAGACTGGGCCCATGGCACGTGGTGAGAGAACCAAATGTGGGGGAGAAACCTACTTGACTTTGTCCTGCACTCCGTCTGAGTTGTATCTGTCTATGATAGCTTGGTAGTAGTGGCTACCATATTGTCCTTGTGGAGACAAAACCCCATCCTTGCACTGGGGACACCCTCTAACACCATACTACCATGTTGAATGGAATGGATTCAAAGCAGCTTTAGTGGCTCCAAGATGGACACCCATGAGGCACCATGGGGTACTGACAGCAGAATTGCATTCCAACACAATCTGCAACCTCATGGTTCACAATACCTGCCATCACTATCAAACCCTGGGATCAAACCTAGTTCAATGAGGAGTGCAAGAGAGCATGCAAGGAGTAGCATCATTCATACTTAAAAATTAGATGTCAGCTTGGTGAAACTACACCACACAGTACATACATGCTAAACAGCTGAGACACCATGTTATAGACAAGGCTAAGTCATCCCACAACCAATAGATCCAATCAAAGATCTGAAATCAGTTGTGAATGGTCGTGGACAACTGAAGAAATGGCAAGAGGACAAGGCTGAATGAACATCCCCAGCTTTAACGATGACAGAGCCCAACACAACAAGGTTATGCTTTTGCAACAATCTTTAACCAGAAGTGCTGAGTGTTTGACCCATCTCCACCTCCTTCTGAAATCCCTATCATTACAGATGCCAGTCTTCAGCTGATTCAGTTCACTCCATGTGATGTTAAGAAATGGATCAGGGCACTGGACACAACAAAGGCTCTCAGCTCTTAAAGCATATTTATTGTCATGCTGGAAACTTGTACTCTAGGACTAGCTCTGTCTCCAGCCAAGCTTTTCCAATCTAGCTACAAAACTAGCATTTATCTGACAATGTGGAGAATTGTTCAGGTATGTCCTGTCCATAAAAGCAGCGCAAATTCAACTTGGCCAATTACCAGGTCAGTCTCCTTTCATCATCAGTGAAGTGATGGAAGGTATTAACAGAACAGATATCAAGTGGCACCAACCAATAGCTGCCCCTCGTGTTCAGTTTGGATTTCACCAGGAGCACTTGGCTCCAGGCCTCATCATGACCTCGTCCAAACATGGAACATAAGAACATAAGAACTAGGAACAGGTCATTTGGCCCCTCGAGCCTGCTCTGCCATTCAATAAGATCATGGCTGATCTTTTCATGGACTCAGTTCCACTTACCCGCCCGCCCACCATAACCCTTAATTCCTTTACTGTTCAAAAATCTATCTATCGATCTATCAGGATCCAGGGTGAGGTAGCTAAATGGATACAAAATTGGCTTGATGACAGAAGACAGAGGGTGGTTGTAGAGGGTTGCTTTTCAAACTGGAGACCTGTATCCAGCAGTGTGCCTCAGGGATCGGTGCTGGGTCCACTGTTATTTGTCATTTATATTAATGATTTGGATGAGAATATAGGAGGCATGGTTAGTAAGTTTGCAGATGACACCAAGATTGGTGGCAAAGTGGACAGTGAAGAAGGTTATCTCGGATTGGAACAGGATCTTGATCAAATGGGCCAGTGGGCTGACGAATGGCAGATGGAGTTTAATTTAGATAAATGCGAGGTGATGCATTTTGGTAGATTGAACCAGGGCAGGACTTACTCAATAAATGGCAGGGCATTGGGGAGAGTTACAGAGCAAAGAGATCTTGGGGTACAGGTTCATAGCTCCTTGAAAGTGGAGTCACAGGTGGACGAGTGGTGAAGAAGGCATTCAGCATGCTTGGTTTCATTGGTCAGAACATTGAATATAGGAGTTGGGACGTCTTGCTGAAGTTGTACAAGACATTGGCAAGGCCACACTTGGAATACTGTGTTCAGTTCTGGTCGCCCTATTATAGAAAGGATATTATTAAACTAGAAAGAGTGCAGAAGAGATTTACTAGGATGCTACCGGGACTTGATGGTTGAGTTATAAGGAGAGGCTGGATAGACTGGGACTTTTTTCTCTGGAGCGTAGAAGGCTGAGGGGTGATCTTATAGCGGTCTATAAAATAATGAGGGGCATAGATCAACGAGATAGTCAATATCTTTTCCCAAAGGTTGGGGAGTCTAAAACTAGAGGGCATAGGTTTAAGGTGAGAGGGGAGAGGTACAAAGGGGTCCAGAGGTGCAATTTTTTCACGCAGAGGGTGGGAGTACAAGCTGCCAGAGGTAGTAGCAGAGGCAGGTACAATTTTGTCTTTTAAAAAGCGTTTAGACAGTTACATGGGTAAGATGGGTACAGAGGGAAATGGGCCAAATGTGGGCAATTAGGACTAGCTTAGGCGTTTAAAAAAAAAGGGAGGCATGGACAAGTTGCGCCAAATGGCCTGTTTCCATGCTGTAAACCTCTATGACTCTATGATTTTATCTATCTTTGCCTTAAAAACATTTAACGAGGTAGTCTCAACTGCTTCACTGGACAGGGAATTCTGCAGATTCACAACCATTTGGGTGAAGAAGTTCCTCCTCAACTCAGTCCTGAATCTGCTCCCTCTTATTTTGAGGCTATGCCCCCTGGTTCTGGTTTCATCTGCCAGTGGAAACAACCTCCCTCTTCTATCTTATCTATTCCCTTCATAATTTTATATGTTTCTATAAGATCTCCCCTCATTCTTCTGAATTCCAATGAGTATAGATAGCCCCAGTCTACTCATTCCCTCCTCATAAGCCAACCCTCTCAGCTCTGGAGTGAATCTCCTCTGCACCCCCTCCAGT
Source organism: Mustelus asterias (assembly GCF_964213995.1). Lineage (NCBI taxonomy): Eukaryota > Metazoa > Chordata > Chondrichthyes > Carcharhiniformes > Triakidae > Mustelus > Mustelus asterias. The sequence goes on along the minus strand of NC_135801.1, from coordinate 79,371,173 downwards.
GCCAGTATATACTTTCTCAAGTAAGGAGACCAAAACTGTACACAGTACTCCAGGTGTGGCCTCACCAGTACCTTATACAGCTGCAACATAACCTCCCTGTTTTTAAACTCCATCCCTCTAGCAGTAAAGGACAAAATCCTATTTGCCTTCTTAATTATCTGCTGCACCCACAAACCTATTTTTTATGATGCATGCACAAGGAAACCCAGGTCCCTCTGCACAGCAGCATGCTGCAATTTTTTTTACCATTGAACAAAAGAGCTAAATTCTAGAGGTGAGGTGAAAGTGACTGCCCTTGATATCAAGGCAGCATTTGATTGAATGTACCATCAGGGAGATAAAATTTAAATCAATGGGAATCAGGAGGAAAACATATCACTGGCTGGAGGCACAGCTAATGAAAAGGACGGTTCTTCTGGTTTTGGAGGCCAATGATCTCAATGCCAGGACATTGCTGGAGGACCTGCATGGTAGTACCCCAAGCCCAACCATCTTTAACTGCTTTATCAATGACCAATCCTCCAACATAAAGTCATAGATGTGGATGTACACTGACATTGCAGTGTTCACTTCCATTTGCAACTCAGGTGATGGAATAGCCCATTTCTGCAGACATCAGGACCTGGATGATATTCAGGCTCGGGGATGATAAATAGCAAGTAACATGCGTGTCACACAAATTTCCATCATAAGAGTCTAATCACCTCCCCTTGACATTCAACACCATTAACATTGCTGAATTCCCCCACCAACAATACCCTAGGGGGTTACCATTGACCAGAAATTTAACTGGGCTAACCACATAAAAAATGTGATTAAAAGAGCAGACCAGAGGCTGGGAATTCTGTTGTGAGTAACTCACTTCTTGACTTCCTAAAGGCTATCAATCATCCCTATAAGGCCCAAGTCAGGCGTGTGATGGAATACTCTCCATTGCCTGACTAAGTTCAGCTCCAACAGCGCTCAAAAACCTCAACACTATTCAGCCTGCTTGATTGACAGTCGACCCCACTTTAAACATTAATTCCCTCCACCACTGGTGCTTCAGTGTAATATCTACAAGATGTTTCTTCAATAGTGCCTTCTAAACCCACAATCTCTATCCTTAGGACAATAAGAGTTGCAGGCACATAAGAACACCACCAGCTCCAAATTGCCCTCCAAGTCAGACACCATACTGACTTGGAAATATATTGCTGTCCCTTTATTGTCATTGCGTCAGAATCCTGGAACTTCTGACCTAGCAACACTGTGGGTATATCGACACCCTATGAACTGTAGCAGTTACAGAACATGGCTTGCTATTATCTTATCAAGGGAAAGAGAAAATGCTGGAAATACTCAACAGGTCAGAAGAGGAAGAGAGTAAACAGGGAGAATTTTACCAGCTACCAGGAGGTGGGGGGCTCATGCCAATTTTGGGGGGAATGGTATGGAGGCACTGGTAAAATTATTGGAAACTGGGTTAGATCAGTTCCCCGAAGCAGTCCCACCGCTGGGGCCTTTTACTGATGGTGGGATGGGCTTCTGACAGGCTTCCCACCACAGGAAGGCAGGATGCAAGCTTAATGACCATTCCACCAGGCTGTCAGCATTTTGCTGATGGTGGATCACCCTCGTAGTGGATGGGGAGGCTGCCAGTTGAATTCAGGGGGCCTCTGAGCAGCAGCCAAGAGAGGAGGTGGTTGTTCATTCATGCATCGGAAAATGAGGTAGAATCCCTGCTATCCTCACGGGCATGCTTGAGACCCGGATTCATGGCAACATCTGGTCCCTGATTTGAAAGGTAAAATTCTGCACGGTGTTTCAGGTTGATGACCTTTCATCACGTTTTATGTTGGTACTGCAATAGCACTTGCTTCTTGTTGGTGTTTGCTGATACACTTTTTTTAGGTTTATATGGTCTTGCAGATTACAGTGTAATTTAGTTTGCTGTAAATGTGCAGAATTGTGGCAGAGACTCACAATTACTTCTGCAAGATGTCCTAACAGAGAGGTAGGCTGAGGACAGGCAGAGTTGTTCAATTTCTGAAAGTAACATTCTCAAAGTGGATTCAGAATGCAGTCAGGAAAATTCATTAAGTAATCTATATACAATCACTGGTTTTTAGATTACTACCAAGAAGAGAAATTCAACAAGCTCAAGTCTCCAGAGTGCCATTTCAACCTATTGCCTTGTGACTCAGGCAAACACTACCACTGAGCCACAACTGACACTCAATGAGCTATAGAAAAGATTCCCAGTAAAACGATTAATGATGTGCCCATAAACTCCTCAACAAGTTAAATATCTGCTTCAATATGTGACAGAGCATTTTAAGGATAGAAACAGATGATCAAATCTGTCGCGAAGACAAAGTTCTGTGCTCGTGGGACAATGGATAATTTATCTGTGGTATGTCATCCAGAGTTGAATACTGTGACTTGGATTGGCAATAAATTCCATTAAGCTTTATCTTCTTGTGTGTTAGTCCGTTTGAAAGATTGAACTGATTTGATATAATCAAATGGATTTTACAGAAATATAGAAGATAGGAGCAGGAGGCGGCCATTTGGCCCTTCGAGCCTGCTCTGCCATTCATTACGATCATGGCGGATCATCCAACTCTATAGCCTAATCCTGCTTTTTCCCCATAACCTTTGATCCCATTCGCTCCAAGTGCTATATCCAGCTGCCTCTTGAATACGTTCAATGTTTTGGCATCAATTATTTCCTGTGGTAATGAATTCCACAGGCTCACCGCTCTTTGGGTGAAGAAATGTCTCCTCATCTCCGTCCTAAATGGCCTACCCTGAATCCTCAGACTGTAACCCCTGGTTCTGGACTCCCCCACCATCAGGAATATCCTCCCTACATTTGTAGTATGACCAGATGAGAAATTCTAATGCAAGGCTTAGATGATGATGTACCACTGACATCAGCCAGTCATGTATGAGACTATCTCTTGCTCTCTCTTTGAAGGGTTGGAATCTTGCCTAGGAGCAAAATGCTTACTCTGTAATCTTTTTGGATGTAGTATTAATAAACAAGTGTTAAGAAGATACTAGAATATGTCTACAGTCTATCTAACCATGTCCCATGTCTAGAGTCTAAGATAGAAGGACACATCTCAGAACAGATTTGATCTGTGGAAAGAATAGGTTTGATGTGCTGAATGATCTTTTTCAAATTTCACCCTTAGGCTGGAAGATCCTGTTGGCAGGAAGGGCCAGAAAATCCTGCCCTTAGTTTTAAATCCAATCCAATCATTACTCCTCATGTGCATTGTTCCTGGACCCCTATATAATAAAAAAAAACAAATACGGAGAGAAAAATTGGGATTTTATTAGTATTTATTTGAAGCAAGGAACTGACTTAAAATATACAATTCTGTTTTACAGCTGGGCTTATTATTGGATAAATATTTCACCCAATTGGACTTTGACACATTTTCCATTTATAGAGTAACATCCTTACAATGCAGAAGGAGGCCATTTGGCCCATTGAGTCTGCACCGACTCTCTGGCAGGGTATCTTATGCAGGCCCGGAGCTCCATGTATTCCCCCCGCTATTCCCCCTAATCTACACATCTTGGGACCCTAAGGGGCGGCACGGTAGCACAGTGGTTAGCACTGCTGCTTCACAGCTCCAGGGTCCCGGGTTCGATTCCCGGCTCGGGTCACTGTCTGTGTGGAGTTTGCACATTCTCCTCGTGTCTGCGTGGGTTTCCTCCGGGTGCTCCGGTTTCCTCCCACAGTCCAAAGATGTGCGGGTTAGGTTGATTGGCCAGGTTAAAAATTGCCCCTTAGAGTCCTGGGATGCGTAGGTTAGAGGGATTAGCAGGTAAATATGTGGGGGTAGGGCCTGGGTGGGATTGTGGTCGGTGCAGACTCGATGGGCCGAATGGCCTCCTTCTGCACTGTAGGGTTTCTATGATTCTATGATCATGGCTAACCTGCACATCTTCGGTCTGTGGGAGGGAACTGGAGCACCCGGAGGAAATCCATGCAGACATGGAGGGAACGTGCAAACTCCACACAGTCACCCAATGCTGGAATCGAACCTGGGTCCCTGGCGCTGTGAGATAGCAGTCCTAACCACTGTGCCACCGTGCTGCCATAGTGTGTGCTGTTTTCTTACATTAAGTTAATATATTCTAAATAGTGGTTATTAACTTCTTTAGGCCAAGTATTTTAATTATATTAAAATTAGAATTGTGTAATTGTATGTTTGCATCTGTGGAGCTGATTGAATTGTAGTAGGAAGAAGATTATTCATTTTATGATCACACAATTGCACATTGTTCTTCATACATGGGAGTGATGTTGGTTCGGAAGTTCCCTCGGAGTTGCTCCCACTTTGTCGCTGCCATGTGCACAGCGGAAGCCCTATTTATATGAGCAAAAGGGGCTTTTGCTGAGGCAGCTCTAAGGGAATCCCCGGTTGTTGTCATGATGAATTGCTGTGTGTGATGCATAGTGAGAGACTAGTTGTAATCTGTCAGGTCAATTAGATTAGTGCCTCAGTGGCATCTCCAATACATAGGATTAAGAATCAAAAATCAGGTCCAAAAGTGTCTAGAAACTTGAACCATGCTGCAAATGTTAATTGCTTACAGAAGCTGAAACCATCCCAAATCAGGCAAAAGCAAGCCAAACCAAACTAAGTCAAAATGAACCAAGTAACGTGTGGAATTGTGAACTCAGCTTCTTTAACACGAAAGCAGTGTGTTTTCATCTGGAGTTGTGTTTCAATTTAATTGATTCCTTTCTTAATCATATAATTAAGGATGTTGTTTTAAAATTGCATTTGATTATTCTCAGATTGATTTCTGTAACTGAACACAAAATTCTCAAATCATATTGTATCCTCCACTGATTACAAGGATACGAGAAAAATGTTAATTCAACAAGAAAATTACAGCACAATTTGAAAGCTTAGTTAATACAAGTCACAATTTTTTTTGAGATGAAATACTGATTGAAAGCAGTAAAATATGCCAAATTAAATTTGCAGTGGAGACTGGCATCATGAAATAAAAGTAGCCATAGTCTAATATATTCCAGTATGAAGTGGGACAGTAAAATGCCCTCTGCAGTTTATTTTGATGCAAGAAGGGATTTCAGGCAAGGACGAGAAGGCTGGCGATGAAACTAATACAGCGGATGTTTTTGCTGGCAACAAGTTCCTAATGGCAAACGGTCAAGTTATTGTTAAGAAGCAACAGCTGAATATTTTAAGTCTTTAGCTCCCTTCTTCAGTGGAGAATAAGAGGCATCCAATATCCTCTGATTAATTGGATTATGTCGGCTTTCCACTTCCCACCCGGATTGTTTGTTATTCACATATCACCCTCAAGGGGTGAGAGTTTAAAACCAATAACCTTCGTAAAGTTCTTTTCCCTGCAGCAATCTCAGCAGATCAGATGTTGGAATCACTGTTAAGCCACTTTCTGAGTCTCAAATGTTATGCAAATGTTATTGCCAGCCGCAGTATTCACGAAGCACAGACTTTTGCCAGTGTCATTCATGGACTGTGGAACTTTATTGTTGACATGAGCAGACATGCTAAAGGCTACATTTAGCTCTCTGAATTTAAATAGCCATTCTAAGTCCACATGAATAGTGAGGCAACGATCATTGAAAACAAGTTGATTTGACATTGCGTAAGAAACAGGTGTCTGTGTAGCTGAGAGTACATTCCCAAAGCAAACTGCCAGTGTCTACTGAAGTTCATGTAAGATCAGAAAGAGTTTCTTAGCAAATGTAGATTTGTTCATATGATTAACTCTTAAGTCCCTACTATGATGAACACAAATCTTCTTTCAATAATTAGAATGACCACAAAAATGAACTTTAATAATGTATCTTTTGTAATTGACAAATTAAACATATTTCATATACAAATGCGAATTGGAAGCCTATGGATTATTTTGCTATTAATGCTGAATGTGCCTATGTCAGATCTATCAGCTCTGTCATTGAACCTGCCCGCTTCTGCCCATCATTTCCCTCCTACTCAACCTATCCAATTCATTATAATTCCTCCCCTTATTTTCAAACATGCTCTTCTGTTATGTTTATCCCATTGTTCCAGTATTTCTTCCTGACATGTTCCTCTAAATGTTGAGAGTCTCATCTCAGCCTGTTCCTCTTGGTATCATTCCTAGGCCGTGCCTTTTATAAAGAAGATAAAAAAGCATGGAACAAGAAAAAGCCATTGGTCCAATTAAGGCCATAATGTGTAGTTTTCCCCATCATCACATCAATTACTGAGAGTTTCAGCTTGTAAAACCCTTAAGCAAAAAGATGAAATTTCTCTCCATACCTGGTGTATACAACTAGGACTCCAGGAATGAATGACACATTTATATGCGGCAATTTAAGAACAATTTCATTTCAAACCGTATTGTTCTAATACAGTTATTTATTCTGCTCTTTTTAAATGAGTTAACATAACATAAAAATATTTTGCTGTGAGTCAGTATCACTTATCTACTACTCCCATAGGACAACAGCAATTCTTCTGGCTCCTGAAATCCCCAGACAAACCGAACTTCCATCTACCTAATGTGGGGGATTCTAACTCCATTGTCAGCCTCTAATCACACTTGGAAACCTGCATCAATTTTAGCACAGCTGGGATTGCAGCTTTGTGGGAGGAGAAGGGGTTGGGAGCAGGGCATCCTGATATAATGCTCTGTCACCAGTTGCATAAAACTGAACTATCCCTGGTTCTCAAAACACTGGACGCCAAACACCCAAATGAATTCCTTGCAGCCATCTTGCTAATAGTACAAATCAGGAAATACACTGAATGATGCATTTTCTTCATTTTCATTGCATTATGATGTGACTCCTCATATGACAAATCATCAGATCTCCTCTAAAATGAGCTGGAATTTCCAAGAGTGCCAGAAAAAGATAAGACGTCACTAAATCAACGGGTTTTGGCAACATACACTGTGCCCTAAAATTGTCCTCCCCATTCCCCTGAAATTTGGGATCTACTCTCCTAGAAGGTTTTTATTTTGTATTCAAGTCCTGTACTTCTGCAATCAATTTCAAAGTTAAATAGCTTCTTATTAACAGCATTGACATTTTAAAATGTTGGGTTATGTCACCACTCAGTCTTCTTCCTTAGTTCAGTTCTTTGAGCCCTTTTTCAAAGTACTACATCTAAGAATCATCCTTATTGATCTTCCCTAAGCTCCCTCTATTATATCTAAGTTCTTTTGAAGTACGTATCAAATGGCAGACAATATTTCAAATGTGACCTTGCCAGTGAGACATACAAAATTAAAATAATTTAGTTCAGAACAAATCCCTATGAGTTACATTTGATTAGTCTTGTTAATCCAAGTTTTACACTGATTGGACATTTTCAGTAAATTTCCCATCATTATGTCTAAATCCTTTTCTAATATTACCAATGAACGTTTATTCATTTTGGACACATATTTCATCTTTCCTTTACTGCCTTACATGACTTTGGGTTATCAACAGAAGAATCAATGTCCTGTTCTAGAGGCAAAACTATGATCAAATACAGTATATGCAATGTATCCAGTTCCTTCAAAAGTTATCAGTCTCCTGGCCTGGTGTTCTCATGAAATTCTATGAACAGAAGTGTAATTATGGAATCTCTGAACAGTGTAAACAACATTCAGATGCTGGTGAAACTCTTCTAGTTCCTTCTTATCTCTGAGAGCTAAGCAAGTCTGCTTCTGTTGTAGAGTTAGTATTAACCCTATGATCTTTTTCTGATTTCAAAAATGCACATATTCAACTTTATCAAAAACACCATCTGAAAATCTGGGCAAATTATGTTTGGTTGCATTCATCCATTAATATGGTTAACCCCTCAAAGAAATCCAGTAGATATGGCAGGCACAATGTTGTTTCTAAAACTATGCTGGATGTTCCTTACAACCACTAAATAGTTTAGAAAAATATTAGGAGCATTTCAACACTACTTCTTAAATAGTTTCTTCAACATTACGGTAATTGTACTGTACATTACAGTATTGTCTTGTTCCCTTTTTTGAATATTGGGATATAATTCACTATCCTCCACTCTACAGGTATAGGCCCCAGTGCACTCATCCTGATTTCCTTGAGGATTCCAGAGAGGTTCAGATAATCTGTGAGACAGATGTTTCCACTAATAAATTTGAACTGTTAGTACTCATTTTAAAATTGCTCCAAATTTAAACATAAACCTATTATTTTCATACACAAATAGCATTACCTACAACAGAAGGCTGTCAGAAGCTTGGATCAGTAAATTCAGCAGGGAAAAACAATGTGCGGCGGAGTCAATGAGACCAGAAGGTTTGTGTTTCCCAGTTTGATTCGTATCTGTGTTGAGTTTGTTGATCTCAGTGAGGGGGGAGTACTACATTTGGTTTCGGCACTCCTTTGAGAGAAAGAGAACATACTCCCGGATTCCCAAGTGATTCCAGTGCTAAATATAGAAAGTAAAATGTGTGGACATGGCGTGGGCAGAAAATTAGCTTTTCTGCAATGTTTTCTTGTTGCGCATTCCTTCAGGCCCTACCACTGTTTGAGCCCACGTGTGAATGATGGCCACTTGGATGAGGTACTGAATGGCAAAGGGTGCTCGTGGAGCTATACTCAAGCATGCTTTCAACAAAAGAGAGAAAAATATGTAAGGAATGACAAAACAGGTGACAAATAATATCATGTGAACCCATGTTAATCCCCAAAAAAACTCACTTATGATTAAGAAATTATGTGGGAACCTTTAATCTGACCCAGTACGCAGTAAATCCACAGGATTGGGTGGAAAGTTGATTGGATATCCATTGAAGTAAATAAAGAGTAAATTGGGCAGGGTGACAAACTGGCATTCCGCTCAATCCTGTGGGTTCCTTGTCCAAGGAGTTAATTTCAAATTACCCACAATGTTCATAATGGCTCAGATTTTATGGGCGTAATGATGAAGCTATTAGTGCTCATCGTTATTAAGGGATAAATTGGGCAGCAGCTGCCAATGTCCAAGCGATGCGCAGCTAAATGTGGAACTCATAAAGTTGCTGATGGTTTTCCCCACTTCTCTTGTCTAACAGTATCTCACAGAAAGGCTTGGCATTCAGATACATGCAATGGTGTGAAGTTGGAGCGCTCACCCACTGGATACTTACGAAAAAAAGTTGGTGCTTCATCCATTCAATTTTGCGTGATTTTTAAATGATGAGTTAAGTCCGAATTGCTAACAAATTTAAGTGTGGCGTCTCGTTCCTTCAGATTTTAATTGCTGAAGGTTTTTTTTAAAATAGTTTTTTTTCATATTATTATTCTATTTTATCTCTCTCCCTTTCTTTATTTGGCTTTGTGAGCACAAGTTTGTACGGAAGTAAACATCACAGTTTGCAATTCCTGGTTTAGACTTTACAGTTTAAATTTGAAAACCCTCAAAAATAGTCGGACAGATTTTGATGTACGATTAATCTTTACATGGAAGTTGCAAAGGAGGTTGAAGGAAGATTTGATTTGATAGAGGTGTGTAAGATTATGACAGATTTAGGTAAGGTAGACAAAGAAAAGCTGTTCCAATTAGTACGAGGATGAGGGGACACAGTTTTAAAGTTTTGGGTTGGAGATACAGTTGGGAATATCTGGAAGAATATTTTTATATCGTGAGTTAACCTCAGTAATGGTAACCATGAAACAATTCTTGATGTTGTAAGTAGTCATTCCCTCCACCACTGACTCACAGTAGCAGTGTGTACCATCTACAAGATGCACTGCAGCAATTCACCAACGCTCCTTCGACAGCATCTTCCAAGCTCGCTATCTCTGCCACCTAGAAGGACCAGGGCAACAGATCCAGGGAACACAGCCGCTGCAAGATCCCCTCCAAGCCACACACCATCCTGACTTGGGAAAATATCACCATTCTTTTAGCTGGGTCAAAATCCTGAACTCCCTTCCCAACAGCATTGTGGGTGTACTGTGGGTGTACCTAGTCACAGGGATTTTAGTGGTTCAAGTGGCTCACCACCACTTTCTTAAGGACAATTAGAGATGGGCAATAACTGTTGGCCTTGTCAGCAATGCTCACATCCCAAGAATGAATAAAAAGGCCCAAAAGGCCTAATTTCTCATCCAAAGTATTAGGAGGATACTTACAGATTTTTTAAGAGGACAGAGATAGTCTGGTGCAATGGGCTGACAGGGTGGCAGATGAGTTTTAATGCAGAAAAATAAGAAGTGATACATTTCGGTAGGAAGAATAAGGGAAGGTAGTGTAAAGTAAAGGATACAATTCTAAATGGATTGCAGGAATAGAGAGACTTGGAGGGTATAGGTACACAAATCAATGAAGGTGGCAGGACAAATTGAGAAAGTATAAGGCCATATGGGATCGTGGGCATTATAAATCGAAGCATTAAGTATGAAAGCAAAGAGATTTATGAATCATTATAAAACAATGGTTTGGCCTCAACTGGAGTATTCTGTGTAATTTTGGAGCGGCACACTTCAGGAAGAATGTGAATGCTTTAAAGAGTGTGCAGAAAGAATTTACGAGAATAATTCCAGGTTGAGGGACTTCTGTCTTGTGGATAGATTGGAGAAGCTGGGACTATTATCTGTAGAGAAGAGAAGGTTGAGAGGAGATCTGATAGAAATGTTCAGCATCATGAGGGGTCTGGGCAAACTAGTTAAAGTTAAACTTTTCCCTTTGGCAGAGAGTTTTAGAACAAGAAGACACAGATTGGTGGTTGGCAAAAGAATGAAAGGTGACATGAGGAAATAGTTTTTTCAAGCAGTGAGTTGTTGGGTTTCAGAATGCACTACCTAAAAGTGTGTACCTAAAAGGAGGCAGATTAAACTTTGAGCTTTCAAAAGGGAACTGGATAAGTACCTGGGCATAAAAAAAATTGTGGGGTTGCGCGGAAAGGGTAGAGGATTGGAACGAGCTGAGAGCCGATGCGGACTTAATGGACTGAATTGCCTCTTTCTGTGAAGCAATCATTCCATGATTCTTCAATCTGATTGTTTGAGGAGACAAGCTGTTACTTGGACTGTTCACACAGGTCCCAGGTCCCCTGCAGAGGGCACTGTATTGTATTGGACTCCCAAAGACTATAAAATGCCATGCATAAGCCCTCAAAAAGTCTGTGAGCAGCTGTAAGCGTATTGAGCAGCAAGCACTGTTTGATCGCTGCTGACTTCAAAGCCTGGGCTAATGTCTTCTGTATTGGTTTGCCAATTACTAAAGATCCGTACATCGCATGTAATATGCCCTGTGTCCACACTGATTTGTTGTGCTTGATGCAAATAAATTAATTTTGATTTCTATGTTTTGCGGAACTTGCACATTGCAATACCATTTGCGGTTTATGAATACACAATTAATAAAAAATGAATAAGATGTTTTTAGGTGATCCACCTTCTCCTAATTCCCCAGAGATTTCAGATGACATCACAATCCCAAAAGAGTACTATGGCCAAAAACTTGAGCTCCACAGTGCTGCTAGTGTTGGTGATAAAGTGTTGAACATACCCAGCAGCTCAGGATTCAGAAACCTGTAATGAACTGAAAGATTGGTTGCGAACCACTGTGACCCCAAATTGTCTGTTATATTATGTTGATACAGTTTTAATATGGCAAATGTTTCTGAAGAACCTGTTATGGAATTCACACTAAGTATGGGCCAGTACTACCAGAAATGTTAAGGAACCGCTTGACATGCGGAATAAATGATATAATAATAGGAGGCTACTGACCAAGCCATATCTGAACGTTAAGAAAGCCATAGAACAGGCACTTTTTTGCAAAAATGCTGAAAAAGAGGCTTAGGAGCTTGAAGGATTCATAGACAGTATTGTCTTCCGCCTTGGATGACCCCCATAATGCAGAACCAAATCCCCAGCGGCTAACACTCGTGTCTGCTGTTATTGCCGAGGAAGGGCGATTCGACGAGGAGGTTGCAAAATTCCGGAACTGGACAGGAGGTTTCTCCTCAATATAGTGAGGAGCAAGCACATCCATGCTTTTTGTAGTCACAAGGTTTGCCCAGAAAAGGCTACCAAAATAGGCAAAACATGTATCGCCCAGGCCAAAGGACGAAGCCACATCAAGACAAGGCTTTGCAAATAAATCAGCTCAACAGTGAGGAATTGATGCAACTGAATTGCATCACCACACCCAAAGTGGCCCCAATCCAGATTCACCTCCAAGTAAATGGCCACCCCCTAGACATGGAGATAGACACAGGTGCCGCAGCATCTATCATTGAGGAGCACACCTTTAGGTGACTCCGATTGGGCATCTTGCCTTTAAGCTTGCGAGACACCAAGGCTAGATCGGCCATGTACACTGGGGAGCCCTTGTACATTATTGAGACCACAGTAACCCCAGTTACACATGGGCAATAGACTGTATGACTCCCCCAGTAGTAGTGTAAGGACCAGTGCCGAGCCTCTTGGGAAGGGACTGGCTGCAGAAAATGAACTGGCAACAGATCTTTAAAATAGGTACTGGCAACCAGGAGGGCCTGAAGCATCATGTTAACATAGGTTAACAGGTAAAAATAAAATAGGTAGAAATGTTTGCATGATACCAGTAGGGGTGAAATTCTGTGGAGCTCTCCTAAACCACATACCCTGCAACTTGTTGGGCCAACATTTGAACTAGACCAGCCATATAGATACTGTGGCTACAAAAGCAGGTCAGAGGCTAGGAATCCTGTTGCGAATAACTCACCTCCTAACTCCCCAAAGTCTGCCCACCATCTACAAAACGCAAGTTAGGAATCTGATGGAATGCTCTCCATTTGCCTGGATGAGTGCAGCTCGAACAACAATCAAGAAACTCAACAACATCCAGGACAAAGCACCCCGTCCCTTACACAAACGTTCACTCTCTGCCACCGACGAAAGTGACAGGAGTGTGTACCACCTACAAGATGCACTCCTTAGGCAGTGCCTTCCAAACCCATAACCACTACCATCTAGAAGGGCAGCAGAAACATGGGAACACCACCATCTGGAAGATCCCCCCAAGTCACTCACCATTCTGACATTACCATATTTGCAATCCATATGTAAGAGGAAAGGCCAGAAAATCAGTGTTGTTTCTGGAACACAGGAAATTCTGAGAATGGGAAAAAAATAATTTGACTCAATGATTGACTTCTTATTGCTCTCCCTTTACACCATATCAGTCAATCACCTCTTTCCCTGGAAGCGCATTTTTGTATTACTCAATTCTATTATATCTACGGCCACATCCTGGAACTCCCTCCCTAACCGCACCGTGGGTCCACCTACACCTTAGGGATTGCAACGATTCAAGAAGGCAGCTCACCACCACCTTCTCAAGGGCAACTGGGGATGGACAATTAATTTTGGCCACATCCCGCAAATTTAAAAAAACTAAAAATTACTGTTGCTGATGTCATTCCATTTTGATATTTTATACAGGGTGGGATTTTCTGGCTCACCCGTGGCTTATGTGCTGGCGACACAGGGGGTTCAATATTGATTGATGGCAGGATCCTCTGGTCCTGCTGATGTTTACAGGATTTGCCCCGCACCCTGAGCCACAGGGGAATGCGCCATGGGGGATTGCCATCGGCGGGACTGGAAGATCCCATTGGCAGGAAGGGCTCAAAAAATTTGGCCACTGACTTTCACATCCACTAAATTAGTGGACAAAGGAATCTCACACAAACATGTTGAGAATTTGCCTCAGTTGTACTGATAACAATTTCTGGATTTATGTTTTAATTAAATACTGAGAGATTACATCAAAGTGAGTACATAATGAAGTTCCAGTGTTTGCCAGTAGTGCCTTTAGAATTGAGAGAACAGTGTCTAGTTGAATCCCCAACAGTGTCACCACTACTTTGAAATGTGGATTGTTCTGACCCATTTTTTTCTTTTTGGCCAACAGGAAAGCCAATTTTCTGTGTTTACTTGCACGCAGCTCTTGCGGAAATCAGAAGTTTATATACTGATTTTCCAGTCTGCTTGTAAGCACGATTACCATAGTCTGCAATCCATATGTAAGAGGAAAGGCCAGAAAATCAGTGTCGTTTCTGGAACTCAGGAAATTCTGAGAATGGGAAAAAATAATTTGACTCAATGATTGACTTCTTATTGCTCTGACCTGACCTTTACACCACATCAGTCAATCACCTCTTTCCCTGGAAGTATATATTTTATATTTCTTAAATTCAATTTTATTGTTTCTCTGGCCTGCCATGCTTTTTTTTTCAGTAGATTTATTTATACTTTCAAATAGGCAGAATTCCAATCACTTTTTTTGGAAGCACTTAGAACCATGATGGTAGCAAATTCAAAATTAAAGTCATGATTTAGCACTTCTCTTCAATCTCTAGCACAGACTGGAGAACTTCACAAACTTCTATCATTGTTGTTTTGTAAACAGCCTCCAGCAAGCTTTTAACAATGGCTGCTTTGTAGTATCAGGGTTGTAAGGGTTAATGTGTGGGACTATGTAAATAGCACCGCCTAGAATGATGATGTAAAAGACACATGACCTAAAGTTGAGAGGGTAAATGATCCCTTCAGTAGCACCTATTCATATATACCTTTATATATTTCAGTTACATTTAATAAACCACTTATTGTTTAGTCATACCACTATCTCCACAATCATTCGCCAGCCAGTCTAACCAACCACACCATAACTCTCTGGGTTTCCTCCTCTATCTCGCTCTGTAGTAAAGTAACTATTGTCACTTAGTACCAGCTGGGATAAAGCAATGAGAAGCGTGTGGGGGTAATATATTGGCAGGATTGAGAATTGATTAGCAGACAGGAAATAGAAAGTAGGAATAAATGGGTCTTTTTTGAAGTGGCAGGTGGTGACTAGTGGGATCCCGCAGGCCCCAGCTATTCACAATATACATCAATGATTTAGATAAGGAAACCAAATGTAATATTTCCAAGTTTGCTGATGACACAAAACTTGGTGTGAATGTGAATGGTGAAGAGAATGTTAAGAGGCTTCAAGGTGATTTAGATGAGTTGAGTGAGTGGGCGAATACATGGTAGATGCAGTATAACTTGGATAAATGTGAAGTTATCTATTTCAGTCAGAGAAACAGAATGGCAGAATATTATTTAAACGGTGATAGTTTGGGAAATGTTGACATACAAAGAGACCTGAGTATCCTAGTCCATCAGTCACTGAAAGTGAGCATGCAGGTGCAGCAAGCAGTTCGGAAAGCAAATGACATGTCGGCCTTCATTGTAAGAGGACTTGAGTGCAGGACAAAGGACGTCCTACTGCAGCAGCACAGGAGCTTAGTGAGACTACAGCTTGAGTATTGTACATAGTTTTGGTCTCCTTATTGAAGAAAATACATACTTTCCGTAGAGGGAGTGCAGCGATGGTCCATCAGACTGATTCCTGGGATGGTGGGATTGTCATATGAAAAGTGATTGGGTTGACTGGGTTTGTATTCACTGCAATTTACAAGAATGAGTGGGGATCTATCTGAAATGTGTAAAATCCTGACAGGGCTGGACAGACTGGATGCAGGGATATTTTTCCTCTGGCTGGGGGTGTCTAGAACAAGGAGTCACAGTTTCAGGATACAGGGTGGGCCATTTAGAACTGAGATGAGGAGAAACCTCTTCACTTAGAGGGTGGTAAACCTGTGGAATTCTCTATCACAGAAGACTGTGGAGGCTAATAGATACATTTTTAAACTCTAGAGGCCTCAAGGAATATGGGGAGAGTGCAGGAGTATGATGTTGAGGTAGATAATCAGCCATGATCATATTGAACGACAGAGCAGGCTCGAGGGGCCAAATGGCCTACTCCAGCTCCTACTTTCTATGTTTCAATGAGATAAAGCAACAAGAGGGGAGCTGAGATCAAGCAGTTAGGGATAGGTTAGTATGCACTGTAAATAATCATGATTAAAGGATATTGCACCCCAATGCCATGACTCCTTTGACTAATTTCCCACAGGAAGTTTTGTACCTAATCTGTACCCATAGGGGTATAGAGCGTCATACACATGTGAAAGGCCCTTCGGCCCACCGTGTCCACACTAACGATGACTATCACTGCAGTCGTGCTAATCCCATTATCCAGCATTGGTACCATATCCCTGACTGCCGTGGTATTCCGAGTGCTCATCCAAATACCTTTTGGGGGTTGTAAGGTAACTGGCCCCTCAGGCTGTGCATCCCAGATCCTAGCCACCGCAGAGTGCAAACATTTTCCTCAAATCCCCTTAGAGACTCCCGCCCCTCACCCTGAAACTATGCCCCCTCGTGAATGACTCCTCAACCAAGGTGAACAGTGCTCCCTTTTCACCCTGGCCAAGCCTCGCACAAACTCATGCTCCTCGAGCATGTCCCCCCTCGGCCTCCTCTGCTCTAAAGAAAACAATCCAAGTCCATCCCGCCTCTCCTTCTAGCTCAAATGCTCCATCTCAGGCAACATCCTGGTGCCCCCTGTCTGGTGCAACCATACTCTCCCTATGATGAGATGACCTGAACTGCACAGAGTGAACAGCTGTGGCCTGACCAACATTCTGTACAGTGCCAACATAACCTCCCCACCCTTATACTCTATGCCACAACGGATGCAAGCGAGTGTCATTTGCCCCTGCAACCAGCCCATTCACTGCCCTACCACCTGCAGGGATTCGTGGATAAGTATCCTAAGATCCATCCATTCCACTGAGTGCCCGGTGTCCTGCCATTCATTCAATACTCCTGTCTTTTTTCTCCCTCCAAAGTGCATCACCTCATTTGTAACAGGGTGTAATACCTCCCACCACTGCGCCACCCACCTGACCAACCCATATATATCCTCCTGTGGCCTATGAACTGTTATCCTCATCATGAACCCCCCCCTACCAACCCTGGTGTCATCTACAGACTCAATGATCATTCCCCCGACGTGATCACTGATATCATTTATGTGCATAATAAACAGTAAGGGATCCAGCAGGGAACCTCGTGGTACGCCACTGGGCACAGGCCTCCAGTCACTCGAACAGCTTTCTAATACCACCCTATGTGTCCCGTTTCAGATCCACCTTGCCAAGTTCCCCTGCCTTCCATGTGTTTCAACCGGCTCAATTGGTCCCCACATGGGACCTTATCCAAGGCTGTGTTGAGAGCCATATGAACCACAGCAACTGCACCTTCCCTATCCAAGAACTCCACCGCTTTTTCGAAACCTGCTATCAGGTTTGTCAGGCATGACCTCCTTCTAACTCAAATGCTCCATCCCAGGCAATATCCTGCTGGCCCCCTCAGTACCCTGTCTGGTGCAACCATATTCTCCCTAGGATGAGGTGACCTGAACTGCACAGAGTGCGATTTGAACTCAATCTCATATGGAACCCCTCAAAGGTCTTTCAGCAGGCAGGGAAAATGCACGCCACATGAGACTCAACCCAGTGGCGACTCCCGACCTGAGGACCCCCAGCCCAGCACGAATCCCGCCAAGCCCCTGTGCCCATGGGGGCCCCCACCCCACCTCACACCATGCCAGTGACTAGCCCATCCTCTTGCACCCTGGACGTTGGTGTTCAGTGGTACTCAGCTCCTCGCTCGCCCTTACAACTGTTGCGCCTGAACCACACTTATAGGACCAGTCGTGATTCGCTCAGGTGTGACGTCGTGCCCGAGAGGTGGGAACATTCTGTGAGGGGGAGGATTGCGTGTTGAACCCACTAATGAGATTGAAATCCAGTCAGGCTCACGCACATCAGTCTTTCACTCAATCCAGTTTGTATGATTAGAGTGGGACCAGGAGAATTGCAAACTGTTTGGCACTGGGCGCAAAACTGATTTTTAGGCCCACACGCTATTATCCGGGATCAGCGTGATCTGCACCAGGCCTGGTGAAGCCAAAGAATCACCCCCTAGATAAATTAATCATCCATAGAATCATTTGAAAATAATTTTAACTAATAAAAGAAGCAAACAGTTTAGATAGACATGGTAGAGCAGGTGGTGTGGCATAACTACAGTATGTGGGGTGGAGAGTATTGTAATATCGGACAACCACATCTGTGATTGATATCGGCAGCTTAAGGAATTTGGCTCAGAGGTGTCGGGCGGCAATCTGAGTTTTAAACATTGCGATGCATCAGGAAAGGGAGGAGTTACCTAGAAACTTTGTTCTGAGAGGCAGTCACACCCCTTAGGCTAAGCTGTTGAGCAGTCTCACTACGTGGAGGCCACTGCAATGGCGGAAAACTAGGTGCAACATTGGCCCTATTTGGGGCATTAACTGTCCTAATGGACGACCCAACTCCAATCCCATCTCCATGGAGCCAAGATAATTCAAACCAGAAACTCCGTGAGAAGGATCCATCAGTGGCTTGCTGGGAAAGTTAAGGGTAATATTTTGTTAAAGAAAATAGCTTTATAATTTGCAAAGAACAGTATTAATTCTGAGGATTGGGAGAGTTTTAGAAACCAGAAGGGGTGACTAAAAAGCTGATTAAAAAAAAATTATTTACAAAATTTTAAGGTCCCTCATCAATGAGTTTTTGGGCGATTGGGCTGTAAAACTCCCTGGGCAACCATCTCATGTCCCTCCTGCCCCAACAACCCCCAACATTATGGGTGGCAGGTGGGACAGAAGACAGCCTGCTTGCCCTCACCCTAAATTGATCCCTTAATTGGTCAATTATTGGCCAATTAAAGGCTGCTTCCTACCCAGCCTCAATTTTGATGTCAGCAGGAGAAGGTTGGGATGGAAGGGGAAGTCTGGCTTGTCACCCTGCTCAGGCAGGAAGGAGAAGGAACTCGAAATGTTAACTTTGTTTCTCTCTGCTGCGATTTTGCAGCACTTTCTGTTATTACTATAGGGTCTGGACTGTGTATCACATTGGGACCCAAAAACAAGTTATACTGTTACTTCTTTTACATTAATGCATAACCAAACTGCTTTGCATCAGTGCAAAAGTGGCAGTATAAAGGCATCTTTGCAAGGATTCAGTCTTTAAAATATGCTCACAATTCCTCCTGGTTTTCAAATTTGGAATAACTTTTCCTGGTGTTTTAAAAAGCTCCACATAATTCTCACACCAACAAATCACAAACTGGGCCAAAATCAAATGGCAGTCGTTTATTTCTCAGCATCATCATTAACTCAATTTACTCCTTATAATATGCATCGTGTAATAAAAACAGAAATGCAACATTAAGGTCTCAAGATGAGTTAAGTAGTTTATGTAGATGTACAAACGCAGTACTGTTCCTTTAAATTTTAACCTAAGGTATTAATTTAGGTTACAGTGAAAAACTCCCCACTGGATAAAATTAAAGACTTGAAAGGTTTTATGCCCAATCCTAGTAATAATAGGTTTCAGAATACAATATAATTTTACAAATTATGATAATGTTAAAAATGTTTTTTTCCCTCTGGATTTAAAATATTCACCAAGGCACAAATAAAAAGTATAAAACTTTCAAACATTTCTCCTTCCTTTTTGGAACAGCAATCTTCAGAGATCTGTTCTTTCTGAAATACATTTTTGTACACTTTTACACAAACAGGCAATAATTCTGGTTATCCAGGCCTACGCTTAGTTATGAAAAAAACATAAGTATAAATCTGGTAAGGTTGTGACTTCCAAAGATATTTGGATCACCTTTAATTCAATAGGACTTTATTCAATAACAAAGTCCAGAGGCTTTAGTTAGATTTCCATCACAATATGGGACTCCAGTGTGAAGAATATTCACTTAAAAGTCACATGGTAAGCATTATTTCATACAAGTGGATATCAATTTTAATTTGTTTGCTTATTATCATTGTATTCTAATGTTGACTTCTTTTGTTGAATTTGTGCAGAAACATTGGTCTGGACTGGCTGGAGGCACAAACAGATAGATATTATTGAGGTTCACGAACTTGCCTGCAAATTAAATGAGATTTACTTTGCAGTGCATGATGTGATAGAATGTCTCAGAAAAAATGGAAATCACATGCATGATCTTGAGGAAAGGCTTGTCTGTTCTGTATTTTCTTATGTCACTAATGCAATTGGCCCTGCCACAAACTCATAACTTAACCCCAAGCCAAGTTTACAATCTTATAGAAACTAGAAGCAGGAGAAGGCCATTGGGCCCTTCGAGCCTGCTCCGCCATTCATTATGAACAGACTGATCATCAAATTCATTGTGATCATGGCTGATCATCAAATTCAATATCCTGATCCCCCCTTCCCACAATATCCCTTGATCCCTTTAGCCCCAAGAGCTATATCTAATTTCTTCTTGAAATTACATAATGTTTTGGCCTCAACTACTTTCTGTGGTAATGAGTTCCACACATCCACCACTCTCTGGGTGAAGAAATTTCTCCTCACCTCAGTTCTAAAAGGTTTACCCCTTATCCTCAAACTATGACCCCAAATTCTGGACTACCCCACCATCAGGAACATTCTTTCTGAATCTACCCTGTCACACCCTGTCAGAATTTGATAAGTTTCTATGAGATCCCTTCTCACTCTTCTAAACTCCAATGAATACAATCCTAACCGACTTAGTCTCTCCTCATATGACAGACCTGCCATCCCAGGAATCAGCCTGGTGAACCTTCGCTGCATTCCCTCTCTAGCAAGGACGTGCTTCCTCAGATAAAGACATCAAAACTGCACATAGTACTCCAGGTGTGGCCTCACCAACGCCCCATACAATTGCAGTACAACATCTCTATTCTTGAAACCTTATATCCTATATTCTTTCTGTCACAAGGACTGCCACTTTTACCAGTTGCATGTCATCAGCCTATGTTCCAGTTAAAATAAAATCACAAAAGCCCTCCAGCCCTCACGTCTCACACCTCCTCACCCTCCAAACGCTCCCTATGCCAATCCATGTCTCCTCTGCCCCCTCCCACCCCCTGTGATCATGCCCCAGTTCCAAGCCAGGGTACTTCCATGCGCTCTGATACATAAATACAGGCATACATAATGAGGACTGGTTGAGAGCCCAGACAATCATTAGAGAACAAAAGCTCCTGCACCCCAGAGAAAATGTTGTTTGATTGACATCTCAGGCTCTCTGATCTTTGCTGTCAATTTCATGTTTGCTTATTCAAGTTAAGTGGTTTCAAGGGTTTGTGGTTTTTGTTATTGATATTTTAAAAGGTTTGGATGATTGAATTACTTTCTTCAAAGCCTTTTTATACATCCAATTGTACTCTATAGAATTCATTAGTTCTAGACAGTGTGTAGCGGCAATGGGCATAGAAATAGCATAGTTTGGCAGAGCAGACATGAGGGCCAGAGCATAAGGAGGATCTTAAGAGCTTACCTCTTTGCAGATCACCTCATGCAGACCAGGGTTCATGACTTCTCTGAGGAATTGAGTTGTGAATTCGAGAATCGGGACCCACCCACCATTTTCAAAGGGTTGCCAACTTGTGAAAACCCAGGCCAATGTAGCTAAAAGCTCCCATTGGCAGTTTTTCAACGCTGCCATCAATCACAGAAATTACAGCACATATAAACTATTGCTGATATCCAACTGAGCAGCTGGAAAACACTGCAAATGGGCTCATTTGCAGCTTTGTCTGAACTTTATTGTAGGTCACAAATGTTTTCCCCAATGTTATTTTCTTGTCTGATGCAGACAGAATATGTATACAACTACTCTGCTTCCTGTTGGGTTACAGATGACTTGTTGGTACCGGCAGTCCGACTTATCTTCAATCAAACAACCTGAACCAATGAACCATCAAAAAATAAACAGCAGCTACTGACAACAGGCCACTCCATGTAAAATTATGGTACTCCTTTTGTTTGGGTCCACAGTCACTTCAAACTATCCAAACTACATTTTAATATAATACAAACTCCCGAAAAGAGGGTATGTTAGAACTATGCAATGAAAACTACACATTGATAAAAACAGGCACACATTAGCAGTAGGGTGGAGAATATAAATCAAATTACCTAAAATAAAATCAGAAAGTGTTGGAAATACTCAGCAAATCAGACAGCATCTGTGGAGAGAGAAATAGAGTTAACAGACAGGATCTTCCCAATCCCATAGAGACGGATTTAAAGGCAGGACAAGAAGCAAGATTGGAGATAAGGGTGTCTCTCAACATTTTCAGTGAAGGTGGGTAAACATCGCAGAGGCTAACCCTTGGTATGTCACTAAGAGACTGAAGAGGGAGATGGAGACTCTGTATCCCAATGACGAGGCTACAGGGATATAAGGCTGTAACCATGGCTAAAATTAATTCCCTTCATTCCGAAGTCCCTATCATCACTGGCCTCTGTATTTTTGATATTGGCCCAAATCTTCTGGCCATCCAATTGTTGGAGGCCAGAGGTACGACTGAAGATGTGAGTCAGGAATGTGCAGAAGTCCTGATGCGTGGAACCATGTGGGAATTGAGTTTAAACTTTAGATGGGCAATTTCCTGCTCCCCGGGACATTCTGCAAATGTCTTGTTTTCTGAGCTAGTCAGAGACTTGGGACAGGTCCATGACACTTACCTGGAGATATTAGACATATTAACACCTGATCTAACATCTGGGTAAATCCACAATCGATGCAACCTCCACCCTGCCACCCCCGCCCCCTTGCCGTCACACCACAAACAACCCCCTGACTAGACCCTGAACATCCGACCACCCCAACCGCTAACACAACTACCCCTTAACTAATCATGACTAGCTCCCCTGACCCAACTATATCCCAGACTGCCCGACTATCCCCAACCCAACCTGATTGGTCCCAAACACCCAACGACCACCCCGACTGGACCTGACTCCTCCCTCCCCCTGACCACCTGACCAGTTCCCCCAACCCAACGATACCCCAGACCACCTGACTACTTCTAAATGCAACCCGACTCCTGACCTCGCCATGACCCGACCGCTTCTGACCACCTGACTACCCACCCCGACAAGATTATGCACACCAGCCATCTGACTAACCCCCAACCCAACTAGCCCCTCTGACCATCCAACTGGACCAAGCTACCACCAAACGAACTAGCAACCCCCTCCCTCCCGACCTGATCTAATTACCCCCAAAACAACTGACTACCACCGACCACCTGAGCGATGGACCTGACATCTCCCCAGACTGGACCTGACTACCCACTTGATCCAGCTAACAGCCCCCAACTTCCCGACTACCCCCTGCCTGGACCTGACTACTCTCCAATTCAACTGCCTCTCGACTATTCGACTAATCTCTCATCCATCTATCCCTCACTAACTCATTCACCTACCCAGCTCATTTACCTATCCATCTCACTCACCTACCCATTCACCACTTACCAACTCATCCACCTGCCCCACCAATTCACTCACCTACTCGTCCACTTACTCACTCTTCACTCAACAACCTACCCACCCAACTACTCACCCATCCTTCCACTCATACACCCATCCACCCACCCACTTACCCACCTCACTCATGGGTACATCTATGCACTCATCCGCCTATACCCCTACTAAGTCACCCACCTACCCACCTCACCCACCTATCAACTCACCCACCTACCAACTCACCCACCTATCCGCTCACCCACCTATCCGCTCACCCACCCATCCGCTCACGCACCCATCCGCTCACGCACCCTTCCACTCATGCACCTACCCACCTCACGCATCTACCCACCCACTCACCTACCCACCCACTCACCTACCCACCCACTCACCTACCCATCCACTCACCTACCCACCCACTCACCTACCCACCCACTCACCTACCCACCCACTCACCTACCCACCCACTCACCTACCCACCCACTCACCTACCCACCCACTCACCTACCCACCCACTCACCTACCCACCCACCCACCTACCTATCTCACTAATCTACCCACCCATTCAGCCATTCACCCATTCACATAGTGGACCTTTAACTTACAGTGAGTGCTGTAAAAAGGGGGCATTTTCCACACTACTCTGCTCACTGGAGTAAGAGGGGAGATGCTGCACTGAAAATTTCTCTGATAACGGGATCAGAAAATCCCAGAAGAATTGTGTAGAGCATTTGTTTGTGAGAACCTTCACGCACTGTGGCAATGCACACAACATTGCCACTGCTTGGAAGGTTTGGGCATTGTGCTGATGGTTTTGAGGCACCCTCGTGCTCTCCTTTCCACCTGAACAGTGCACATCTTTGCCAGTGGGGCTACCATCCTTCCAAGGGTGCAGGCCCTTGGATTGGCCTGAATCCTAAGGACCCACCCACAGTCTTTAATTGGACGCTTGAATAGAGGTGGCCGATTAAGTGGCTGCCGTGCAGAAGATTGTTCTGGAGAGTGCACTGCAGACCCATGGGTTGCAGAAATATTCCTAGTTCCTGAAAAACACCTATCATCTTAAGATTGCAGCCTTTTAGTTGATGAGTTTTTACTTTCAAATTAATTTACCTGTTGCTCCAAGAATGAGTTCCCACCTTCACCTGATGGGCATTTTAAAATTATCACTCTTCAAATTTAGGCCATTTGAGTTTTCTGCTCTCTCAGACCCATATTTATCCAAATGCCTATATATTAAACATTTAAATCAGTATGTGAAGTACATGTTTCATTGAACACTCATTGTGAGTGCCTGTGGGTAACTATTCTTCCTAGAAACACAATATAGGACATTTTCAATTTTAAAACTTATGTGTGGAATGACAGAATAGTTGCTGTTTTAAAGTTTAAGGATATCACACTGGAATTGTAAAATGTGGCCACCAATTCAAATAAATTGTTCAAAACGCTTTCTGAATATTTATCATGCATCAATTTTTAGCTGAAAATTTCAAACATTAGAATTTTCAGGTTATGGGCTTAGTTCAATGAGTTGTTGACACCAAATGGGACGTATGTGTTTTTGTTTCATATTTCCAGCATTTTGTTTTTTTTAACATCAATTCACATAACCTTTTTTGAAAACTGTTGAGTTAGCGAGGTTGTAATTAGTTTAAAAGCACTGAGGATAATGGATAGCCAGGTGCAGCATGTAATAAAAAAGGCAAATGGGATGTTGGCATTTATTGCAAAAGGACTGGAGTATAAAAGTAGAGAAGCGTTGTTGCAATTGTATAGGGTGTTCGTGAGACTACATCTGGAGTAGTGTGTCCAGTTTTGGTCTCCTTACTTGAGGAAGGATGTGGTGGCATTGGAGGCAGCTCAGAGGAGGTTCACCAGATTGATTCCAGGGATGAAAGGGTTGACATATGAGGAGAGATAAAGCAGTTTGGGCTGATTCTCGCTGGAATTTAGAATGATGAGAGGGGATCTGATCGAGGTATATAAAATTTTAAAAGGGATTGATAAAGTAAATGTAGACCAAATGTTTCCTCTTATGGGGCAATTTAGAACAAGAAGTCACAGGTATAGGCTGAGAGGTGGTAGATTTAAAACTGAGATGAGGAGGAACTACTTCTCGCAGAGGGTGGTGAATTTGTGGAACTTGCTACCCCATAGCGTGGTGGAATCTGAATCGTTGAATGGTTTCAAGAAGGAGATAAACATATTTCTAATGAAAAAGGGAAAGAGGGAGATGGGGAACAGGTGGGGAGGTGGATTTGAGACCAGGGAGAGATCAGCCATGATCTGATTAAATGGCAGAGCAGGCTCGAAGGGCTACTTCTGCTCCTAATTCCTATGTTCGTATGAAGGAGTAACTTAGGATGCATTAATTAAATGTAAAGTTGCATTTGTGTATATCCTTTGCATTCAGGTATCTGATAGTTTGTGTGGATCTCTGTGGGCATTTGTTATTTTTATATACTAACCAATACAAAAACATGAAAAAATATACAAATTATTTACTATTATCCTTCACGAATGGCACAATATTATAGACAACACTCCACCATATCTGGTCTTTTAAAAATCCATTATGTATCAATTCCATCTGATCCATTATTTTGTTGTTATATTTTTCTTCCATGGCATTTTTTTTTCTTGCCCCTTTATAAGGTACCTGTATCATTTCTCAATCAAGAGGTCAAGCAGCAATGTAGCCTGTCCCATATTTTGTAGAGCTAGTTATTCTTTCTAGGCACTCAACAAGATGCAGGAAGTCAATACCTGGACAATAAAACAGTTTTTCCATACCAGGAGTATTGTTTGTTTAATGCATGTTCACCCCTACTTCACAGCTGAAGTGGTTATTCAGCTTAACTTTGAACTGGACGGACAATGCAGTTTGCCGCGCCAACCCCCCCCACCCCGCCCCCCCCCCAGCTTAACTTTGAACTGGACGGACAATGCAGTTTGCCGCGCCAACCCCCTCCCCCCCCCCCCCCCCCTATGTGTAAGTGTCTTGCATAGTGTCAGTAAGCTCTTGGTCACTGATACTGCTTGCTTAACTGGACAAATTCCAACTTCTTTGGAATTTCGAGTCCTGTTATGGTGAGCCAACAATGGGTTTTCCTGCTGCTTACATTGTTAAACCAAATCCTAAGCACAAGTTGACATTGACTTGGATTTTCCTTCATTCTTTTATTGGTTTCTGCAGATACCATGGAGGCACATCATTCAGTTACTTCATATAAAAAGTCCCAGCCACTTGTACAAACCATTGTTTGGCAGTGAGTTGCTTCAATTTGACCTAAAATATTATGATTTTAGTAAGCAACATGTGGAGGAGCAATTTTATGTCTACCGCCTAGTTCATGCTGAAAAATATAACACCCATTGCAGCTTTCTTGGTGTACAATTATATGGAGTGCATCTTGTCACTAATCTGAGTATGATCTAAATTTTGGAGAAATGGTATGAGGTAGTACTCTTGCATCACTTGGGCTTTACATCAGTTGCAACATAACTGTATTCAGTGCAACAACACTGCTTTACAGGGGCCAACACGACCTTGCACAAACATTCCAAATGCCACTTGTTTTAAGTACACCTCCAAAAGCTCTACCTGAAGACAAAAAAATCTTCAATTGTTTTTTTTTAAACTCAGTATTATTGGTTTGAACTGCTCTCAAATCATCAAACGACAAGAAAATGATTACCATACTGAACAATACAAGAGTAGCACAAAGTTAAAACTTTAAAGTTCATTTATTAGTGTCTCAAGTAGGCTGATATTAACACTGCAATGAAGTTACTGTGAAAATCCTCTTGTCACCACACTCTGGCCCCTGTTTGGGTACACTGAGGGAGAATTCTTCCATGGCATTTTTTCTTCTTGCTCCTTTATAAGGTACCTGTATCATTTCCCAATCAAGAGGTCGAGCAGCAATGTAGCCTATCCCATATTTTGTAGAGCATGACCAATGCACCTAACCAGCAGGTCTTTCGGACTGTGAGCAAACTGCAGCACTTGGAGGAAAGCCATGCAGACACGGGGAGAACGTGCAGACTCCACACTGACAGTGACCCAAGCCAGGAATCGAATCCAGGTCCCTGGCGCTGAGAGGCAGCAATGCGAACCACTGTGCCACCGTCCCATCCTGCATAAGCTAGTGCTCCCTGCAGTAAGTCCCATTGCAAGTGACTGAAATTAAACAGCAAGATAAAAACACAATTTGTGGAGTGGGTGGAGTCTAACCTTTAATAGAATTCACATAGTGCATATTTTGAGCTGACATTATTGCTATAAAAGTACACTTTCAAATAGGAAAACAAATAATCTGAAAGGAAAGAGTCAACATACTTTTGCAGCATATGCGATGCGCATTTTTACAACAAATTCTTCTGAAACAATAATCTTCACATTGATGACTGTCATTTGGACTTGATCAGGGTGAAATCTGTCACTCTGACTGACAAGATGGATTGTAACAAGTCAGCACACAGGAAAAGATAGTAAATTTTCTGCCAGTAACAGGCACTTCAAATGCACATAAATATCAAGTAACTAAAACAGTATTTAGAACTGCACACTGGAAAATGGCCAACCGTTGTGGTGCCTTGACAGAAACCAGAAATCCTGATTCTTCCTACAATGTGCAAATTATTTTACAACTGATATATCATAAATATCACCTTGTATGTCTTCATTATCAATTTGTGATCTATATTCACAGATGCGACATAGAAAGCATTCTTTCTGGTTGTATCACAGTTTGGTATGGCTCCTGCTCTGCCCAAGACCACAAGAAACTACAAAGGATTGTGAACGTAGTCCAGTCCATCACGCAAACCTCTCATCCATTAACTCTGTCTACACTTCCTGCTGCCTTGGAAAAGCAGCCAGCATAACCAAGGACCCTATGCACGCCGGACATACTCTCTTCCACCTTCTTCCATCAGGAAAAAGATACAAAAGCCTAAGAACACGTACCAACCAGCTCAAGAACAACACCTTCCCCAACCAGCTCAAGAACAGCATCTTCCCTGCTGCCAGCAGACTTTTGAATGGACCCATCATATAGAATCAATGAATCTGCATCTACAATGCAGAAAGAGGCCATTGGGCCCATCGAGTCTGCACCAACAACAATCCCACTCAGACCCTATCCCCGTATCCCTACATATTTACCCGCTAATCCCTCTAACCTATGCATCCCGGGACACTAAGGGGCGATTTAGCCTGGCTAACCAACATCTTTGGACATATATTAAGTTGATCTTTCTCTACACCCTAGCTATGACTGTAACACTACATTCTGCACTCTCTCCTTTCCTTCTCCCCTATGTACTCTATGAACGGTACGTTTTGTCTGTACTGTGCACAAGAAACAATATTTTTCACTGTATTCTAATATGTGTGACAATAAGAAATCAAATCAAATGAAATCAAAAAAGGTACATGTCTTTGATCTGTTTAGTTATGTTAAGGAGAGGCATGTGACTGCAGCTTGCTTTTTCCTGCTGGCATGTGTATGTCAGAAAAGTGTTTTCCTGCTCTCATCATAGGCACCTGTCTGTTACACTTAACTAGGTGGGTTGTTTCATGACTAGTCTGCTGAGATAATTTCTCCAAGTAAAACAGGGTCCTCCCTAACCCCTACACACATAACATGGCAATTGCAACAGAAATCTGCCCAGCTGCAAGGTCAAGCTCTCATATGACAGTGAGTGTTAATGAAAGTATCTAGGAAATTAAAAAGACCCAATGTTTCCACGTAAGAAAAAAATAGACATGCCATCCAGAGCCGACATGTCAGATAGATACTCTTTCCAGCTGCAGACATAGTTCAAATTTCGATGACTTAATTGTTATCCACCATTACTAGTCAGGCAGGTGATATCCCCTATGCAAAGTAAGATCAAAGTGACTAATGCTAAGCTTTAAAACCCTTCAGCAGCTTTTAGTCTACAGCAATCAAAGGACATCATTCTGAATTGCTTATAGATATACTGTTTTCTCGACAAAGTGGTAGATAGAAACTTTTGGTTTTACAAACACATACAATGAATTTCATTGACTATTTGTTATCATGGCACCTGGATACGGAACTGCTGTGTTGAAAGTGAGCTTTCTCGTAAACTTTTAAGAAAACTAAACCATTTCTCAAATATATTTCATTAAGAGATTGCCGTTCTAGATATGTAACTAAAAGAAGACATATTTAAAAATTAAAGTGCTTAATATTTGCTGATATACACACTTGATATATGTAGAGAAAGCAAAGACTTGTATGTGAATACAAGCAGAAGAATAGAGGCATCAATTATCCTGCTTTTAATTCACAAGTGTTACCTATACAGGTGGGAAGTTCTGATCCTTCTCACGGGAAAATAGGAATATTAAGTTATGTTGTTTGCTATGAACTAAACTTATACATTAGATCCAGATATTCCATTTTTGGATCCTTCATTGTTCAAAATTACTTAATAAAATGCTGGGGGAGGGAATGTTGAAATTATTTTTAAACATACACACAGCACAATAGCATTATTTTCACTGTCACTTGTTTGGAACGCATTGTGCTTAAAATAGATGATATAATTGCCTGTTTATTAAAATGACAACTTTCATTTATATAACCCTTAATATGTTACAGGGGCTTTATCAAACAAAAAATCATATTGAATCACGTAAGAAGGTATTAAAACTAAAAGCCTGTACAGGGTGAAAGTACAAAGGTGATATTTCTTCCGAGAGTATCAATCTCACAATCCTATCTCGAATCATATCTAGACTCTTACAATGAACTATAACCACAGCCTCGCTACCTTATAGCCAGAGCACAGTTTATGCAAGTTGCAATACATACAACACAGTGGGGAATGCAGTTCTCCATAACTGCAGCAATTGATTGGTTTAGACAAATATAAACATTTGGCTGCTTTGATTTTGCAATTCATATGAACAAACTTAATATCCGGGCTACATGAGTATATATCAACAAATGTAAAGGAGATTTTTAAAATACTTGTTTCAGAAACAGGATGTAATGAAATTGCATTCAGTCCATGATGGCATCATCTATCAATAAAACCACAGGAATTAAGAAGGAGCTAATACAGGAGCAAAATCAACAACAGCAAATGAAAGATCTCCATTTAGAATTTGTAACCTTCAGACTTGTGATTTTTAGAACCAGGATTTCACATGACTGAAGATATTAATTTATCTGGATCAGTAATCCTTGGCAATCCGTTTTTAGACAATCATTATGGAACGTGGAAGATCTCTTCCATAGTCCACCCTGGTGCTCAAACGTTGGAGTCTAATTACCACTTTCTGCAAATAGATCAAATATCGCTGGAACGTAACTGAGCTTATTGGACCCAGTGGACCTTCCATAGTACTTATCCTGCCTCAGAGTACCACCTGGAGCAAAGACATAAAAACTATATAAAGAAAAACATGAGAACAAAATTTTAAAAGTTATAAAAAAATCACACCTTCAAAGAACCTTGGTGATATCTTTAGGCTTTAAATTTCTGTTTTCCTCTCTAGTGCTCTCTTAAAAGCTTTCCCAGCTGCTGCTGAGTTTTAACTTGTGTTTAAGCACTGTGATGAGATCCCGGAGCAGGAATGATGCCAACCCTCACTCCATTCAATAGCAACCAGCCAGAGGTGAATACAGCACATGTGTCATCTGAAAAGTAGACTTTGGTGGCTGGAGATCTGAAATGCATCTTAATTAGATTGCATTTTGACTATAAGACTCTGAGATTAGAGTTTTCGACAATCAGCATATAAATGCAAAATGAATTTGCATAAAATTCCACTGTTCATTATTTTTAATGGAGACACTGAATATATTAAAATAAATGGATACAGGACTGGACAAGGACAGCTAATAGAATTTCATGCAAGCACTTAAAGCTTCCGTACACTAAGATGCAAACACAGTGGGTGGAATTTTCTGGCTGCGCTCGCCCCAAAACCGGAAAATTCTGCTCGAGGTCAACGACCTTTGCATGGTTCACCCCCCCCACCCACTACAGTTCCCGTGGCAGGCGGGACATGAAAATTCCCCCAGTAGTTTCAAAGACTCGGCAAGATTTTCCTGGATATCGGCAAAGGCCCATTAACGGCAATGGCGGCTTTTCCGGTCATATAGTGTGGCACTTAGTGCCAGATATTTTCTGCCATGGGTTCCATGCAAGGTGTTAGCACTAACCCCACTGCCACTACCTCCCAAGCTGGAGTGGTGACCTTGCCAGCTGGTTTTCTTCCTGTGTGTCAGTAGAGGGTATCATGTCAGGCCTCTACTATCCAGGAGTCTCTCCAGTGAGGCATCCAAAAATCTGGGGTCAGATTCCTTGGCAGCCATCACTTCCCAGCGACTTACAAAGTATGGCTGGTGAGCAGTGGGGTGGCCTTTAAATGTGGTGCTCCAATGATTGCAGAGCTGGAGTGGTGGTGGTGTGGGCAAATTAGAGGCCACCCCACCAGCATGGAAACCACGGCAGAAAACCTTTGGCACCTTGCATCTGTGGAAAGCCAGAGGTTTGCACAAAGCCCATCGCTTTTGCATCCTGGTTTGCCTGATCCCTGTCAAAGCAGTCAAAGTTATGTACTCTCATGAAGACTGCGTCCATCACCTTCTGGATGCACTTGTTGGTGGGAGGCTTGCGATATCCTGCAGAGGTCACCTCTAAAGGGAATGCATTTGCTTTCCCGGTTGGCCAATGGTGCAGGCACACCAGGGCAGTCAGTGATTTTGGAAGGTTTAACTACTGCAGCAATCAGTGGCACTCACACAGTGCTTGAGTGAACATAATTGAGAGAGTAATTAGACTCCAGACATGCCAATTGTGTTACAGGTGAATGGCCTCAGCTGCAACAGGGTAATAATCACTGACCTGTCTTTCCTTTAACTTTGCCCTTGTCAATATTCCACCTCCAGAAGACAACCCCCACCCCCCCCCCCCCCCCCCCCCCCATCTGGCCCACTGTCAATTTGAATAGAATTGTCAGTTTGTGATGACTGCCCACCCACCCGCTGCTCCAGGCTTCCCTTCTCTCTGTGAGGCCTTTCCAAGAAACCTGTGGCCCAGCAGGAGATGGCAACCTCAGGAGCGGTGCTTTTCACAGTTGACAGTCTTTTCTGTTGTCTCCCGCGAGTACATTTGTTACCTCAACAAAACTATGTTGTTTATACTATAATTTTTGTGTGGGTTCCAATATTCCATTCAAAATGTTTTCAAAACTCCTGCTCAACTCTTTTTCAAACCTTGAGAAATCTGGTATCTGCAGTACCTCCTATGCCTATAAGTGGTGCTGTGACAGGCCTTTGCAATGTTATAACTGTCATGTAATGTTAGTTCAGTAAAAAGTAGTTTATTCTTGACAATAAACTTCTCACTCTAAATGCCCTTTCACACCAACGTGATTGGATTTTCAACACTGTGACAACTGTAACCAAGTGTTTGGTGGTTGATATTGCTATCAAAAGTTGGTGAAGTCTATGGGAAATAGTGTGACTGTGATGAAGGCCTTGGTTCTCACTTTGAGAGTTTGGTTCAGATCACATGCTCTCTGTTATGGGTGCTGTAGTTTCTATTCCTAGTGGGAATGATCAGGCACAGAAGAAGTTCAATGCTCCCGCACCTTACAATCCCTTTGTTAGGGACCACCTCAGCATTTTGTTGGCTGTAATGCTAAAATCTGCCTCCGATACTGTTCTCCGCACTGCCCCGGGACTGGCTTTAAATACTGCCCCGAACACCGTGGTCTACATTGCCCACTACTGGTTTACACTTAACCCCATTTCTTCCTTTGAACCCCTCCTCCCACAGTAATGAGTGTCTGTTCATCCCTTTCCTCTTGAGCTTCAGTCATGCCCCCACAGTCAAGTGTCTGATACCACCCCTTCCCTTGCCTCTGTCCAGACACCCCTTTTCTCCCACACCCCCACCAAAACTCCGAGTCAAGTATCAGCCTTCCACCACTTCCCTTCCAGCTGGTCTTGCCTGAGCAACATTGGAACAGAGTCAAAACAGCACAGTGAAAGGTAGCCAAACATTAGGCAAACAAACTTCAAATTTGAGAGTGAAGTGCAGGTCGTCAGGTGCATGCTCCTTACATCTGATCATGAATGGGCTTGTATTATAGACCACCCAATAGTCAGCGAGAACTGGAGGAGCAAATCAGCGGAGAGATAGCTGACAACTGCAAGAAACACAAAGTTGTGATAGTAGGGGATTTTAATTTTCCACACATAGATTGGGACTCGCATACTGTTAAAGGTTTAGACGGGGTAGAGTTTGTAAAATGTGTTCAGGAGAATTTTCTACATCAGTATATAGAGGTGCCAACTAGAGAGGATGCGATATTGGATCTCCTATAGGGAAATGAGTTAGGGCAGGTGATGGATGTGAGTGTGAGGGAACACTTTGGATCCAGTGAGCATAATGCCATTAGTTTCAACCTGATCATGGATAAGGATAGATCTGGTCCTCGGGTTGAAGTTCTGAACTGGAAAAAGGCCAAATTTGATGAAATGAGAAGGGATCTGGGAAGTGTGGATTGGCACAGGCTGTTCTCTGGTAAGGATGTAAATGGAAAGTGGGAGGCCTTCAAAGGAGAAATTTTGAGAGTGCAGAGTTTGTATGTTCCTGTCAGGATTAAAGGCAAAGTAAATAGGAATAAAGAACCTTGGTTCTCGAGGGAGATTGTAACACTGATTAAGAGGAAGAGAGAGTTGTATGAAATGTACAGGCAGCAAGGAACACATCAGATGCTCGAGGAGTATAAGAAGTGCAAGAAGCTACTTAAGAGGGAAATCAGGAGGGCTAAAAGAAGACATGAGGTTGCTTTGGCAGACAGAGTGAAGGAAAATCCAAAGAGCTTCTATAGGTATGTTAGGAGCAAAAGGATAGTGAGGGATAAAATTGGTCCTCTTGAAGACCAGAGTGGTAGACTGTGTATGGAACCAAAAGAGATGGGGGAGATACTAAATGGTTTTTTTGCATCCGTATTTACTGAGGAAACGGGCATGGAGTCTACGGAAATAGTGCAAACAGGTAGGGAGGCCATGGAACCTTAACAGATTAAAGGGGAGGAGGTGCTCGCTGTCTTGAGGCAAATCAGAGTGGATAAATCCCCAGGACCGGACAGGGTATTCCCACGGACCTTGAGGGAAGCTAGTGTTGAACTTGCAGGGGCCCTGGCAGACATATTTAAAATGTCAGTATTCACGGGGGAGGTGCCGGATGATTGGAGGGTGGCTCATGTTGTTCCGTTGTTTAAAAAAGGTTCCAAAAGAAATCTGGGAAATTATCGGCCAGTAAGTTTGACGTCGGTGGTGGGCAAGTTATTGGAAGGTGTGATAAGGGATAGGATCTACAAATATTTGGATAGACAGGGACTTATTAGGGAGAGTCAACATGGCTTTGTGCGTGGTAGGTCATGTTTGACCAATCTATTAGAGTTTTTTGAGGAGGTTACCAGGAAAGTGGATGAAGGGAAGGCGGTGGATGTTGTCTACCTGGATTTCAGCAAGGCCTTTGACAAGGTCCCTCATGGGAGGTTAGTTAGGAAGGTTCAGTCGCTGGGTATACATGGGGAGGTAGTAAATTGGATAAGACACTGGCTCAATGGAAGAAGCCAGAGAGTGGTTGTGGAGGATTGCTTCTCTGAGTGGAGGCCTGTGACTAGTGGTGTGCCGCAGGGATCGGTGTTGGGTCCATTGTTGTTTGTCATCTATATCAATGATCTGGATGATAATGTGGTCAATTGGATCAGCAAGTTTGCTGATGATACAAAGATTGGAGGTGTAGTGGACAGTGAGGAAGGTTTTCAAAGCTTGCAGAGGGATTTGGACCAACTAGAAAAATGGGCTGAAAAATGGCAAATGGAATTTAACGCAGACAAGTGTGAGATATTGCACTTTGGTAGGACAAACCAAAGAAGAACGTACAGGGTAAATGGTAGGAGTCTGAAGAGTGCAGTTGAACAGAGGGATCTGGGAATACAGGTACAGAGTTCCCTAAAAGTGACGTCACAGGTGGATAGGGTCGTAAAGAGTGCTTTTGGTACATTGGCCTTTATAAATCGGAGTATCGAGTATAAAAGTTGGAGTGTTATGGTAAGGTTATATAAGGCATTGGTGAGGCCGAATTTGGAGTATTGTGTACAGTTTTGGTCACCTAGTTACAGGAAGGATGTAAATAAGATTGAAAGAGTGCAGAGAAGGTTCACAAGGATGTTGCCGGGACTTGAGAAGCTGAGTTACAGAGAGAGATTGAATAGGTTGGGACTTTATTCCCTGGAGCGTAGAAGATTGAGGGGAGATTTGATAGAGGTGTATAAGATTTTGATGGGTATAGATAGAGTGAATGCAAGCAGGCTTTTTCCGCTGAGGCTAGGGGAGAAAAAAACCAGAGGGCATGGGTTAAGGGTGAAAGGAGAAAAGTTTAGGGGGAATATTAGGGGGGGCTTCTTCACGCAGAGAGTGGTGGGAGTGTGGAATGAGCTGCCGGATAAAGTGGTAAATGCGGGGTCACTTTTAACATTTAAGAAAAACTTGGACGGGTTCATGGATGAGAGGGGTGTGGAGGGATATGGTCCAAGTGCAGGTCAGTGGGACTAGGCATAAAATGGTTCGGCACAGACAAGAAGGGCCAAAAGGCCTGTTTCTGAGCTGTAATTTTCTATGGTTCTATGGAATCAGACATGAATCAATGGCAGGGTATTTAAATTTGAACTGTGAACATGATTCGGGTGGACTCGACTATTAGTGAGCATTCCTGGGATGCACAAGCATGTGGATGAGGTGCCTGAAATGGAACCACAGGAAATTCAACCCACTATGAAAGTCCAGAGGAGAAACTTCCAACTTATTTTATCGCTGGCATAAAATGGACTTTAATCGTCACTCCAAATTTCATGCTCCCTGGAAAATCCTGCCCAAAGAGTTCAAATACCAGGAGGTACTGTTAAAAAATAGGAAATTAAGACTAAGGAATGAAGTCAGGCAGAATCATTCCATACACATATTTTTGAGGAAGAAGCATCAAGAAATTGTGACAAATGGACCCATATCTTGCCATCCCCAACATTTTTGGAAGTAAATCTCAAAGGGGGTTTCCCATTTTTCCACCATAAATTCAGCAAAGGAGCCACAGAAACTGAAATACCTTTGTGATGGGAGTTTATGCCACTTTTCCGAAGTTTATGCCATTCAGTCAGTTACGTAGGTAACAATTAATTTCAATACCTTAAATTTACCCATAATAAAAGAGATTTGAATTTAAGTATCTTCTTATCCCATCTCTCAAAAACATTTCAAAACACTTCATTCAGAATTTAATGATTGAAGAAATTCAGGAGTTCCCACAGTCTTCTGTCAACCTAGTTGACAACTCTCACAAGGGTTCTTTTTGGTGCATAGCAAGGGTTAAATATCATGGGACTCAAATTCTTCAGGGGGTCTGCCAGACCCCCCTCGTGAAGTTACGACGGAAGAATTGAAACACCTCCCCCCTTCCCTACCAAACTTCAGTCCTCAAGTCTCAGTTTAATCAAAGTAATGTATTCATCTAGTTCTATTCTTCAAGTTACAGATATGGCAGGAATGATAAAGCACAAGGTGTACATCAAAACATTTTAGTTCTACATGTCAGGCCAATACTATTGTTCATAAATCTTCGTAATAAATAGTAATTACAGCCTACTGTGGGTCCACCTAAATGAAGGAATTATGATCTGACAAGAATTATTAAACAGTGTCTCATTTATTAAAAGCATATACAATGGGCTTGTATCACTTTTTTTTTTAAACCAGCAAACTAATTGCAGTAATAAATCAGAGTTCACATAGTAAACAGAAGGAAGCGGGAAACCTTGCAAAAGAATGCATGACCTTTCAAAATAAAAAGCTTGGAACCTAATAATGTTTTAAACTGGAAGATAACTGTACCGGCAATTACTTTCTGTGAAATTAAAGACTTGAGAAAAGAAGAGTAGCTGGTACAATTTCAGGAATGTCTGATGCCAAGCCAACATGAACTGTAACATATAATCAGTCTTATTAGCGGTTACAATTGATCATGGAACAAGTAATGTCTCAGCCAAACCAAGTCCAGGCAATTTCTGCAGAAATCATGGCCTAGCATTGGATTGGCTAGCATGAACTGGACGCAGGAAAGGATCTACATGAATAAACAGGGTTTGCTCCACACTGCCAGCCAAGTTATAGCAAGGCACTTGGTAAACTCTGTGGAAATTCCGAGTCAGAGCAAGATTAGATTGGGTAGGTGGATGAAGGAAATGGGTTTATATAGAATTTACCTCAATGGAACTATTATGGTGCCTGTGCTCCACACAGGCTTCCTGCTACCCCTCTTCAACACACCCTATCAGTGCCTTTCTATTCCATATTTGAGGAGATTGAAGGATATAAAAAGAGGGTAAAAGGGTAAATCTACATGGATTATAGGCACATAGTCAAACAGTCTGCTTTGGTGTTGTTATTTCTGAACAACTCCACGTATAAAGTAAATCAACACTCAGCTGTTATGATCATATGTAAAACAGAATACAATCAAATCGTGCATAATCATAGAAATCATAGAAACCCTACAGTGCAGAAGGAGGCCATTCGGCCCATCGAGTCTGCACCGACCGCAATCCCACCCAGGCCCTACCCCCACATATTTTACCCGCTAATCCCTCTAACCTACACATGCCAGGACTCTAAGGGGCAATTTTTTAACCTGGCCAATCAACCTAACCCACACATCTTTGGACTGTACTGGTATTCAAATACTCATAAAATAAGTTCTTGGTCTCTACTTTTAAGGGAAACACAGCCACCTATTTACAAAGACATGGAAATGCTATGATGAGTCAGTATCAATATTGAAGTGGCAAAAATGACAGATTTGTAATAAGTATCAAATTTTGTTTTTATGGACTACAGTTTTAATAAAACAGAAATAATTAGGTATACATTTAGGCTTCTAGACAGCTTTTTTTTTGTGGTCCGAGGTATGGCAATTTTTAGGTCAGGCTTTATCACTGATTCAAATATAGTTTTTTTGATAATTGGCTGATGTGATAATGGTGCATTAGATTTGCAAAGTGCACACATTGGATTGTGAACATTTTTTTCACCCAATGATATAAATGAGTAAATATATACTCATGGCTGCTTTGTCTCATTAAGAAATCATAATTGCTCAATCCGTTCAAAATTCAGGGTTGTCACTAAAGGTGCTGGAATTCAAACACTGGATGATGTACTGAGAGAGAGAAACATTCCATTTCGGGGGTTGGAACAAAACCTGCTGCCTGCCTTAATCCAGATGAATATTGCTTTATCATATCTGGTGATGGAATAATATTGACAGGGATATCAGCTGAAAAGTCCCATGTAGTCCTTAGAAAGATCATAGCTAACTGCTAAGGAAAAGCTAAATGACCAGTGATAGCTTTGTACTTGACGTATTGTGGGCCCAAGAAGAGCTGTCAATGTTCAGCTCTCCTTAGTTGGGAAGGAATTCCTATTCCCTTAATTTAACTACACTTTTTTTTATTTGTTCATGGGATGTGGGTATCCCAGGCTGGGCCAGCATTATGCCCATCCCTGAGGGCATTTGAGAGTCAACCACATTACTGTGGATCTTGAGTCACATGTAGGCCAGACTGGGTAAGGAAGGCAGATTTCCTTCCCTAAAGGACATTGGTGAACCAGATGAGTTTTTACAACAATCGACAATGGTTTCATGGTCATCTTTAGACTTTTAATTCCAGATTTTTAAAAAATTGAATTCAAATTCCACCATCTGCCAATGTTGGAAAATCTCAGCAGGTCTGACAGTGTCTGTGGAGAGAGGATAGAACCAACATTTCGAGTCAGGAAAACCCTTCGTCAGAGCAGTTCGTATGATCTGGCTAATGGCCACCTGGTGTTAAAATTGGCCCTCCACATCTCAAGGATTGTTCACATATTTGAAGCTTTTTTTGCATTTGATATTGTGGAATTGAAATACTTTTGTGTTAGCCTAACTGTCATATGGTGATGAATTTGAATTGTGTGAGGGGTAAATCAAGGACAGCGGCCAGACTCCAAATGCTGTAGGTCTAATTAGAAGGCTGGCAGCTCCACAGGGAGAGGTGGGCGCTGCTGAGGCAGGTTGGTTATGGCCATGAAGGCTCCTCAACATGGAGGCGCCCATGCTGGGATGCTCGGCAGTGGATAAATAAACAAAATCTAGGCCAGCAGGTTCATTGGGATGGAGGGGAAACCGACATTTCAGCCTTTCATGCTCACAGTTCCATCAAAGAGGCATGGAGCTTGAGTCTCCAATGAACCCCAATCTACAGCTGGAAGACCACTGCCACTGAGCTGATGGCGTCCGCATGCGGTGGGTGACTGCTTCACTGGTGGCAAAATTCCAGAAAGACTGCAAAATCACTCTTAATTAGAGCCTTTACCAGCATAATTGGCTGCCCACCTCTGTGGCACGGGCAGTCGAGCCAGTTCCCCGTCTGCCCTGGGAATGTTTCCTGATGGCAGAAATGTGCCAAGGAGCCACCATGACACAGCTCCTTCCTGATTTTCCTCGCTCTCCGCACTGAAGTTGGGAAAATTCAGTTCCTTTCCTCAAACTTAATTCACATGAAGAATACTGAGCTATGTTCTTTATGTCTACTTTTCTTTGACTTGTCCCCTCCTCTATGATTTACATTCCTTAAAAGTAGCATTCACCAAGAGCTGAGTAAGGACCAATAACATTCTGAACAATGATTCAAGTTTAATACTGCTAACATACTGTTCCTCACATCTAAACTGATTCTGAAGAATAGAACATTTGAGCATTTCATTTTGTTCTCTGTTCAAAATGGAAGAAAAAATATTTTACTACATTTTCATTAGTGTAGGAAAATACCTTTAAATTTAGGAAAGAGAAAATAAATTGTCCAATTCTTTATAAATCTTCTGAACTTTGTAAATATTTCTGCATTTGTTCACACTAGAAAATAACAGTTTCTGACGGACATGACGAATGTGTCTCAGCTCTCTGTGATTCAATAGATTCCTGATTTTACTTGTAAAATATCACTTTCAAATGTCACAGAAATCAACATCGTGCAGTTCTAAGACAGAATATACAAGTATTTTAGCATTGAACACAATTTAGAATTCAAGTAATTTATGAAATCTACAGACCACTTGAAGAAATATTGAAGTTTGGAGTCCAATCTACGTCCCAAGTAGTTTGCTTCCTCCACTCAGTCATTGAACACGGAAGGTACTGAGCTCTGTTGCACCTGTCGTAGTTGAATCTCACTCATGTGTGAATGGCTGGCATGAAAAATCTTCCCGTCAGGTCCACACAAACGATGAGAATTGCCCGGCCATGAGTTTATACATATTTTCTTTCTGAACGACAGTCAGGTCATGTCTGAAAGAAGTTATTAAGCTGGGAGAGTAGAGGGAAACAGTGCTGGTTGTTTTGGGGTGTTTCTGATAGTGTTGGGAGCAATATGAGATGGGTCAGGTGTTGAGACTAACTGGTAAAATATCAGGTTAGGTGCTGCTTCCTTGCTCCTCCCCCATCCTTGAAGAATATTGGCGCCAGTTTTGTTATGAACCCAAGGGAAAGTCTTGGATGGAACAGTGGCACATTGGTTAGCACAACTGCCTCACAGCGCCAGGGACATGGGTTCGATTCCCGGCTTGGGTCACTGTCTGTGTTGAGTTTGCACGTTCTCCCGTGTCTGTGTGAGTTTCCTCCGGGTGCTCCGGTTTCCTCCCACAGTCTGAAAGACGTGCTGGTTAGGTGCACTGACCTGAACAGGCGCCGGAGCGTGGCGACTTGGGGAATTTCACAGTAACTTCATTGCAGTGTTAATGTAAGCCTTACTTGTGACTAATAAATAATCTTTAAACTTTTACTGAGCAACATAGCTTGCTATCACAAAACATAAAGAATAATCTTATGTCAAAGTATTATACTTAATTTTCAGAAAATGATCTTTCTGTTGCTGAGGGTTTAGGTAATGAAACTATCACTACCTGATTCTGTTTTGATTGTTAGTGGAGACTACTTAATTACTTGTGATTGTATTATGATCTATTCAATTATAAACACCCAATTACTGTTTAGCCTTTGACAGTCATAAAGAGGAAAACTGAAAGTGATAGCGTGAGCTGAATTTGGCGCAGGAAACCTAGAATGATGGAAAACTAGAAATGGAACAATTCTGTTGTAACTGATGTATAGTGCAATAGAAGGGAATTAGGCATCTTGTGCTCCTTTGGATCACTCTGAAAGAGTGCAGGCACATTGGGCAGAATTTAATGTTACAGGCCCAAGTCCCGGCAGTGGTGCTGGAAGTGGGCGGCATTGCCAGTTGTGGTGGGGATGCCATTACAAGTCGACTAGCCAATTAATGCGGCAGCGGCATGAATCCTGGCCAATTACGTGTTCAGGACAAACAGTAAAAAACTGAGGCTAA
The DNA here is from genome assembly GCF_964213995.1 of Mustelus asterias. Lineage (NCBI taxonomy): Eukaryota > Metazoa > Chordata > Chondrichthyes > Carcharhiniformes > Triakidae > Mustelus > Mustelus asterias. The sequence continues at coordinate 79,329,409 of NC_135801.1, read as the reverse complement.
AGCCAGGTTATAGAGTCAAATGTCCGAGTACCAATTTGAATAAGAACCTGGATCTTCCAAGTAACAGCATTGTTAACTCAGATGCTGCAAAGAATCATCTTCTTGACCAAACTTACAATTTCATCCTCCACTCCAGTCTTATCCATCCTGTCTGCTGGGTTCTGTCAACAGCATGAAGCAGGGTGCTGCAAACAGGGAAATACTGAGCAGCCAAGGGTGGCCCCATGGTTCAATGATGCCTCTCCACAGGTTCTCCTCCAGGCTGCCGGGGAATAGGCAGAGATACTCTTCACTAAGAATGGTATCAGGAGACCATCCCACCAGAGCCAGGAAGCCTGGATGGAGATTGCAGTGGAAGTTGACAGCTATGGGAACCACAAGTGCACCTGGGTTTAGTGTTTAAGGAGTGTCAATGACCTCCTCCACAGGAACGTGGAAACACCAAATGTTTAGAATGCTGTGGCTTTCATATGGGCACCACGCAATAAGTCTCAAAAAGGGAGGGAAAGGGCAAGTGGGCAAAAGAATTGTAGGTCCCAGCAGCAGATGCATCATGAGGAATGGCTGCATGTGGGCAAAAGGTACCAGCCTCTCAATGCCAGCTTTTTCCAAATCATCCGAGAGTCCAAATGTCGACAAAAGAACTGATAAGGAGGTCCACTGATAAGGAGGTCTGTTGACCATTGTGCAAAGGTTCAATCTCCTCCTTCTATCTGCAAGAGAAACTGGCCCATAATGACAAAGAATGGGAAAGTGGAGGAGTGCCCGACATTCCTCAGGTAAGCAGTGAAGAAGACTGCGGAATTCATCAGACAGCAGGGTGGTCAGGTAATTGCAGACAGCGAAGTAGGGGTGCAGAGAGAAATTCCACTTTCTCACCTTGACCCCATAACGCTTGGTTCTGGACTGCCTTCAATGCCAGTACATCTCTCCTTTGGTAATGGGACCAAAACTGTTCAGTGTTCCAGGAGTAGTCTAACTAGTCTCTTGTATAATTTAAGTAAGACCTCCCTAGTTTTATACTCCACTCCCTTTGAAATAAAGGTCAACCTTCCATTAGCCAATAAGAAAGTTATTGGATGTGCTGCCTCTGGTTAAAGATGAACCAGAGATGGCACATCCAGAGAGGGTAGATGAGGTATGCGGTTGTGCTGGAGATAAAAATTCAAAAAGGTGTCTCATAAACTGTCACTTAATCAGCTTATCAACAAAGTTACAGCCCTTGAAATAAAAGGGACAGTAACACCATGGCTACAAAACTGACTAAGTGATAGGAAACAGAGAGTACTGTTGAATGGTTGTTTTTCGGACTGGAGGAAGGTATATAACGGGGTTTATAGGGATTGGTATTCAGACCCCTGGTTTTCTTGATATGCATTAATGATCCAGATCTAATGATGTAGATCTAATGATCTAGATTTTCCACATAACCCCCTCCCCCCATAGGGTGTTGGCTGGCTGCAGAGGTGGCTTGGCATTGGCTGCTGGGAGGAAACTGCTGCAGGGGGTCACTTTCGGTGGGACCAGAAGGTCGCACTACCGGGAAGGGAGGAAAACCCTGTCCCTAGGCTTGGGCATACAGGGCACAATTTCAAAATTCATGGATGACACAAAACTTGCAAATATTGTAAACTGTGAGGAAGATGGTGATAAACTTCAAAATTAGTGAAGCTGGTAAAATGGGCAGACAGTGGCAGGTGAAACTGAATGCAGAGAATTGTGAAGAGTGAAGAGAGGAAATATAAATTAAAGGGTACAATTCTAAAGGGGATGCGTGAGCAGAAGGAGCTGGAGGTATATACACACAAATCATTGTTAAGTGGCAGGGCAGAAAACATACAGGATCCTAGTTTTAGAAATAGGGGCATAGAATAGAAAAACAAGGTCATGATAAACCTATACAAAATGCTGGTTTGGCCAGTTCTGGCCCCCACACTTTTGGAAAGATGTGAAGGCATTAGGTAGATGCAGATTATTTTAGGGATGAGTAACTTCAGTTACATGTATAGGCTGGAGAAGCTGGGAAGGGTGGGTAGAGGTATTCAAAATGATGAGGCATCTAGACAGAGTAGATAACGAGAAACTGTCCCCAATGGCAGAATGATGATGAACCAGAGAACACTATTTTAATGTGATTAGCAAAAGAAGCAATGGTGATGTGAGGACAATCTTTATTATGCAGCAAGTGGTAAACACCTGTCTGAGAGTATGGAGGAAGCAGATTCAGTCAAGACTTTCAAAAGGGAACTGGATAATAATCTGAAAAGGTAAAAAAAAATTACAGGCCAGCAGGGTAAAGACTTGGTGAGTTGCACTTACAGAACGCAGGAATGTACATGACCATTCTATAATTGTATAGGTGCCATCTTTCAAACAAAATGTTAAACTGAGGCCCCATTTTCTCTCTCAGATGGGTGTAAAATATTTCATGATACTATTTCAAGGAAGAACAGGAGAGTTCATTATCATATTGTTGCTTGTAGAAGCTTGTTGTGCGTAAATTGGCTGCTATGTTTCCTACATTACAAGTTTAAAACTATTGATTGTAAAGTATTTGGGAAATCTTGAGCTTGTAAAAGGCACATGTCTTTCTTTCTTAACTTGCAGAACTGGCATGTATGTGACAAATACATTTTAATGTAGGACAATATGAGGTGGTGCTTTTTAATAAGTGTTATAAGGAGGTCACCTACTCCTTGGAAAATAAAAGTCTAAATAGGCAAAGGGATCCAAGGGTAAAGAATCACAAATCATTATAAATAGCAAAGCAGATTAACAAGGCTATAAAAAGTGCAAAGAGTAACAGAATTCAAAAAGCTGAGAAGTTACATTAAACTTGCATTATAAACTTGGTTAGACCACAGTTAAGAGTATTTTGCATATTTCTGGTCTCCATGGAATGAAAAGGTCAACCATCAGGAAAAAAAAATCGAACAAGCTTGGGGTTTTTTTTTCTATAGAAAAGAGAAGGCTGAGAAGTTACTTGTTTGAGGTCTATAAGAGTTACAAAGGGGTTCAATAGATTACACACAAAATGGCCTGACCCGGTGGCAATGAGGGAAGGACAATATATTTCTAAATCAGAATAGTGTGTGACTTGGAGGGGGACTTGCAGGTGGGGGTGTTCACATTTGCCAGCTGCCCTTGTTCTTCTGGGTGGTAGAGTTGTGAGTTGGAAAGTATTGCTGTAGTGCATCTTGCAGACGGCACACACTGCAGGCACTATGCCACTGGTGGAAGGAGTGAATGTTTTAGATAGTAGGTGGGTGCTAATCAAACAGGGTGCTTTGACTTGGAAGCTGTCAAGCTTCCCAAGTGTTTGAGCTACAATCGTCCAGGCAGGTGAAGAGTATATCCTTATGAGCTTACTTTTATAATAAGATGATAAGACATAGGAGCAGAATTAGACCACTCGGCCCATCGAGTCTGCTCCGCCATTCAATCATGGCTGATATTTTTCTCATCCCCATTCTCCTGCCTTTTCCCCATAACTCCCAACTCTCTTATTAATCAAAAACCTATCTATCTCTGTCTTAAAAACACTCAATGACCTGGCCTCCACAGCCTTCTGCGGCAGAACGTTCCACAGATTCACCACTCTCTGGCCGAAGAAATTCCTCCTCATCACTGTTTTAAAGGATTGTCCTTTTAGACTGAGGTTGTGCCCTCTGGTTCTAGTTTTTCCTACTAGTGAAAACATCCTCTCCATGTCCACTCTATCCAGGCCTCGCAATATCCTGTAAATTTCAATAAGATCGCCCTCATCCTTCTAAACTCCAACGAGTACAGACCCAGAGTCCTCATACGACAAGCTTTTGATTCCAGGGATCATTCTTGTGAACCTCCTCTGGACCCTTTCCAAGGCCAGCACATCCTTCCTTGGATATGGGGCCCAAAACTGCTCACAATATTCCAAATGGGGTCTGACCAGAGCCTTATACAGCCTCAGAAGTACATCCTTGCTCTTGTATTCTCGCCCTCTCGACATGAATGCTAACATTGCATTTATCTTCCTAACCGCCGACTGAACCTGCACGTTAACCTTAAGAGAATCTTGAACAATGACTCCCAAGTCCCTTTGTGTTTCTGATTTCCTAAGCATTTTCCCATTTAGAAAATAGTCTATGCCTCCATTTCTCCTTCCAAAGTGCATAACCTTACACTTTTCCATCTGCCACTTCTTTGCCCACTCTCCTAACCTGTCCAAGTCCTTCTGCAGCCCCCCTGCTTCCTCAATACTACCTGTCCCTTTACATATCTTTGTATCATCTGCAAACTTAACAACAGTGCCTTCAGTTCCTTCCTCCACATCGTTAATGTATATTGTGAAAAGTTGTGGTCCCAGCACTGACCCGAGGCACACCACGAGTCATCGGCTGCAGTGCTGAAAAAAAACCCTTTATCCTCATTTTCTGCCTTCTGCCAGTCAGCCAATCCTCTATCCATGCCAAGATCTTAGCCTTAACACCATGGGCACTTAACTTATTTAACAGTCTCCTATGCGGCACCTTGTCAAAGGCCTTCTGGAAATCTAAATAAATCACGTCCACTGGTTCTCCTTTATCTAACTTCCTTGTTACCTCCTCAAAGAATTCTAACAGATTTGTCAGACATGACCTCCCCTTGACAAAGCCGTACTGACTCAGTCCTACTTTATCAGGCACTTCCAAGTACTCTGCGATCTCATCTTTAATAATAGACTCTAAAATCTGCTCCTGTGAAATGTCTTTGATGTGTTTCATTATATTAGAGTGCTATATTTATAATATATAATAACTTATGATGTAAATTGTTGCTGTTGTCAAATATCCCATTAAACTCCTAACTGAATTGTGCTCTGTAGATGGTGTACAGACTTTGGGCACACAGGAAGTGCATTACTCGATGCCGGATTCCCAGCCACTTACCTGTTCTTGTGACATAGTATTTAAGTGGCTGGCTCCGTTAAATGTATGGTCAATGGTAACCCCCAGGATGTTGTTAGTGGGGGATTAAGTGATCACAATGTCATTTAATATCAAGGGGAGAGGGTCAGATTCTCTCTTGTTGCAGATGGTCAAATTGCCTGCTCATGTGTACACAAATATTACTTGACATTTATCAGCCAAAGGCTGTCCAGGTCTTGGTGAATTTAGGTATTACTGGTTCCTTATCTAAGGAGTTCCAAATGGAACTGAACACTGTGCAATCAGCAGTGGAGATCCCCTTTCTGAAATTATGGTGGAAACAATGTCATAGGGCAGCACGCTGGCACAGTGGTTAGCACTGCTGCCTCACAGCACCAGGGACCTAGGTTCGATTCCCGGCTTGGTTCACTGTCTGTGTGGAGTTTGCATATTCTCCCTGTGTCTGCATGGGCTTCCTTCGGGTGTTTCAGTTTCCTCCCACAGCCCAAAGATGTGCGGGTTAGATGGATTGGCCATGCTAAATTGCCCCTTAGTGTCAGGGGGACTAGCTAGGGTAAATGTATGAGTTATGGAGATAGAGCCTGGGTGGGTTTGTGTTTTGTGCAGACTCGATGGGCTGAATGGCCTCCTTCTGCACTGTATGATTCTATGGAATTCTATGAAGTTGATGAAGCAGCTGAATATATTTGGGTCCAGAACACTACCCTGAGAAACTATTACAGTGATGTCCTGGGACTGAGATGACTGATCTCCAACAACCACAACGACCTTCTTTTGTGTGAGGTATAGCTCCAACCAGTGGAAAGTTGTACCCCTGATTTCTACTGACTTTGATTTTACTAGGACTCCTTGATGCCACACTTGATCAGTGCTGCATTGATGTCAAGAGCAGTCACTTTCACCTCAACTCCAGAGTTGAGCTCTTTTTTCCATGTTTGGGCCAAGACTGTAATGAGGCCGGGAGCTAAGTGGTCCTGCTGGAAACCAAACTGAACATCGATGAACTGGTTATTGATAGTTTGTTTTGCTTGAAATTTAATGAGACATAGGAAACACATAGTCAGCAGGATTCAAACCTATGCGGGGAGATCTCAGTGGATTTCTAGTCCATCGCTTTAACCACTCGACTAAACAGTGAAGGGGTAATATATGGTCCCCAGAAAAGGGACACATCAGATGTTAAACTGATAGTCCATTGATAACACCTTCCATCACTTGACTGATGATTGGGAGTAGACTGATGGGATGGTAGTTTGCTGGATTGTTTTTTATGGACAGGATGTGGGATGTTTGTCAGTGTTACAGTTGTACTAGAACAGCTTGGCAAGGGCTGCGACTAGCTTTGGAGCACAATTCTCCACCCCGATGGTTGGGATGTGGTTGAGACCCTTAGCCTTTGATGTGTCTGCAGAGCTCACCTTTCATTGATATCAGGTGGAGTGAGTTGAATAGCTTAAGATCAGTATCTGCGATGCTGTGGACTTCAGGAGGAAGCTGAGATGGATCATTCACTAGCACTATTGTTTGAAGATGCTTCAGCCTTTTTTACTCAGAGCATTTAGAGTCTGGAATTCAATAGCACATGGAGCAGTAGAGGCTATTTGCATAGATGCATTTAAGGGAAAACTATACAAGTATGGAGAGAAATGATGAGAAGGATATGTTGATAAGATGAGATTAAATAAGGTGGTGGAAGCTTGTGTGGGGCATCGTCTGATTGGGCTGAATGGTCTGTTTCTATGATGTAAATTTCTCTATAATTTTAGAAGTGAAACTGGCAATTTTCTAAATACTCTGAATGGTGAAATTTCTAAACCATACTGCTAAAGTGAATAGAAAGAAGCTATTAGTGCATGTGTCTGTCCTTTGGATGAGAAGTTAAACCAAAGTTCCTTCTGTCCTCCCAGCTGGATATAAAGAAAGTCCTTCCTATACCACTATGGGTGGCACAATTGTTAGCACTACTGCCTCACAGCAGCAGGGACCCGGGCTCGATTCCCGGTTTGGGTCACTATCTGTGAAGAGGCTGCATGTTCTATCTGTGTCTGTGTGGGCTTCCTCCGGATGCTCCGGTTTTCTCCCACAGTCCAAACGACGTGCTGGTTAGGTGCATTGACCATGCTAAATTCTCCCTCAGTGTACCCGAACAGGTGCTGGAGTGTGATGACTAGGGATTTCCACAGTAACTTCATTGCAGTGTGAATGTGAGCCTACTTGTGACACTAATAAATAAACTTAAACTTATTTTAAGAAGGACAGGGAGTTCCTGTGGTGTTCTGGCCATTATTTTATCTCTCGGTCAACATCACTAAAACAGATTATCTCGTCATGTACTCCTTCGCTTTTTATGGGACAATTCTGTGCATAAATTATCATCGCAATTCCTTATATTACAACATTGATTAAACTTCAGAAGTATTTCATTGGGCCTAAAACACTTCGAGATGTCCTGAGATCTTGAAATGTAAATTCCTTTCCTTATCCTGGCAACTTTCAGGTGTTGATTAGAGAAATTTCACCCCAGCAGTAGAAGAATTTATCCTTTGAAATTGGACATAAGAACTAAAGTGCACTTAAAATAACCAGATCATATGAACTTGGACATTTATTAAGGGATACGTGTCCAACAACTTCCATTTTTATAGTGCCTTTAGTGTAGAAAGAAACCCAGGGCACTTCATAGGTGTGTAAACATATGAAGCAAGCTGCTCTCTAAACTCCACTGCTACCTTATTGTTGTCAGTGCTGAGAAATATTCCCCTCCTAATGACAAATTCCTTTCCTACTGGGATTGAAAGGTCACTCAATGACATGCTGGGAGCTAAAGCTTAAAACATACATCACCTAATTTATTAGTTGTAAAATTTTCATTAAAAGCATGCCACACAGATCTCTGCATGTCAGTTCAATCGACTTTATGATGAAAGCAAAGTTAAGGGAAGATTTGAAAGGCAAACACTAACCAAACAGTAATCTGGTCTGGTCTAATATGTTCACTGAGTGCCTGTCTAATGGCAATGTACTGTCTAACAGGTTGCGGTTCAAGGACCATCTCAGCTGGCTGCATGCAGGTGACTGATAAAAAATGATGTACTTAGCAATGCCACAACATTTCTAAATTCCATTCCAGCAATATGACACGACTGCTAAGTTAAGGAGATGGTGGGGGTAAGCCTCGAACCATAAATAACTGGTGTGGAGACTGAAAAAGAAAGGCCAGTTTTAAATATAAAAACACATTATGAAATAAATGCCATTTCTTTGAGCTTCCATGAACCCTAGGTTAAACTTCCAACTATCACCACATCTGTTAATGTTAACAGCAGTAAGGTCAAAGTAAAAGCAGTCCTTACTTCTGATTTATGGGTGAACTTCGAAGGAGGTAAAGTAGTGTTGACAACATGAATAAATCTGGGACAGTATTTTTACTTGGCTAACAATGTAACAGTGTAAAATCATAGTAAAAACCTGGTTGGAAAACAGTTTGTAATTCCCAATATGTTCATCCCAGACATATGAAATGTTAGAAAATATTCCCAACAGTGTTTTTTAAAAGGTAGTATGGTACAGCAAAGTTTCCCTGTCTTTATTTTATTATTTTTATATACTGAACTTCATATTAGCCCTTCCCTTTTACTTAGATTTGTATTTGTCAATCCCCAACGTTAAACCTGAAAATAACAAAAAAAAATAGATAATGGGACATCTTTTTAAAAAATGTCAAAAGGCTCTAATCAATGGGCTTACTGTAAGTTATTTTCACTGCAAGTTATTTTTATATTCGATCATGCAAATCGAGGGGTTGGGGAAACACGCAACAGCTTATTTTAAAAATAATTCAAAATCAACTCTGCTTACGGAGATGTGAAGGGGAGAAAGAAGTTCAGTTTTTCTCTCTCCCATCAGTAACATTGTCCAGACAAGGGCGGTACTGTAGTATAAAGGTCTGGCACATATAGGGTTAATGTGGGACTGAGTGCAGGACTGCACAAGCAGTTGTGTAAGAGAACATGATCCACATCTCAGGGTCAGTGCAGTGTTGGACAGAGCCACTAAGCATGTAGACCACTCCCAGCTTGCACCCTTTACTATATATTTGTACATGATTCTAGTGGGCATGGTGACACAATTGTTAGCACTGCTGCCTCACAGCGCCAGTGACCCAGGTGCATAAGGGTGCAGCATTTGCCTCCAGGAGTCCATTGACCACCATAGGAGGAGAAGGAGGAGAGACAGGAGGGCGAGGAAGAGGCAGGGAGAATTCCGCCTAGTCCCTTTCATTCCAGATGAGATGTCAGAGAGTACTTTTTCAGACTCCGTATTCAATAAAACTAATTTCTTTGATCATCACGGACCCACCATTTCTCACTGTTGATGCCTCATTACAGCATCTCCTTGGCCATCATCCAACAATAAAGGCCATGATCAAAACTTTTCTCATTATCATCTTTATTCAACCTAATTGTACTAACAGAAATGAACAATTCACCCTTGCGCAGTGCTCTTGCCAATCCTAGTGCTCCTAACCATGCAACTGCAGTTTTGCTGATCTCACAAGGTTGCATGCTGAAATAATTTGGATGAGGGACCAGGATGAAGTGTGCAATATCCCTGCCTTAATGGGATCAAGCTTGGTGTAATCACACACTGCGACCTCTGTGTCCAAAAGAAGTCCTTGACAGATTTTTCACACATTATCTTTTCATTGTCACATTGTTTGTGGGACATTTCTGTGCACAAATTGGCTGCAGTGTGTCTTACAATTACAACAGCAATTTCATTACCACAGGGACTACACTGCAAGAGTACTTCCTTGGTTGCAAAGCACTTTTGAACATCCAATGTAGTTAAAGGTGTGATATAACTACAAGTTCTTTCAATATAGTGGGCCATTTTGTTGTTCATACTGATGCTGAAATCCACTAGAAATGAATTACGCAAGCTAATTGACAATATATTTATACTTTTTTGCATCTATCACACAAATAAAATACATTTATTGCCGGACTTTTTACATGCTGTGCATTAACATATTGTACACATATAAAATTAGTAATTCAATATCCTATTTTAAACATTTGAAATATTTTAGGATGATGGTTCAATACATTAGATGGTGTCCCTACAGTGCTGGGACAATGTTCAAATTTAGCACTGGTAGGATAATTTTTTTTCTGATTGCCGGCAAGAAAAAGTTAGTGGTGAGGCTTTATTCAAAAAAATCAGGTGAAAACCTTCTGAAGTTCGGCTGTTTTATGAAACAACTCTCCTTTATCTAAAAGGAAAGATAATCCTCACCGAAAGATTTTCATTGTCAATGTACAACTGAAATCTGAACAATTTGGATACTTTTCCCTTTGTACTGGTTCGTCAGCTGAGACTTAGGGCCTTATTTTACCAAAACTTTGGCGGGCGTCGGGCCTATACTGCGATCTGCACCCGATTCCGAGCAGATCGCAGCTTTACCGACACCCGATTCGGACGCGGGTCCGGACCCGCGCCCGAATCGGGCGGCCCGACGATTTAAATGCATTAGCATGCATTTAAATTGACTTAATGAACCGTGCACCGAACCCTACCGCCAAATCCCACTTTACCGTCTTCTGGTCCGTTCCGAATCCACGCTTTTAACGACCTGCAGAATAAAAGTCCGAAGTGGATTTCTATTCTGCAGGGGAACCTCCGAAGCCCTCTCTGCCCTTTTGAAGTCACCATCCTCCTCGACCATCCTTCGCAGACTCCCCCACTAACCACCCTGGCAGACCCCCCCACACCCCTCGGATCAGACACCCCTGGGAGGCAGGCCCCCCGGCAGACCGCCCCCCCCCCCCCACCCCCACCCCGGGATCAGACCCCCCTGGGATGCAGGCCCCCCCCCAGCAGAGCACACCCGCAACCTACCTCGATCACTGGTCTCCCTCCACCATCCTTCTGTTAGCAAGATAAGCTGTATGTTCCTCAGCTAGATCCACTTTGGTCAACACAAAGATGGTCCTTCCGCCTTGTGGGTCCATCTGGCTCACCAAGTCAGTTACAATACTGCGTTCAGCATCTACTGAACCATCTTGGATACAAAGGATAATGAATGGTACTGGTCGATCTTCCTGGTGCTATCAGAACTGTATCAGGAATGGCTGCCGACACCAAGGATATAATTTTTAGCATAAGCAAGGTGCTCTCTCTGCTTTTTTCTCCCCGCCCGGGCGCGCTGCTTCGGATTTTTTTTCAAACTGAGCATGCGCAGTTCAGAGCTCCGATCGGTCCGGCAGCGCTAAGCCCCGCCCACAGCGCAAATCGGACCGGAGTCGGCAAAACGCGTATGGGCGCGCTGGAAAGAGGATTCCAAGCTCGGATCTATTTGACGCCCAGATTTGGCACTTAGACTCAAAATGGTAAAATCAGGCCCTTAGTCACATTCAAACCAGATAGTTCTACTGTGCATGGAAGATGGCTCAATGAGACGAAACTTCAATTTTCATGCTTAAGGAGTTATATTGTGCGAGTTTTATGCTTTTAGGCCCCAATTGTTTATACCCATTGTTACATTCAGACTTGCACAAAATTTGGGCTCAACTTGACATCTATACAATGAATGCATATTTATGCCTTTTCATTCCGATTTACAACCCCAGAAGGTGATAGTCCAAGCAATGGAGCCTTCAGCCAATTCCCCTATCCTTACCAGTCTCTCTGAGCTCATTGTTCAATCTCTTGGATGTCTTTATGTTCCAGATATTAATTATAGCAATTAAAAACTAAAGGCAATTATTACTGATTCAATCTTTCTCAGGGGTCAGTTTTACCCTGCTAAGCTGACAAGTATTAACTAATGGTGAAATAAACAAGGTACGAAACCACCATTATAGCTTATCAGAGAAGAAACATGTCGCACCAAACTGCAGAGGTTTAAAAGGCTACCACACTATTTAACTCATTCAAACCTGGAGAAACCAGATAAAGAAGGACATTATTTTCATTGCTGTTGCTTCGTCATCAGCCTCCCATAACCCTTGACTCCCTCATCTATCAAAGAACTATCTAACTTTACCTTGAATAAATTAAATGGGTGTGATCTTCTGGCCCTTCACGCTGGTGGGATCTTCTGGTCCTGCCGACGGCACACCAAGCTCAGCCAATGCCATATACATTACACCAGAAAGTAGAGGTGGAACTGAAAAGATTGGGAGCCGATGGAGCTTTTTGAATTGTCCCTGTCCTGAAACTGGACCGTACTGTGACTACAAACTAACAGCAAACAGGGGAGCTCAGCTGGATCGCTACCACATTGAGGATAGAGGACTTCTGTGCTAAGTTAGCAAGAGGTTTAAAATAAGCTAAGGTAGACCTAAGTCAAGCTTATCAATGACAGGAACTGGAAAAGGGCTCCGGAAAATAGTTACAATAAATACCCAAAAGGTGTTATATCAGTACATCTGATTGCCATTTGATGTCTCATCGGCCTGCGCCATTTTTTAGCTGACTTTGGAGAGTCTGTTATAAGGAATCCCCAAAATGGTGGTATACCTGGACAATGTCCTAATTACAGATGTGTCTCCTGAAGAACATGGTGCAACCTTGGAAAAGGTCCTTAAGTGGTTTAAGGAAGCGGGCATACATTTAAAACGTGAGAAATGTACTTGTCTAACTGATGAAGTTGCGTACCTCGGTTTAAAACTGGATGCAAAGAGGTTGCATCCTCTCGACGATAAGGTGAAAGCTATTAAGGGAGTGCCAGTGCCAAGGAATGTGATGGAACTGAAGTCCGTCCTCGGAGTGGTCAATTACTATGGAAGGTTCCTACCGAATCAACAATTCTGGCCCCCTCCTACACCAGTTTTTAAACAAAACATCAGCGACGGAAGAGTGGGGACATGCTGAAAGAAGCTGTTGCCAAAGTCAAACAGGTTTCACAGTCATCGACATTGCTTGTGCACTTCGACCTGAGTAAACTATTAGTGGTCATTTGTAATGCCTCGCCACATGGAGTTGGAGCAGTTCTATCCCACAGAATGGCAGATGGGATGGAGAGGCCAATCGTGCTTGTTTCGAGGACTTTGTCAGGTATTGAGAAAAAGTACTCACAAATCGACAAAGAAAGCCAAGCAGTCATCTATGGTGTGAAGAAATTTCACCAGTACATCTACAGATGGCATTTAACTATCGTGTTAGACCATAAGCCAATGTTGGGGCTTTTCCAAGAGGATAAGCCAGTGCCACCTATTGCCTTGGCCATGATGCAGAGATAAACCTTGCTGCTGGTGGCATTCAGGTGTACCTTCCGGTATAGGCTGGAAACACAGATCTCAAATGTGGATGCACCTAACGACCTCCCACTGCTGCAGACCATACCATCACCACCTGTTCCGCAGGAGATAATATTGACTAGAAACCCTGTTCATAGAAACCCCACAGTGCAGAAGGAGGTCATTCGGCCCATCGAGTCTGCACCGACCACAATCCCACCCAGGCCCTACCCCCACATATTTTACCCGCTAATCCAACTAACCTACACATCCCAGGACTCTAAGGGGCAATTTTTTAACCTGGCCAATCAACCTAACCCGCACATCTTTGGACTGTGGGAGGAAACCGGAGCACCTGGAGGAAACCCACGCAGACACGAGGAGAATGTGCAAACTCCACCCAGACAGTGACCCGAGCCGGGAATCGAACCCGGGACCCTGGAGCTGTGAAGCAGCAGTGCTAACCACTGTGCTACCGTGCCGCCCCATCCCGACTCAGCATTTTCTGGCCACCTTGCCTGTATCTGTGGACTGATATGGACCCATTGTTATCGAAAGGCTAGGAAATGGTACTGACAGGATGGCGCTTCGATAAGGCACAGCAAATAAAGCCATATTTGCAACACAGGGACCAGATGCCCTGCGAAGATGGTGTGCTCTTGTGGGCGGCCCATGTCATTCTACAACCTCCGGGGCAACAGCCAATGCTCCAAGAGTTAAATGGTGCCCATCCTGGCCAGAACAGAATGAAAGCGTTGGCCAGAGCTATGTCTGGTGGCTTGACATTGACAGAGAAATTGAACAAATGGTTGGGCAGCGTGAAAGTTGTCAGACTCAGCAAATGCTACTGCCACCAGTGAACATGCACCCTCGGGAATGGCTGGGCCATTCGTGGTCACAGTTTCATGTAGATTTTGCTGGACCCTTTTTGAGGCACATGTTCCAAATTCAGGTAGATGCCCATTCCATGTGGTTGGATGTTCAGCTGATGAAATCCACCACAGCTACATCTACTATTGATAAATGGAGGCAAATCTTCGCAATCCAAGGTCTTCCCGAAGTGTTGGCATCAGACAATGGAATGGCATTCACAACTGACAAATTTTAAACTTTCGTCAAGACTAATCATCCTGTCAGGTCAGCCCCCTACCATTCTGCTCGACTGGGCTGGTGGATCAAGCTGTGCTGACGTTCAAAGCTTCTGTGAAAAGGCAGGCTCATACATCATTGCCGTTGTGATTGGCAAGTAAAGAAATATGTTGACCGCTTATGCATGAGAGTAGAGCCAGCTCCAGGAGACTAGCAAGTGTGCTCCGCATTCAGTTCATTTGTACTAGCTCTGAACTAGAGATTTTGACGCCCACTGTGGAGTCAGGGCAGCCTCTGGCTTCGGTGACTGAAGCAGAAGAAGGGGCTCCAGAGGAGGTTAGTATGTCCATTTCTTCAGTGGATCTTGTGTTGCCGGCTGCTGAAGAACTCCTGACAGAGTTGCAGCTTTCTGAGAGGGTGCGGAAGTGTCCGGATCGGCTGACGTTATTGACTGTCTTTCCCTTGTGTCCCTTCTGTAACATTGTTTGCTGCCGATGTGTTAATTGTTTTTCTTTTTGTTTTATCATAAGTAGTCCAAGAAATTAGGAGGAAGGAGTCTGGTAGTTTGGTCCTTTAATGGGCGATCCTTCATGGGCTATGTGACCAGACCAGAATCAATAGAGTGTAAAAGAGTGAACCCAGGCCAATCAGAAGCAAGAGCATGCATTCCCAGGGCTGGAAGGCTGGAGTTGGAGTCAAGGCGTTGTCGGGAGTAGACCTGTACAGTTGTGCTGTTAAACCCTTAGTTGTACATAGTTTCTTCTCAGTCAATAAATCTTTTAGTTCGTTACTTGCCACATTGTCGACTCGACTACAGAAACTGCACGCAATATTCCAGGTGTGGTGTCACCAAGGCCTTATACAGCTGCAATAAAACTTCCTGACTTTTATATTGCATTCCTCTTGCAATAAATACCAACATTTCATTTGCCGTCACTTACATTTAAAAAAGTTATTTCATGGTATGTGGGCATAGCTGGCTAGGCAGCATTTGTTTCCCATCCCTAACTACCTTTGAGTGGCTTACTGGGCTATTTCAGATGGCAGTTTAAGGTCAACCACATTGCCTTGGATCTAGAGTCACATGCAGGCCAAACCAGGTAATGATGGCAGATTTCCTTCCCTCATGGACATCAGTGAACCGGATTGATTTTACAACAATTGACGACAGTTGTCATGATCACCATATTGACATTATATTGCAGATTGAATTAACTGAATTTAAATTCCACCTGCGGCCATGATGGGATTTGAACACATGAGCCCAGAGCCTGGGCCTCTGCATCTCTAGTTCAGTGACATTATCACTGTGCCAGCATCTCCCTTGCATACTAACTTTTTGTGATTCAATTGCAGTTCCTTCACTCTCTTGTCTTGTATTTCATCTGTCTATATTCTGAGGGTTGCCATACTATGAACAAACTTTCTCTTCTGCTATCACTTCTCTGCTGCCCTCATTGTCTGTCCCATAGACAGGGACAGTCAACATTATCCATCCATGCTGTCTTGGGTCTTCCATGTGTAGGGTTTCCAGGTATTTTACTTTGCATTATCTCTTTTTCCAAATATTTCCCTCCTGTTCGCATCGCATGTCCAAAATATGTGAGCTTCCTTGATATCATTGCCTCAAGCAAGTTCCTCTGAACTCCAGCTTTCTCGAGCACCCACTCATTTGTCTGCTTGGCTGTCCATTACATGAGTAACATCCATCTGAGTCTTTTCATTTCAAATACTCTTATTTGACAGTCCAGCTTTCATAGCTATACATTGTTACCAGCCATACAAGGGCTGTCAGAAGATGAATTTTTGTTGTAATTGAGATGCTGTAACTATTCAATATGCCTTTAAGTGAGTACACAATGCCATATAAAATCTAGCTTAAATTTCAATAGATTCTTCTGTGATAATTAACTCACGACCTGATCAAACTGAACTCGTTTAATCAGAATCTTTCAAGTCTTTCCACCTATCCCCATTACCTTCGACTTATTAATATTGATCAGTAGATTGTATTTCTGGTTTACTTTATCCTGTAGCTCCTCCACTGAGTTAGCGAGTAGAATAAGGTAATCGACAAATCAAAGAATTGAAATGTGCCACTCGCCAACTGGTATCCCTTTATATCCAACTTATAACCATTTCCGCGAGGATGTTGAATAAATATGGTGAGAGTACACTCCCCTGTCTAATAGCCTTTTGAATCTGAACCTTGACTCCTTCAATACGGCTGAGTCAAAGTCCTTCTTAACAGCACAGTAGGTGTACCTACACAGAATGAACTGTACTGTTCAAGATGGAAAATCACCATTGCCTTTTCAAAGGCAAGTAGGGATCAACAATAAAACATTCAATGATCAAATTAAAAAGTTACACATGAAGGAGCGAACATGTGACACGTCAGCCAGCATTGAGAGAAAGAAGGTGACAACTGATTACCCAATACTTTCAATAAATGAAGCTGATTCACCAGCTAGAGTCATTTTATCGCTGTCCTCTTCTCACATCCTCATCTCTCACAGTTAAAAGATTTCTTTCAAGGTCTATTAAGAGGAAATTCTAACCCTCCCCCTCTACCAACAAACTGCTGGTGAAATTTTAACCCATCTAGTCCTGTGGAAAAGAGACAGTTACACTTTGAAAACTTCTTGCTTTGTTCCCACCCTACTCCTGTCCAAAAACACTTTAATTATGCTCTCTTTTTAGCCAGCTGATGAAGTGGAAGCCTCATTAACATAAACAAATCAGGGTTTTTTTAATGTTATTATTCCATTCTTGGAAGGATATTAGAGTAGGGTGGAAGGATTCAATCATTGTGCTCTATTTGGGGATCAACAATGCAAGAACAAATAGGCAAGAGTTTCTGTTCAGAGAGTACTAAGAGCTCAGTGAAAAGTTAAAGAAAAAGGACTCTAATGGTTATAATCTCTGAATTATTACCTGAGCCAAATACAAATTGGCATCTAAAACTAAGCAAATTAGGCAGTTGAATGTGTTGTTTAGAAGGTGGTATGGGCAGTCATGGTTTAATTTCATGTATGCTGGCCATGACACTGGATAAGAACGAACTGTTCCATTGGAACAGGATCCATATGCACTGGGCTGGGGACCAGGATTCAATGTGTGTGTGTGTCGGTGGGGGGGGGGGGGAAGCACAATGAATGGAGAGCTTCAGTAGAAAAAGCTTGTAAATAATAATTTTGAAGCAGATGAAAAGGAACAGAATCAAGTAATAGTCAGCGATTGTGTATTAAGCAATACAGATAAAGAAAAAAACAAAAGATGCAAATAAACTAAACTAAGAGAGAAATAAGAAATGTGTGCGTAAACAACATTAGAGCAGAAGGAGGATTGTTTCGGGTGATGGAGGTGGTCCAAAATATATCCTTTATACTCCATGCATTTATGTAACAACAGCAACAACATATAGTTATTCTCTACCTATAAAGTGTTAAAACATCCCAAAGAAAAATTGGAACCAGATCTTTCAGTAGTTAGGGAACACTTTTCCATGCAAAGTTTGTAGAAGTTTGGAACTCTCTTCCATAAATGACAATGCTGAATCAATACTCAATCTGAAATCAATAGATTTCTGTTAATCAGAGATATTAAAGGATCTTAAAGGGCAAAAGTCCATAGAGAGTTAGGTCACAGATCAATTATGATCTCACTGAAAGGTGGAACATGGTCAAGGAGCTATATGGCTTACTCTTGTTCCTATGTTGCTATCGTATTTGCCCTAAGATTGTGTTACACTACTTCAGAATTAAGTTTAAGAGTCATTTGTTTGGGACTGGCGTCACAAAAAGGCCAGGCTGGATAATGGTTGCAGGTTTCCTTCTCTAGTGGACGTTAATGAATGAACTGGGGTTTCAAGCAATCTGATAGCTCCAGGATCACTTTTACACATTCCAGCTTCATATTTACAGACTTTTAAAATGTAATTCAGGTTCTAAAATTGCAATGGTGAAATTTGAATTCATGTTCGCTGAATTATTAGTCCAGGCTTCTAGATTACTAATCCAGTAACATAACCATTAAGGTAATGCACCCCTGCATATTTAAGATCTCAAAGACATTTTAACAGCTGATTGAGTTGAGTGCCTGGTATAGCCGTCTCACTCTGTAAAATCTGGCATTATGAAGTGGAACCCCTAAAAGGTCTTCACATGTATCACAGAGGGCAGGAAGAGCAGCAGTGCTGCTGCAGAGTCCATAAGATAAGTGTGGACCGCTCTCCTGAGCTCCATAGAATCATACAATGCAGAAGATGCCCTTCAGCCCATCAAGTCTGCACCAACATGCGAGAAACACCTGAACTCCCACCTAATCCCATCTCCTAGCACTTGGCCCATAGCCTTGAATGTTATGATGTGCCAAGTGCTCACCCAGGTACTTTTTAAAGGGTGTGAGACAAGCCGCCTCTACCACCCTCCCAGGCAGCGCAATCACCTTCTGCAACTTAATTGTGCACAGACGGGTGGATTCCAGGGTTGGTTAGTCTTCACCTCTGGATGTAAATGTTCTATTACTGTCATGAAAAATCTAGTACCTTATATGCTTTCTCATTCATCATTCCCTAAGCAACAAATTCTAAATGATTATTACAAACTTGTTCCTGTTATTAGATTATATAAAATTTATAAAACACCTGCCAACTTTCCACATTGTATTTTTGTACAGTATGGTGATTTTTTTTGAAATTCTGTAAGTTGGAATGGTTACAGATTTACAAAGTGATAAATGTACTACACAGGTATGTCAACAACGTGTATATGCTGACAGAGGAAAATAACTATTCAGTTAATCTCATTTAAGCAGGTTAATGGAAAGAAAAAAGGAAGAGGAGAAAAAAACATGCTGCAATAATGGGAAATAATTGAAAATCTGCCGAAATGATTTCCTTAAGTAACACTGAGGAAAACAGGCTTTCAGGATGTCTAAAAAGGAAGTCCAACAAAGAAAATTTATATAAAAATCAAATTTCTTTTAAAACTGATTGTGTTTTCAGATGCATGCTACGATCAGTTTCTCTCCCGGAGTATCAATAACATACATTTCCCTTTTGGCAAACAGTTTCTTTCCCCAATTCCAGACCCCAAAGGCTGGCAACCAAACTGTACACCTGCTATTATGCATTACAATGCGATTAAAATATTTGGAGAATTTGGCAAGTTCCAGACTTGAAACTATGCTGGAAGTTGAAATCGTGAGTAGGAGTATGGGTACTGGCTACCCCTTTCCTCCTGCTGATTGCTGTATTCAGAACTACTGGTGGTCGGCAGCTGGGTTCTCAGGGTTGGAATCAAAAACATGCATTGCTTGATATCCGGTCAGATGGCATGAGTGCCTAGACATTGTTATTTTGTCAGGGGAAAGTACAGAAGGATGCCTTGCAAAACATATGTACTGACTGAGATGGGTGAAATGTGGTGCAGTATTTATTCAGGTGCAATAATATAAATTTGCTGTTGTCTGGTTTCAAGTGATAAAGCAGAAGATTTCAAAGAATGCATCCCATGTGTTACTTTGAATTCTCTGGTGTAAATGAATTTCCAACATCAGGACACAGCCAAAGATAAAGGAAGTCCCCATGCAGTCCTTCAGCATAGTGTTAGCTACCAGCTTATGATTTAAAGCTATTGCTTACAACATATGCAGAGCAGAAGCTTGCAACATTTAAAATCCCAACGTGCTGTTGTCAAAATTGATTAACTTAGATGTTATTGAACAAACTGTTATTTTGTATATTTTTTGCTGATTGTATATGGAAATTGTGTTCAAATAGTGCTGTACTCAACATTGCAAAAGACTGATCCCCAAAATATTACATTAGAATTAAGAATGGCATTTATTCAGCATATTATTTGAATGACAATGACAGCATTTATGTTAGAGGTGCTACTGAAAAGTGATGCGTTTGGTGGTATTGTCAACTCTTAGTTACTGGGGAAACTTTCTTTATTCATTCTTAGGAAGTGGACATTACTAACAGCCCATCCCTAATTGCCCTTGAGGTGTTGGTGGTGGGCTGCCTTCTTGAACCACTGCAGTCCATATGGTGTAGGTATGCCCTACGCTGTTCGGGAGGGAGTTCCAGGATTTCGACCCAGCAACAAGAAGGAATAGTGATATATTTCCAGGATGGTGAGTGACTTGGAAGGATGGTAATCCCGTGTGTCTGCTGCCTTTGCTCTTATAGATTGTAGTCCTTGTAGGTTTGGAAGGTGCAGGACAAATAGTAAGTCAGAAACCCAAATGGTGAAGAAGTAGGCTTTGCCACGGTTCTTCAACTGAGCCAAAGCATTAGCATCCTACTTCAGAAATCCTAATTAATAAGAGAGGCTGGGTGAGAACAAGCGTGGATCTATCAAAGGAAGGATTTCTAATTACAGGAACCCCCATGGGGGTGAGAATGGCTTGACAGCAAGTGGATTTTTGAGTCTGCAACAACTAGAGGGATGGAGTGGAAACCTGGAAAGGCTGCTCCCTTGGTCTCTCACTCTCTTTTATGTGGAGATTCAGGTGTAAGATCTGAGGAACTGCAGTGAGCTGATCCTCCCTAAGAAAGACACCAGCCTTGTGAATTTAGTGAACCAGATGGATTTGTGCAACAATCAATCTTTGCGGGACATCTTCTGCTCCCATTTTTGTCGGGCAGGATCAGTGACAGGAACGGAAAATCTTGCGAGATGTGCAAATCTCATTTCACGCTGACGTAAAAGTATGATGTAATTGTCCCCCCACCCCTTGCCAGTGACATAACGGGATTCGTGATATTGAATGTTGGGAACATCATTTCTATACATTTACATATCATTATCAGGCCACTGTGCCTGAATCATCACGCCCCTGTTCCCCCACTCCAAACACCCCCAGGAAAGTCCATTCACATTGGCATGAGGAAAGACCAGCGTGAATTACAACTGGTCTCCTACGGTGTGCACCAGGTGGGCAGACATCTCGGAGGATCTTAGCTGAATGCATCACTCGGAGGGAGAGAGTTGTGCCCGGGTACTGCCTGAGTACTGCCCCCTCGCACCACCTGGGCAGTGCCAGGAGGCAGTCCTGGGCAGTGCCAAAGGGTGGTGCCCAGTTAGTGCTGGGGTGTTGTATGAGGAGGGAGGGGAATTTTGAACCAATGTCCCCAGAGAATTATCCTGGGCTTCTGGTCCTGTGACAACCACTAAAGTAGGATCTCCCTCTAAAATGAGAGAGAATGGAGAACATTCTTTTTATCACAAAGTTCTTACAACATAGCAGCCAGGATTCTCCCAAAAAAATTCTAAGTATTGAATACGCATGAAAACTGGAGTAAATCATGCTGGTTTTTTCAGTGGGAGTTCAGAGAAGAATATCCCACACACTGTGCACTGCTGAGTGCACTAGCGTAAATTGTGTGAAAAATCAGGGGGCAGGGCCTATTCCTGCTGGAGAGGCCGGCAGCATTGCGCTGAGCGGGTCATTATGCATGCACCGATCTGTCAGCGCTGAGATCTGTCTGCCAGCCTCCTGATTGCTGGCTAGTCCCATGAGCCCTGCAATGCCGGCCCTCTGACCCCCCCGCCCCCCGGCCCAATCACTGACCCTGCGAACATACCCTGGCCAGCCCCTAACACCCCCGCCTCACCTCAATCACTCCCCCCAACCCCTCTCCACAGCCCCGATCTCCCATTCAACACCCCCATTCCCCCTGCCCCCGACCCACCCCCCACTCAAGCAGGCCTCTATAATTTTCTGCTGCAAACTATTTCATTGCACTTACTCTGAGATATTGAGACTCGGGGTGGAATTCTCCTGAGCCCTTGCCAGCGGGAGGCCCAAAAATTGGTTTTACCCCAGCATGAATGCACAGCGGGCTCTTCCTCTGGAGCCCACCATAGTGGATCAGGAAACCCACTGGAGTCCAGGGTGAACCTCATTTTCATCCTGCTAAAGTGACGCAGATGAAAACCCGACCACCCACACCCGAGTCTTCATGGCACCAGTGAAAAACATGCCAGTGTAAAACACATTTGGAACAAAGTGGCATGCAAATGGCAGGACTCATCTGAACAATGCCTGGGGCTGCCTCTGGAGTTCAGGATGAAGGCCTAGTTTACCCAGAATACCACAGTAGTATATAGATGGAGTATCTACAACCGGACCTTCCCAATTTGGTGCCCTGGAGCGGCTCCAACTTTCAGCCTCAGAATGTTCCCTGAGATCCAACTTCTTTCTCAGGATGTCTGTCTTCAGCCTTGGAGTGCTCCCAAAGATTCAACTTTATTTTCAGATGGTCCACATTCTTTCTTCAATCGTGGATCAGTGATGTTGGGTACCCTTTCAATATGGTGTCCAGGTAGGACAGTGGACTACGTGCCATCAAACCTGTCCCAACATTGAGTACAGCACAAAACTCCTGGGTGCATAGTTAATTAGGTTGAGGCTGCACCATTTGGCATGTTTTCCCACTGGCCTCCAGAGTGGGAAACACTCCACATTCCCAACCCTGTCATGGGACTTATTCCCCAGATGGGAGAATTTTGCCATATAGTTCTGCAATCCTTTCAGCACACCTCTACCATAATTGCAACAGGAATGTGCCAGAGGATGCAGTGAGATGTGATACAGCATGTCCCAGCTTTACATCAAGCATTTCAAGGACCTTATACAGAATGGAACCTCTCTCCTGCCCCTTTTGATATCAGTGATGTGAGTGTGATGTTGCTGAGGACTCACAACACCAGGCAGTCACTGCATCCTGATTTACAGAGGGTCTCCCCATACCATCAATGACAGCATGCCTGATGAAATTAGACATATCAGACCTCTGAATTATGGAACATGTGAACAGGAATAGGTCAATCTTCCTTATGCATGTTCCACTGTTCAATTAGATCATGGTTGATTGTATCTTAACTCTATTTATTCACCTTTCTTTCATCTTCTTCAATGCCCATTTGAACACAAATCTATTGATCAGAGTCTTGAAATTCTCAACTAACCCAGCATTCACAACCTTTTGGGAGGAGAGGTCCAGAATTTTACAACCTTGTCTGAAAAAAACCTGATTTTGCCCCTAAATAACCTAGCTCTCATTGTAAAATTATGCCATCCTATTCTGGATCCCCTCATGAGCACAAATAGGTTCTCTGTAGCTCACCTATCAAATTCCTTTATTATTTTAAAAACTGTGATTGGATTATCCCTCAAGCTTCCAAACTCCAAGAATCCAAGCCAATGGTATAATTCTATTGAAGCCGCACTGTTCACTTTCCTGGGATACAATGCCCAAACTGAATGCAGTACTCCAGATGGGAGGATCTGGATAAGTGAAGCATCAAATGATTGCAGTATTTAGCACTTTTCATGGCTCCTCAGGTACCGAAGCAGCCTGTGCCCATTTGCAGCCAGACCTGGATAACATTTGGACTTGGGCTGATACTTGGCAAGTAGCTTACATGCCACAAGGGCCAAATAATAATCATCACCAACAAGATAAGTCTAACCATCTCACATTGACATTCAACAAGCATAACAACTTTTATTTATATATCACAAAGAACAAAGAACAAAGAACAGTACAGCACAGGAAACAGGCCCTTCGGCCCTCCAAGCCTGTGCCGCTCCTTGGTCCAACTAGACCAATCGTTTGTATCCCTCCATTCCCAGGCTGCTCATGTGACTATCCAGGTAAGTCTTAAACGATGTCAGCGTGCCTGCCTCCACCACCCTACTTGGCAGCGCATTCCAGGCCCCCACCACCCTCTGTGTAAAAAACGTCCCTCTGATGTCTGAGTTATACTTCGCCCCTCTCAGCTTGAGCCCGTGACCCCTCGTGATCGTCACCTCCAACCTGGGAAAAAGCTTCCCACTGTTCACCCTATCTATACCCTTCATAATCTTGTATACCTCTATCAGATCTCCCCTCATTCTCCGTCTTTCCAAGGAGAACAACCCCAGTCTACCCAATCTCTCCTCATAGCTAAGACCCTCCATACCAGGCAACATCCTGGTAAACCTTCTCTGCACTCTCTCTAACGCCTCCACGTCCTTCTGGTAGTGCGGCGACCAGAACTGGACGCAGTACTCCAAATGTGGCCTAACCAGCGTTCTATACAGCTGCATCATCAGACTCCAGCTTTTATACTCTATACCCCGTCCTATAAAGGCAAGCATACCATATGCCTTCTTCACCACCTTCTCCATCCTTCAAGGATTTGTGGACTTGCACACCTAGGTCCCTCTGTGTTTCTATACTCCTGATGACTCTGCCATTTATTGCATAACTCCTCCCTACATTATTTCTTCCAAAATGCATCACTTCGCATTTATCCGGATTAAATTCCATCTGCCACCTCTCCGCCCAATTTTCCAGCCTATCTATATCCTGCTGTATTGCCCGACAATGCTCTTCGCTATCCGCAATTCCAGCCATCTTCGTGTCATCCGCAAACTTGCTGATTACACCAGTTACACCTTCTTCCAAATCATTTATATATATCACAAATAGCAGAGGTCCCAGTACAGAGCCCTGCGGAACACCACTGGTCACAGACCTCCAGCCGGAAAAAGACCCTTCGACCACTACCCTCTGTCTCCTATGGCCAAGCCAGTTCTCCACCCATCGAGCCACTTCTCCTTGTATCCCATGAGCCTTAACCTTCTTAACCAACCTGCCATGTGGGACTTTGTCAAATGCCTTACTGAAATCCATATAGACGACATCCACGGCCCTTCCTTCATCAACCGTTTTAACATAATGAAATGGTGCAAGGTAATTTACAGAAACATTATAAAACAAAGTACGATACTAAGCCACAAAAAGAGATATTAGGTCAGATGACCAAATGTTTGGTCAAAGAGATAGGCTATAAATGGTGTCTTAAAGGAGAAAAGCAAGGTAGAGAGGTTTAGGAAGGGTATTCCATAGCTTGAGGCCGAGGCAACTGGAGGTATTCCCACCAATGGTGGAATAATTATGATTGGAAATGTACAAGAGGCCAGAATTAGAGGAGTATAGATATCTTGAGGTTGACGGAGAATACAGAGATAAGGAGGCATTCTTGTCCTCACTTTTCAGCCCACCAGCCTCTGCATTCAAAGGATCTATGATCATCCACAGCCACTTCTGCCAACTCCAGCATGATGCCACCACCGGACATATTTTCTCCTCACCTCCCCTGTCAGCATTCCGTAGGGTCCATTTCATCTGTAATGCCTTGGTCCAGTCCTCCAACATCCCCAACAGCACATCCACTTCCCACAGCACCTTCTCATGCAATCACAGTAGATGTAACACCTGCCCTTTACATTCTCCCTCCTCACCATCTAACACAAACATTCCTTTCAGATGAAGCAGCATTTCCCTTGCTCCTACTTCTATTAATCTACTGTACTCACTGCTCACAAAGAAGCCTCCTCTACATTGGGAGATTCAATGTAGACTGGTTGACCACTTTGCACACCTTTATTCTGTCCACAAGTGTGACCCCAACCTTCCCATCACTTGCCATTGTAATTCACCATCTTGCTCCCATACCCACATTTCCATCCCTGGCTGCTGCAATGTTCCAGTGAAGCCCAACACAAACTGAAGGACCAGCACCTCATTTTCTGATTTGGCACTTTACAACCTTCTGGACTCAACATTGAGTGCAACAACTTCACACAATGAACACTTTCCTTCATTTTGATTTTATTTCCCCAACTCCCTCTCCTACAGGGATATCTGTAACTTGTTTTGTTTTCACAGAATGCTGACCCCTGTTCTACCTTACCTTTATGGCACTATTAGCACCTTCCTTAGTCTTTGACACTACCATTAACACTCCCTTGTTCTTGTGTCTGTGTCATCTTTGTCAATCTTTCCAGAGCTCCCACCTTTCCCTGACCTTCTATTCTGCTCCACCTTCTACACCTCCCTCTCCAACTATATAATCCATCACATTTTTGCCCCTCTTCAGCTTTGAACAACAGTTGTATGGACTCAAGACTCTGCTTCTCTCTCCACAGATGCTGCCAGACCTGCTGAGTCTTTCCAACATTTTCTGTTTTATTTCAGATTTCCAGCATCCACAGAATTTTGCTTGTATTTTATGAAATCAAAAAACCTGGAGCCCCTTCTCCAACAGCACTGTGGTTGTAATTATACCACATGGACTGCGGTGGTTCAAGAAGACAGCTCAGCAGCACTTTCCCAGTGGCAGTTACAGGTATGCAATAAGTGCTGACCTTGTCTGTGATGCCCACATCTCATGAATAAATACACATAACTTCAACAAGTTCAATTGGACATGAGCTACTTTTCAGACTCTCTTGCACAAATGCTGAGTGCTCAGACTATGATAAGAGGTTCCAGTGACAACCGAACAATTTATGTTAAATAAATGCAAACTGTTCATTCATCAAGTCTGCCAGCTGCATATTATCCTTTATAGCATCACCTGCATCCATCTTTCATGGATCCAGTTCCCCTTGCTCCTCACTGTCTTTCGATATATTCATAAAATAATTTGATCTTAGCTCTGATATTTGCATTTGCAGGGTTAATAACAGTGGCGGAAGGATGAGGCCTTTAAGTGGGCATCTCTTGTCGACTTAAGGGCCTCAATTGGCACTGAGAGGGAAGGCCATTCACTGACCCAGTTGGGGGAGAGTTGGGCAGGTGGCAGGAACCCCAATTGCCATCCTTCCATCTGATTAAATACCCCTGCACCAATTGTTTCACTGGGGGGGGCATTAAATTGTACCCTTGGTGTGTGCAGGTGACCAAATTCTCTGCCCTCCTTGAATGAATGCACCAACTCACAAACAGACCTCTAAAAACAAGCTTTTGTACTTCCACAGCATTTGCCACTGCAGGAGAAAGTCAAAAGCACCTCATCTGTCAGTTGGATGGTTGTCCCTTTAAATAGCATTCATGGAGGTCCCTTGTGCAGGTGAATGTGTGTTCAGCTGAGAGTGAACAGCCTGTACTTACACACTAGACCTGCATGGTTGAAATAACAAAAGCTTGTGTCAAAGCAGCTGGAATGGCAGACTGATATCACGAGCAAGCACCTCCTCTGCTTCCAGCACATGCACAGCAAGGCTACATGAGTGTTCTTCTCAGATTCCCTACATCAGTAGATCAACATAGTTAAATTTGTCAAGATGACTTCCACTGTCCTCCGATGTTTATAATCTTTTCACTTCAGTGAAAACCGTCACAGAATTCTCTCTAAAAAATCTGACAGTCAACATGAGGATCCTTGGCACAACTCTGCCTGCCTCCTTAGCAAATTGGGATTTGGCCAGAAGTGCAGCCTTGAATTCTGGAAAATATATACCTTGCCTTTGTAATTAGTCTTTGCAAAACTCAACAGAAAAGAGCCTCATGGTTAAATAATTACTCCCTTACTAATATTAAACATCACGTGTGGCACTATCAATATTTGGCTTGTTGATTCTGAAAATGCTTTTCAGCAAGAATGATCCATCCATCATGTCTTACTAAGGAGATTAAATATAGTATTAGATTAAAAGAAGATGCTTATAAAGTTGCAAAGAATAGTACTTAATCTGAGGATTGGGAGTGTTTTAGAAACCAACAAAGGCCACCAAAAAGTTGATAAAAAGGAATAAAATAGAATATAAGAATAAACTAGCCAGGAATATAAAAACATATTGCAAGAGCTTTTACAAGTGTACAAAAAGGAACTGTGGAGCTAAAGTAAACAGTAGTCCCTTAGAAGCAGGAGAAATTATCATGGGGAATGAGGAAATGGCAGAGACTTTGAACAAATTTTGGTGTCTGTCTTCACAGTGGAAGAAAAATTTGCATACCCAAAATAGAGGGTAACCTATAAGCTAATAAGGGTGAAAAAAAAAGATAATTAATATCAGCAGAGAAAAAATACTGGAAAAACTCAAGGGACTGAAATCCAAAAAATTCCCAGGATCTGATGGCCTACATTCTAGGGTTCTAAAAGAAATAGTTGCAGAATATTGGACGGACTGGCTATGTTTTTCCAAAATTGTCCAGATTCTAAAATGGTCCAACAGACCGGATGTTAGCAAATGTAACACCATTATCAAGAAAGCTGGGAGGGATTAAACAAGGATATACAGGCCTGTTAGCCTGATATCTGTCATCAGGAAAGTGCTGGAATCTATTATTACATAAGTCTAACAACATGCATAGGAAGTTATGGCGTGATTAGAATAAGACAACATGGTTTTATGGAAGGGCAATCCTGTTTGATAAATTTATTTGTATTTTGAAGATATAACTAGGATAGATAAAGGGAAACCAATGAATGAAATATACTTGGATTTTAGAATGGCATTTGGTAATGTGCCACATAAAAGGTTAATACACAAGATAAGGTTCATGTAGTTAGAGGTTATATATTCGCATGGATCAAGGTTTGGGTTAATGGACAGAAAGTAGACAGTGAGGATAAATGGGTATTTTTGAGTTGGCAGGTTGTGACAAGTGGAGCGCCACAAGGATTAATGCTGGACATGAGCTATTTACAATCTATATTACTGACTTAGACGATAAGACAGAGAGTAATGAATTGAAGTTACCTGATTGTACAAAGTTAAGTGGGAATGCAAGCTGTGAGAACACAAAGAGCCTGAAAAAAGATGTAGACAGATTAAGTGAGTGGACAAAAAGGTGGCAAACGGAGTATAATGTGGGCATGTATGAGGTTATTACACATAAGACGGAACACCGCAAGGTCTCTGTGGTTGCACCTCCCTACCCCACCCCAACCTCTCCATCAAGACACCCCCCCCCTCCCAAAAAATCCTGGGCTTCATCTCCCCTTCCCACCATGGGCCCCCACACTTAACTGACCCTGGATTCTTGGACTTAGGTTGGTATCTTTCGGCTGTTCACGTTGCTGGGAGCTTCTGGTCCCACTGATGGCCTACCCCGCCGTGGATTTCCAAGTGGCGGAGGGTGGATTCAATGGGAAAGCCCATTGACAATGGCAGGTTCAAAAGATCCGACCAATGGCAGGCTGCCTCCCACTGCCAGTAAACATGCCATGGGGGAGCCAGAGAATCCTGCCCTTGGAACCTGGGGACTGCTTGTAGTCCCAATCTTGGCCACTGCTGTCAGTGATATAGCTGCAACTAGAGAACTGCTGGCCAATCAGATTAGACAGTGGTTTTCTGCGGTGGGAGATCTGCCCATGTGAGGGGCATAGATACCGTCTCCAGCCAATTAACACTCCTCTGAGCGTTAAATGGCTGTAATGGCTGTTGCGCTGTTGTGATCGGCAGGTAAGTGTTTTCTGTCAACTATTCAGGAGGTGGTGCCATCTGAAAATTCCTGCCCCATGTGTCAATCCACTTTGTTTTAAAACCTGACACTCAAAAGTAACATTTTTACCAAATCCTTTCAGTGGAAAGTGGTCAATAAATTCCAAAACATGACATAAACTACAATCCTGACACATCATAGATTTTCTTTCCCATAGAAACCACAAAAAATTCCCATCAGGCTGATAAAAATACTTGTTGCAGCCTCTGCTTCACAAACCAAGCCAACTGAGAGGTTAAAAAAAGAGAATATTTACTTTAAATACATGGTCAGTGCTTTCATAAGGATTGCCTCTAATCAATGTTATGAATAAAATCAAAAGTGTACTTTTTTACAAATAAATTGACCATTTTGACACTGACTGGAGGAAATCTGTACATTTTCAATGTGTTTGCCTATAAAAGACTATATGGTGCTAGCTAAATTCTGAGTACAGACATGTGAAAGCGCAGCTGAAATATAAACAACATTTTCAATGACAACTGTCTGCAAGTGTTTCAGTGAGCCCGGAGTAGAACTTGAAGGCTAACTTTTAACTCTATCTGCCTGACAGGAATGGGTGGCTCAGTGGTTAAACTGCATTGGTATAGTAACACTATGTTCTCACCTGCTGCAATTTTAACATGTGGAGCTTTTGGATTCAGGACAGACCCCAGATATTGAATATATTAAAATTAGAATCCTTTGAGGTGCTTAGTGGAGCTCAATGCCATTTTAACTAAAATTCAGGGATTGGTGTCTCAGAGCCAAGGAATGAGCACACAAATGGGCACTCAGCTGCAGCAAAGTGGATCATAGGACCTTTTTGCTGTCTGGTTTTTCAAGAGAGTTTCCAGTTTCTCTGACTGAGGGATGGAAGTCCTACACTCAGCCTTTTTAGCCTGTTGGCAGCATATTGTTGTTGCTGGGCCAATTTTCTTTAGGTCCATCGGCTGTCGGCCAATTCTTACATAGGGTGGAGGCCATCTATACGCCTCCGCATTAAATTCAGCCCTACATCATGGAGTCATAGGAACTTACAGCTTACAAGGAAGCCATTTGATCTTTGTGTCTTGCTGGCTCTTTGAAAGAATGCGTTTTCTTGGACCCAAACCCCCGCTTTTTGTCTATAATGTTAATACTGCAATAGCAATAAGCTTAGAATAGAATCAAAGTAGTAACAGTAAGGTTAAAGCAGAAGACCTGCAGCAATGCAAGACTTGGAAGTAAAATTAAGGTTACTCTCTATCCAGGGGAAAAAGACTTGTGGGGGAAGGTTTGGTACGTAAGAGGTTAATATAGGACTAAGTACAATACCTCCTACACAGTGATGTGAGAAGACACCTGACCCAGAGCCATCGTCAGCCTGGAGACGGACACAGTTAGGTTAAGATCTAGGACGGAATGTTACAGCCCCTCTCACCAGCGGGATTTTCTGGTCCTGGCGAGGTCAATGGACTTCTGAACAGCTCGCCGCATTTTCCAACCCTCTCCCTGTCATGACAGGGCCATAAAATCTGGCCCCTCGAATTGTGTCAGCTCCATACCTGTACTTTCTATTGTAAATATGTGCATAATAATGAGTTGTTAATAAAGACTTGGTGTTAACATATTCCAGATGGGAAGCCTACTTCATGATGTCTGAAGCAGGACTCCTCATAATGGTTTCCAATAACTTCCCCACCACCGATATTAAGCTAATTGGTCTGTAGTTTCCTGGTTTACCCACCTGTTTCTTGAATATAACATCAGTGACCCCCCCCCCCCCCCCCCCCCAGTTTTCTGCCACTACTCCTGTGACTAATGACGCTTGAAAGATTGTAATCAATGCCAATGCTGTTTCTATCTTTGCTTCCATCAGTAATCCATGATGCATTTCATCTGGACCAGATGACCTCCTAACTTGCAGCAATGCTAATGTTTTTAAGATGTCTTCTCAATCGAACACTATCCTGTCCAGTACTTCCCTCATCTTTTTGCGTATCCTTCCTGTCATCCGCTGATAATGCAGATTTGGAAGCTGTGATTAAACCACACTGCACAGCAAAGCGGCATATGTCACAAAGATGGTAAATTTAATGCCAAACATTCATTTCTTGCCCAAATAATTTTTTAAAAATTCTTTTATAGGATGTAAGAGTAGCGGTCAAAGCCAGTAATTGGTACTCATTCCTAATTGTCTTGGAGAAGGTGGTGGTGAGTCACCTTCTTGTACAGCTGCAGTCTATGTGGTTTAGATATACCCATAGTGCTGTTGGAAAGGGCATTCTGAGATTGTGATCCAGCAGTTTTGAAGCAACAGCAATATAGTTCCAAATCAGGATAATGTGTGGGTTGGAGGTGAACTTGCAGGTGGTGGTGCTCCCATGCATCTGCGGCCCTTTGTCCTGCTAGGTGGTAGAAGTCGCTGGTTGGGAAGATGCTGTTGGAGATGCCTTGGTGAGTTGCTGAAGTGCACCTTGTCAATGGTATAAGCTACTATGCATCGATGGGGAAAAGTGTGACTGTTCAGTTTGGTGGATGGGAAGCTGATTAAGCGGGCCACTTTTTCCTGTATGATGTGGAGCTTTTTGAGTGTTGTTGGAATCATACTCATCTAGGCAATTGGAGAGCATTCCATCACACTCCTGACTTGGGCCTTGTAGATGGTGGACAGGCTTTGGACAGAATTCCCACCCTCTGACCTGCTCTTAGCCACAATATGTATGTGACTGGTCCAGTTCAGTTTCTCGTCAACGGTAATCTGCAGGTCATTGATAGCAGGAGGATTCAGCAATGTTACATAGAAACATAGAAACCCTACAGTGCAGAAGGAGGCCATTCGGCCCATCGAGTCTGCACCAACCACAATCCCACCCAGGCCCTACCCCCACATATTTACCCGCTAATCCCACTAAGCTACGCATCTCAGGACTCTAAGGGACAATTTTTAACCTGGCCAATCAACCTAACCCGCACATCTTTGGACTGTGGGAGGAAACCGGAGCACCCGGAGGAAACCCACGCAGACACGAGGAGAATGTGCAAACTCCACACAGACAGTGACGCGAGCCGGGAATTGAACCCGGGACCCTGGAGCTGTGAAGCAGCAGTGCTAACCACTGTGCTACCGTGCCGCCCTTACTGACATTGAATGTCAGAAGGGGAGATGGTATGATTCTCTCTTGTTGGTGATGGTCATTGCCTGATACTTGTGTGGTATGAATGCCACTTGCCACTTATCAACCCAATTCATGCCTTTTCTATAAGGTTTGCTGAATTTGGTACTACTACAAGGAGACCTCAGCATAGCTGGTGGAAGGTTCCTGGTCTCCTTGTTGGGACCCTTGACATGTTTGTAGCTGCGTGCTGAAGCCTCTTAAGGTAATATACAGCCTGTTTTATTTGGGCTGCTGTCATAGCAGTCTTACCCAGCTGACATGCTGGCACAGCAATGGACTTGGTTGAGGGGATGCTAAAGGAGCAGAAGTGCTGACATTCTGAGAGAGGGAAACCTGTACTGCTTCCATTGTGCCACTGCCATTTGGTGTACCCTCGTGATTGTGGATTGAGGGGTGTTACAAGAAATTGTGGAGAGTAGTGGGGAAGAGATGAAAGTTGTTTTGGCAAGAACAGTCAAAAGTAGAGATAAAAAAGCTGTAGCCACCCTTGTTGCTCTTCATCTGTTGTAGTATCTCCTTGTATGGCTTGGTGAGAAATTCTGTTTGGTAACACTCCAGCAAAGTGCCTTGTTACATTTTACTGTTGCGATCACTGATTCACTTACAGCATTCAACCTAAGTGCAGGGGGTAATGTTAGTGCAGTGAGTCTGTCGGTCACCTCTGACCATGTCTGCTTCATTGCTGCGCTCTTTGATTGCGAGATCAGAGGAAGGGTCATATTGGACTCGAAACGTTAACTTTGTTTCTCGCTCCACAGATGCTGCTGGGCTTTTCCAGCACTTTTTGTTTTTATTTCTGCTTCATTATGATCTTGGGAATGTTTCAGCAGCTGCTGGGGAACAGTACTTCCTTTTCAGTGTTGCCTTTCTCTACTCGGAACTCCAAGGTGGTATTAGAAAATCAGGGGACAGATTTTCTACTCATCTGTGCTGCCAAAATATTTTGAAGTGTTCTTCAAGTAAGGAATGTAAACTTGCTGTAAGAAGTGTTACACCCTGCATTAAATAGGCCCTGGAATGTATGTTGTAAATTGCAGCATCACCTCGGTGGCCTATACAATTTCTATGTCATTGGGAATACAGTTCATCAGCCAAATTGAAATGAGAGGTGAAATTGCCTTACTCTGATGGTATTTCAGGATCTTTCTTCCAGAGTTAAAATCAGATTTTAGCCTCAAAGAACCAAATGGAGGAAATGAATCTGCAATTCTTCAGTGGAGGAAGTTGTCCATAAATGAACAGCAGAAGTATATTTTTGCAACAGTAACAACAATCAGAATGCTGAAATAGCATTTCATTATTTAGGATAGGTAAGTTGGCAATTATTAAGCAACCACAGCTGAAGCTAATAGTTTGGCTATTAACATATTCTGTGTTTTTTTGCCATAATTCTGGTATTAAATGTGATATTAACAAATATGAAAAATTCTGATATTTTATAATATTATTGAATGTCTAAGAGTCCAATCTTTACTTTGGTGGAATTTCCAAGCAAGGGAGAGAAGTTCAGAGTGGAACAAATATGCTGTGGACTTGTAACTCGACAGACTGCATGTTTTTTAACAACAGGATCCCCACCTGGAAGACATCTTGATTGACAGACATGGCTCCTTGTCAGTTGGAGCACACTCAGAAGCCAGTAGGTTCTCCTTTGCTGATGTAGAGAACACGAGAAGTGAGCTTTGGAGGTCTGACCACAGGCATCAGAGTGAGTTTAGGTGCATGGATGGGGGTCGGAGGGTTAATGATCACAGGGAGGGACCAAACATTGGGGTAGGAGTGGTGGGTAACCATGGAAACACAAGCACAGTGGGTGTTGGGTGTCCGATTGCAGAGGGAATTCAATCATATGGGGATTAAATTGTGGAGATGGAGAGTGGAAGCAAGTTTGTCTGTGGGGCTGTGCGGAAGCAATCCTGATGGTGGCATGAATTCCATTTGCATTAATTTGCATCTCACGAATCCTCATCTAAACAGTTGCTCACTGGAATCTTCTCACACATTCCAAACTTGTGTCACATCAGCAGGAAAGCACAACAGCCTCAAAACCATTTGAAAAAGAGTGGTATGTACAAGGCGGACCTCAGTTCTCTTGAGACCTCAAGGTAAGTACAACATATATAGCCAATGTACCAAGGAATTATGCCAGTCCTGTTGTGAATGCCACTCTGCTGGAGAAGACTGGTTCATACCCTCCAGTTCCATGTCGAACTAATCTCGATGGACAGCACTGTGCTGCAGGACTCATGGATGCTCCCCCACAATGGGCTAAAGTTTGACCAGGGTAAGGAATGAGGTGAGGTGGGGGTGCTGACAAAGTCAAGGGGAAGGAAGCGAGAGGGGACATCATTGCAGGCAGAGGTGCAAAGAGGTGAATGAGGAAGATGAACAATGAGGGAAGACTGAGGGAATGGAAGATGGACCTTGACAAGGCTGCATGAAACACTCAAAAACAAGAAGATCAAAGGGATACCACACTGTTTCCTGGAAGGGGGTACATGCAGCCTCCAGATGGGATGGGTAGAGATCCAGGTGGAGTAAGGGAGCCTTGCCGGTGATGGGTTCGGTGGATGGATGGGAATGTCCATCACAATACCGACTGGATCCAGAATGTTTGCAGGAATGGTTGCTGGGATATAAGGGTCATCCACTTAAACATTGGCTAATGACCCTCGTGCGTTGCCTTCAGACCGATGCCGAGGAAGGGTACAATGCCGCTCACAGTTCCACATGCTCCCTCACAGAGCAGACCATAGGACTTCCAAAGATTCAACTCAGATGACTGAACCACACAAGTGGCTCTCT
Organism: Mustelus asterias; assembly: GCF_964213995.1. Classification (NCBI taxonomy): domain Eukaryota; kingdom Metazoa; phylum Chordata; class Chondrichthyes; order Carcharhiniformes; family Triakidae; genus Mustelus; species Mustelus asterias. Next base: position 79,293,927 of record NC_135801.1, on the reverse strand, counting down.
GTAATATGCACTGGAAAGATTCCCTGCATGATTAAAGTTTGCTGTGTCTTTCACAATCTGGCTACGTAAAGAGGCAAGCTCTCCTCAGAAGGACCACAGAGTGGTGTGAGCAACATGACAAAATGGATGGTGGTTGTGAAAGTGTCAATGAGAGAATATGTCCCCCCCAGCCCCCGCTAATGATGGTGTGAGATCCATGAAGAGAGTCACCATTTGAGTGCATCATATCAAGAGAGTTTGATAGTGGAGGGAGCTGAGAGAGGACTTACGCTGATGTAACAAATGAGATCATTCATCCATTTCCTGCACTGTGTGGTGCTTCTGGCATTGTTGCCAGTCCTGGGCAACGGCCTCCCAGGCCTCAGAGGTGAAGTAGGTCTGCTTCCTGGAGTCTTCCCTTGGGTAGAAGACATGTCTCTATGCCCGGACTCTTTGAATCAAGGCCTTGAGGTGGTTGAATTGGGGCAAAGATTTTTTGAGGCTGCTAGCCTTTTATCTCTGGGTTCCGGACATCCTGCATGGTCCCGTGAAGACAGGTGGGCTGGAGAGAGTGATGTGTGCCTGCTAGACTGGCATTTACATATGATATCTGGACCTTCGACCCTGTCAGCTGATGTCAGCCAGCTCCCGACCCATCAGGTGATTCGCTTGTGTATAATTAATGAGGCTCCAAGCGTGGAATCGGGCCCCAAGTTCATTCCATTCTGGCCAGCAGGAACAGCACCGCTGGAACCATCTGTCACCACAATTAGAGAAAATAAAGGAGAATTCCATCCTTTATTTCAAAAGCACTTCATTAGCTGTAAAGTGGTTTGGAATATCCCGAAGATATGAAAGGTATATGCAAGTCTTTCTTTCTTTAGCTGTTGGATTTCCTGAGGTCTGTGAACCTGTGGCAATGGCTAAACCTGGAGGAGTGATAAAATTTAAAGCACTCAGCCTCATCAAAATCTCTAGATGAGCAACCTGTCTCCTGGGAAGGGGTTAGTTGCCCACTCCCTCTTCCAGCCTTCCTTCAAACTGGAAGCAGATGGGTTCAAGTGGGGTTGGTTTTGGGTTTGACATTTTAAATTTTTTTAACATCACATCCAACCAAAACTAAGCCATTTTTCTGGGTGTTTAGAATCCCTCACCCACCAAATGCCTGTTAAACATGTGTGTTCAATTGCATAGTCCTTTACAAGATGAATTTATTGAAAATGAGATTTCGGGGGTTTGACTATTAAAAATCTATAGTTAACCAGGTCATCTTTGCAATATTGCAGCCCTGAGATATAACTTGTATTGCTTATTAACCACTTTTTTCAATTTTCTTTATTTGCAATTCGTTTGTCCCCGTTTGCATGTATAAGTTATTGTAGGAAATAAGTTTCAAAAATTGCAGGGTGTTTTCTTAATTCCTGGTGGTTTGTTATGGTTTCAGATACACTATGTGGTGGCAAGCAGACTACTTCTTTGAGGTATTTTCAGGACCTAACCTTCTTGATTCCCTGTGACATTTTTTTCGACACCATAAATTTAGTTTTTATGCTATTATAATTAAAATGCTCCAGCTGTCACGTTAAACAAAACAGTTCACCAAAGATTGAAAGCATTGTCTCACAGATTCTCAACATGAAGAATCATTGGACTGTTACATTGCATGTATACTGCGTGAGGAGGAGTTATTGACAGTTAACCCCGAACACAGGATCCAGAAATTAGAGCCTCACAGGTGTTCCGTGAATAATACACTGTCCATTCTTTGTACTATTCACAAACTTTGGTTAAACAAAAGACCATTTTTTAAAAATGAAGTCTCATACAACATTGTTTCGTCCGACTGCAAATTGATACCAAGCATCCCCTTAATATATCTTTCCCTTGACATCTATATTATCTAAATCATGGCAGTCCATAAACCCTTTTTGGCTTTTTTCCAATTAATAGTATTTATTTCAAAACCCACTTCTTCTCATTTGACAGGGAAAAGAAACACGATTGACCACATGCTTTCTCACAGACGTGCAAGTCTCTATCGAATATAACTTCAGACAATTTAGTGTTAGCTGTGGGTTACTATAACAGACATAACCATATAGTTGCAAAATAGCAGAACTCATCAGTTCTATCATCAAATATTCCAGATATACAAGCCAATTACAAATAGAAAGCAGATACTTTATCAAAATTACTCTTCCTCATCGCATCATATTGATAGATATATACGCAGGAAAGACCACTGCCCATATCAACAGTTCAGATCTCTGGACAAATACACAATTGGCCCTAAGCTGCTCGTTAAGGGTGGAAAAAGCCATCCAAAGTTCTTGCTTCTAATCGCTATATTGTAATTTTTCCTGAGAGGTCCATGGGGGTAGGGATCTGTTTTTTTTTGCCCCCATTTCAGCATGTGCACCCAGTCCGCGTCTGAAAATGTGGACACTGTTACGTCATGGAATTCATTGGTTATTGTGCTGTATTAGCAATGATGAGGTAATTTCCTAGTGCTGCTTATGCTTCTCATTGTTAGTTCGCCTAACTGGAACTCTGAAAGTAATATGCTAATATTGTTATTTAAAGGCAGACATGAGGTACACTTTGGCTGCTGAACACTGGAACTTGTCATAGACAGGTTAGACATGCATGAAACAGCACTCGTAATGGCCCACAGATTCCCAGTTGCTGTACTCTCTTTTCAGTTGCCTGATCTGGTTCCGAGTTTGCTTCAATTCAATTGTTTGTTTTTTCCTTGCCTCTTCCTCTTGCCTCATTTTTCTCTAAACAAATACATCTTGAAATATTCTTCATTGTCTCACAATGTACCTCGAGCCTTCCAGTACCTACCTTTTTTTGTTTTCTCATGTTAAAATTTAATTTCCTGTTATAGTTCAGATTGTGTCCTAACACTTTAGTTTTCAGTGCAAAAATACAGCTTCTATAAGCATATTTAATGTCCAGTGAACCAAAACGGTATCTAAACAGGATCAGATCATCTTCCATTAGGTTTACAATTACCCCTAATTATGGTGCATAGCATAGCATGGAATTCCCAATGCATTTTGCTGTCATTGCAAGGCAAAATATACCATATCATCAGGCAAAGCTTTTAATGGTCAGATTTGTTTACAGGTTGAGAAAAATATACAAGTAGAAACATACTAATTATATGGAATTTAATATAGAACTTAAAACAATAAACATAGAGTTGGTCCACAGGATATAGTAAACTTTCAAAAATACATGTCTGCACAGCTTGGTAATCATTGGGAATTGTGGATGATATTGTCTTTTTTTAGACCATCACAATGCTATGAGGACATGCATTTTCTATATATACAAGAAAATAACAGATCTCAGGACAGAACTAAAGCTGAATAGAGAGAGCTTTAATTTCTGTTTCTGTCAGAAAGAGAGTTAAAATTGGCCCTAATAATCATACTTGGGGATTTCTGGTCTATATGGGTCAAAGAACAAAGAACAAAGAACAGTACAGCACAGGAAACAGGCCCTTCGGCCCTCCAAGCCTGTGCCGCTCCTTGGTCCAACTAGACCAATCGTTTGTATCCCTCCATTCCCAGGCTGCTCATGTGACTATCCAGGTAAGTCTTAAACGATGTCAGCGTGCCTGCCTCCACCACCCTACTTGGGTCAGTTATAGGTTGCCCTTTTGAACTAAATGATTAAAGATGCAAAGGGTTTATGATAGGAATGAAAGTTAGCTATTTCTTCTACCTTCTCTAAATGAACATAAAGCTATTTCTGGGCATCAGGAATTAGGAACCATGATGCATGGCTAAAGACTACTGCTTGACAGTAAGAGGGAGAATTAAGCAAATTATTGTTGTCACTTTATATAAAACTAGATTAAAACTTATTCCATGTTGGTGGAGGAAGGAATCATCTTCTCATAGATGGGATTGAGTGAGTCTACAGTAAAGGAACAAATAGTTTTGCTTACCTCAGTTAACAAAACATATATTGTCTGATATTAAGAATATTTAAAAACTATTGTGAAAAAAGACAAATCACTGAGGATCAATATCTTCCAACGTTTGCAGTTAGAACACCAGAGAGTTCACACATTTCTAGTGTTGAGCAGCTGTTCCTTACCACAGAAAAAAGAGTAGAAGGGTGAGGAAGGAAATAAATATTCTGAACATGAAACCCAGAAACTAACTCCGGAAGGAAATGTGAATGTGGGTGACTACTTCATCCAATAAACAATGTATATATGGAACACGTATGACTAATGCATGAAGCCAGATGATTCTTCTGACAGAAATGGTTTTCACTAAAAATAGTTTCCATGATAAAAATAATCACAGGAATTCACTTGTTTAAAAAGCAGACCCAGGAACTGAAGTTGTACTTATTGGAAGTTTCACTTCAACACTGAGGATTTTAAAAGAGGTTTAAATGTGATTCAAATGCCAAATGTCCTTTACAAAGCTTAATGATATGATGATGCCAAGGTGCCTTTATGTATGTATTGGTGCTGAACTAGATGCTGGTTAGTAAATTGTAACAAATTGATCTACATCCCACAACATATTTGCCTCAAGTCACTCTGACGAAGGGTCATCCAGACTCGAAACGTTGGCTCTATTCTCTCCACAGATGCTGTCAGACCTGCTGAGCTTTTCTAGCATTTTCTGTTTATGTTTCAGATTCCAGCATCTGCAGTATTTTGCCTTTACCTACAATGAGTGATAATTGTATCAAACTCTTTCACCAAAAACTATGGAATCTTCAATTGTTGTATAGGAATAGTGGTTTTCACACTTCAGTATGAATACATTTCTGTCTATACCATATATATTTTGATCTGTTACATATATATATATGTATGAAATAAACTGTATAATATGGATATTTGTATTTATCTGTAACCGTTTTAATAAAATAGCTCAGAAACATTGAGAAATAAAACCCATTTGTTATTTCAAGTGGAAGTAATAAATGAATGTCATGTAGGGAAACCATATGAATTGTATCATCAAGACATTGATCTACGTGACCAGTGGAGACATGAAAATCAGTCATGCCACACAACTTCTGAATCACTGCTGGAAGAAGAAACACTGCAGTAATTAACATATCAGAAATTTTACATAACTTACAGTCGAGTCATCGTATTAACACAACTTGATTTCAACGTCTTGCAATGTGAAATTGATACTTGGATAATCAGATCAGAAATAAATACACAATCAGATCAGGTATCATTCATCTGTTCAAAAGGCAACTGGGAAATGCACCCTTTGCATTCAGCTTTCTCCAATCTTTCCCTTGAAGTCTTATATTTTAAGGAATGAAACATTGTCACAGGGAGATTGAAATCTGCTGCCCGGTAACTGATTCACTGTATGTCTATTCAGTTGGCATGAACAGCTATTAAGTAGCGTGACACCAAATACTACACCAAGACTCCTGCAGAACATTAATCTGAAATGTGGATAGGTTTGAGGTTCATTAAATGCAAACAAAATCCAATGTTGGTTCTTTAATTGTTGCAAAATTGACTGAACATTATATTCACCTTGTTTAACTGATGGGAAAGATTTATAGGTGCGTGACAGGCGTAAAGAGCTATCTGGTTTCAAATCATAAGATTCATAAACATTTTAAATAGGAACTTGTAGCCACACCTGTGTTTAATGTCATCAGTCAAAAAAATAAAAATTAGTTACACAATTAAATGTATTGTAGTCCTCCGCTGAGCACCTGTCCTACCCTTGTTCCCTGCCCTTGCTGCAGGCCACTCAAACTCGGTGTCTCACCATGTGTCGATCCAGCCTCTAAGCTATCCGTTAAAACAGAGCTTCACAACTCGTTGTCCGTAGTCTCCTAGGGATCCACAAGAAGATTTCAAGGGCTCTGCCACCGGCTCCCTGTCTCGACTGAACAGGCAATTTAATGTCAATCTAATGCTGATCCCCAAAGATTACCATCTCCAAGGCACCAGTATTTTACCTTCCTGCCATGAATCACAATCCACACCAGCATAATCCCCAGACCCACAGAGAATGTAAGGAATCAGAAACCACCACTGAAATTCAAAGGTTCATGATCATCAATCCAGTGGGTGGCACGATGGCACAGTGGTTAGCACTGCTGCCTCACAGTACCAGGGACCCAGGTTCGATTCCCGGCTTGGGTCACTGTCTGTGCAGAGTCTGCACGTTCTCCCCGTGTCTGTGTGACCCTCCAGGGGCTCTGGTTTCCTCCCACACTCCGAAAGACATGCTGGTTAGGTGCATTGGCCATGCTAAATTCTCCCTCAGTGTACCCGAACAGGCATCGGAGTGTGGCAACTAAGGGATTTTCACAGTAACTTCATTGCAGTGTTAATGTAAGCATACTTGTGATACTAATAAATAAACTTTAAAAACTTTAAACCTTGTTGTCAAAGAGACAGCATCTAGTCTTAGTGGACACACTTCAATCATCTCTTTGGTTTAGTGGTGGAGGGCGAAGTTGCACTCAAATCCTGCTGCCGAGCACTCAGGTGAGGAGTTTGATGGGGTGGCCTACAGAAGAAGGCTGATGGGTACGCGCACTGAAATGCTCGGTGCATTGGCAGGCCAGAAAGAAACCCTGTGGTCACTGTCAAGGATCATGGAGGAACCCAGCATCAACCTCTTGAGGTTAAAGGGATCAAGAGATACGTGGAGAAGGTGGGATCAGGGTGCTGAATTTGATGATCAGCCACGATCAGAATGAATGGCAGAGCAGGCTCGAATAGCAGAATGGCCTACTCCTGCTTCTATTTTCTATGTATGTTTTTATGTAACCTGGGATACGTGGCCATGATACAGTAGCTGATGGCTGTTGTTTCAACTTCCATTGGAGCACAAGCTTAAACCACTCAATGACTGAGTGTTGGTGTGAAAGCTCAGAATACAATCATGGAAGATCAGCTTGCTGCCACACAAACTAATGGAGCTCTCATGCAGGACCAGTTTCCTGCTACAGTGGCTCAAACTGCTGCTATTATACAGCTGGGCATGACAGTGTTCAAAGGAACTTGCAGAATTTGCTCCGACACAATAGTAGGATTAGAAGGGAGTGGCAGAATCACCAGGCAACATGAGCCTGCTGTTCTCTCAGGATGACACCATTCATACTCCCTCCCATTCTATTAATGACCTTGCTGTTGCCTGGAAATCAGTTGCCGTTCATGTCCCAGGCCTTGCTGTCCATAGCCAGGCCTTCCAGGGCCAGAGCAAGTTAAGGTTTTCTGCAAGTTTCTTCCCTACTGGAAGTCAGCAGACTTCCACCAGCCACAAGGGTAGCGCTGTATCGGTGCTCTAGGACAAAAGAACATGGAAGACAGGTATTAAGAAAATACCCAAGGTTGATTAGTTGACTTTTGAATGCAATGTTAGTTTGATTTATAAATTTGATCTGGCATGTTTGTTTTGTGCTGGCTATAATTTTAGCACTGTGCTTACAGGTCAGTAACAGACGGAAGATAAAGTTATGGCACCGTTGACAAATGGGAAATGGGACATGCATTCACTGATACTTCAGTCAATTGGCTCAGTCACAGACAGCCCAGCCAGAAAGAAGCTGTGTTGCTGACTTCCCCATGTCTTCCATTTCCTCTTCCTCAGTTGGTCATCATACAGTTGTTGGCAAAGACCATGTCCTGATTCTGTTAAGAGTTGAGCAACATGCATCGACCGCAATGAATCTTGATATGTACCCTGCCAGCTATTGCGGAGTTTCTCCAGAGCAGTCCACGCAGTGCTTTGCTTGATGTGACAATCTACATACAGTGTTCATCACCAGAGTACAATCCCTGTGCTCATGGTTTACAGCTGCATCAAAATGTCAACCAGTGAAGCCAACACCAGACATTTATGTGCATGCATTGCTGTCACCATTTGAAGGCAAAACCTCACCCATAGCGCCACAGAACAGACCCAAATTTTGCAGTGTAGGATTTTACGGTGGTATCTTACACCATTTGTAGTGCATACCCCAAAGTAAAAAGAGTTCATTTTCAGCTGGAGGCCTACTATTGTTGATACTTGGCACACAATCTGAATTTTGGTTGAAGCAGAGCTTGTTTATGGAAACTCATTCATATACTGGAGATGAATGAAAAGTATCAGGAGAGAGTCTAAATTGCAGCAAGGGTATACCAAGTAGTAGATGACTAAAATATGAGGGGGCAATTCTCCCAACCCACTGTGCTGCTTTAGCGGAGACTCAAGCAGAGGCCGGTTTGTGGCGCTGATAGATCGGCGTATGCACAGTGGCCCATTCAGCGCTATGCTCTCCAGCGGGAATGGGCCCCAGCCACTGATTTTTAGTGTGATTCACGCGAGGGCACTCTGTGATGCATAGAGTGAGGGAGATTCATTTTGTAAAATCCTGCGAAAAGAGCCAACAGGATTTACTCCAATTTTTACGCAAATTCAACACTTAGAATTTTTTTGGGAGAATCACACCCATGATGTTTGTGGGGATTAACCACTATAGACGTTGGAGTACAAGTTGATATTTGAAGCCTCAAAGAAAGCCTCCAAAAATGGGAGTCGAATTATTCACTGAATATCAAAGTGAGCAGCTGATGTGGATGCGGGAGGCCACCATTTTGAAATGTCTTCAGCATTCATACCTGGAAAAAAATGGTTCGATCAAGCAGACGCAGCATGGATTCATGAAGGGAAAGTCGTGCTTGACGAATTTACTGGATTTTTATGAAGATGTAATGAGTGCAGTTGACAGAGGGGAACCGGTGGATGTGGTGTTTTTGGATTTCCAGAAGGTGTTCGATAAGGTGCCTCACAAAAGGTTGCTGCAGAAGATTAAAGTACACGGGGTTGGGGGTAAAGTGTTAGCGTAGATTGAGGATTGGCTATCTAACAGGAAGCAGAGAGTTGGAATAAATGGGTGCTTTTCTGGTTGGCAGTTGGTGACTAGTGGCGTGCCGCAGGGATCGGTGCTGGGGCCTCAACTGTTTACCATATACATAGGCGATCTAGAGGAGGGGACCGAGTGGAGGGTAACAAAGTTTGCGGATGACACAAAGATGAATGGGAAAGCGAATTGCGTGGAGGATGCGGAAAGTCTGCAGAGAGATTTGGATAGGCTAAGTGAGTGGGCGAGGATCTGGCAGATGGAGTACAATGTTGACAAGTGTGAGGTTATCCACTTTGGAGGGAATAATAGTAAAATGGACTATTATTTAAATGGTGAAAAATTACAACATGCTACTGTGCAGAGGAACCTGGGGGTCCTTGTGCATGAGTTGCAAAAACTCAGTCTGCAGGTGCAGCAGGTGATCAAAAAGGCAAATGGAATGTTGGCCTTTATCGCGAAGGGGATGGAGTATAAAAGCAGGGAGGTCTTGCTGCAATTGTACAAGGTACTGGTGAGGCCGCAACTAGAGTACTGTGTGCAATTTTGGTCCTCTTATTTGCGGAAGGATATATTGGCCTTGGAGGGAGTACAGAGAAGGTTCACCAGGTTGATACCGGAGATGAGGGGGTTACCTTATGAAGAGAGATTGAGTAGATTGGGCCTGTACTCGTTGGAGTTTAGAAGGCTGAGGGGAGATCTTATAGAGACATAGAAGATAATGAAGGGGCTAGACAGGGTAGAGGCAGAGAGATTCTTTCCACTTAGAAAGGAAACAAGAACCAGAGGACACAGACTCAAAATAAGGGGGAGTCAGTTTAGAACAGAGTTGAGGAGGAACTTCTTCTCTCAGAGGGTAGTGAATCTCTGCCCATTGAAGCAGTGGAGGCTACCTCGTTAAATATGTTTAAGTCACAGGTAGATAGATTTCTGATCAATGAGGGAATTAAGGGTTATGGGGAGCGGGCGGGTAAGTGGAACTAAACCACTATCAGATCAGCCATGATCTTATTGAATGGCGGGGCAGGCTCGAGGGGCTAGATGGCCTACTCCTGCTCCTATTTCTTATGTTCTTATACATGCGAACAGACAAATTAGGAGCAGGAGTAGGCCAATTGGCCCCTCATGCCAGCTCCGTTATTGGATAGGATAAGGTTGATCTGATTGTGGCCTCACTTTTCCTGCCCACCCCCTCTACCAATGGACTCCCTTACACAAAGAATGGGCATGTCTTAAATTCCTGCACATCCTCACGACACAGCCTGTACAGCCGGCTTGTTCCCTTTCACCCAATTATAAGGTACCAGCAAATAAAACATATATTTATGGAGTGAAAAATTGAGGCTGACTACTATAGCAAGCATAGAATGTCATGGCTGAGAAAGGATGTCAACTTAAATGCCAAGTATTTGCAAAAACATAATTTTTGAGGCTAAAAATGAGGTCATCCTATATGGTGGGTCAAATAACATGTAGCGATCTACGTTTTAAAAAATGTTTTCATGGGATGTGAGAAACACTGGCAGGGCCAGCATTTGTTGCTCCTCCGTAAGTGCCCTTCAGAATGCGATGGTGAGCCATGTCCTTGAGCTGGTGCAGTCCATTTGGTGTAGGTACACCCACAGTGCTGTTTGGAAGGGAGTTCCAGGATGTAGACCCAGCAGTGGTGAGTGAACTATGATAAAGTTCCAAGTCAGGATAGCCTGTGGCTTGGAGGGGAACTTGCAGGTGATAGTGTTCCCATAATTCTGCTGCCCTTGTCCTTCTAGATGTTAGAGGCCATGAGTTTGGAAAGTGCTGTTGAAGGAGTCAGGGTGAGTTGCTGCAGTGCATCTTTTTTATGGAACACACTGCTGTCACTATGCATCGGTGGTGGAGAGTGAATGTTTAAGTTGGTGGATAGGGTGCTGATCAAGTGGGTTGCTTTGCCTTGGATTGTGTTGAGCTTCTCAAGTGTAGTTGGAGCTACTCTCATCCAGCCAAGCGAAGAGGACTCCATCAATCTCCTGACAACTTATACCTTGAAGATGGTGCACTGGCTTTGGGAGTCAAGAAATGAGTTATTCACCACAGAATTTCAACATTTAAGAGGCATTTTCAACATTTAAGAGGCATCTGGATGGGTATGTGAATAGGGAGGGAATAGAGGGATACGGACCAAGTAAGGGCAGGAGGTTTTTTAAAAAAGTTTAGTTAGGGCATCATGAACAGCTCAGGCTTGTAGGGCTGAAGGGCCTGTTCCTGTGCTGTACTTCTCTTTGTTAATTCCTAGAATCTGACCTGTTCTTAGAGGGCCATTTCACTTAAACTTTTGGTCAGAGGTCACACCAGGATGTTGATGGTGAGGATCCAGCAATGGTATTGCTGTGTGTTAAGGGGATTGGTTAATTCTCTCATGTTGGAAATGGTCATTACCTGACACTTGTGCGAAGTGAGTGTTACTGTCACTTGTCAGCCCAGGCTTGTATTGACTCCAGGCCTTCCTGCATGCAAGCACTGACTGCTTCAGTATCTGAGGAGATATGAATGGTACTGGACTCTGTGCAATCATCAGCAAACATCCCCATTTCTGACCTTAGGATAGAGGATATGCCAAAATAAAAAAAATTACAAAATACCAGGAACCATCACCATGTTTTCCAGAGTTGTACATTCATTTGACAACACAGAAAATACAGAAAGAAAACAATAAAGCAAAAGAGCAAGAAATAACTTGTACACAGTATCTATCACAACTGCAGGGCATATTAGCAATCAATTAAATACTTTTTGAAATATAGTCACAGTTACAACATAGGAAATGTGGCAATCAATTTGAATGCAGCAAGGTCCCTCAGACAACAATGAGATAATGGTCAGATCATCTTTTTTAATGTCAGTTGCAGGATCAATATTGGCCAGGACACTGAGGAAAACTACTATATTAATAATTATCCATAGAGACTTAAAGTCAGACCAAATCTGGATGAGTTAGTGATGTCGTTGGTGAGGCATGGTGCCACCACCCAGTAAATATGCTCCATTTATTGTGATCCTTTATACGTTGACGCCCTTTCCAAATACTCTTAGCAAGGGTTACATTTATATAGCACATTAAGAGTCTTATGATTTTTCCTAACTGGGATCAAACCGTAAATCTTACGCCTTTAGATTACGCCTACAATAAAAAAAAGATTGCACTCCAAAATCAGGTTCTTTATAGATTATTGCAGCAAATATTCCACTATCCCAAACAACCAAGACAAGAACTAGAAATCTACAGAGTAAGCAGTGAGTATAAGAAGTGAAGGAGATAATTGTCCCAAATCTCTGTGGTCTACAATCCGCTGTATTTATCAATTGGCAGTTACCTATTTTTGCTGCTGCATACAGTTAATTGATTTATGTGGCATAGATAGGCACACACGTTCCATTTGTAATGCCGTGGACTCCTGGGAAGCCTACCAAGTGATAATGCTTCTGAGCCCTCTCCATTGGGAAAGTGATCCCGCCAAAGCATAAGTGAGTTGTTTTTATTTTGCTGGAACGAACAGCAGACTGGCTTATCTGGCAGTTGTCTCTATGATGCTCTTAAATGATCCTGTTGCCTAGAAGCTTAATATGCTGTTGTGACTTTCACTTGTGGCAGGAAGAGCTACCTCAATTCTTAATTTAAGGGGAGACAGTGGTGCAGTGGTATTGTTGCTGGACCAGGGGCGGCACGGTAGCACAGTGGTTAGCACTGCTGCTTCACAGCTCCAGGGTCCCGGGTTCGATTCCCGGCTCAGGTCACTGTCTGTGTGGAGTTTGCACATTCTCCTCGTGTTTGCGTGGGTTTCCTCCGGGTGCTCCGGTTTCCTCCCACAGTCCAAAGATGTGCGGGTTAGGTTGATTGGCCAGGTTAAAATTGCCCCTGAGATGCGTAGGTTAGAGGGATTAGCGGGTAAATATGTGGGGGTAGGGCCTGGGTGGGATTGTGGTCGGTGCAGACTCGATGGGCCGAATGGCCTCCTTCTGCACTGTAGGGTTTCTATGATTCTATGATTCTATGATTCTATGAATTCAGAGACTCATGGTATTACATTGAGGACCCCACCATGGAATCCCACCATGGCAGATGGTGAAATTTGAATTCAATAAAAATCTGGAATTAAAAGTCTACTGATGACCATAAAACCATTGTCGATTGTCGTGGAAACCCATCTGGTTCACTAATGTCCTTCAGGGAAGGAAATCTGCCATCCTTACCTGGTCTGGCCTACAAGTGACTCCAGAGCCACACCAATGTGGTTAACTCTTAAATGCCCTCAGGGATATGCAATAAATGCTAGTGCAGCCAACAACGCCCACATCCCATGGACAATTTTTTAAAAAAGTTGTCTTTAGATCAGCCTGCAGCAGGCAGTTTAGCTCAGTCACTGTCGCTGCAGTGAATCACGAAGGCTGAAAACTGTAATGCAATCAGGTAAAAATGGCATGGTTAGTAATCATGGCGCTCTGGATACTGATCATCCTGAGGCATCGTTGAATGGGAATATACTGGGCCCTCGTACTTTGGTGCTCATCTAATTTATGGAGCACCAAGGGGATAGCCTCAGTGATTCCTATCTTCCAGCTTTGTTGGCAGAAACCTATACTGCAATTATGATTGTCAAGACTCCAGGGAAGAGCGCCTAAACAAGTTGACAGTTTCCACAAAAAACTCAAAGCAGGCAAGATATTCAATGCACAAATAAAGTTTTTTTTTCCTATCAGCAAACAATGACAACCTTGCTTTCAGAGCTCAGACTCATTTCTCTCTCGTATTAATTTTATTTGGGTTACTTCGGTTATTGCTCGCGGGGTTGAACATCAAAGTTGCAAACTTCAATGTGCCATGTTACTTTTGTTTTAAATGGGACCAAAATTGCACCTCAGAAATTTATGAACACAGTGCACTGCAACCAAAATTGGGGTGGAAATGGAAAATGCTGCAAACAACAGGTCAGGTAGCATTTGTGGAGAGATTAATGTAGAGTTTTCATTTCAGGCTGATAACTGCTGTCAGGACACAAGATCATTTCTAATGCACAACTATTACTGAGGCTTTGGACTGTCTGCAAAAACTAGAATATCACAGCTTCAAAATATCAGACTGGTAAAAATACTTCGTATTCATGATACAAAGTTAAGATTACTCACATTATACTGTTGTTTCTTTACTGATGCAGATCCCCTTGGATTGCTGTTGGGGACAGGGAGGTTTACAACATAGATCTTAAACAAGCCACTTCTTGGTGTTTGGACTTGTACATGTGTATACCATATGTCTTTTATGACCATAAGACAAATACTGATGCCAATTACATAACTGGACTCCTAAGGGAGATCATCCTGCGTGTAAGTTGGTGTGGCAACAGTAAGATGTTTCAATCTTTCTCTGCTTCTGAAGATTGAAAGAAATTGATGTAATGGCTTCAGTCACTATAGACTTGGTCAACTTGAAAGTCTTTGGAGCCTCTTCTTTTACCTTTTGGAGACAATTTTAATACTGCAAGTGTAGCCAAGAAGGCACCAAGGCAAATCTTGAAATAAGAATTGTATATATCAGGAATTTAAAATAAAAGAGAGTGAAATAGAAACTCAATGGTATAAAATTATTGAGTATAACAGCAGATGTGGTGTTAACTCAGAGGAAAAGCATGACTGAAGCATGACACATGATAGGAATAAAAAAAACACCAAATGACCACATCATAGCTTCCAACATAAAACAGAATTGAAGCAATGCGTTACTGAAAGAAATCTCTTGTGATTTACCTTGTAAATGTGCTGCTCTAACCATGGCAATATGGAAGATATTAAATGAAGATCATTCATTTGCCGCGATTAGCATATGCATTTGATTAACTTGAAATTATGTGCAGAGCCATACGTTACATTCTGTGATGAGTTTTGGCAGTGTTTACAACACAAAACAACTTGGTTCAATTGAAAATTGATCAATCAGCTAAAGTATTCCAGAAATTCTACATTGTAATTTTAATTTGCAATAATTTATACAACTTGTGAAGAGAGCAGATTACTTGTCAAATAATCCACATCATGTTGTTTAAAATTCAGGTTGATACCTCCTCAACTTCTATGGCATTATTCCTGTTTCTCAGTAACCTTACAGGTGTTGACAAATACCAATCAATATATTTGTATAACATACCTCAGGATGAAAATTGAGCAATCCCTTACAATTTGAACTGAATGTTCACCTATTTTGCACGTGTCTTCGTGAGCCTTTCCAGACACACTTAAAAAACTGGGTGGGATGAGGCTTGATATGAATTGCTTTATGTTGCAGTAATGTGAACATACAGAACAGCAGTTATGGTCACACTGACTTAATTGAATCAGTACAACCTTTCTTTGCACAACAATATCAAATAAAGAATACATTATGGGCTGAATGTTTTCCCACTTTGTAGAGCGTATTATGGAACGTGATGACATTAGACGCCATTTACAATGTCGCCATGCCGATTTCCAATAATATGGCAGGTGAGTAGGTCAAAAAGTCAGGAACCCACCTGCCTCATTTAAATATAAATTTAAAAGACAATTCAGCCAATTAGTTACACTGAAATAATATGGTCAAAAGGCAATAATATACCTTCGGGACAAGATTTAGTCCAAGTGGGGAATCCATTTTTGTTAAGGGCAAGTTTGTGTTGATGGGTTTGAATACTGCAGCTGAGACTAGAGTCTCAGCTTTGCAGTTCAAAGTCCATTGGCTGCAGGGACTGCTCATTTGAGTGGACAGAGACACCTTTTGGATTTTTTTAATGAGGAGATTTCTCCTCTAATTTACAGGGCTCTTTTGATGGAATGTTTTCCCGTCCATTACTCAGGGGTGAAGGGTGAAGTGTGTCTGAGACAGATTGGGATTGCTGTCTCAGTTGAAGACACAATGTCCGTGAGGAGGGCAGAAGAATTAAGAGGAGGAGGTGGAGAAGGGCAAGAGGGAGAAGGGAACACAGTAGGGCTCCGGATGCTGTCATCCCTCAGGAACGGGACAGAACAGCACCAGACACTTAATGTCAGGAGGAACCCAGAAACACAGAGCGGAGTTGCGGATGAACCTATGCTGCCCCAAGGCTAGAAATTTATCTACCTGCAGCTGATCTCATGAGATTAAGCCTTTTGTGGCACAGGGATCAAGTCCTCCTCACCATATCAACACTTGACCTTTTCGGCCACCTCCTCCCATGCAGCACGGGTCTGCCTGAACTTTATCCCCTTCAAAGAACTCCACATGAATTGAACATATCTATCATATACTGCACCAAAGATGGCCTTATTGAATCCGAGGAAGCTTTTCCCATTCTAGAATGCCTGTCCCCTCACACGGAAATAGACAATAAATTTACAATTGCTCAATGACAGAAGCCGGGAGACTTGCTGATCATTTAAGTTTCTGCCACCTATGAAGATTAGCATGGTGGGCAAAGATTAGCATAAATTTAAATAAAAGTAGAAAATTCTGGAAAAACTCAGCAGGTCTGGCAGCATTTGAGGAGAAAGAAACTGAGTTAATGTTTCAAGTCCATCTGACTATTCTTCAGAACTGGAGAGGTAGAAAGGTAACGGGTTTTATACTGTTGAAGAGAAGGAGTAGATTAGGTAGTGATAGTTGGGAGCCCAGGAGAAAGGTTTCACAGAGTGTGATACTGTGAAAGGTTAAAGCAAGTGCTAGTAGTGGCATAAAGGTCAGATAATAGAATGTGTTAATAGCAGAACAAGGGTCAGCATTCTCTGAAAACAAAACATTATAACAAGTTGCAGACTGGCCTTGTGGGTAGAGGTGGTTGGGAAAAATGTCAAAATGGAGGATAGAGTTCATGGTCTCAGAGAGAAGAATCAGAGAATCCCTACAGTGCAGAAGGAGGCCATTCGGCCCATCGAGTCTGCACCGACCACAATCCCACCCAGGCCATACCCGCACATATTTACCTGCTAATCCCTCTAACCTACACATCCCAGGACTCTAAGGGGCAATTTCTAACCTGGCCAATCAACCTAACCCGCACATCTTTGGACTGTGGGAGGAAACCGGAGCACCCGGAGGAAACCCACGCAGACACGAGGAGAATGTGCAAACTCCACACAGACAGTGACCCGAGCCGGGAATCGAACCCGGGACCCTGGAGCTGTGAAGCAGCAGTGCTAACCACTGTGCTACCGTGCCGCCCCACTGAAATGGTTGAATTCAATATTAGGTCCAGAAGACTGCAAAGTGCTTAATCAGTACACACATTGCGCCTGTTTCAGCTGAACAAAATAAATCACAGCCATTTGCTGGTTCATTCCTCAGGGCAATACCTTGACTACTCCAATTCAAGTTGTCTGGTTTAAACTTCAAATAATGCCCGTCAGTCACCATTTCCATGGCAGTGCCTCTGTCAGAGTCCACTTGCCAACCTATCAGCACTGTCCTCTCATACAGTAGAAATTTGTTCATTTCCCTTCCATTGCATTCTTGCAAATGTGATGATGAGTGCAAGAAGAAAAGCTTCAACAAAAAATGCTTGATTTTTTTCATCAATCCCTCTTTTCATAAGCAAATAAAACTATAATTTGCAGTTGCAAGTCAGAGACATACATGATCTACAATTGTGCAAGTACAGAAAACAGATCGTTCTCATCTGACCCACTTTTGTTTGTCATTAGACACATGTACATATAACCTTTAAAGCATTTAGATCTAATAGTATGCGTGCGGTTTGTTATTCACTGTTTGGTTGGTGTCTGATCATTTCTGGGATGATGGTGCCTTTCTGAGGAATGTTACTGTCCTGGTGAGTGTTGCTGCTGTGGCAATTACTGTCTCTAATCTGTTGCTTTTGTTGGAGGATGATTGACCTTTGGCTGTTCAGTTCCTTCTGCGCTTGGCGAATTCACATTTTCCTTATCAGCTAAGCTTTTCTAGTTGTACGTGTGCAGTTCAGATGATACATCTGGTCATTCATTTTCACCATGTATAACTTCGGTGACAAATTCTCCACAAAAGATCCCTAGTCATCAACTGGGCTGATTTTTATTGAGAGTGTTGAACATTTGCACTGTGACCGGCTCTCCAGTTGTAAGCTCTTGCAATGATTTGACAGCTTTACCAAAGTGAAATTTGGCTTTGTGTCATTTCACTTAGATTTTGTCATTCACTCCTATTATTACTACCGACTTTGTATTTTAGCTAGTGGAAGTGTAATTTGGGCCCAGAATGACATTAGTTGCTGAACTGAACTATTTTCCATGTCTGGCTTCCCTACTCTAGGGTGGCTTTGTACACATCTACGTTGGATCTACTAGAGTTTTTGATGAGCTCTTTGGCAATTTTCATTGTTGCCTCAGCCTTTCTATTTCACTGGATTTAGTGTAGAGATTATGTGTAATGCTGGATTTCCCAATCATTTACAAAATGTCTGAATTCTTCACTGAGGGCCATTGTCACTCATCATGATGTCTGGAATGCCACATCAACTGAGAAGTACGTTCAGATCTCACTGGTAGTCATTGACATCAGCTTGACTAACTCCCAATACTCTGGATAGCAGTCAATGGTGACAAGATCATCAATTCTAAAGATGTTGGTGTTGGTCTTACATTTGTATTTACTTCAAGATGATATTCATCTGGAAGATACCCAAGGCCCATGAAAACATTTGAAGAATTTTTTAGGATTTGTTCCGCAGTCAATGATTTTGTGCCATCTGGTACTGGAGAGTTACCAGTGCATGCTTTTGACTTGTTTCAGCTGAGATGAGTGGATTTTGTTTAATGTCTACTAGTTGGAAGTGCAAATCGTCATTGTGTCAGACTCTCAGCTAAGTTTTCATCATCTAGTCTCAACTTCACCTTTGACAGTTTCATTTTTGGGTCACAACTTCGAACAACTTCACATAGATCTGCAACTCATGATTTTGCATGTAGCACTAGTGTCTATCTGTCACGTCATATTAACTTGATGTTCTCCTTCTGCAGTCATATTCCAATAGACATAGGGCGGGATTTTATGGCCTCACTCAAGCGAGGCCGGAAATTTCCATCAGAGGTCAACAGACATTTCCATTGTCTGCCCCTCGCCCGCTCGGATTCCGTGGCAGGTGGGGCGGTAGAATTCCAGCTATAAACATTTTTTCCCCTGAGACTTCAGGATATTAACCTGTCCTAGGATGTAATTCATTAGGTTCATCATCCGGCATCTCACGAGCAACCATCTTTATCGGCTTGCTTTTCTCCGTTTCAGCACAACAGTTGCACAAAAGTGATTCAGCTTCTTGCAGTGGAACACTGCTTTCCCCATGCTGGACATACTTATTTTCCTTTTGTGTGGTGTCCTCTGCAATATTTATATCCAGTATTCCAGCCTTGATCTATCTGTTAGCCGTTCTGTAAATAGTTCCTGCTTCTCCCCATTGTTTTGTGCTTGGAAAGCTTGCATTGCTTCTCAGCAGAGTGCAAAGTCTTGTCAGTTCTCCCAGTACTCTGCAGCTAATGACTGACCACTTCACATATTCTGCACATGTCAATCATTTTCTTAAAAGTAAGTGTCTGTCCTCTCAGCAGACATGCTCTCACAGCAGGACCTCCTGTTCCTAAGAAAATCATATCAGGTCATCCTTCAGTTGCTCAATCTCACAAGATTCATCGAGGCATCTTAGAACAATCACATACTGATCTTCCCCTCTTCCTGAGCTCTGGTTGAACAAGCGACGTTCATACTTAATATTAGCAGAGGTTTCAAAGTGGGTTCTTAAAGCCTCTGAAATTTCATAAAAATGGCTTTTCTGTTCCTCAGCGAGGTCTCCTCTACAATACCGTTTGTAGCACTTTTTCCCCAGCATTGACAACAGAGTTGCTCACTTGTTCAGGTTCCTTGTTTAATTCTGTGGCAATTTCATAGCTTGGCCCTCGAGACTTTTCCCAATTTATTTTCCAAGCTGCTTTCATTTCAAGCCATAATAGCTTATCCAATGCCAATATCCTGTCCAAAGTTGCAATGCAAAGTTTTAATTATTCTCTGCTGTTTCTTACAACTGCTGGCTCTCTAACAGCTATCAAAATCCACTCAATTTCAGCTGCACACTCCTGACACCACGTTCCATGAAATGGCTTCGGTTCTTAAGCCTCTATACACCAAAGATGGCATCAGAGATCACAGGACCATGGCAAGCTTATGTCCAAAATGCACAGAGGCACTTCTCCAAACATATAATGGGCAGAATCGTCCCAAAAATGCACAGAGTGTTGGCTGAGGTGAGAAAACCAGTGTGAAGCTCGCAGGCTTCACAGCCGGCTTGTCTTGATGTATTGAACCACGCTCTGCATTTTAAAAGGGGAAGCGAGATTCACACCATCAGCTAGAGGGGCGGGACCCAAAGACACCAGCAAGGCCAGGAATCCCAAGTTCGGGATATGTTTATAAAGGGCGCCCTGATCTCCAACATAAATAAAAGACTCCCCACCCCTGTCCAGGGAACCAGGAACCCCAAGCATTGGGGAATCCTCACAACACAACACCAACATCAGGCTTCCCCACCCCTCGCAGGCATCAGGGCTCATCCCGCCTCCCCCACCCCAACCCCACATAAGGGGAATCCCCCAATGGGGCTCCCCAGAGGGCCTGCCCCTGGCAGTCAGGTTGGCACTGTCCCGGCCCGGCAGTCAGGTTGGCACTGTCCCGGCCATGTCCCTCATCACCCAGGGGCTATACTTGCCTCTGTCTCCACATCCCCGACATAGTCATCACGACTGGCTTTCGGTTTTGAAAACTGGCAGCGATTCCCGCCAGCGAAATGTCACGCTGACTGGGTGGGAGGATAAGGCATAGGCGACGTTATGGCACCAAAGCTGGTCAGTACGTGTTAATTTATTAAAATGTATGAAAATCAGATTCATGCCCTTTCTGGACGTGAACCCGATCATGTCACTGGTGGGGGTGCAGGACGATCTCAAACTGAGAACTCACCAGCACAAATTCCATTTTGGCCCTCTTGCGAGATTTAGCAGCCATTACAGGGTTTGTACCCGCAACTAGCACAGCCGCTAGATCGCTGCTATAATCATATTTTATTAAATATATTCTGAATTGATTAATATCTTTCATCTAGTGTTCAAATGAACAGCTCCACAAGTCCTTAATGCATTTGATATTAATCAATATTAAACACAATGGGGGATGATCCAACGTCTGCATTTTTACTGGAAAAGCATGAACATCTTGTGCCTGAATCCATAATAGCCATTTCTATCTGTTAAGCTTCCATACTCAGATGCTGAACAGGAAAACGTACCCCAATACTTAATTAAATTCTAGCATATCCAAATAAAATTTGTGAAAGAAAATTGTAATAGGAAGAATACTACAATGCTTTTAGTGCTGCTGTTTTTGTCATTAAGAAGTAAAATGGTACCTTTGCCGTATAACATAACACATTTTTCAGACTGCATTTACAACACCTCACTGCAATTTGCGTCCATACAATGCCAGTCCGTCTTCAAATAGTACAGGATTTTGTAACTGGAACTGTGTGCCACTTGCACTTTCTTTTTTTTCACCCTTTCCCATGCGATTCCCATTAAAATTCTAAGTGCCTGTGGCATGTATGCAAAACACATTCAGTGGACAAAGTTTTCATTGGTGAACCTCTCCACTATCAGCTGACAATGCTGCTGCATCACAGCCCTGATTTTCCTGCCCAAGTACATTGCCAGTAACTTAAAATTTGAGTGCACAAAGGAAACACATGGGTGTTTTTCAATGTTAGATTTCGCTTGCAGTACTTTACATTACATTATCAAAGAATTGTAGAATTGTCATGGTGCAGAAGGAGGCCATTTGGCCCATTGTGTTTGCACCAGCTCTTCAAATTAGCATTATGCCTTTATGTCATTCTCCTGCCTTGCACATCGTTTCTATTCAAATAATCATCTAATGCTTTCTTGAATGCCTCGACCACACTTCCAAGCAGAGCATTCAAGACTCAAACCACTCACTATGTAAAAAAAAATTCCCACATCACATTTGCTTCCTTTGCAAATCATTTTAACTCTCCCTCACCTCAATCCTATGAGCAGGAACAGTTTCTCCCTATCTACCCTGTCCAGCCTCTTAGTATTCTTCTTTCCAAGGAGAACAGTTGCAACCTCTCCAATCTATCCTCATTACTGAAGTTTCTCATCCCTGAGCCTCCATACAAGAGTCCATTCTCCTGCACCCCTCCCTTGTGCCATTGAGTTAAAAAAGGAAAACTGCTGACCTTACACACAACTGCACAAAGTCAACTGGCACATGCCACTTTGAAACCATGAACCAGGTGCCACAAGATTCTTGCGTGCCACTGACTTTACCTTGAAGGAATGAGTAATTAAAAAACATTTTATATTAATGTGAGTTCATGACATGTAAATAAATTACAAGTAGGAACCTGCCACAGGCTGGCACAATGTTCTACACACTGAACTGGTGATGGCCTTGTGGTATTATCACTAGACTATTAATCCAGAAACTCAGCTAACGTTCTGGGGACCTGGGTTCGTTCGCCACAGCAGGTGGTGGAATTAAGAATCTACTGAAGACAATGAAACTATTGCCGATTGTCAGAAAAAACCCATCTGGTTCACTAATGTCCTTTTGGGAAGGAAATTTGCTGTCTTTACCCGTTCTGGACTACATGTGACTCTACAGCCACAGCAATGTGGTTGACTTTCAACTGCCCTCTGAAATGGCCGAGCGTGACACTCAGTTCAAGGGTGGCTAGGGATGGGCAATAAATGTTGTGATGTGGAGATGCCGGCGTTGGACTGGGGTGAACACAGTAAGAGTTTTAACAACACCAGGTTAAAGTCCAACAGGTTTATTTGGTAGCAAATGCCATTAGCTTTCGGAGCACTGCTCCTTCGTCAGATGGAGTGGAAATGTTGGCCAGCCAGCGATACCCGTGTCCCACGAATGAAAAATAAAACTGACTTTACCTCTAAATTTCAACTTGCAGCCAAGAAATCAAAAATTCTCATCCTGCCTGGTGAAGTCACCCACACATCATGTTTTCTGTCCTTGTGGACTCCATATACCCCCCTCCCCACCCCCACCATAGTCACTAGAACTGTTATTGATCTTAACTATTTCAAAATTAAGCAAAATCATTCAGGTACATTACTGCTGCAGATTAAATGTATGGTGTCTACTCTGGCACTATTGGTTCAAATGCTCCAACAGTCAGGCAACAACATCCTAATTGATCTGCAGTAAGCATCAATCTGAAACGATTTGTTCTGCATTTATTTAAAGAATGTCTGAAATGCTAAAGTAAAAACAGTAAAAGAGATTAGATTAAGTATATCCTTTTTCATCTCTCCTGAACATCAGCCAGTACATACTGTAAATGTTGCTGCATAAACTTTCGCAGCTGTTCCTGAGGGGGGTGTTGGGGGGGGGGGGGGCGGCGTGGGGGCAGGAAATCATTATAAAAGGCACTTCTAACCACTTGACTTCAATGCTGAAATAGATGAAACAAGTGGTGTGGATCTCAGACCATTTGCATGCCAGTATGAACTTGCCAGGCTTTTTAAATCTAAATGAGTGTCTGTGTATAAAGTGAGTTGATAACTTTCCAGCCTGTTCTCTTGAGTCCCACTGTTTACAATTCCAGTAGCTAAAATTTACATAATTGTAATTTCACATCAAGAATAATTTTAGATCATTTCCCTGCCTGATGTGTTTAGCAGCTGTTATCCCAGATGAAGGCAGTGATAATTATTTCAAACATTTACAAAGAAAAAATGCAAAACAAATTTAATCCTACTATTTTGTGGAATTTCACATGGTTCCGGAAGAACAGTAAAACAATATTTTTGGTTCTTTGATTTTCTTTCTTTAAACCTTCAGAGGCTGCGCAAGGGCTGCATTGTTAATACACTTGGTCAGATTGAACTATATCAAATACTTAAATGGAATGGGCCCAATTTACTATTCGTTACATTGCAAACTTGTGAGCAATTTCAGTGTTGTTTGTTGTGGAGCTGACAGTTGTTTCTGCTTAATATCAGGTAGCTGGTGGGTCAATTCATTTTTATTTAAGCAGATCTGGTGCTGTTTCATTTAGAGCTGGTGTACTTCACTGCCTTTGTCCCCGCCGACACGGTGTACTTAGCCAGTTCCGCGGGCAGCAGCAGACACACGGTAGTCTGGATCCCCTGGGAGCTGATGGTCTGCCATTTGTTGTAATGGGCCAAGCAGGAAGCCTCGCCTGCGATGGTACTCAAAGATGTTGTTGACGAACAAGTTCATGATGCTCATGGTCTGAGAAGAGGTGCCGGTGTTGGGGTGAACCTACTTCATCACTTTGTAGATGTAGATGGAGTAACTCTCCTTCCTGGTTCTCTTCCATTTCTTGCTGCTCTTGGGTGATGGCTTCTGGACAATTTTATTGCTGACTTTCTTGCCAGCTGCTGCTCCTTTCTTATCCTCCGCCTCTCCTTCAGAGATTGGGAGGCTCCAAATAATAACCAATTATCAGTCCTTCCCTAGCTACGGGAGTAAAATTGCCAGCGTTAATCCTATTTGGAGGGTGTGAAATCTGGCAGGGCAGCAACTGGGATTTTTGGATTTTCACAGTAATTTCATTGCAGTGTTAATGTAAGCCTACTTGTGACACTAATAAATAAACTTTAACTTTAAAACTGAAGTAAACCTGCAGCAATACCTTAAATGGGAAAGCTGAATGAAAATCAGAGGGTTCCTTGGAGCAGTAGTTTGAAGTGGCAAGAAAATGTAAGCAGCAAGGTGCTAAACTTAAGGTCGTCTTTAAAGCTTAGAAGCCTCAATTACAGTGAAGAAAAAATAATTGCCAGCGCAGCTTTAGTCAACTGCTGTTTACAATCCTTTTAAGTAAGAGCTGCAACATCAGAGGACCCTCATAGAACTAGGCCCTTACTAGTTTTCAGCAAACACACTGACTGCCTAAAGTGAAGCCTGCCCCAAAATTGCAATGGGAAAATCTCTGAAGTAAGTCAGTGTTTTGCTTTTTGCAATTTTTGCCCTATACTGCCCAATTCATGTTAAAAATTGAAATGATAGGGAAATCATAATGGGCCCCATACTGTCAAATCAGATTTGGGAAAGGAGTAAGTTCCAGGATTTTGATCCAATAACTATGAAGAATTAGAGGTGTCCACATCAGAACGGTGTATGAATTTGAAGTGATGGTGTTCTCGTAACAATATGTTCTTGTCCATCTTAGTGATAAAGTTTGCAAGGCTGGTAGATGCTGCTGAAGGAAGCTTAGTCAGTTTCTAGGTAGTACATAATGCAGCCACAGAACTGAAAAAATGGAGTCCTGTGGCAGATGATCACATTCTGGGTAAAACAAAACTGCAGTCAAATAAAGCTGGAAGCAGGTATGGCAATTACATTTCCTTCATGGTTTTTGGGCCATGCCTTACAGGCATCTTTAAGGCTTACCGCTGGCTTACTTCATTCTCTGCCACGCCAGATATTCCACCCTCCAGAGATGCTAATCAAGGAGACTCCTTGGCCGAGCCGGTGTCAAACTTCTTGGTTATTGTTGTAACTATAGTCTTCTAAATGGGTGGACGCTTGCAGCTGATATGGAGGGATTGAGATAAATTGCCAGAGCATACAGCCACTCCACTGCTCTTGGAACTACAGTGTTCACCAATTAATTTGGTGGAAAAACAAAGGGTGAAATTCTTCCATCTTGGCTAAAGACCTGTGGCAGGGACAAGGATGGGAAGTGTATCCCACAATGGATGCCAACGGGAAACCACGCCATACCCTCCAGCCCCAACCTTATTAGTTATGCACCTGGGGGTTTAACAATAATTAAATGATAATTGTCCTCTGACAACGACAAACATCTTGTGTGTCAGGTTAGACTTCAACCAATGGATAGCCTTTCCAGCACTCCACTCTACACTCACATCTTCCCCATGCCTTCCCCCACACAGCCCCTCCTGTCCAACTCCCACGCACTGACCACATTCACCTCAATTTGACTGGAGCCCATAACTTCCTCAGAGTGGTGGTCTGAATGAACATACATGGACAGATAGTCATTCTGAATGGACATACCCTCACTGAAATTCCAAAGCCCTTGTCTCACCCAATCTTTCTCACTTAGGCTGGGGGAGACAGGAGCAGCCACAAAGGAGATGGTTAAAGGGATAATTTAAAAGGAAAAGGTAAATTTCAAATGTATATGGTTCAGACATTTGGGTGAGACCAGTAAAGGGGCAGGGTGGTGTGTGGAGAATGCTGGGGTGGGGGGATGGGGGGGTCATGTGTGGGGTAAAATTGGCAGAACCATCCAATTTAAATTGCTTCCATTGGATGGTTCCCAGCTCAGCACAATTGTCCAGGGGAAGTTAGCACTTCTGGACAATTGCTGAATAAACCCTTACCTGGGAACTTCAAGAGGGATTCCCCAGCACATCATTGGGGTACCCTCTAAATGTGACGCTGGGGAACCAGGTCTTTTTTGTGTTATACTCCATTGAATGCAGATTTGACCCTCAGGGCAACTATTCTGATTTTTTGCATTCAGTTTTTGTATCTAAGTTTCATTTCAATGCAAAATAGTTATTTGTCTTCCTTCAGCCAATGTTCATCCCTGCTGTGAACAAATGATGCCACAATATTAAAGGAGAATTCAATAGATGTCCTTGATAATGAAACAATGATGATTTAACATATCTCATTTCATTAGACAGTAAATGCGAGTTTAAAATGATATTGTGATCCCACACAAAGTGCAGCCTGCAGGTGGTTTTAAACTCATCTTTTAAGCATTTCTCTGCTAACTTGGTCATTCTTGATCTTTCAGCGCAGTTACAAAATCAACAGTGATAATATTACGGGAATCAGTCTGATATGTCACCGGAGAACATTGAAACAAAAGATAGCCACTCACTTACTCAGCCTGCCCTGCAAGAAATGAGATTGGCACAAAGAGTCCCCTCATGAGGCGGCACAGTTACAGTTATACAGGACACGGTTAGCAGTACTGCCTCACCAAGGACCCGGATTCAATTCTAGCCTTGAGTAACAGTGTGTGTGGAGTTTGCACATTCTCCCTGTGTCTGCATGGGTTTCCTCTGGGTGCTCCAGTTTCTTCCCATCCTCCCATAGTGTGTGGCAATGAGGGGATTTTTACAGTAACTTTTTAATTCATTTTTTTTATTCATTCGTGGGACATGGGTGTCACTGACTGGTCAGCATTTATTGCCCATTTCTAATTGCCCTTGATGAGGTGGTGGTGAGCTTCCTTCTTGAATCATTGCAGTCCATGTGCTGTTGGCTGACCCACAATGCCGTTAGGGAGGGAATTCCAGGATTTTGACCCAGCAATGGCGAAGGAACGGCGATATATCTCCAAGTCAGGACGGTGAGGGGCTTGGAGGGGAACTTGCAGGTAGTGGTCTTCCCTTGTATTTGCTGGCCTTGTCCTTCGAGATGGAAGTGGTCGTGGGTTTGGAAAGTGCTATCTAAGGATCTTTGGTGAATTGTTGCAGTGCATCTAGTAGATAGTACACACTGCTGCTACTGAGCGTCGGTGGTGGAGGGACAGGATGTTTGTAGATGTGGTGCCAATCAAGCAGCTGCTTTGTCCTGGATGGTGTCAAGCTTCTTGAGTGTCGTTGGAGCTGCACCCATCCGGGCAAGTGGGGAGTATCCCATCACACTCCTGACTTGTGCCTTGTAGGTGGTGGTTAGGCTTTGGGTAGTCAGAAGATGAATTACTCGCTACAGTATTCCTAGCCTTTGACCTGCAATTGTAGCCACTGTGTTTATGTGGCGAATCCAGTTGAGTTCCTGGTCAATGGTAACCCCAAGGATGTTGACAGTGGGGGTCACTGAATGTCAAGGGGTGGTGGTTAGAATGTCTCTTATTGGTGGTGGTCATCGCCTGGCATTTGTGTGGCGCGAATGTTACTTGCCACTTGTCAGCCCAAGCCTGGATATTGTTCAGATCTTGTTGCATTTGAGCATGGACTGCTTCAGTATCTGATGAGCCACGAATGGTGCTGAACATTGTGCAATTATCGGCAAACATCCCCACTTCTGACCTTATGATGGAGGGAAGGTCATTGATGAAGCAGCTGAAGATTGTTGGGCCGAGGACACTACCCTGAGGGACTCCTGCAGAGATGTCCTGGAGCTGAGACGACTGACCCTCCACAACCATCTTCCTATGTACCAGGTGTGAGTCCAACCAGCGGAATGTTTGTCCCCTGATACCCATTAATTCCAGTTTTGCTAGGGCTCCTTGATGCCACACTCAGTCGAATGCAGCCTTGATGTCAAGGGCTGTCACTCTTTCCTCACCTCTGGAATTCAGCTCTTTCATCCATGTTTGAACCAAGGCTATAATGAGGTCAGGAGCTGAGTGACGCTGGCGAAACCCAAACTGGACATCACTGAGCAGGTCATTGCTGAGCAGGTGCTTGACAGCATTGTCGATGACCCCTTCCATCACTTTACTGATGATTGAAAGTTGACTGGGCAGTAATTTGCTGGGTTGGATTTGTCCTGCTTTTTGTGTACGGGACATACCTGGGCAATTTTCCACATTGTTGGGTAGATGCCAATTTGGTAACTGTATTGGATCTGCTTGGCCAGGGGAGTGGCACGTTTTGGAGCACAAGTCTTCAGTACTATTGCCGGAATGTTATCAGGACCCATTGCCTTTGCAGTATCCAATGCCTCCAAACATTTCTTGATATCACATGGAGTGAATTGAATTGACTGGAGACTTGTTCTGGCTGAAGGATTGTTGCGAATACTTCAGCCTTATCTTTTGTGTTGATGTGCTGGGCTCCTCCATCATTGTGGATGGGGATATTTGTGGAGCCTCCTCCTCCAGTGAGTTGTTTAATTTCCACCACCATTCACGACTGGATATGGAAAAACTGCAGAGCTGAGATCTGATCCGTTGGTTGTGGGATGGCTTGGCTCGGAATATCACTTGCCGTTTTTGCCGTTTGGCATGCAAGTAATCCTGCTTGGTAGCTTCACCAGGTTGAGACCACATTTTTAGGTATGCCTGGTGCTGCTCCTGACATGCCTTCCTGAACTCTCCATTGAACCAGGGTTGATCCCCTGGATTGATGGTAATAGAACAAAGAGCAAAGAACAAAGAACAGTACAGCACAGGAAACAGGCCCTTCGGACCTCCAAGCCTGTGCCGCTCCTTGGTCCAACTAGACCAATCGTTTGTATCCCTCCATTCCCAGGCTGCTCATGTGACTATCCAGGTAAGTCTTAAACGATGTCAGCGTGCCTGCCTCCACCACCCTACTTGGCAGCGCATTCCAGGCCCCCACCACCCTCTGTGTAAAAAACGTCCCTCTGATATCCGAGTTATACTTCGCCCCTCTCAGCTTGAGCCCGTGACCCCTCGTGATCGTCACCTCCGACCTGGGAAAAAGCTTCCCACTGTTCACCCTATCTATACCCTTCATAATCTTGTACACCTCTATTAGATCTCCCCTCATTCTCCGTCTTTCTAAGGAGAACAACCCCAGTCTACCCAATCTCTCCTCATAGCTAAGACCCTCCATACCAGGCAACATCCTGGTAAACCTTCTCTGCACTCTCTCTAACGCCTCCACGTCCTTCTGGTAGTGCGGCGACCAGAACTGGATGCAGTACTCCAAATGTGGCCTAACCAGCGTTCTATACAGCTGCATCATCAGACTCCAGCTTTTATACTCTATACCCCGTCCTATAAAGGCAAGCATACCATATGCCTTCTTCACCACCTTCTCCACCTGTGTTGCCACCTTCAAGGATTTGTGGACTTGCACACCTAGGTCCCTCTGTGTTTCTATACTCCTGATGACTTTGCCATTTATTGTATAACTCCTCCTTACATTATTTCTTCCAAAATGCATCACTTCGTATTTATCCGGATTAAACTCCATCTGCCACCTCTCCGCCCAATTTTCCAGCCTATCTATATCCTGCTGTATTGCCCAACAATGCTCTTCGCTATCCGCAAGTCCAGCCATCTTCGTGTCATCCGCAAACTTGCTGATTACACCAGTTACACCTTCTTCCAAATCATTTATATATATCACAAATAGCAGAGGTCCCAGTACAGAGCCCTGCGGAACACCACTGGTCACGGACCTCCAGCCGGAAAAAGACCCTTCGACCACTATCCTCTGTCTCCTATGGCCAAGATGTGGAGATGCCGGCGTTGGACTGGGGTAAACACAGTAAGAAGTTTAACAACACCAGGTTAAAGTCCAACAGGTTTATTTGGTAGCAAAAGCCACACAAGCTTTCGGAGCTGCAAGCCCCTTCTTCAGGTGAGTGGGAATTCTGTTCACAAACAGAGCATATAAAGACACAAACTCAATTTACATGAATAATGGTTGGAATGCGAATACTTACAACTAATCAAGTCTTTAAGAAACAAAACAATGTGAGTGGAGAGAGCATCAAGACGGGCTAAAAAGATGTGTATTGGCTCCAGACAAGACAGCCAGTGAAACTCTGTGGGGGTTACAAATAGTGTGCCATGAACCCAATATCCCGGTTGAGGCAGTCCTCGTGTGTGCGGAACTTGGCTATCAGTTTCTGCTCAGCGACTCTGCGCCGTCGTGTGTCGCGAAGGCCGCCTTGGAGAACGCTTACCCGAATATCAGAGGCCGAATGCCCGTGACCGCTGAAGTGCTCCCCAACAGGAAGAGAACAGTCTTGCCTGGTGATTGTCGAGCGGTGTTCATTCATCCGTTGTCGCAGCGTCTGCATAGTTTCCCCAATGTACCATGCCTCGGGACATCCTTTCTTGCAGCGTATCAGGTATTGCAGCGTATCAGGTATCAGGTACCTGATACGCTGCAAGAAAGGATGTCCCGAGGCATGGTACATTGGGGAAACTATGCAGACGCTGCGACAACGGATGAATGAACACCGCTCGACAATCACCAGGCAAGACTGTTCTCTTCCTGTTGGGGAGCACTTCAGCGGTCACGGGCATTCGGCCTCTGATATTCGGGTAAGCGTTCTCCAAGGCAGCCTTTGCGACACATGACGGCGCAGAGTCGCTGAGCAGAAACTGATAGCCAAGTTCCGCACACACGAGGACGGCCTCAACCGGGATATTGGGTTCATGGCACACTATTTGTAACCCCCACAGAGTTTCACTGGCTGTCTTGTCTGGAGACAATACACATCTTTTTAGCCTGTCTTGATGCTCTCTCCACTCACATTGTTTTGTTTCTTAAAGACTTGATTAGTTGTAAGTATTCGCATTCCAACCATTATTCATGTAAATTGAGTTTGTGTCTTTATATGCTCTGTTTGTGAACAGAATTCCCACTCACCTGAAGAAGGGGCTTGCAGCTCCGAAAGCTTGTGTGGCTTTTGCTACCAAATAAACCTGTTGGACTTTAACCTGGTGTTGTTAAACTTCTTCCTATGGCCAAGCCAGTTCTCCACCCATCTAGCCACTTCTCTTTGTGTCCCATGAGCCTTAACCTTCTTAACCAACCTGCCATGTGGGACTTTGTCAAATGCCTTACTGAAATCCATATAGACGACATCCACGGCCCTTCCTTCATCAACCGTTTTTGTCACTTCCTCAAAAAACTCCACCAAATTTGTAAGGCACAACCTCCCTCTTACAAAACCATGCTGTCTGTCACTAATGAGATTGTTCCATTCTAAATGCACACACATCCTGTCTCTAAGAATCCTCTCCAACAACTTCCCTACCACGGACGTCAATGGTTGAGTGGGGGATATGTTGGGCCATGGAGTTGCAGATTGTGCAGAGTACAGTTCTGCTTGTGTTGATGGCCCACAGTACCCATGGATGCTCAGTCTTGAGTTGCTAGATCGGTTCAAAGTCTGTCCCATTTAGCACGGTGATCATGCCACACAACACGATGGAGGTTATTCTCAATGTGAAGGCGGGACTTTGTCTCCACAAGGACTGTGCGGTGGTCACTCTTACCAATAATGTTATGGACAGATGTATCTGCAGCTGGCAGATTGGTAAGGATGAGGTCAAGTATGTTTTTTTCTCTTGTTGGTTCCTTCACCACCTGCTGCAGACCCAGTCTAGCAGTTATATCCTTTAGGACCCGACCAGCTCTATCAGTAATGTTGCTGCCAAGCCACTCTTGGCGGTGGACATTGAAATCCCCCACCCAGAGTACATTTCGCGCCCTTGTCACCCTTAGTGCTTCCTCCACATGTTGTTCAACATGGACGAATACTGATTCATCAGCCAAAGGAGGACGGGACGTGGTAACCAGTAAGAGGTTTCCTTGCCCATGTTTAACGTGAAGCCATGAGACTTCATGGGGTCTGGAGTCGATGTTAAAGACTCCCAGGGCAACTCCCTCCCGACTATATACCTTCATTGTAGTGTTAATGTGATACTAATAAATACACTTTAAAAATGATTATATATAATTAGCTGGTTCTTTTCCCTGTGGCACAAACTCTAATCCCCAAGCAATACAATACAGAGAGCTGAGGAAAAACAACACGCTGCCCCACTTCTATCCATCCTTACACTAAGGCACAATTTAGCATTACAAGTCAATGGAAACTTAAAATAATCTTTAATCACCTGCAAGTAAAATTGAAAGCTAGGATGACCTCCTGGAAGATTTCAAACCAGTCTACTCTCTGATTTCACTGTCAAGCCATGAATCTTGCATCACCATCCCTCCCCTCTCCTCCCTCACCACCCCACACCACGCCCCACTCCCCCCGCCCCACCAACTTTTGTTTACTTACATTATTACCCAGGCAACAGCGTTGTTGGCTCAGAGTTTGGCCCTGTATTTTTTTTAAAATTCAATCCAGAACATGATGCAGTCTTTGTACACACTTTAGACCACTGTCAACTGACATTTTGTGTACAATCTCAGTCACTTACACACTCTAATATCTCCCACACACACTCAAATTCTCCCTCACACACACAATACTCTCAACCTCTCTCCCTCATTCACATACATATTCTGTCACACTCACACAGACTCTTCAAGCTCTTTCGATTTGATTCGATTTATTGTCACATGTATTAACATACAGTGAAAAGTATTGTTTCTTGCGCGCTATACAGACAAAATATACCGTTTATTGAGAAGGAAACGAGAGAGTGCAGAATGTAGTGTTACAGTCATAGCTAGGGTGTAGAGAAAGATCAACTTAATGCAAGATAAGTCCATTCAAAAGTCTGACAGCAGCAGCAAAGAAGCTGTTCTTGAGTTGGTCGGTACGTGACCACAGACTTTTGTATCTTTTTCCTGAAGGAAGAAGGTGGAAGAGAGAATGTCTGGGGTGCGTGAGGTTCTTAATTATGCTGGCTGCTTTGCCGATGCAGCGGGAAGTGTTGACAGAGTCAATGGATGGGAGGCTGGTTCATATAGTCACTTGCACACATGCACACTTATTCCTTCCATTTCTCTCGCACTCACTCCCCTCAATCTCTGTCCCTAACTCACACACACTGTTTTTATTGCAAAGTCTCTTGGACATTATTCAAACTGTTTAAAACACTCCAACAAGACAATTATCCTTAATAAAGTGTAGACACCTGGTCATCAGTTTTCACATGGGTTTCTGATTCAGGTGGCTGAACACCAGTTTGGATACAATTCCCTTTAAAATAACACCCAGCACCACACTTAATAAAGTGCAAACTAGAAACAAATGAAATGCAGAACTGGGAACGCAACACAACAACTGTCACATTCCTAGTAGAAATGTCAGAGATTTATTGACATGCAGCTCCCAAATTGTGAATAAACATGTTTTTTTTAGCAGAACAAGCTCATCTACCATTTTATCCCTCACAAACTTTTATTTCAATCAGAACAGTATTAATAAGAAACAAATATGAAAATATAATTTAACATCATGGACAATTCAGTAAATCTTTATAGTTTTTTAAAAAAGTATGACTTTTAAATGGTGTGATTTATTTATTACAAGCTTTGCTCCATGACTCGTGATCAAATGAAGTCAAAGCCTCTGTTCCTGCTTCACATTAAAATGACCAGGTTTCGAGCAAATCCCTGCTGTTGCGTGAGGCTGAATGAGATGACTCCAGGCAGCAATCTGGAAATACTGACACAGTATCCTGGAATCAAATTGTAAATAATGATCCATGCTCTGGAAAGAAGCTCAAAATGACAAGCTCAAAAGCACTGACGTATTCACTGGGGGAGAAATCGCTAAATAATGAAAAATACTCCGGGGAACAATTTCTGAATACTGACATATTCTCTGGGCAAAAATCTCCTAAGACTGACACATTCTCTGAGGAACAGTCTCTAAATACTGACACTACCCCCTGGGGAAAAAATGTAAAAACTTTTACTCCAGGTAGAAATCTCTGACACATTCTTCTGGAAACAACCTGTAAATACTGATGTATTCTGTGGGAAGATTTTTCTATCCACTGACACATCTCTGGGCAACAATCTTTGAACTTTGGCACATTTTCTTGGTAAGAAGCTCAAAGTTCTTAAGTGGTCTCCTGGCAAAATAATCCGGGTAGCATTCTCAAAGTATTGAACATTCTTCTAGAAATAAGCTTTAAATGCTTACACATTCTTCTGGGGGGGAAAAAAAACTAAATACTGACAAATTATCGCAGGACAATCTCTTCTACACACCAGTACATTCTCCGGGACAACTTCCAAACACTAACACACTGCTTCGATCAATATGCAAATACTGACCCCATGCTCTGGGAAGAATCTCTAATGACTGACACATTCTCTGGAAAACAAAATCTAAGGCCCGACTCATTCTATGGGAAACAACCCGAAAACACTGACACATTCTCCTGGAACAAGCTATTTAAATGAAGAACGCCTCTAAACTCCTGCACGCACTTGCAAGGTTTGCACACCTTTGAAAGCCATTGTCCTAGATTGCCATAATAAGGTCCCAGCTCCCGGGGAATAGCCTTTTCCCAGGTGGTGCTCAGATGCTCTGGCTCCGATGCTTTGGGGGGGGATTTGGAAGTGGATTTCAATGTCGGTGGCAATTTGACAGCAGGGGCCTAGAACGGTAAGAGCAAGCAACACGTTTACTTACACACCACCTGGAGAACGTGATCTTCATTTGCCAGTGAGCTCTTCAATCAACAGCCCCCGGTCTTCTACCTGTATGAGCCCATGTGGCAGGCTCTTTACCCGGGGGAAACAAGAGCATTGGTGGTTCAGTGATAGAATTCTCACCTGCCACGCAGGAGGCCTGGTTTTGATTCTCAGCCAATGCAAAGCCCCTTCTTGGGGCAGCACAGTGGCACAGTGGTTAGCACTGCTGCCTCATAGCACCAGGGACCCAGGTTCAATTCCAGCCTCGGTGACTGTGTGTAGTTTGCACGTTCTCCC
Source organism: Mustelus asterias (assembly GCF_964213995.1). Lineage (NCBI taxonomy): Eukaryota > Metazoa > Chordata > Chondrichthyes > Carcharhiniformes > Triakidae > Mustelus > Mustelus asterias. The sequence goes on along the minus strand of NC_135801.1, from coordinate 79,258,671 downwards.
CTTGTCTCGTGGGTTTCCTCCAGGTGCTCCGGTTTCCTCCCACAGTCCAAAGATTAAGGACATAAGAACTAGGAGCAGGAGTAGGCCATCTGACCCCTTGAGCCTGCTCTGCCATTCAATAGCATGGCTGATCTTTTTGTGGACTCAGCTCCAATTACCCGCCCGCTCACCATAACCCTTAATTCCTTTACTGTTCAAAACTTTAGCTATCCTTGCCTAAAAATATTCAATGAGGTAGCCTCATCTGTTTCACTGGGCAAGGAATTCCACAGATTCACAACCCTTTGTGTGAAGAAATTCCTCCTCAACTCAGTCCTAAATCTGCTTCCCCTTATTTTGAAGCTATACCCCCTAGTTCTAGTTTCATCTGCCAGTGGAAACAACTTCTCTGCTTCTATCTTATCTATTCCCTTCATAATGTTATCTGTTTCTGTGAGATCTCCCCTCATTCTTCTGAATTCCAATGAGTATAGCCCCAGTCTACTCAGTCTCTCCTCATAAGCCAACCCTCTCAACTCCGGAATCAACCTAGTGAATCTCCTCTGCACCCCCTCCAGTGCCAGTATATCCTTTCTCAAGTAAGGAGACCAAAACTGTACACGGTACTCCAGGTGTGGCCTCACCAGCACCTTATACAGCTGCAACATAATTTCGCTATTTTTAAACTCTATCCCTCTAGCAATAAAGGACAAAATTCCATTTGCCTTATTAATTACCTGCTGCACCTACAAACCAACTCCTTGAGATTCCTGCACAAGGACACCCAAGTCCCTCTGCACAGCAGCATGCTGCAATTTTTTACCATTTAAATAATACTCCATTTTGCTGTTATTCCTACCAAAATGGATGACCTCACATTTACCAACATTGTACTCCATCTGCCAGACCCTCGCCCACTCACTTAAACTATCTATATCCCTTTGCAGACTTTCAGCATCCTCTGCACACTTTGCTCTGCCACCCATCTTAGTGTCATCTGCGAATTTTGATTGATTGGCCAATTGACCCTAGTGTCAGGTGGATTAGCAGGATAAATATGTGGGATTTCGGGAATAGGGCCTGGGTGGGATTGTGGTCGGTGCAGACTCAATGGGCTGAATGGCCTCCTTCTGCACTGTAGGGATTCTATGAGTCTGCAGAGGGCCATGTGGGACATGCTGCTCTTCTGCTACGACTTCTCCTTCCTGAGGCTTTACTCAGTGGAATTTCATAATTTTGTCTGTTTTTTAACACAAAGCTAAGTCTAAATGATTGCTTTCGATTTCAACATAAATAACACAACTGTTATTTAAAATCGCTGTGGAAATAGACTTAACCCAAAAGAAGTCACCTCAGCAAGTTCAGGTCAGTGTTTTCCCGCTCTAAGTGAATTTGACCAATCAGAGACCGATGTTGCCCTGCATTGCCTGCTGAGAGGCTCATTTGTATTTTGTCAGCCTATCAGCAAATTCAGAGCTATCAGGCTCTAATTGGTGTCCACACAGACACCGACAAGTATGGGGGCCCCCACTGGTCGGGGCCCTGGCCTAGGCATGGTATGTTTCATTGTAAGCCTGCCTCTGCCAGAAGTAATAGTGTGGGTGCAGGAATAAAAGCCATTGCAAGTAATTCTCTGGTATCATTAGATAGATAAGAATGAAACAAGATGAGAGCAGTCCAACTTAGCTGGAGGACCACTCACAAAAACAATTGGAGTGAATGTTGACCACAGGGATCACATAATCATCCTTTACATTAAATGACACAGGGGAAATAAGTCCACATAAGAATAATCAATAAAGCAATAAATCAATAGGGAGCAGCAGAAATCGTATAATTCAGTAAGAAGGAAAACAGTTCTGTATCATCCTGTATCATCCAGCCTTTTTCTCTATTGCCGCAGCAGTACCAGAATGATTCACCCAGTGTGATTTCCCTTATATCTGAGGAAGAGGAAGACGAATGATGAATGGTAAGTATTGTGTGCCTAATTTCTGCAACCTGCACAGTCAAAACTGTATACAGAGATGCACAAACTTCACTTTGTCAGTGGATTGTTGGCTCCAAATCATCAAACTATGATGACAGACCCATAAGTATGAATATGATTTGTTAAGACCTGACTAAGCTTAATGCTGGACAGTTTTTTTGAAAGCAACTCAATCACAATATGTTATGCTTTCTGTGATCCTGCATGAAAGAAGGGATTCCAATGTGATCTAAAGGTAGCATAACCTGATTATCTCACCATCATTTAACAATCATATTTTAGGTCCTGGCACAAATGCCTGGAAATTAGTATGTCTGGGTCAGCAGTGTTAACTGCACCAATTAATTGATAAACACAGAAACTTTATCTTTAAATCAAATCATGTCTTTATTCGGAAAATGTAAATAAATCCTTAAATACTTATGATTGCTTCAAGACTGATTTTCTTACACTGTATCACAATTCAATGCTTCTATTCCCCTATAAATCTACTATAAGTTCACAAACATAGATTTTAACTATTTACACTCATCTAATGGACCTGTAGGGGTGTCTCTATTCACTTATGCTGGCCAGACACAGAGAGTGATCAGACTTCATCAAGCTTATAGCTTGTGGTTCCTTTCTTCTTCTGTGGTTCTTCTCTTCTCTTCTGATTCTGTTCTTCAAAACTCCAATATTTATTCTTCTGAGACTGGCTGAAACACATGCATTTCTGCATGTAGGCACACATCAGAGGCATGTCACCCAAATTGGTTTATTGCAGCTGCCTGGCCATAGAGCAGTGTCCTAAGTGATTTTAGCACTCAAAATCAGTCTTCTGGCCCTACTTGTACTTGGTTCCTGTCCATTGATCGATTGGAATGACTTTATCACCCATTGTAAAACCAAAGACATTTGTCACAGGTAAACAAGACAATCTACATACTCAAACTGGAGTTAAAATCTTTTGTCCTGAAGTTAGCCACATTTTCCATCAGGCCTCAGCAGTGTCCTTTTCTTTGCTTGGCCATTTTTGTACTGGAATATAGCCCACTGGTTACAGCAAGAAGCAAGATGCAGGGCAGTGCCAGAGCTGACATCTCCAGCGATAGTTACGCTCCCAAAACTGCCTGAACCTTCTTGTTGGTGCGCTGCAGAACAGACCTACATTCTAAAATCTAATTGGCAAGGACCAATTAATTCGCACAGAACTAGGATCAGCATTTTGATCCACCGTTATGGGACTGATATAATGCTATTAAAATTAAAGTATTTGTTTGGAGAAATATTGAAAATGGGAAGTGAGATCTTAAGTGATTTTTTTAAAGAGTTGAATACTGGAAATTATAAAAACTTTATGTGCTAGAGCATCCAATTTACATATAAGGTTACAAAGACTCACTGAGACAACTATCTTGGTCATTTTCTGAGGATTACAGCATCTGGAAGTGGATATTAGGATCTTCAGATTTGTGTAATGCAATTTTTCTTGGAAACCTGTCAAAGAATCCTACCTGCTAAAGTAACAAAACTAGTTTCAGTGTAATAATATCACAATTTAAGTTAATCTGTTTGTCATTGAAATAGTGTGAAAAAGTTCTCCATTATTTGTGGAGGTAAGTAGCTACCGCACAAAACACTTGATGAAAACTGAGAGCTGTTGCCAAACCAAAGGGCAATATGTTCTATTGAAAACATGTGTTTCTTTTTTGAAGCATAAACATCTTCTATGATGTTGAAAACTGAGAAAATAATCATATTTAAAATGTTCAATGGAAAGCAGTCTCTGTTGTCTTCAACTGTTGTTCATGTCTACATACAAGCTGAATGGCAATGTTTAGTAAACTAACCTTAATGCATTTGCAATTCATGTTACTTGAAATGAACTTCTTTAGTTACTTTAGAATGATGGTGGAAGAGGTCCCCATGAACCGCTGCTCTTGACCATATTAGATTATCAAGAGTTGGAGAGGACACCTTATTCAAATAAGAGTGCCAACTGCCCATGCCACCAAGGGTAATGTACATTGCAATGCTGGCAGTGATATCATCATTTAAGATGCTGAATCAGCCCCCATTAAATAAGGCAGCCAATATCAGTAATGAGCTGCTATTTTTATTCAGAGAGTTAAATTTCCTCTGCCATAATTAGGCATATTGAGCCACTTGAAGGTTCCACCCAAATTGAGCCCAAGGGAAACTCAAAACCTAGGCCAGGATCCAGTATATCAAGGTTCTGGCTGATTTGCTATACCCTTCTGCAGCACTCCTGACTGACTGTAAGTGCACCATCTGGCCCACGGATTCACAGAGCCTAATTCTATAAAAATTATCCACAGCAACCCTCCCATTTTCAATGAATTCATTCTTCTGACAAGTTAAAAAGTGGACCAATTCTATGATTTGCACCCAATGAACATATGTCTATTTCAATTATCAACATAACAATAAAAATTTACTAGTGATCTTCCATGGTATATTTTATAGATAAAAAGTAAAAAGGCAGAATTTTCCATTCTGTGGGAGCGGGTGGGAAAGCCGGTGTGATTCCCACTTAGCAGCAAGGCAGATTCTCACGCCAGATCGTTTGTTTTTCAGCTCATTATTTATACATAAATGAGAAGCATGTTGAATCTCTTGGTTGGGGGGTTTAAAGTCCGAACTATGATAGGAGTTGTGGGTTTTAAACAAAAAGAAGAAGATGTAGTTTGCATACATAGCTTCAAAATAACAACAACAAAGTTTATTGTACAGAGTAGAAAATGAAACTAAGCAGAAGCCTGTGAAACATCCCAACGCCATCACTATCAAATCGTGTGACTGGTTCTTAAAAGCAATCATTCAAACACTTAAATAAATACCGGGGAGCTGGGGGGACGGGGGATTCATCCACCATGCCATTACCTCATGGAGTGGAATGTCCGGCCTTCATATTTAAATGGCACCCACACATATATTCACTCCATGCAAATTAGTATTCCTTGTTGTGAGTGATGGCCCCAAAAGATACAAGGTGTCTGTCCTCAAGTTCAGCGACAAGTGCCGACAGACACACCTCCAAGCAGTCCAGGACCAGTGAGAGTTCCTCTACCCTTGTGTCTCGTGATTGAAGCTAGTGGCCAACCAAACTCACTTGGGAGGAGGTCAGTGAACCTCAAAAGATGACTGCTGTGCAGTGAAGGAAGAAGATGAATGATCTTGTCTGCTCGGCCAGGGTGAGTCAACATTCTCCTCTCACTCCATCAGGCATTCACAGGGTTACAATCCAGGGTGATCTCACATGCTACTAGCAGAAAAGACATCAACATTGATTCTCTCACTCACATTTTAACATCAGCATCTCATGTGACATCCTACACAAGTCAAGCCATCAGCCCTTGTTCCTCAAAATGAGTGAATGGCCTCAACTCCTTCATCCCGTCCAGTCTAGGATCTCTCCCTCTTGTTGTGGGTGACCTTGTCCCACATAAGGACAGACAGACGGACTGTGAGCAGCATAGATGCAAGAGCAGATCATGAGCATGCATATCTGCTGTGTGTGCTGAGTGGCCTCTGCTTTTTCACTGCATGTCTCTGCAGCTCCAACATTTATTTGGCGAGGAAAGGGACTGTTCCTGCAGTGACGATGAAATCGTTGTCTCCCGCAAGCTCGTGAGGATCCATGCAGTAGTCATCAGCCAACTGCAGATACTGTGAGTGCTCTTTAATGTAGCTGGCCATGTAGCTAATCACTAATCATCTTTTCACTCTATTACAGCCACCAGCAAAAAAAGGAACAGGAAGACTTGTCTGTATTGCGCAAGAAGCAATACTATTCACTCCATACATGTGACAATAATAAGTCAAGTCAAATCAAATCAAACCTATTTCTAGAGCACACTCAGGATCACTATCTAGTAAGCAGAGCACAAAAAAGATTCCACGGAGGGTGGAGGCAGTGACAGCCAATGTCTCTGACACTGAGAAGACTGCCGGAGACCAGGCCCCTGTTGAATCGGAGTCCGATGCTGAGCCTCTGGAATTAGCTCTCAGAGAAATAAATGTTGGAGCTGCAGAGACATGCAGTGGAAAAGCAGACAGTTTTCAGAGACTGTCACCAGATTAGGACAATGATAGAGGAGTTTGTCCACATTCTGAATGATGTTGTGGCTCCGGCATGCGAGTGCATAAGGGTCACCATTGGAACGTGGTGGCCACCATTTAGATCTGGGTCCAGCAGTTTGCTGGCTAAAAGTTAGAGGCAAGCAGTGGTTCAATCTCTACCTCAAGGTCTGCTGGAAGCTACAGGGCTGAGAAGTCAGGGTTTCAATTCTCTATCCAAAGGCCTAATTCACAGCAAGTGTTGCTGAGCTCAAAAAATCCAGCATCATGTAAGCATCCTTGTTTTCTGTGCTAAGCCTGGGATGGGTGTATGTTTGTAAGGAGGCTTGTTTGGTTGGAACAGTGCATTTCGTTGTTAAGGTATTTACAATATCATGGTTGTTTTATTTCTTGCTTGTAATTGGTGAAAGTTATTGCTAATTTTCTTTCAATATGTTAATTGTATTCTTAAATAAATTTTGTTTGATAAAAGCTCCCCAGTGGGTCATTTGAAATGAAACATCTTATGCTTACCTATGCCAAATTCAAAGTGTAAAACTTATGGTCTAGGCTGACTTCATCAAAACCTTGGAGTTTCTGACCTGGATTGTAACAGTATTAAACTCAGTAATGGATGGTACAAATATAATTGAAGTGCCTGGTGAATGAGAAATTAAATATCATCCACATAAATGACTGAAATTGAAAAATCACCTTTCCAGCCCAATGACCAGAGATACTGATTGGTGTTTACCAGTGCAAAAACGCAAAATATAGCAGTTTGAATACAGGCAAGTGGACAATTTGCAAACGACCATTCAAAACCTGCTGCTGATCTAGTTTGTTAATTATGCAAAAGAGTTGAAGAATTAGATCAAACGATGAAACTCCAGAGGGAGAAGGTAATTGACATTGTTCAAAGAAAAATGGAAAAGGACTGTTCAAAATGGGATTCAGAGATAAGACAAGATCATAAAAAGTTCAAAGGTCAAACCAAGCAGGGGAGGTGGTGATGTGACATGGTGGTATTGTCATCCAGAGACCCAGGGTAATGCTCTGGGGACACAGGTTTGAAGCCTATCATGGCAAATGGTGAAATATCATACAATCATAGAATCCCTGCAATGCAGAAGGAGACCATTCGGCCCATCGAGTTTGCACCGGCAACAATCCCACCCAGGCCCTATCCCTGTAACCTCACGTAATCCCCCTGACACTAAGCGGCAATCCCACCCAGACTTGTTCCCCATAACCCCAAGTGTTTACCCCATTATTCCCCTAACCTACACATCTTGGGACACTAAGGGGAAATTTAGCATGGCCAATCCACCTAACCTGCACATCTTTGGTGTGTAGGAGGAAACCGGTGCACCCGGAGGAAACCCATGCAGACACGGGAAGAACGTGCAAACTCCACACAGTCACCTGAGGCCAGAATTGAACCCGGGTCCCTGGTGCTGTGAGGCAGCAGTGCGAACCACTGTGCCACCATGCCGCCCTCATGACTGAAAGCATTCTCAATTGTTGTAAGCACCCATCTGGTTCAATGTCCTTAAGGGAAGAAAATCTGTCACCTTTACCCGGTCTTGCCCACATATGACACCAGACCCACATCAATGTTAAATGGCCTCTGAAATGGGAAACCACTCAGTTCAAGGCCAATTAGAGATGATCTTAAAATGCTGGCCCAGACAACGATGTCCTCATCCCCTGTACAAATAAAAAGAGTATGAAATCCTTTTGTGTGAAGGTAAGAAGCATCACAACAACATCCTTGAAGCAGCTAAAAGAGATTTTGACCAGAGAAGGAATGAGATATTAATGCACAAAATGGCATTTTGACTTTCCTCAATCAAAATGAGAATTTACCACATTTGATTTTGGAAATTGAGCTTGAGAATGGAATTACGCCTACAGCTAATGAAAAGGACAACTGGCCTGTGCTAAAAACAGGGAATAAAAGGAAAATGAAACACAAGGGCTGAGTCATGGTAAAGCTATGATGTACAAATTCTGCTATTCTTATTACATTTATTGATTTTATTTTGCTTAAATATTTGTAATGATACAATATGATATATGCAGTTGTGAAATGCAATGAAAAGTATTTATCTGATATGTATTAAGCCCCACACGAGGTTTCCCCACCCTCCTCCCGCACTGCTCCACAGTGGGTTCACTGCTCTCATAGAGTCATCGAGGTTTACAGCATGGAAACAGGCCCTTCGGCCCAACTCGTCCATGCTGCCCTTTTTTTAAAAACCCCTAAGCTAATTCCAATTGCCCGCATTTGGCCCATATCCCTCTATACCCATCTTACCCATGTAATTGTCTAAATGCTTTTTAAAAGACAAAATTGTACCCACCTCCACTACTATCTCTGGCAGCTTGTTCCAGATACTCACCACCCTCTGTGTGAAAATATTGCCCTTCTGGACACTTTTGTATCTCTCCCCTCTCACCTTAAACCTATGCCCTCTAATTGTAGACTCCCCTACCTTTGGGAAAATATATTGACTATCAAGCTGATCTGTGCCCCTCATTATTTTATAGACCTCTATAAGATCACCCTTCAGCCTTCTACGCTCCAGAGGAAAAAGTCCCAGTCTATCCAGCCTCTTCATATAACTCAAACCATCAAGTCCAGGTAGCATCCTATGTAAATCTTTTCTGCACTCTTTTTAGTTTAATAATATCCTTTCTATAATAGGGTGACCAGAACTGTACACAGTATTAAAAGTGTGGCCTTACCAATGTCTTGTACAACTTCAACAAGACGTCCCAACTCCTGTATTCAATGTTCTGACCGATGAAACCAAGCATGCTGAATGCCTTCTTCACCACTCTGTCCACCTGTGACTCCACTTTTAAGGAGCTATGAACATGTACCCCTAGATCTCTTTGTTTTATAACTTTCCCCAATGCCCTACCATTAACTGAGTAAGTCCTGCCCTGGTTCAATCTACCAAAATGCATCAATTGCACTAATCTAAATTAAACTCCATCTGCCATTCGTCAGCCCACTGGCCCAATTGATCAAGATCCTGTTGCAATCGGAGATAACTTTCTTCACTGTCCACTATGCCACCAATCTTGGTATCATCTGCAAACTTACTAACCATGCCTCCTATATTCTCATCCAAATTATTAATATAAATGACAAATAACAGTGGACCCAGCACTGATCCCTGAGGCACACCGCTGGTCACAGGCCTCCAGTTTGAAAAACAACTCTCTACAACCACCGTCTGGCTTCTGGCAAGAAGCCAATTTTGTATCCATTTAGATACCTCACCCTGGATCCTGTGAGATTTAACCTTATGCAACAACCTAGCATGCGGTACCTTGTCAAAGGCCTTGCTAAAGTCCATGTAGATATCAACTGCACTGCCCTCATCTACCTTCTTGGTTACTCCTTCAATAAACTCAATCAAATTTGTGAGACATGATTTTCCACTCACAAAGCCATGCTGACTGTCCCTAATCAGTCCTTGCCTCTCTAAATGCCTGTAGATCCTGTTTCTCAAAATACCTTCCAACAATTTACCCACCACAGATGTGAGGCTCACTGGCCTGTAGTTCTCAGGCTTTTCCCTGCAGCCCTTTTTAAACAAACATTTGCCACTCTCCAATCTTCAGGCACCTCACCTGTGACTATCGATGATTCAAATATCTCAGCTAGGGAACCTGCAATTTCCTCCCTAGCCTCCCACAGTGTTCTGGGATACATTTCATCAGGTCCCAGGGATTTGTCTACCTTGATGCGCTTTAAGACTTCCAGCACCTCTTTCTCTGGAATATGTGCACTCCTCAAGCCATCACTATTTATTTCCCCAAGTTCCCTAACTTCCATGCTTTTCTCAACAGTAAATACGGATGAGAAATATTCATTTAGGACCTCACCCATTTCTTGTGGATCCGCACATAGATGACCTGGTTGATCCTTAAGAGGCCCTCCTCTCTCCCTTGTTCCTTTTTTGCCTTTATGTATTTGTAGAAGCTCTTTAGATTCTCCTTTGCCTTATCTGCCAAAACAATCTCATGTCCCCTTTTTGCCCTCCTATTTCTCTCTTAACTCTACTCCTACTGTATCTTTATGATACAAAGATTGGAGGTGTAGTGGACAGTGAGGAAGGTTTTCAAAGCTTGCAGAGGGATTTGGACCAACTAGAAAAATGGGCTGAAAAATGGCAAATGGAATTTAACGCAGACAAGTGTGAGATATTGCACTTTGGAAGGACAAATCAAAGTAGAACGTACAGGGTAAATGGTAGGACTCTGAAGAGTGCAGTTGAACAGAGAGATCTGGGAATACAGGTACAGAATTCCCTAAAAGTGACGTCACAGGTGGATAGGGTCGTAAAGAGTGCCTTTGGTACATTGGCCTTTATAAATCGGAGTATCGAGTATAAAAGTTGGAGTGTTATGGTAAGGTTATATAAGGCATTGGTGAGGCCGAATTTGGAGTATTGTGTACAGTTTTGGTCACCTAGTTACAGGAAGGATGTAAATAAGATTGAAAGAGTGCAGAGAAGGTTCACAAGGATGTTGCCGGGACTTGAGAAGCTGAGTTACAGAGAGAGATTGAATAGGTTGGGACTTTATTCCCTGGAGCGTAGAAGATTGAGGGGAGATTTGATAGAGGTGTATAAGATTTTGATGGGTATAGATAGAGTGAATGCAAGCAGGCTTTTTCCGCTGAGGCTAGGGGAGAAAAAAACCAGAGGGCATGGGTTAAGGGTGAAAGGAGAAAAATTTAAAGGGAATATTAGGGGGGGCTTCTTCACGCAGAGAGTGGTGGGAGTGTGGAATGAGCTGCCAGATAAAGTGGTAAATGCTTTTAACATTTAAGAAAAACTTGGACGGGTTCATGGATGAGAGGGGTGTGGAGGGATATGGTCCAAGTGCAGGTCAGTTGAACTAGGCATAAAATGGTTCGGCATAGACAAGAAGGGCCGAAGGGCCTGTTTCTGAGCTGTAATTTTCTATGGTTCTATGGTTCTACACTCCCTATACTCTTCAAGGGATTCACTTGATCCCAGCTGCCTATGCATGTTATGTGCCTCTTTCTTCTTCATGACCAGAGCCTCCTCCCGTGCTGCTCCACACTGAGCTCACTGCTCCTCTCCCGCACTGCTCCACACTGGGTTCACTGCTCCTCTCCCGCACTGCTCCACACTGGGTTCACTGCTCCTCTCCCACACTGCTCCACACTGAGCTCACTGCTCCTCTCCCGCACTGCTCCACACTGGGTTCACTGCTCTCCTCCCGCACTGCTCCGCACTGCTCCACACTGGGTTCACTGCTCCACACTGGGTTCACTGGTCCTCTCCCGCACTGCTCCATACTGGGTTCACTGCTCTCCTCCCGTGCAGCTCCACACTGAGCTCACTGCTCCTCTCCCGCACTGCTCCACACTGGGTTCACTGCTCTCCTCCCGCGCAGCTCTACACTGGGTTCACTGCTCCTCTCCCGCACTGCTCCACTCTGGGTTTACTGCTCTCCTCCCGTGCAGCTCTACACTGGGTTCACTGCTCCTCTCCCGCACTGCTCCACACTGGGTTCACTGCTCTCCTCCCGCACTGCTCCACTCTGGGTTCACTGCTCTCCACCCGTGCTGCTCCACACTGGGTTCACCGCTCCTCTTCCGTACAGCTCCACACTGGGTTCACTGCTCTCCTCCCGTGCAGCTCCACACTGGGTTCACTGCTCTCCTCCCGTGCAGCTCCACACTGGGTTCACTGCTCTCCTCCCGCGCAGCTCCACACTGGGTTCACTGCTCCTCTTCCGTGCAGCTCCACACTGGGTTCACTGCTCTCCTCCCGTGCAGCTCCACTCTGGGTTTACTGCTCTCCTCCCGTGCAGCTCCACACTGGGTTCACTGCTCTCCTCCCGCGCAGCTCCACACTGGGTTCACTGCTCCTCTTCCGTGCAGCTCCACACTGGGTTCACTGCTCCTCTCCCGCACTGCTCCACTCTGGGTTTACTGCTCTCCTCCCGTGCAGCTCCACACTGGGTTCACTGCTCCTCTCCCGCACTGCTCCACACTGGGTTCACTGCTCCTCTCCCGCACTGCTCCACTCTGGGTTTACTGCTCCTCTCCCGCACTGGATTCACTGCTCTCCTCCCACGCACCTCCACACTGGGTTCAGTGCTCCTCTTCCATGCTGCTCCACACTGGGTTCCCCCCCTCCTGTCCTGGGCTGCTCACCTCCCACATTGCTTTAAACTCGGTGTCTACCCTGCATTGAATGGACAGATGGCAAGGGCTCATATGAGCTGAGCATCTTCATCACCCTGAAACATTGTTGCTAAAAGGGTCTCACGGGCATGTCTGCCATGTTTGGCCCATGGAATGGCCTCTTCCCTGTGGGATGTCACCTGATGATGCGGAGCACCCTTTAGACAATAGTGCAAAATGCCACCTGATCAGTCCAGACATCTGAAATGCATCTTCAATATGCCAATTGTCTCCTCAACCAAGGAGCAGAATAAGCTACATTGTACCTCTTCTCTGAAGCCCTCTGTGGCTGCCAGGGTGGAGATGGGAGAAGAGGAGTGGGGGGGTGGGGGGGGCGGGGGTGGGTGGGCTAGGTCTTTGGAGCTGACTTCATTAGCCTTTATCACTGATGGGCCAACCCTAAATGCACTGAGGTCACTTGAATATCTGTGGCACCTATGAATGACTCAAGATGGAAGAGTTGTACGAGTTCCCAGGGTACTTTGCCAAACCTTCATAATCTGCTTTTGGTGATCACAGATAAACTGCTCGTTCAGAGAGTGGAAGACCCTTCTATTGATAAATCTTAGTGGTTGCTGCCAGGGAGCTCTGAAGGCCACATGTAGGCAATAGATATCACCTTAAACTAGGGTCAAGTGAATCCCCTGAGGAATATAGGGGGTATGGGAGTCACTTAAAAGGAAACTCAGGGGATATGTGATATCTGGCAGATAAGGTAAAGGAGAATCCAAAGAGATGCTAAAAGTATATTAAGGGCATAAGAGTAACTAGGGAGAGAATAAGGCCCCTTAAAGGTCAACGAAGTTGTCAATATGTGGAGATGGGTAAGATCCTAAACAAATATTTCTTGTCACTATTTATCGTGGAGAAAGACATGGAAGCTAGGCCACTCGGAGAAGTAAATGGCGATGTCTTGAAAAGTGTCACACATTACAGACAATGAAATGCTGGAGGTCTTAAAACGTGTAAGGATAGATAAATTCCTGGGACCTAATCAAGTGTATCTCAGGGCATTGTGGGAAGCTAGGGAAGAAATTGTGGGGCCCCAGCAGAGATATTTGTACCATCGATGGCCACGGGTGAGGTGCAGGAAGACTGGAGGGAGGCAAATGTTGTGCGATTATTTAAGAAAGGCAGCAGCGAGAAGCCAGGAAACTACAGACCGGTGAGCCTAATGGCAGTGGTGGGTAAATTGTTGGAGGGGATTCTGAGAGACAGGATCTGCATTTGGAATGGCAAGAACTGATGAAGGATAGTCAGTACGGCTTTGTGCGTGGGAAATCGTGTCTTACAAATTTGATCGAGTTTTCTGCAGGGGTGACCAAAAAAATAGATGAGGGAAGAGCGGTGGACGTTGTCTACATGGACTTTAGCAAGGCCTTCGACATGGTACTGCATGGTAGACTGGTCAGCAAGGTTAGATCACATGGAATCCAGGGAGAACTAGCCAATTGGATATAAAATTGGCTTGCAGGTAGGAGACAAAAGGTGGTGGTAAAGGGTTGTTTTTCAGACTGGAGGCCTGTGACCAGCTGTGTGCCGCAGGGATTGGTGCTGGATCCACTGTTGTTTGTCATTCATTTAAATGATTTGGATGAGAATTTAGGAGGCATGGTTAGTAAGTTTGCGGATGACATCAAGATTGGTGGCATAGTGGACAGTGAAGAAAGTTTTTAAGACTACAAAAGGATCTTAATCAACTGGGCCAATGGGCCGAGGAATGTCAGATGGAGTTTAATTCAGATAAATGCAAGGTAAGACAAACCAGGGCAAGGCTTACACAGTTAATGGTAGGGCCCTGGGGAGTGTTGACGAACAGAGAGACCTAGGGGTGCAGGTACATGGTTTCTTGAAAGTGGCGTCACAGGTAGATGGGGTGGTGATGGTTTGGCACACTTTCCTTCATCAGTCAGAGCATCGAGTATAGGAGTTGAGATGTTGTGTTACAACTGTACAGGACATTGGTAAGGCCATATTTGGAGTACGGCATATCATTCTGATTTCCCTGCTATAGAAGGATGTTATTAAACTGGAAAGAGCGCAAAAAAGATTTCCAAGGATGTTACCGGGGCTGGAAGGTTTGAATTATAAGGAGAGGCTGTATTGGCTGGGACTTCTTTCCCTGTAGTGCAGGAGGATGAGGAGGGTCGGAAGATTATAGAGCTTTATAAAACATGAGGGGCATAGATAAAGTGAATAGGTAAGGGGGACGGGGGCATTACAACATTTAGAAAACATTTGGACAGGTCCATAGATAGGAAAGGTTTAGAGGGATATGGACCAAACGCAGGCAAATTGAACTAGTTCAGTTCAGGAAACCTGGTTAGCATAGATGAGTTGGGCCGAAGGGCCTGTTTCTATGCTGTATATCTCAATGATTCTCTATGATTCTCTCTATCAAATATTAATTCCACTGGCAATATATGCAATTTCAATGGATTGAAAGTGAACTATATACAGGGATAATGGGACCTTTGCAGCTGAAGTTACTGAGAACCCTGTGTTGCATTTAAACATGTCTTAGGAAAGAAGTGACAACACTGTGTCTTATAGGAAGGAATGTGTGGTGAACCACTGTAACTACATGTGTATGCCTGGACACACCCATGCTGCACCTGGCCCGAGACTCCTCCCTTTCCACCTGAGACTCCTCCCTTTCCACCAGAGCGAGGTACAAAGGTGATGGTTTGGGTCTCGGGCTTCCAGTGTGAAATGGACCGAATGGTGGACCAGAACGGGCTGCGGGCCACCTTCCCGTACCTGGATAACGTCACCATCTGCAGCCATGATCAGCAGGACCACGACGCCAACCTTAATAAATTCCTTCGTACAGCCGCTCTCCTAAATCTGACCTATAATAAGGAGAAGTGTGTCTTCCGCACTCTCCGCCTCACCATCCTGGGGTATGTAGTGGAGAACTGAGTCATCGACCCCGATCCTGACCGCATGCGCCCCCTCATGGAACTTCCCCTTCCCACCACTCTTAAAGCACTGAGGAGATAGAATAGAATAGAATAGAATAGAAACCCTACAGCACAGAAAGAGGCCATTCGGCCCATCGAGTCTGCACCGACCACAATCCCACCCAAGCCCTACCCCCATATCCATCCACTAATCCCTTTAACCTACGCATCTCAGGACACTAAGGGGCAATTTTAGCATGGCCAATCAACCTAACCCGCACATCTTTGGACCATGCCTGGGCTTCTTCTCATACTATGCCCAGTGGGTCCCTAATTACGCGGATAAGGCCCGTCCGCTTATCAAATCCACCCTTTTTCCCCTGTCGGGAGAGGCCTTCGACCGCATCAAAGCGGACATCGCGAAGGCCACGATGCACGCTGTGGATCCCCTTCCAGGTGGAGAGTGATGCGTCTGACTTCACCCTGGCCGCCACCCTTAACCAGGCGGGCAGACCCGTAGCCTTCTTCTCACGAACCCTTCAAGGCTCGGAAATTCGACACTCCTCTGTCGAGAAGGAGGCTCAGGCCATCGTCGAAGCAGTGCGACACTGGCGCCACTACCTAGCTGGGCGACGGTTCACCTTGCTCACGGACCAACGTTCGGTGGCTTTCATGTTCAACAACGCGCAGAGGGGCAAGATTAAGAATGATAAGATACTGAGGTGGAGGATTGAGCTCTCCACCTACAATTATGATATCTTATACCGGCCCGGGAAGCTCAATGAGCCTCCGGACACTCTGTCTCGCGGAACATGTGCCAGCGCACAAGTGAACCAAGTACAGACTCTCCACAATGACCTCTGTCACCCGGGGGTCATCAGGCTCTACCACTTTATTAAGGCCCGTAACCTGCCCTATTCTGTTGAGGATGTCCGGTCTATAACCAGATACTGCCCGGTCTGCGCAGAGTGTAAGTCGCCCTTCTATCGGCCGGACCGGGCGCACCTCATAAAAGCCACCCGCCCCTTTGAACACCTCAGCGTCGATTTCAAAGGGCCCCTTCCTTCTTCTGACCGCAACATCTATTTCCTCAACGTTATAGATGAGTACTCCTGATTCCCCTTTGCCATTCCCTGCTCGGACATGACCTCAACCACGGTCGTCAAGGCCCTGCACGGCCTCTTCACCCTGTTCGGTTACCCTAACTACATCCACAGCGACCGGGGATCCTCATTCATGAGTGATGAGCTGCGTCAGTACCTGCTCTCTAAGGGCATAGCCTCGAGTAGGACTACCAGCTATAACCCCAGGGGTAACGGGCAGGTAGAGAGGGAGAACGCGACAGTCTGGAAGGCCGTTTTACTAGCGGTACGGTCTAAAGGCCTTCCAGTCTCCCGCTGGCAAGAAGTCCTCCCCGATGCACTGCATTCAATTAGGTCCCTCCTGTGTACGGCCACCAACGCCACCCCCCATGAGTGGATGTTTGCTTTCCCTAGGAAGTTCTCCTCGGGAATCTCACTACCGTCGTGGCTGGCGTACCCAGGCCCCGTTCTGCTCCGGAGGCATGTACGACCCCATAAGTCGGACCCCCTGGTTGAAAAGGTCCAGCTCCTCCACGCCAACCCCCAATATGCCTATGTGGCATACCACAATGGGCGGGAGGACACGGTCTCTATCCGGGACCTGGCGCCTGTGGGTGCCCCGGAGCCCACTATGACCCCTCACCCCACATCCCTAGACCCCTCTGTTCAGGTAGCACCAGGTCCGCTTACATCTTTGCCCTTTGTACGCAGCTCGCCTGAGCCCCCGGAGTCACCACGCAGGACCCGACCAGAAGGGATGACGGCGGACTCGAGTGGTTCCACCCTGCCATCGGAAGCATCACCTCAACTGGTACTGCGGCGGTCACAGCGGCTGATCAAGCCGCCCGACAGGCTGAACCTGTGAAGGGACGACGCTTTACACCTCAGTTTCGTGACTCTTGTGTATATATATATCTTCATACCTCTGTACATATTGTTCCACCCACCCCTCTTTTTTAAAGAGGGGGTGAATGTGGTGAACCACTGTAACTACATGTGTATGCCTGGACAAACCCATGCTGCACCTGGCCCGAGACTCCTCCCTTTCCACCTGAGACTCCTCCCTTTCCACCAGAGCGAGGTATAAAGGTGATGGTTCCTCCTCCTCGCCTCAGTCTGAGCCAGGTCAGCTACAAGGGTGTGCTCCTGTTCTTTGCGAATAAAAGCCTGTTATTTCACTCACTCACTGGAGTCCTCGTATCGTGATTGATAGTGCATCAGAATGCATGCATGTTGTGGCAACAATTACATTAACAGTCAAGCCAGACAGCTTTCGCTCATGTTTTCAGTAAGCAGTTGACTGTCTTCCCTAAGGAAGGCCATGTCTCCTTTTGCGCACCATCCATAGCAGAACACCCCAGCATCAGTTCCCCATGGACAGTTTTTTGTGCTCCATTCTACTCGTGTGTAGCACCTTCACTGTGAACTCCTCTTCAAGAGATGCTGGGTTCAATTTTCCTACTGACAGCCAAACAGCTAGCAGACCTCACTTTCTGTGCATGTTTTCCATATGCAGGATGCCAATTCAAATAAAGGGACGGGATCAAAATTTTAAAAAAATATTAGGATAGGCGAGACCAAGGCCTCCCCCACCCCCCATCCCCTTCACCTCCTGTGGACATGCACAGACAATAAACACAGTAGCTCCAATTTTCCTGGACTTAAAAAAATTATGGCTGGTGCTTTACTTCAGCTAACCTCTTGCACTTAACTCATTACATATTTCTGGTAAAACAAAAGAATACAACCTGCATTTTAGAAATTGCTGCTCTTGATCTTAATGCAAGCCTGTTCTCATGGTATGTTACTTTGGCATGTAAGGAGAAACTACAGCCGTGGAAATCATCAAGCGCAGTAACCACCACAGTGAACATCACAAAAATTCTACTGCAGTATATTACCTGTCAACATTTAATATGGTAACAAATCATACAATGAAAATATTCAGACAAATTGTAGCAATCTGCTGGTTCTCAAATTGTCAGATCTGAAAATAGTACATATATATCCTCACATGAACAAGAATCTTGCTGATAAAAATTCCTCAGCTAAAACATTTTGTAATCTGTTTGGAAGCTTCAAGTGGCCATAACAAATTAAGCTTTGTCTCCACTGTCTAAACTATATTTGCCAAAGTGTGCATAGTTAATTTGATGGTGTAGAGACAGACAACCGTTAGTGCAGTTACTCCTTCAATGAAAGTGCATGCATGGGACATGATTTCAATACAGTGTTCATGTCACATTCTGTTACATACATCACAACCAGCTAGATTAACACTTGACTTTGTGAATAAGGATAGTGGATTACAGTCCCATGCTTTGGACATACTCTCCAATGGCGAGTCACGCAGGAACTATGGCATCATGAACACAGGCCCACATGTCATGGTCAATGGTGACAGGGCTGTGTTCATCATTGCCCACAAAGATCTAGCAATCCCTATGGCATGGATTTCCCCAATCCCAACATCAGTTTGAATCTGGTGCCAATTCAAGTAAGTCTCTTACCTGCAGCAACAGTGAGATCATCAAACAGGGCAATAAGCAATCGCATTGAAATATTCTCACAAAAAACCTCTAAATATCCTTCACTTTTAATAAATTTTAGGTTAATAAAATAAAGGTTTAAAAAATGCATGTGGGGTTAAGGTAGAAGCTGAAATATCATAAACAAACTTTTAAAAATCTTTTAAAATGTGTTCTTTTTCTCATAATAAATAAATTTGACATTCCACAAATATAAAATTGTTTTCCAGAGCGAACAAGACTCGTCAAAAGTAGTTATGAACTAAATACACCATTAAAAACACAGGACGGAATCTTGTGAAGCTTCTGGGAGCAGGAAATGAGGGGAACTTAACTGAACAGGAGACAAAATGCCACCTTCCTGATAGTGGGATGAAAGTTGAATATTGAGTTGGTGGTGAATGGAGGGCAGATTCCTGGAAGATTTGGACTGAGTAACAGCTTTTTTTTATGGGGAGCTTTGTTGAACCAGGAAAAGGGGGAATTGATGCATTGAGATTGAGTGATAGCTGTGAAAGGCAACAGGGTTGACTGAAGGAGGGAGAAAAGAAGTTGGAGAGGATGACATTGCCCACGGTGGAGTGGGTAGAGAGCAGTGTGGTTGATGCAAAGTAAAGGTCTCTCTATTGGTCAAATGTACTCAGGACAGGAATGGAAGTGTTCCCGACAGAAAGTGTTTCCCGACAGGAAGGAAGCGTTCCTGCTTGGTGATTGTTGAGCGGTGTTCATTCACCCGTTGTCATAGCGTCTGCATGGTCTCGCCAATGTACCATGCCTTGGGACATCCTTTCCTGCAGCGTATCAGGTAGTCAATGTTGGCCAAGTCACAAGAGTATGTACCTGGTGGATGGTGTTTTCACGTGAAATGATGGCATCCATGTCGATGATCCGGCATGTCTTGCAGGGGTTGCTGAGGCAGGGTTGTGTGGTGTCGTGGTCACTGTTCTCCTGAAGGCTGGGTAGTTTGCTGCGGACAATGGTCTGTTTGAGGTTGCGCGGTTGTTTGAAGGCAAGAAGTGGGGGTGTGGGAATGGCCTTGACGAGATGTTTGTTTTCATTGATGACATGTTGAAGGCTCCGGAGAAGATGTCGTAGCTTCTCCGCTCCGGGGAAGTATCACAGGGAGGATCATGGGGAGGATCACAACAGACACCTACAGACGCTGGAAGACGGCCTCGTAAGAACAGGATATGGTGTGCAACTCTTCCCTATAGAACACACAAGAACACATGAAATAGAAACAGAAGAAGGCCCCAGGCTCTTCAAGCCTGCCCTGCCATCCAACATGATCATAGCTGACCTCTGCTGGCCTCAGCTCCTTTTCTGTGCCATTTCCTCACTATTCTTCAATCTACTAAATATTTAACCACCTCGCCTTAAATACTTCTGATGATCCAGCCTCCACCACCCTTTGGAGCAGTGAAAAACCGCACAGACCTCCTCAGAAGACAAACACGGAACATGGCAGACAGCATACCCTTCGTCGTCCAGTACTTCCCCAGAGTGGAGAAGCTACAACATCTTCTCCAGAGCCTTCAACATGTAATCGATGAAGACAAACATCTCGCCAAGGCCATCCCCACACCTCCACTACTTGCTTTCAAACAACCGCGCAACCTCAAACAGACCATTGTACGCAGCCTTCAGGAGAACAGTGACCATGGCACCATACAACCCTGTCACAGCAAACCTCTGCAAGACATGCCGGACACGGTTGCCATCATCTCACATGAGAACACCATCCACCAGGTACACAGTACACACTCTTGTGACTTGGCCAACATTGTTTACTAGATACGCTGCAGGAAAGGATGTCCCAAGGCATGGCACATTGGCGAGACCATGCAAATGCTAGGACAACGGATGAATGCACACTGCTCAACAATCACCAGGCAGGAGTGTTCCCTTCCAGTCGGGGACCACTTCAGCAGTCAAGGGCATTCAGCCTCTGATCTTCGGGCAAGTATTCTCCAAGGCGGCCTTCACGACACACGGCAACGCAAAATCGCTGAGCAGAAACTGATAGCCAAGTTCCGCACACATGAGGGCAGCCTCAGCTGGGATCTTGGGTTCATGTCACACTATCAGTAACCCCCATGATTTGCCTGGGTTTGCAAAATCTCACTAACTGTCCTGGCTGGAGACAATTCACACCTCTTTAACCTGTGCTTAACCTTCTCTCCATTCACATTGTCTGCACCTGTAAATACTTGATTACCTGTTAAGACTCACATTCCAACCATTATCTTGTAATTGAGTTTGTGTCTATATATGCCCTGTTTGTGAACTGAACTCTTCACTCACCTGATGAAGGGGCAATGCTCCGAAAGCTCGTGCGACCAAATAAACCTGTTGGACTTTAACCTGGTGTTGTGAGACTACTTACTGTGCTTCTGTTAGATCAGGCACAACTGGAGAGGAACTGGCAGAGTATGGTCCAGGGCTAGGCACAATAATGGCTGGAACACCAACAAGGGTACCAGCAGAGAATCAGGCAGCTCAGCTTGCTTTAAACCAGGGACCAGTAAGGGTACCAGGTTTTGGCACATAATAGAATATACCTCAGGCTGTGTAGCTATCCACAATGTCAGACAGAAAATGCTCAAGTGGCTGAGGATGACTCAACTATGTCAGCTCCTTCAGGAAAACCTATATTTTCATGAACTGGAGGGGAGGGGAGTGCAATTCATTACCAGTAACCTTAAAAGTCACTGCAGCATTGAATTTCTATGCCAGTGAGTCTTTCAAGGGCTCTATGGGGGCAGGGGCGGGGGGCATGTGTGGTAGCTTGCAGTCAGGCACAAATGTGTCAGGGAGGTCACCAATCCTTTTTAGATGAGCCAATGATTTTGTGCAGTTCACCCAGAGAGTCAGGCAGCCAGAGCTGTGGGATTCAGTAACATGGCAACATGGCTGGTGTTCCACAGGTAGAGGACCAACTGATTGCACACATATGGTCAGAAAGCTTTATACAATGAAAACCCTTTTTATTACAAGGGCATAAAGATACTACTTTTAAGAGTGCAATTGTAAGAGCGGAAAAAGGTATAAATGGAGTGGTGAAAATGATGCATTAGATTTTATGGTAATTGTATGGTGAACAAAAATGATGTGGAAATGCCAGCGTTGGACTGGGGTAAACACAGTAAGGAGTCTAACAACACCAGGTTAAAGTCTAACAGGCTTATTTGGTAGCAACCGCCACTAGCTTTCGGAGTGCTGCTCCTTCGTCAGATGGAGTGGAAATCTCCATCTGAATCCATTCTGGATTTCCAGTAGTGTTTGCTACCAAATAAACCTGTTGAACAAAAATGACCCAGCCGACAATATTCATCCGGCTTGGATTGCTTTGTAAAGCAAGAATATACTTTTTATTGTCTTTATACTATGTTCTTCACTTCTACTCACCTTTAATACACAGAACCTTTACTATGAACTGTGTTGTTATGTTAAGTCTATGTTGGCTAAATAGATTCTGTAACCAAATGTAAATCTCTTAATTTGATCTGGCTCCTCCTGAAAAATATAACTGCATCAGATCGCTACTTGCCAACCTTGTCAACATATCTGACAGGCTTGACATGTTACCTCGGTGTCAATAGATCAGGAGGCCTCCCACTAGCTAAGGCTTGCAAATCAACTTGATGTTTTTATTGCTCTACTGCCCATGACAAGGACAGGGAGTTGAGCAGCATATCAACCTATAGAGGGAGTGAAATACAATAGTGCTGGGAATTTTACTTTAATTTTGACTTTAAACTTGATCTTTTTGTTGCATCATTGACCACCTTATTACCTATACAGCCTTGGTCTCTCCTCAGAGAGTATCCTAGGTCCACAGACCAAAGACAAACAAAGCTATTGTGTGCTTTACTAACTCCTGTCAGACCAACACACAGATATCTGACAACCATAACTATCTGCACTAGAGATAGTTTTATGAAAGGCCGTACTTGTCCATCAAATTGTTTTTTTTAAGTCACGTTTACTCTCAGCCAAATGAACCCATGGTTAGCCAGAAATAAAACTGCTCTGTGCTTGTGCAATGACGAGAAGCTACTGACTATGCAATGCATGTGGCAGAACACGTATGTTTTGTTTTGCACAAATTCCTCCCTTCCATACTTACTTTTATTCTGTGTTGTTCTCCCTTTTGACTGAATGACTCCTACAACGTCTTGTTGCTAAAATAATAATGAAAGTGCCATAAAGTGGTCAATTTTACTCTGCAAAGGCCATCAGGAATCCACTTTATTATATTGTCATGTGTGTTTTACATCAACATTTCAGGCATTCTTATGCTGCTCTTTTAATTTTTGTTTAATATAGTTCAGTGGAAAATCAGATGATTTTCCCCCACAGCAGCCATGATACGACACAATGAAAAGTGATCATGGCAGCAGCAAGAGCATGACAACAGACACACCTGTGAATAACAATATTCACCCAACAGGAATTTATTCCACCAACGGGAATTTACATAGCGGTTCTGGGAAACAAAATGGTTACTCTACCTTCAAACTGCTGTGGAAACTTTTAAATCATAACATTCGTGGAAACTAGTTAGATTAATCAGTTGATTGTTTTCTGAAATAATCTGGCTTTTGTTGTAAGATCAAGGTCTGACATATGCATGGAGTTAACAAACTGTACCTATGTTTAACTCTGTTATGCTAGTTTTGGCTCCATGACTGAGTTGAACCGCCCCTGCAGAAGTGATGTTTGTGCAGTTTTTAAATCATTGCACATGTGTCAAATCTCAGGCTCATACAGAAACTAAAATAATTCAGAAATGGGTCATATTACCGATTCATTTTTCAGAAAGACAGGTGCTTAATTAATGTGCAGTGAAAAGGGGTCAGTTGATGTATGGAGTTTTCCAGATTTAAAAACGCTGTTAACTTCATTTAACCCGATAAAATGCACATATAATGTGCTATAATAAGATTTAGCTTTGGAACGGTCAAAGGTTCTTTGGAAATGACTTCAATGAACAAGAAGAATGAAGTCATTTTGAAAAAGAGAGGGATCTTAAGATGTTGCTGCACAAAGGTGACAATGCTTTACATAGTTTGTTTTTAGCTGCTAAAGATTAGCTTGATGTAACCATAACATGGAGATAGAAATAACTTTTAAAATTAACTTTTTCTTTGGTATAATATATATTAATTTAACCAGCTACAATTGCAACAATAGATACGTTAAATTGTAAATGTCAAAAATTTAACAAGACAATAATGCTAGATATCTACGCTAGGATTATTATGATTAAGATTATAAATGCAAACATAAATGCTGGATACACAAGCAAGTCAATCAGCATCTGTGGACAGAACAGTCAATGATGCATACTCTTCGTTCACTTCTTTATACTCCATTGATAGTGTTTTAATTTAAATTACAAGGATTTCCGGATAGAGTTCTGGACTGCTGACTTTAGCAGAAATCATGTTTTGTTTAATGCTTCTTTCGGATGGGGTGTTCGTGGTTTTTGCTGTGATCACCCCTTGTTCTGGCCCCGTTTTCATTAGGTACACATTACAGAATGGATGCTCAGTTTTCAAAGAAAGCAGAGGTTTGCAGTATAACACATAAAAAACACTTTGTTAACTCACTGATATTATATACCACTTACATAGAATAATACAGGACTTTAAAATAAATGAGAAACTCAAACCAATTCTTCATCTCTCCTTCATTCTGAACACAGAGGTGCTTGTGGCAGCAGAGCCGCAATCTCATCAAAAGATCTTATTAAGGTTCTTTTCTTTCACAGGTGTGACCTGGATTCAGTAAAACATTAACTATTCCCAGTGTAAGTAAAGTGGAAACTGCCCAGGTGCACCTGTTGTTTGTGTGGAATACTTGGCAACAACAAGCAGAATGGGACCATGAAAAGAGGTGTATCCTGAAGAGGAATTTTTGAAGGGTGTTGAGTCATAAGAAAATGATGAATAAAAGCAAAATGACTGAACAACTGTAATTAGGCCTATGGGCTTGGGTGTTCAGAGATGAAGTTGCCAGGATATTATTTTGCACCTAATTATCAAAGCATATGCCCTATGCCCTTGTCAGAGCTTTCAGGCAAGTAAGACTGATGTATATTCTAGCCCTGGGGTTGACAAACAGGAAGACAATTGTGGTAAACACAGATGAGAAAGTGGGTGTTCATTACAATCATTGGGTGACATTTGCTTTTGTCAGTCATTTTCATTGGAGAACAGAAAAATAGAGTGAAGGAAACACTACCACTGACAGGTGTAATTTCACCTTACCTGAAAAAGGTGCAGATTGTTAAAAGATAAAAGCTCCAGACTAAATAAAACAAAAATAAGAGCAGCACTCTCTATGGCATGGAACAATTTGGAACAATATCAGTCCTGCAGCACTGCAGCTGGTAAACAGAGAGTCGATCCAAAGTTTGCACTGCATAAAGAACCCGAAAATTCATTTGTAATGTCTTTCTAACTAACAAATCAGTTAGCGTATTGCAATAAAAAACAAGTTCGTTTAATTAGGCTACCTAGTATATGATACAGATTTCTGAACCAAACATTAGGCAGAATTTAATGCCCCCTCCCTTGGATAGTGGGGTGGCATTTAATCAGGTGGGAGGGTGAGAATGATGCCTCCTTCCTGCCTTTACCTCACTTAAGTCTGTGGTGGGACGTTCATGAACAGTCTTGCCGTTCCACTGCCAATTGAGGCATTTATTGGTCAGAAAGGTGGGGGGTATGGGGGTGAGACGGCTGAAATCTTCCCCCACCCCCAACCTTGCTGCTGAACCTCTCACTTGCCTCTGCCACGATGCTCCTCCCATCACCACTCACCTGGCTCCTGCGACACAGTGATGATCCTAAGCCTCTGATGGGTGTCATGTTTGCAGCAGCCACCACCTCCCAGTGGTGCTGCTGTTCAATCGAGCTGCCATCCTCTGATTGGCCAGTAGCTCTCAGCAGACAGGTGGCCCGGAATTCCTTGATAAAAGGGAAGGCCCATTGCTGTCCAGTTAAGTGTCAGAATGGCACTTGATTTGGTGGGGCTTCCCTAAGCAAGGAAACATGGGCTCTTGCTGGCTCTCCAGCCAGTGGATGAGATGCTGTTGCCTCCATTACATACCACCCTATTTGGAGGATATGGGCAGATCTGCCCTTTTGATGGGAATTGTTTAGGATGTTCTAGCAGAAGAGGCTGACCATATTTATGGCCATAGAGAACCCTCACTTGTATCCCAGTGCAATGAACATGGTTGATTGAGGAAATGTCATCTCCTAGGTTTACAGTTCTATAGTAGGAGCAGATGAGCAAGAAATTCTCATGCCTATAGAAGAGTGCCATGATACAGCTATCCACTATTTGACAACTCTTAAGTTTATCTCCTATAACATACCGAGGAGGCTGCTGCTGGTATGAAACCCACCTGAGACCTAGGATCGTCACTGTATTCCAGGGCTCAGAGGAATAATGAGAGTGTGAGAGGGATCATGAGGGAGGGGGTTTTGGGGCATCAGCATCAAGGGCAGGAACAGGACCATCCTTCCTACTCGATGCTGGGTACTTGAACAGGTACTGTGCCTTCGGATAAGGGACCTCTCCTGAGAGCCTGCAAGCAAGCCCCCATGGGTTTGCTTGTCATGCTATCCACATGGTGAGTGTCCTGCTTGCGACTGGGTTAACACCAGCAATGGTGTGGTATAAGGCACTTAAGTTGTCATTAATTGGTCACTTAAGGGTCTCTATTGGCAGTAGAGTAGGAGGAAGGCTGTCCATAGGTCTTCCTGCCATGGATCTAATTGGGGTGGAACTGGGAGGTGGTTGGAGTACCCATTTGCCATCTTCTTACCTGATAAATGCCCCCGCCTTCTCCCCTCAACCAAACGCAGCATGTTGAAGGACAGAAGATTCCATAACATGTCTGGAAAGCTTCAGGTTGTCTGGCACAAAAATGTTTTTAATGCCAGGCATAACGATTGGATATTGTGCTACTAAGCGATGGTGCCACCTGTAATGACTTATTTTTCTTTTAGTCATCCGTTCACACCGTCTCTTTTAGCAACTCTCACTCGTGGGTGGGTGGGTAACAGGGTTCTCAGCATATACGTTCCCCAACTGTTAGGTCTAATTGACTATGTTCAGCTTCTGTTCTCTGCAACCCTTCTCCATAAACAGTTACCTAAGATGAGGTCAAAGTGGTGCTTATGCCTCGCTGATCAAGGTAAATTTCCACTATCCCCATAATCTCTGGCTAGATTAGCACTAACTATATCTTAATTCCTTCCTGTATTTGGCAAAAAAGTGCTAAAGATCTATCAATCCTGAGTTTATCTTTTGTCTGTTTTTAAAAGACAATGCTGCACAAAGCCACTCAGGAACAAGCAGCATTCATGGCAGTTCTGCAAAACTCCAAATTCTTCATCAGCACAAGAAGAAAGCTTTTCCATTTATTAGTGCAATAGCCTTTGAAGATGATAAACCTGCAAACAGAGATGAACAGGAGACCATGCCATCTCACCAAAAGTATTAGGTTATCTAGAATGGCAACGGGATCTTGATCAATTGGGCCAGATGGAGTTTAATTTAGATAAATGCGAGGTGATGCATTTTAGTAGATCGAAACAGGGTAGGACTTGCTCAGTTAATGGTAGGGCTTTGAGGAGAGTTATAGAACAAAGAGATCTAGGGGTACAGGTTCATAGCTCCTTGAAAGTGGAGTCACAGGTGGACATAGTGGTGAAGAAAGCATTCGGCATGCTTGGTTTCATTGGTCAGAACATTGAATACAGGAGTTGGGACATCTTGTTGAAGTTGTACAAGACATTGGTAAAGTTGCACTTGGAATACTGTGTACAGTTCTGGTCACCCTATTATAGAAAGGATATTATTAAACTAGAAAGAGTGCAGAAAAGATTTACTGGGATGCTACCGGGTCTTGATGGTTTGAGTTATAAGGAGAGGCTGGATAGACTGGGACTTTTTCTCTGGAGCGTAGGAGACTTAGGGGTGATCTTACAGAGGTCTAAAAAATAATGAGGGACACAGATCAGCTAGGTAGTCAATATCTTTCCCCAAATGTAGGGGAGTCTAAAACTATAGGGCATAGGTTTAAGGTGAGAGGGGAGAGATACAAAAGGGTCCAGAGGGGCAGTTTTTTCACACAGAGGGTGGTGAGTGTCTGGAACAAGCTGCCAGAGGTAGTAGTCGAGGCGGGTACAATTTTGTCTTTTAAAAAGTGTTTAGACAGTTACATGGTTAAGATGGGTATAGAGGGATATGGGCCAAACATGGGCAATTGGGATTAGCTTAGTGGTTAAAAAAAAGGGGTGGCATGGACAAGTTGGGCCATGCTGTAAACCTCTATGACTCTAACATGAATGATGTGGAGATATTCGCATTCCAACCATTATTCATGTAAATTGAGTCTGTGTCTTATAAGTTCTGTTTGTGAACAGAATTCCCACTCACCTGAAGAAGGGGCTCAGAGCCTCGAAAGCTTGTGTGGCTTTTGCTACCAAATAAACCTGTTGGACTTTAACCTGGTGTTGTTAAACTTCTTACTGTGTCTAACATGAATGCCAGAGCATGCCAAGATGTTACATCATTACAGGGGCCATGGATTCTAAGATAAAAGCAAATTATAGCAGACGCTGGAATCTGAAACAAAAAAACTTAAAATGCTGGAAAATCTCAGCAGGTCTGAAAGCATCTGTGGAGAGAGAATAAAGCTAACTTTTCAAGTCTGGATGACCCTTCATTAGAACCCATGGATTCTAACCTTGCAGGCTGTCGATGGAGAAGAACTCACAATTTAAAAGTAATGCTCTTCTTCCAATCTGAGAATGTTCAGAACTGCCTGAATGATATGTCAGAACCTCTATCTAAATGCTACTTAACACCTTTGACAATCTTGTTCCTAAGATCATGTTCCAATTCTGATAGTCATGCCCAAATAAATAACGATATAGTTAGTGCTAACCCAGTCAGAGACTGTAGGATGAGTGGAAATGGATCAAATGCACACGGGTAAGCGAGGCATTTGGCTGCATCTTAGGTGCCTATTTGTAGAGAAGCATTGCAGAGAACAGAAATTGAACATGGTTAATTGTTCTGAAGATATAGGTGAATGTCTGTACACACAACTCTGGCACTCACCTACACACTAGTAAGGGTTGCTCATGCTTCCCCTCCTTTAGCCACAATGCAATCAGCTACCATTAAGAAATGGGCTGATTTGAGATTTTTAAAAAACATCTTTTTAGGGGTTAGATCACTTATGTTTGCTCTGGGTTTCACGAGTGGGGTCAATAAAGACTCTTGTAAAGGCCAGCAAGCCCCTACTCATGAGTTCAGCTCAAGAGCGGAAACAAACAACAAAAGGATTTCCTGCCCCCTGGTAATCACCTATCTTATAAAGGGTGGATAGAGAGACTGCCCCTTATAAAGCACTGAGGAAATTCCTGGAACTGTGGCAGGAATTGGCAAAATA
The DNA here is from genome assembly GCF_964213995.1 of Mustelus asterias. Classification (NCBI taxonomy): domain Eukaryota; kingdom Metazoa; phylum Chordata; class Chondrichthyes; order Carcharhiniformes; family Triakidae; genus Mustelus; species Mustelus asterias. The sequence continues at coordinate 79,229,403 of NC_135801.1, read as the reverse complement.
CCGGAGGAATTTCCGATACATTTCAACTTATTGTATTATTAATCTTACCACACTGTAACTCTCCAGTCCAGATATCTATTAATCAGAAATTAGCTTAACGTCTGTAGTTGGGAAAATGCTGGAATCCATCATTAAAGAAGAAATAGCAGGCCATCTGGAAGAATGGTTCGATTAAGCAGACGCAGCATGGATTCATGAGGGGAAAGTCGTGCTTGACGAACTTGTTGGATTTTTATGAAGATGTGACTCGTGCGGTTGACAGAGGGGAACCAGTGGATGCGGTGTTTTTGGATTTCCAAAAGGCGTTTGATAAGGTGCCTCACAAAAGGTTGCTGAAGAAGATTGGGTCACACGGAGTTGGGGGTAGGGTGTTAGCGTGGATTGGGGATTGGCTATCCGACAGGAAGCAGAGAGTCGGAATAAACGGGTGCTTTTCTGGTTGGCGGATGGTAACTAGTGGCGTGCCGCAGGGATCAGTACTGGGGCCTCAACTATTTACCATTTATATAGACGATCTGGAGGAGGGGACCGAGTGTAGGGTAACAAAGTTTGCAGACGACACAAAGATAAGTGGAAAAGTGAATCATGTGGAGGACGTAGAAGATCTGCAGAGAGATTTGGACAGGCTGAGTGAGTGGGCAAGGATCTGGCAGATGGAGTATAACGTTGACAAATGCGAGGTTATTCACTTTGGAGGAAATAATAGCAAATTGGATTATTATCTAAATGGAAAAAAATTATAACATGTTACTGTGCAAAGGGACCTGGGGGTCCTTGTGCATGAGACGCAAAAACCCAGTCTGCAGGTGCAAAAGGTGATCAAGAAGGCAAATGGGATGTTGGCCTATATCGCAAGGGGGATAGAATATAAAAGCAGAGATGTCTTGCTGCATCTGTACAGGGCATTGGTGAGGCCGCAGCTGGAATACTGTGTGCAGTATTTGTCCCCTTATTTGCGGAAGGATATATTGGCCTTGGAGGGAGTGCAGAGAAGGTTCACCAGGTTGATACCAGAGATGAGGGGTGTTGATTATGAGGAGAGACTGAGCAGATTGGGTTTGTACTCGTTGGAATTTAGAAGGCTGAGGGGGGATCTTATAGAGACCTATAAGTTAATGAAGGGGCTGGATAGGGTAGAGGTGGAGAGATTCTTTCCACTTAGAAAGGAAGCTAGAACTAGAGGGCACAGCCTCAAAATAATGGGGGGTCAGTTTAGGACAGAGTTGAGGAGGAACTTCTTCTCTCAGAGGGTGGTGAATCTCTGGAATTCTCTGCCCACTGAAGTGGTGGAGGCTACCTCGTTGAATATGTTTAAATCACGGATAGATGGATTCCTGATCGGTAAAGGAATTAGGGGTTATAGGGATCAGGCGGGTAAGTGGAACTGATCCACTTCAGATCAGCCATGATCTTATTGAATGGCGGGGCAGGCTCGAGGGGCTAGATGGTCTACTCCTGCTCCTATTTCTTATGTTCTTATGTTCTTAAACACCAGGGCCCGAATCTTACCACCATTCACGCTGGCAGGATTTTCCCATCCCGCTGCAGTGAACGAAGATTGACTGGCTGCCAAATTCTCCAACCTCACTACAGCAGGAGTGTGGCATGAACGGCAGATCGCACCCTGGAATTCTTTTGAACAGACTGGAGTATCATTTTAATACAGTATTTTGGAAGCAAAAACAGGAGAGATATGTAAAGTGAAACATTTTTTATTACTGCTTTGTAATGTTAATCACAGTTTATATTAGAGGTAAAGATTTATATCTGCGGTGTTTCCCAGTCAACTAACGGACATTCTAAAATCATTTTATAATCCAGAAAATTCTGAAATCCAGAAGCATTCCAGACCGGAGAGGTTATGGTGCATCAGATTAGAACCTTGATTTGCCTCTATGAGACAATATGAAACGCACCGGCCCTGATTTCCTAGACTTTCTAGCAACATCCTGCTATAAGTTCATAGTAAGTGCAGCGGAAACCCTGTCTTATGCACATGAGCAGAGTTACCACCTACCTCCAGTGACATTACTGCTGTGCAATATCAAAATGTCTGAAGAAAATAAATGTCATTCTCAGTTATTGTGCAGTAATAACATTTAACTACAAATGCATTGTACTTAGCACTGTCACTCTGGTAAATAACCTTTTAGCTATGATGCATATTAATTTCATTCCAAAATATCTATGTTAAATTGCATACACCTATCAGAATGAAATATAAAACTATACTTCAGAGAAAATTATTGAAAAATGTTGTGAAGTTATTCTTATCCAAAATATCGTTCTTTCTTTTGTCCTCGCCAAGCCTAATTTCCCTGTAAATGGCCCCATCTGCATTCTACATACCATCTGAAGAAATGTTGCATTTATGGATCATTTGGGTGCTGTATATGACATTGGCGCTATTTTCCCTAATCTGTCAAAGTTGTTGAATTTGTTGCTTAATGTTGAACGAATCCTCTTACTGCATTAGCTCATGAAACATCCATTTCAATACAGCTGCACAGTATGTTGCCTTCTTTTCCCTCAGAGAAATAAAGACTTGAGAAATTCATTTATGGTTAATAAATTACCCATTCATTGTACTAAGGAAATTGGCTCAAACTCAAAAGTGCAATTTTCTACCTATGCAAAAATTCTCGGCAGAGTCTTAATTGCCAGACACATATATTAGAAACCTGTATAGTGCACAATCTTCTAAATCACAAATATAAAGTGACAGTAACCGGCATATCCCTGTAAGTTGAAGTAATTTAAAAAAATTTCCTTGTCCTGCACCACTACATATTTTTCTTTTCCTTCTTCTTTTGAAGATCATGACCCAACATTCCTGGGGTGGAAGAAGTGTCAGGCCACCCTTCGGCTCTTAAGTGTCATCTCCAGTCCTCATGGTACAGCTGCAGGCTTTGGCACAAACTGTCTTCCTTAGGAAAAGCAGCAGCCTCTGTAATGGCTACCATAGGTGTCCGAAATTTGTCTCCATTCCTGCCCCCAGTAGCTTTAATTGAATAGAAACCTCTCTTCACCCCAATTAAGGGCCAATCCCTGGGAAAATCCCAAACTCAGTTAAGTTCCCACCAGAGGTGATGTCTCAAGCAAAAACAGATGCTATTCCTTTTTCCTATCTTCAGTGGGAAAATCCAGCCTCCAAAATGTGTCTGTCGCAACCTTAAATATATTCAGTGCTCGGGCATTCCCTGTGTTAGAGAATTCCAAAGATTCAGAACCCTTTGAGTGAAGATGTTTCTCCTCATCTCAGTTGAGTTGAGTCAAGTCTAAATGTAACAACATACAGAATTAATAGTACATCCTTGCAAATCGTGGGCATGCAGCCCAAATGTGCTCCCAATAAGTGTGGCTCTTGCTGTGATTGTAGGACAATGGAATGAACCATTATGTTCACATTGGAAAGGAAGTCAATCACTTCATGAGTTCATACTAAAACAGCAAACAAAAACAAAGGAGGAACACGAGTATTTGTGCCTATCAGGTGATGCTTTCAATTAAAGAATAATTTGTTTAGAATGTGTATCTGGTTTTACACCTCCTCTCCTGTAAATATTAACATTGTGTAAGATAATTTGCTAATTTCAATGATAGAAAACAACTGTAGAAACAAACCTAATTTAAAAACATATCTTTATGACTCTCTCTTCCCATTCCAGCTCATCCATCTCCAAGAACCTCTGCTTCCTTACTATCTTTCTTCATTAGTAATGAAGAAGTTTCCAAAATGAGAATCATTTTTGCTCCCGATACAAATATCAAGTGGTTTGCTTCGGTTATCCCAACCTGAAAATTCCAACATCATTTGCATCCAGCAGTGTTCATTAACACTCGTTTGATATCAATTGCACTCCTGAGAAACAATTTGGCCATAATTTGGCATCAGCTATGCTCAAAAGCAATCATCTAGCTGTCATTTGACATGAATTGCTCACAAACACAATTATTTAGCCATCATTTGACATCAATTATGCTCAAAAGTAATAATTCACCCATCATTGGATATCAATTGTACTCAAAGGAAACCATTTAGCTACCATTTAACATTGCAAGTAGTGGACAAATTTAGGGCTGAAGCTTCTCCATCATTAAATTATATGCTGGGTCCCCTCACCTGCCTGACTCACAGTCCATACTCCTGTCCCTGACCATTCCCCAGTTCTAAAGTTCTGGTGAACAGAAGGGGAATGACTGTCTCCCGGTACAAAATGTCGAGATAACTCCCCATCTGTGATGTCCTGCAATGTCCACAGCTTAGACTAGCTCAGCAACTCGGTGCCAAAGTTGCCTAAGCTGCAGACAATAGGGTTTTCTGGCATTGTCATGCATTCCACAGATTCCCAGATGTTGCAGCCATGACACATACCAGCCCTCCCATTTCTGTCTATTCTTATTTATTTGATTAGTCAATTAGTTAATCATGACAAATAACAGAAAGTTGCACGCACAGCTTGGAGACAAGAACAGCAACTCACCAACCACTAGAGGCTGAAAGTAAGTCGAAAAATTAGCATAAATATGAAAGTAAATTACTGTGGATTCTGGAATCTGAAACAAAAGCAGAAAATGCTGGAAAATCTCAGCAGGTCCAACAGCATCTGTGGGGAGAGAACAGAGCCAATGTTTAGAGTCAGGATGACTCTTCATCAGAACTGAAAAAGGAGCACCACTTCCCTCTGTGCATCGATTCCCAACTCCTCACTCAATCTACATCTCACACAGGTGTGTCATCATGTGTATGCATGCCCTTTTGTAGACAGCCAAGAAGTGTAACTCTGAGTGCCAGCACATCCACCTGAACCAATAGGTGGATAGCACAAATCCAGCGATAAATAAGTGGCACTTCTTGTCTGCCATATGAGCACCTTAATAGGACAGTTGGTGCTGTACAACCAAATTTCTTGGCCACAGACTATTCCCAGACTGCGGAGGTGACAAGCAGTTCCAGATTACATTGAGATCACTACTGATCAGGCCACAGAGCGCCATGAGCTTTAGTTCCATTGCTGAACTCCCTCACATATGGTAGATTATCAATTGTACCAAATGGTTATTAAGACACATGTTGAGCATCCAGGAATATTTATGATTAAGAACCTCACTCCCTCAACACTTAGCTAGCTTACAATCACCTCAACAATTTTGGGAATCACCCATTGTGGTGAACCATCGTTGGTTCCCACTAGATAGTACTGAGCCAGGGTCTGGCCAGTACTACAAGGATGTACATATGTTACTGTTGGGTTGTGCTACTTGTTGCTGTTGGGGTTAGGGTGGGGTTGTTACACCTTTGTACTGTAGTGTTGTGGTACATCCCAGTCGGGCTCCGCCTCCTGGGAGAGGTATAAAAGTCCCTGCTCTGGCCGGGACCCCTTCAGTCTGGGATAGTGTATATAATTACTGGCTGCTTCATTACAGTAAATAAAAGCCTTTCATTTACCGAGCATCTGGCCTCGTGTTTGAGAAGCGCATCACCCATCTCGATAACAACAGAGCCTCCAGGGCTTACTGAATGCTGTTAAATTAGCTGTAGTTTTACTTCACCAACTCTCTCTTTCTTTGTAAGCAGTGTAGAAACTTTGGGGTATAATTTCTGGTCCCACCCACCATGGGAATTATCACGGGTGGGATGGAAAATTTGACGGACCATTTAAAGTTCCATTGACGTCAGGCAGGAACTTCCGGTCTTGGTGCAAGCACGACAGGAAATCCTGCCCCTCATCTCCAATTCGCTAGTCAAGTAAGTCCTCCCGCTGTTTTATAATCCTGCCTTTGTAATAGTTAACCCCTTAAGTAAACAAATATGGCCCCAACCTTTTAAGTGTAATATTCTTCAAGCTGCTTTAATTGTATTTATCCCATTTTCTGCAGTTAAACTTTAAATTTCACAGAACTAAAAAAAAAAATACCTCTATAATATTAATATGAACCATGAATACCTAAAATTAAGGTGGCTGTCTGGGGGAGTGGTAGGGTTGTGTTTTGGCAATCAATGGAACCTTTCTGTATTCTTTTTCCTGACAGGTCAAGAGGACAAGAGTTAAGGCCATATTGATACCTGATCTGAATCGGAGCGGGGGTGGGGAAATTGGGAGATCGGGGCTGGCCAGGAGGCCAGCAACTGGAACAGCAAGGCCAGCGATGGGGGGGTTGCAGGGCTGGCCAGCAATCTGGAGGCCAGTAATGCAGGGCCACTGTGCATGCATGGATTTCCACATTGACAGCGCATGTGCGCTGGCCCGCTCAGCACGATGCTGTCAGCTTATTGAGCAGGAATAGCCCTGCCCACAGATTCTGAGAATGAGGTACTCTGTGATGCACAGAGTGTTGGAGATTCATTCTGGAAATCACGCTAAAGAAATAGCAGGATTTCCTCCCATTTTGCTGCATGTTGGGGACTTAGAATTTTTTCTGGGAGAATCCCGGCCATATATTCTATTGCTGAATATTCTGCATAAGGTTCTTCGATTTATTGTTTAATTAAGATGGAATGAGGAAATAGGCACCATGGTGTTCATGTCATGCAGATGATATTATAAAGTGAACAAACTGTTATGATCCCTTCTGATGTTATCACCGGACAAGTCAGATCCCAGAATGGAATTTGGCTTGATCCTAACTTTTATTTTTTGTTTAGATGGATCGATGAACAGAGTAACAGGACTACCAATGGATTTTTAACAACAGAATAAAACATTTATTAAAAAAGAAAAGATTAATTATAGCACACGACTCCTTCACCAGCTATACCTTTATGGTGCACATAGATTTGTAATGGTAACACAAGTTACAAAATGTATTTTATATTCTAATGTTCTCAGTAAGCACACAGTCCATGTAAAACAATAGGCAAACTGTGGTCAGACACACAACACTCTGAAACCAAGTGATAGATGTTACCTAAAACAACTTCCGTGGATTTCTCATCAAATCCCCCTCAGATGCTTGTCATGCTTTGAGCCAACTGATCTCACTGGAACTATGATTTTCACACAAGAGTCTCCAAACACCATTCTCGAAGAACACACCTTGCAGTTTTCTCTTTCTGCTGGGTGCCTTTTACCAAGAATCCACCTCCAGGTTTTCATCCTCTTCTTCCGGTATCCCTCTACCTCTGGAATCCCCTAGATTGCCACATGCATTCAAAGTTCCATGCAATCTCTCAGGTACCCACCCACTTTGTACATACATTTATTTTGTAAAACAATCCAACAGTTGATGACTTGCATCAACCCATTTAATTTTAGAGATTTCCTCTCTCTTCAGTATTTGTTTCAAACTAGCAAAGCCAATCTCTATTCTTCTTTCACTCTCACTTTTTGGGTAGTGTACATTATTCCAAAAGGAACAATTATCTACATAATATTCTATGGGTATACAATCTTCAGTATTCCCATTGTACAGAATCCACATCAACAGAACATCACTACTTCACAGGTTGTATTAAGGAATGACCAATCTTTTGATCACCCAGATATTTGGCTTCTCACAAACTGACATTCCCAGGTCCGCACCCTGTAGCCCTACCTTTAATTTGGAGCCTCTCTCTGCTGTTTATTTCACTGAACAGATCCCTTTTTTCCAGATTTCTGTTCTTTGTTCCTCTGATGGGGCTATGACAGGGGGGGGGGGGGGAACGAGACTAATGAAGTGGGGTCATGAAGGGCAAAAAGGGGCAGGTCGTAAAAGGGTGGGGCATGTCGGAGGTCACGAAGGGGGGACCCATTGGGTAAAGCCCAATGCCGGCGATCCATGTCAGGGATGAAGTGGGGAAAGATGCCACTGATGTGGCGGGGGGGGATCCTTATGTCCATGGGGGGTGGGAGAGGGTCTTCAAGTGCACTACGAGATTGGGGCATTCTTTCAAAATGGTGCCCGACTGCTTTTCAGCTGGGCTCACCGGCCCCACCTATTCCAGAACCTAACTTACCACTCTCCCAAAAAATGACTTAAGTGTGGTCCAGTCCACTTTGGATAGATTGGAATGAATCGTTCTGGTTTTCTCGCCATTATGGCACTTGCAAAAATTCCACCCTTTATTTTCCCTTAAAATAATTTCTACCATAGGGTTCTTCATCGTAGTTCTACACAGCAAAACCAGTTTGTAGTCTGGTCTGAGTGCACAGCCAGTTCAACTGAACAAGCAAGCTTTGCAAGTGCTCTTCTTCTTCTTCTTCTTCACAAATAACGTCAACTTTCTGTCATGCCCGAGCACAATTAACCAGGATGGGAGAGACGCTCACCAAATAAATATAAATTGATAAAGTTTTTCCTACTTTGCTTAATATCTGAAGCAAATAATTTTAAAGTCACACAAGCCTGGTTCCCAATTTCCAAAACTACCCTGATCTTATTAATAAATTATTTCTTAAATTCCACAGTACCACCCCATAAAAAATACCAACATTTATCATGAAGATGCCTGAAGATTTTCCTCTAATGATATCAATAAAACATTGCAGGTCTGCTTTTTGTTGAACACAATTCATTTTCAGCAAAATTGATCTCACTGAAAAATACCATCCCCTGGAGGCATTATTCAGGCCAGACATGCATTTGTTTAGTTTCCATAGTTTTCCTTCTGTATCTGCTCACACTTTGGGCTGTTTCAGATAAAACATACCTGCAAAGCACTATACTGCAGAAATGCAGCTTTCATGTTCCTTAACCTATGTCCCATGAATATGTGGCCAAAAGAACAAAAGTATATTTGAGATTACTTTTCCAGCTGTGGGAGAATGAACTCCAAACATCTGTAACACCCAGTCACTCTTCAAAACCCTTACTAACTAACCTTGCTTTAGCCTTTTAAGTCCCACCTGCAAAGCTGTTTTCCCTACATCCACATATGACAAAGTTGGTTGGCCCTTATTTAGTACCTCAGAATAAACTCAAAACTCGCTGATCCCATTTCTTTTGCGTTTCTTATTAATCTATCCTTGAGTTTGTTGGCAGCCATCACCATGATCATGAGGTCTTCTGCTTCCACTTCTGTTACAAGACTTCTGTGGCCTTTATTTCACTGTCTAATAGTTCTAAGATACAGCCGCTAAAAGTATTTTTCTGTCCGCCAGGACTATTATTGCGAGGTCTCCCTCTTGCACAATCAGAAGTTCTTTCTTCATTGCGTGATCTTTGTCCTGATGCAAGATCCATTTCCAGAGTCACCATCAATGCTTAAACCTTATTTCCTTACTCTGCACTCTATCACCCCATTCTATCAGACTATTAAATCTTGCTTCTTAGCCATCAGTCTGAATATTCAACCAATTCAACCAAAAGCCTGTAGCTTTTCTTGCAAGTCCCATAATTATCAGACTTACCAACCACTTTATCCACCCTTCCCACTTAGCTAACCCACCCTACCTACCCTATCTTTTAAATCCTAGGTTTAGGTCCAACTACCTTCAGCTGCTTCATCAATGATCTTCCGTCCATCATAAGGTCAGAAGTGAGGATATTTGCCGATGATTGCATAATGTTCAGCATGATTCACAGCTCCTCAGATACTGAAGCAGTCCATGTCCAAATGCAACAAGATCTGGACAATATCCAGGCTTGGGCTTACAAGTGGCAAGTAACATTCGCACCACACAAGTGTCAGGCAGACTATCACCAACAAGATAGAATCTCACAATCTCTCTTGACAGTAAATGACATTACCATCACTAAATCCCCTTCTATCAACATCCTAGGATCACCATCGATGAGAAATCTAAATGGACTAGCCATAAAAATACTGTGGCTACAAGATCACATCAGAGGCTAAGAAGCCAGCGGCGAGTAATTCAACTCCTCATTTCCCAAAGCCTGTCCACAATCTACAAGACACAAGTCAGGATGTAAATATGTAAATAAGTGCAGCTCCAACAACACTCAAGAAACTTGACCCCCCCATCAGAACAAAGCAGGCACCCTCTCCACAAACATTCACTTCCACCATCTCCATTGCAGGGTAGCAGCAGTGTGTACCATTACAAGATGCACCACAGGAGCTTACCAAGGCTCCTTAGACAGCACCTTCCAAACTCATGACCACTGCATTTAGAAAGACAAGTGCAACTGATTCATGGGAACACCACCACATGAAAGATCCCCTCTAAGCCGCACATCATCCTGACTTGGAAATATTCCTTCACTGTCGCAGGGTCAAAATCCTGGCACTCCTTCTCTAACAGAGCTGTGCATGTATCTGTACCATATGGACTGCAGCAGTTCAAGAAGGCAGCTCACCAGCAGCTTCTCCAGGACAATTAGGGATAGGCAATAAATGCTGGCCCAGCCAGCCAAGCTCACATCCCTTTAATGAATATAAAATAATTCAGCCACTTACCCTTTCACTGACATTCACCCATTCACTAATATTCACACTGGACCTTTAAATTTATGATATGGCAGCCAGTGCGACAAAAACGGGGCACGTACTGCCTGACTTTACAGCACGGCTATGGGGCTCTTAGAGGGATGCTACACTCCGCATTTCTGATTAAGCCGAGCTTGAAAGACCCAACAGGAAATGAGGCAGGAAAAGTTCAAGCTGAGCAGCAATCTGATGATGATTGCCACTCCTCGGGAAATCAGAGTCTATGTATTACTGTAGAAAGACTAATCTGGTTAGCAGGTCCATAAAATGTGCAAAGAAAATATTTGTCTTTGTCTCATGCCTTTATATCAAACAATAACTACCCTGTGTTGGAGAAAAGATCAGGGACTCCAAAGTATATTATGAAGTTAGCCAAGACCCCAACTATTTTTATTTTGGCCTTAGTGTGAACATAAGGTGTTGTGCTCTAGGTGCGATTCTATTGACCAATTAGGAAGCTTTTATTAAAACAAAATTTATTTAACAACACAGTTAAATTATAACAAAAAAAATTGGCATAACTTTCATCAAGTGAAATACTTAAACATGACAAGGGTATAATTCTTAACTGCTAACTATCTCTATAGTTCCAATTTAAGCAATATCCCACACACTCTCTCTTCAGAATCAGTTAGCATAAAAACATATAGGCCCACGTGGATGCTAGATTTAAGCCATTTACCCCTTCTGGACAGAGATATAGAAAGACACGTGTCCTCTGACTCCCATACAGCAGCCTCCAGAGAAAGATCTATCTTCCAACAGTAAAACATCAGAGAAAGAGAGAGAGAGAACTCCTTCTCTCCAAAGATCCCAAGCAGCAACTGAGCTGGTGTCTCTCCGTGAGCCTAGCCCTGCCTAGTCACATGACTTTCCTGTCAATCCAACTTAGTCAAACCCGACTCTAAAAAATCCCAGGGGAAAACACAAAAATAACAACACAGTATTAACGCACATTAAAACAAACATTTCAGCAATTAGGATCAATCATGCTTCTGCAGCATCAACATGTAGGCTGCTGGCTATAGACAAAGGGGCACTGGTAAATAGAACTGACTGCTAAAAAAAATCCTTCGCAAGAAACATGACACAAATACATTTCTTAAAGGCAAAGTATCCTCAACCTTGTTAAAATCACATGTTAATGGAAGGCCAAGATAGGACATGGCAGTGTCCTCCAATTTTTTTTCACATAAACAATTCTCACTTAATTTATTCTATTTGGATATCCTTTATCCACCACACAGCCATCTTTTAGCTGCGTTTTTACATTTTTGTCAAATAGGGCAGCACATTATCTCTAACTTTCAAAATAGAAAGCAATTTGTTTCTTTGTTTTTCTCTGATTCTTAGTGCCTGATTCCTTTAATACTTCTCTCACTCTGATGAGGAACATCAGTTTTTCTTAATGGGATCCAGTAATATGTGCGTGTGTATACTGAAGATCAACTGGCTTTCCCAAAGTAATTACCTCATCATACTCCATGTCAAGTTTTAGTTGTGCCTTTTCAGAAAAAGTTTATTCAACAGCATAGGTATTTCATTTGAGAACACACAATTACTAATAAAATGGGTTACTCCAGTTATTTTACATGGAATTAAAACTGGTTTAGTGACATCAATGTGTTGTCATCACCAGACCTAAAGCAAGAAGTACATTTATATTCCATAATTTTGCATGATTCTCACTGCCTAGTGAATTAAGATAACATTCCAACCGAACATTTCCACACACTGTTGAAGTGCAAGACTATCCAACACTGCACAATTAAAGAAGTTTGTAACTAATACATTCATCACAAGACTAAACTTCCTTGTGAGCAGTATAATTATTTAAATTCATCATTACCTTCATCCTTCTCTTCAGAATTCTCTTCATCAGGTGTAATTTCATGGACCCTATCGATTCCCAGTATGCAGGTCACTGAATAATGATACTTTCAGTCATACATGAAGTACTTATTAATTGTTCCTTGGACTTTCTTGGGATTCATTCACCAATTTTTGCTGTTCTAATTTGGTTTTTTGCTGTTATAGCCAGATCTGCCAAAGGCGCTTCATACTCATTCTTCCCATCTTTAATCCTTCCATCATATTGACACCGACATTTGGTATTTGGCCTATTTCAAAATCTGTTAATCATCAAGTCTTCCACTCTTTGTGTCACAGTGGAATGTCTCATTTGTTCCATGAAGGCTGAATTAAGTGATTGTTTTCCCAGGATTTTTTTAAGGCAGCAGATATCAGATCCGACAGGATCTCCTTCTCGAAAAATACCAGTTCGAACCTGTTGCCTGTTCATGAGAGAAGAGGCACAATCCAGTAAATTAAACACTAGTGTCGATCCAGAGACATCTGTGATATATTCTTCTATGGAATGATCATTTGTTCTCCAATTTTTTTTCAAATTCTAATCATGCCTCATCAGCATTTAACATACTGGGGGGCGATTCTCCGACCTCTTCAGATGGCTGGTGGAAATCCTGATGCCCTGGTGAATGGGACATCAGCTAAAAATCAAGATTCCTGATGTGCACGAAGGCTCTTGGGACTCACCCCACTGGACCCAATTGAGTTCCTGGCCGGAGCAGGCGTCAACCCGATAAATGCAAACCCATTAATTTGAATATCATTAATGAATTTGACAGGGCAATCACAAGCCTCCCGCCATTCATCTGGCCCACCAGCAGGAACGGCACCAGATGGGCTTTACAGTTGCTATGCACAAGCGGGGACATAGCATGCTGGACCCCCAAGGGTCAAGGGGGAGCACCACCAACCCCTCAGAAAAGAGGGACATCCTCACCCCCCATGCAAATCACAGGTCACACCCCCCCACATACCACACAGGCATGAGGGTGACCTGACCCAATCCCCGTCAGACCCCTCCCCTCAGACCCACACACAACCCTCAATCCCTGTCAGAAACTTCACAGCCCCCCATCCCCCTCAGACCCCCCCACTTAGCTTCCATTCAGGCCACGCACCTTGACAATGCCAACAGTTTACTACCCTCTGGCACTGACACCCTGGTCTGGTGCCTTGGACCCCGAGGGGGCTCAGGGAGGTAGGTCCAGGGGCTATTTGCCCCTCTGCTGCTGCCAGGCTGCAGAAGAAGGTCCCTCAGGGGTCCTGAAGCCTAGGGGTTGACTTAACCAGGATGGGGATGTCACAGCCGGATTGCCCCTTCGAGCTCTGACAGACCTGAAAATTACCCCTGGAATGGTGCTTTCAGGCAACCCTGTCAGGCAATCTGCATTCCTGCCTGTCAGACGTGAAAATTCTGAAGTGGCCAAGTCACTTTATTCTCCATGCATCCCCAGTCATCTGGCAGCTGAAGACAGTCTGTGATTTCACTTCCTCTTTTGCAAACCATACTCATTTTGAGGAAATCACAGGCTGTCAATCAGGCTTAGATTTTGTTAACATTGTAGTCAGGATTAATGGGGTACTTGAGATCCATTTAAACGTAAAGGAAAATGAAAATAAACACAGTTGGCTGGAGGATGATAGAAATCCATTGAACTGTCAATGGAATCTTTTTCAAGGGACTGTGCCTTGAATTTGTCAGTGATCAAAGATGGAGAGGATTCCAAAGAATTCAAGCATCAGAAGTTTCAAATCAAAGTTGTGCGCATGCATTGGGGCTGGGTACACAGCTGTGCAGATTGGAACCCCCACCTCCCAGGAGAAATTGACATCTTCTCCCTGTCAGAGGACTTCAAAGGGGTCTGCTCTCACCTGCTGCTTCTGACAGGGAGAGAGGGGAATCTCTGCTGCAGAGTGGAGTGCTGGAATTATATAAAAGCCTGTCTGGTTCCGAGGGGTGGATGGTGTATGGAGATTAAAGTGACTTGGACACTACAGAATTTTCACAGCTGACATGCAGGAATGCGGATGTTGATCGCAGGGCTGCCTGAAATCACCGTGCCAGGTGTGATCTTCAGGTCAACCAGGTGTAGGAGGCACAGTCCAATCACAACATCTCCATTCCGGGAGAGAGTGGCGAGATCAACCCCTTGCTCAGCCTGAGGAACACTTCCTCTCCAGCCTGGAAGCAGCAGAGTGGCAAATAGCCACCTAACCTACCTCCTGGACACCTTTTGGGGCCAGGCCAGGGTGTCAGTGCCAGAGTACCAGGGGACAGTGCACTGTGGGCACTGCCAAGGTGCGTGGCCTGGCTGAGTAGGAAGTCTGAGGGGGAAGGGGGACTGAATAAAGGGTCTGGGAATTGGGCTGTTGGGGCTCTGAGAGGGGAGCGGGGGGGCTGTGGGAGGGTCTGAGGTAGCAGGTGGGTTGGGTGGGAGGTCTGAAGAGAAGGGGGGCTGAATGGAGGGTCTGATGGGAAAAGGGGGCTGCATGGGGGGGTCTGGGGGGATCAGGGCACCCTCAACCTGCTTGGTGTGGGTGGGAGGTTACCTCTTATTTGTGGGTGGGAGGGGAGGATGCTCCTCGTTTGGGGTAGGATTGGTGGTGCTTCCCTGGTCAGTATGGGTGTACAGCATTTCATTTTTTGTGGGGTGCGGAGACCTGTCTCTGAGCGCAGAGATTGGGGAGCTATTTAAAAATGGTGGCCCAGTCTCAGAATAGCGGGGCTTGCCAGCGGGTTGCTCAAAATGCACTTTTTAGCATCTTTCAGATGGGTGAATCTGCCAGCGCCAGCGGAAAAAATTCCAGGCACTTAGTCCCAAAACAGGAGAATCAGGCACAGCTTCTTTCTTGTAGATTTCATCCAAGAATTCTAATGGAAAATCTAAACCTCCTTCACTATCAAATTAACAGACATCCATCACATCAAATACATGATTCCTGATTTTAGTTGCTATTTTCAGCGATTGAGCAATATTGTGTATGAACTTCACTGCTGGTGTGATGTCAAATACATAGGCTATTTGTTCCAATAGTTGGCTGATTGAATCAAACAGCATTTCCATTTGGTTGTTTGTAGAGTGTAGAGACTGTACCTCACAATTGGGCAGCACTTGTTGAACAATCCTGAGTATGCCAATAGCTATACTAATAATCAATTTAGCATAATCAGAGGAGTTTGTAAAGTAGCTCATTTATGCTTGTTAGAAACAATATATATTCATTCCCTGCAAACAAAAAGAATATGTTTAAACCTTGCACCTTTTTTTGAATTACCCTTGAGCTTGGAGAGCCTACTGTCCTCCGTTGCTTTCTCCACAGCAACTCCTCAGCAAATCAGAATCGACTTGCCAACCAATGAGCACCCTTTTCTCCTCTAATTGCTGTGATTGTTTGAAATTTGTTCCACTTCATTTTTCCACTGGTAATGTAGCTCAGACTTAAAGGCCATTAGGGTCTCACCTCCCTGTCTGAAAAATATTTTCTTAGTTTCCAACTTTTAACTTAAGGGAATGCTGGCATGTCCTAGTCCAGGAATACACAAGTCGGAAGATTAGGAGCAGGAGTAGCCAACATGGCCATTTAACAAGATGGTGGCTGACATGATAGCATGATAGTGTCCTCTCCTCCACTTTCCTGGATGCCTCATATCCCACGACTCCCTTGTCAATCAAAAATCTATCTAACTGAATCTTGAATTTAATCAGTGAAAGCCAGTTGGTGAATGATATTACTAGACTAATCTTTACACACTTTTATAAGAGTTTGTTTACAGAGATACATTTTACAAACATGTACCCTCTCACCAAATAACTACAGTTCATCTGTTCCTTTTCCAGAAGCACTATTGAATCCCCAATCAATAGCCACTACATGCATACAATTTAAGACACATATAACAGAATAGATGCAAAATCAGGCTCCATCTTTGCACAGCACAGTTGCACAAGAAGCACTTGGTGAATTGTGAGCTAGCTACTGAAATTTGTGGTTTTAAGAGTCAGGGAATAGTGTCCTCATAACTACAAGTACATGATCCAGCTGTTTAAAGTGTTGAAAGGTAGAGAGGTTGTAGATGTATGCAGTTTATTTAATTTAAAATATGATTCCAGAAGTAGAAAACATTATAAATGTATAAAGTTGCTATGTCTGGAATCAGATGAAAAAATAGAGGAATGCCTAACTTTCAGACTGGTGGATCTGGTGAATATGTGAAAGAGACACTTAGGACAAAACAAATATAAAGGGATAAATTTCACTCTGCATTTTTCAGCCATTGATTTTAATAGACAGAGAGTCCTGGGGTCTATTGAAAGACAAGTATTTATACAGCGTGTTTGACAACCACCAGATGTCTCAAAGTATTTTACAGGCAATGCAATATTATTTCAAGTGCAGTCATTGGTGTAATGAAGGAAACATAGCAGCCAATTTATTCACAGCAAACTCACATAAACAGCAATTCGATACTAATCAGATAATCGTTTTATTGTGATGTTGAGGGATAAATTGCAGTATTGACAGGCAATCTCCAATCTGATTGTAAACTCAAAGTTACTCTGTACATCTTTGCTTTGTCACTAATCAAAAGAGTGCAAATGACACTAGGCCTGATGACTGTAGCAGTCTTTTCAAGATGTGAAAGCATATGTGAGTTTGTATCCATCACAATGTTTAGGATTCATTAAACTATTTACATAGACTATCATAGTTAGCGCAAAAAGTTATTCTGTACTGATCAGATGTGACCAAGTTACTGCATGAAATGACAATAAGGAATATTTGGATGGCAATTACAGGAAACTCGCAGATATTCACTGTTATATGAGGGTATGGTGCAAAGATGAAAATTATAAACTTGGCACAGTGGCATAGTGGTTAGCACTGCTGCCTCAGTGCCAGGGACCCAAGTTCAGTTCCAGCCTTGGATGACTGTGTGGAGTTTGTACATTCTCTCCACATCTGTGTGGGTTTCCTCCGGATGCTCCAGTTTCCTCCCACAGTCCAAAGATGCGCAGATTAGGTGGATTGGCCATGCTAAATTTCCCCATAGTGTCCCAAGAAGTGTAAATTAGGAGGATTAGTAAGGTAAATGCTTGAGGTTACGGGAATAGGGCAGGGGGTGGGTCTGGGTAAGATGTTCTGTCAGAGTGTCGGTGCAGACTCAATAGGCCGAATGGCCTCCTTCTGCATTGCAGTGATTCTATGAATTGAATAGTACTTTCCTGAAAATGTTAAATGTTGTGCTTCAGGATGCAATTTTGCGTCTCTGATCTTATGCCAAATTTAATAACTTGTTCCATAATTTTGATGTGCCAATCTTCAACAAACCACAGTTATGCCTTAATGGCCAGGGTACAAGCTGTTTCCAAACTAGAAGCTACTCTAGCAGAATCTTCAAAACTATGTAGTTTACTTATTCTCAGTCTTTTTCTTTGCATTTGGACTTTCTTACTAAAAAAATAAATGACCAAAACCCCAAGTTTAAACCTAGGTATCTACAGAACAAGCTACCTGGTTGATCTTGAACCAGAACCAAATGACTCAATGTTTCCAATGACATCAGAATTATATTTTGAGAGGTTAAATGTTACCTTTGACGTTGAAGCCACCAAAGAAGCTTTGAAGGAATATGTTCTGTATTCATTTACTTGTTTTTTTTGTCTTTAGCTTTTCAGATGAAACACAGACCACAAAAGTTGAACTGAGTTTCAAAAATATAAAGTGTTAATTTCTAATGAAATAATATATTAGCTCGGTCTTAAACCAAGCTATTGGTCACCTCTCCTAATCTTTTTACCTCTGGTTTTGAATCTATTTATTTCTTTATGCTTATATAAAGTGCCTTGGGATTTTTTTTCCACATCAAAAGTACCATATGAATTCAAGTTGTCCTTAATATAAAGAAAATTCATTAGATTGAAGAATAGCTCAACAGTGATGAAATTGTTTAATTACAGACATTTGTACAACACATGGCAAAGTGATAATGTCATCCAGAAGCCCAGGCTAATGATCTGGGGAGATTGGTTCAAATCTCACCATGACAGCTGGTGGAATTTAAATTCAGTTCATAAAAAAATCTGGAATTGAGTCATGATGACTATGAAACTATCATTGATTGTCGTAAGAACCCATCTGGTTCACTAATGTCATTTAGGGTAGGAAATTTGCCATTCTTATTCTTATCTGGTCTGGCCTAGATGAGACCCTAGATCCATAGTATTGTGGCTGTTAGTGTCAGAAGTCAGTTAAGTACAAAGGCAATTGGCAATGGGCAACAAATGTTGGCCCTGCCAGTGATTCCCACATCCCATGCAAGAACAAATTACTTACCTTGACCTCCAGGAAACCAGTGCAGTTGCTGCCAATTTCAAAACAGGATCCCAATTGCACTATAACAGCCTGACTTTAATACACCGACAGTACATTCAGATGCCCCAGGGAAATGACAGTGGGTGCAGTGTATTAGAATAAGTTTACACAGATTTCACTTCTCCCACATATCATGCAAGGGTTAATATCAAGGCCTTTGTTTAAATATTTTTGGCAAGCAAAATTTTCTTTTGCATGTTTGTTTGTCATAGCTTGGATGTTTGCAATCTCTGCCCCCTTTCTTTTAGACTGCCTATATCTTAAATTAATCTTTGACCATCAGAATGGACAGATTATTTTATAGTTAGTGCCTCTCATTAATAATATTCAACGCATTCTTCTGTTTTCCTGTCATGGACAAGCAAGGCAGGAGCAAAAATCTCTGTATTTCATGGAATTGAGCATTGGAAAGGGTTCACCTTTATTTAGAGTTTGATCCCGAATTTTATTAGGGGAAAGGGATCTTCACTTTGAACTAACTGCATGACATTTTTAAAAATTGAAAACTTGACTTGAATGTTAAGATCTGAAGAAGTCATATTTGACTGGAAACATTAACTCGGTTTCCGCCAGATGCTGCCAGGCCTGCTGAGTATTTCCAGCACTTGTTGTTTTTAATTTAGATTTCTAGCATCCTCAGTATGTTGTTTTCATTGAATACCTACAGTGCAGAAGGAGGCCATTCAACCCATCAAATCTCTGACAGAGTATCTTAGCCAAGCCCACCCCGTGTCCTATCCGCATAATCCCCTGGCATTTGTCCCACTAATCCCCTAACCTTGGGATTCAAAGAGGCAATTTAGCACGGCCAATACACCTAACCTGCAGATCTTTGGATTGTGGGAGAAAACCAAAGCACCCAGAGGAAACCCACGCAGACATGGGGAAAACATGCAATCTCCACACCGTTACCGAAGGCCAGAATTGATCCCGGGTCCCTAGCATTGTGAGGCAGCAGTGCTAACCACTGTGCCACCTTTGCCTTGTGGATACCACGCATTAGCATTGTGATGAGGCCTTCTATTCTCACAGAGTCTCAGCTGAATCACAGGTTCTCTTTTCTTAGACAGTTATATGGAAAACAACTGACCTTATTACTGAGAAAATCTCTTTATCAATGATTTCATTCTTCCTAAAATATATCATAGCATAGGAGAGAGATCTTATCCCCAATCAAATATTAGTCTGCAGGTCAAATCCCTGCTAAACTAGAATGCAAAGCCTGTTTTATTTGGATGTTCCCAGGTAGGTGTACCTGGATTTATACAGATGGTTGTGAGGGTAGGCAAGTTAAATATAGAACAAAAGAGTGGGGTAGCCAAGTAAATTAGTTAAGGCACTAGACTAACAATCCATTTGGCATGAGTTGAATTCCTACCATAGGATGTTGTGGAAATTGAATTCAATAAATCTGATAATTTGTGGACCTGTATAGGAATAAAAATGAGAATCAAAACTGCAAGATTCTTCTTGAAACCCAACTTGTTCACTAATGTCCTTCTGGAAAGAGTCCATTACCTCTTACTGAAGTTATTACTTTTACAAATAAAGGTACAAAAATAGACATTAAAAGTCTATATATAGGAAGAAAAAAATTCCGAGTAATCAGCTGTAGATCAATTTGTGATACATCAGTTTAAACATCAAACTGTTAATCCTCAAGTGTGAATGTTGGTATGAATGGGGAACATGAAGCACACTGATGTTTGGTGTTTGCATGGAAAATTGCTGCAAGCTCAAAAGATAATCAAAAATTAAATTAAGTTCCCACTTGAAACTAACATCATAAACCACAGAAAGCAAGATCAGAAGTTCAAGGCACTAATCTCTTCTAGCATTCAGATAGTTAGAAACCGGTTTATCATATTATCGGAACAGAATTAGACAATTAACCTTTATTAACTCCAAGGAATCCAGTCTCAAAATAAATCAGGTAATAGTACTATTTGATTACCTACAGATGTATATTTTAAAATGTCTAATGGACATATGAAGCTTCTGCTTTAAAAAAATATTTATATAAAAATGAAAATAGCTACAATGTTATTTCATAATATTTACATTCTTTACCACAAGAGCCACCAAACATTGTTTGAAATTCCTGCTTCTATCATTGAGAGTGAGAAAAGAAGTTCAGAAAGTGGAAAGTTATGCACAAACCAGAATTACTAAACATTACATGAAAGGTTTCCACTGCTGTTAACAGCAGAGGATTTCAATAGGCCAACACATCAACTTTAAAAAGGCACTATAAAGTATACCTTATTTTAGTGGGTGGTCTTAGGTATCCTTATTGAAAAAACATTAACTTCTATTTTGTGAACTTAAATATACAGCATGAATGAAATGTATCTGGGGGTTACAACGCAGATGCGCTGTCTGAGTTCATTGAAATACTGAAACATCTGTACAGCCTACATTCCATTCCTCTTTTTCCCCTGTCACCTGATCCAAAACAGCAGGACATCTCTTCTTAAGTGAGGTTATTTGCATTTGCTGTAAAAACATTGCTGTAGACCTGTCTAATCTATAACATGCAATTATCATGAAACAATCAACAAAGTCCCTCTTCCCTACCAATAATAATAAAGGTAAAGTTCATAATTACAAGCATTGTTATACACTTATGCACAGCTGCAGTGCATAAATATCAGTAGCATGGATTTAAAAGGAATTTTAGCACTAGGAATCCTTTCTGCGGTATATTCTCTGTATAATGTAATTTGCATTACTGTCGCCTTCACTCATCACATCCTTGCAATCGTCTTCTGCATGAATACTTTGGAGGTAGTTTTCAACTTCACTGCCTGGGCATTAACCCGGCACAGTAAATTATCAACCTGTTGTAGAACCCATTCACCTAGCCAATTTAATTTCATTGACACCAATGTAATGGAATAGGCTCGATAAAGTTCTTGAGTGCTCTAAAGGGTGAGTAGGCAGCCCGTTGCATCAGGTTACTACCTGGGCAGTGAAAGTGAAAATGACTCCCAGTACTTTTAAATGCCACAAGCAATTTTTGTGAAAGATTGTTAAAAATTCCGAGACAAATTTTTAGATTACTCCTCTGAGATTTCCACCAATCTTCCTCTGAAGTTACACTGGGTGAATTGTGGCTGCCTACTCAAATTATCCCTTCTATCTTTAATAAGTCCTATTTTCTTTTGTATTGATGTGTGTTCACTCTGATATTTTATTGTTTCTTTTCCCCCTTCAGTTAGGCCTTTTTTAAGCTTCTTTTGTGTTCTTCACGATGATCAACACTGTGGGCCTGATTTTACCAAACGGGCGCGAAATCACGGTAAAGTTGGGCGTTGGGCCTTTAACGCGATCTGCACCTGAATCCGAGCAGATCGCGCCTTTACCGACACCCAATTTGGGCGCAGGTCCGGCCCACGCCCAAATTGCATGCATTTAAATCGGCTTAATGAACCGTGCACCCAACTCTACCGCCAAATCCCACTTTACCGTCTTCTGGCCCGATCCGCGTCCGCGCTGTAATCGACCTGCAGAATAAAAGTCTGAAGTTGCCGCTGCAGCCTCCGAAGAGCGGGGTCAGAGACTGCAACGGCTCTCTGACCCAGGTCATCCTCTGGTCGGGGCAGGAGGGGGGTGGGAGGTGGAGAGGGGGTGTGACGTCTCATCCCCTGGGGGCGGGGTGAGAGGGGAGGGGGTGTGACGTCTAATCCTCTAGTCGGGGGGTGGGGGGGGGGGGGGGGGTGGGGGTGGTTCCGCTGCCTGCCTGCAGCCGATCCCTCCTGGCACCATACAGTTTAATATGTTATTAGTTGCTTGAGAAATGTTATGGGATAATTATTTTAGATCTATTATGATTGCTTGCCATTTTGTGTCCACTGAGAAGGTAACCGAATCATTGAGATTCATTGTAGAGTAACTTAATTGGTCAATGATTATAGTATTCACGGATAAATATCAAAACATTATAATTGTACAAAAGTACCTCAGCTGATTCTAAGAGTAGCAGTTTGTCTAATACACTTTGATGCTATGTGGCAATGTTATCATCACCAAGGCACAAAATGGTAGGGCACATGTTTGAACCTACAGTTACCCACAGTTGAATTTTTGATCTGCGCCCTGCCATCTGGACATGGTGTTGGGTATAGACCATGCACTTCCCTACAGGAAGGGAGGGGAAAAAAATCAGAGGATGAATCATCAAAAATGCTCTAGCAGATGATTATAAAGACACAAAAACAGCACCGTGGGAGCAGATTATCTGCCCACCCTTAACAGTACTAAGCAGTCCAGGGCCTGGGGAAAAAGGAAGAGGAACAAGAGGAAAAATATATTTCAAAAGAAGGTTCTGCAGATATGTCTGTGCTATAAAATATAGCCACACACCACTGATAAAAAGGATTCAGACCTGTCTTTGATGCGCTTCTGCTATTTTCTTTGGTTAGCCCTTTGAGGACAAGGTTTGTGTAAAACAGATGTTTTCCATCACTCACTTCAGCCTTACAAATGATATTCCATATGAACACAATGCTCAAGATTACACAGGGAAGGGAGAACATAAGGAATACAGTAAAAAGCATGGTCTGAATTTTTATTTTCTATATTGTAGTAAGGAGACCATCAATTCATTTCCACTTTTTCCACTGGCAACCTTCATTTATTTCCCTCCCCACACCATTATGAGGGGTAAGTTTCCTGAACTCAGAGAATCTTACCAGTTTAAATGACAGTGGCATGACAGGATTCAGCTTTCTGCATAATTTCCCTCCTCACTGTTGACCCCAGGAACCACTAAATAGAGCTGGCAACAGTGGTGGCATATTCACTAGTGCTGATGTCAGACAGCTAGGGTCTGGTAAATGGCTACCACTTCTGGCTCCAAAGACTTGCCATATGAAAGCTGCAGCACTATTCATGGCCTTAAAAAAATGGAAAGTAACATTTTGTGGAGGGGTCCTGTTCCTGACAGCAAAATCTCATTATGGTGCTGGTGAGAGAGAGGATATCCTGGAAGGATCAACTCTATTTGGCTAGAGTTAAGAAATAATAGCAGTGCCGTTATTGGGTGTACCACATAGGCCACTAACTAATTGGAAGGATAAAGAGGAGTATATTTGCAGGAAAGTACAAAGAGGTGCAAGAACTGTAGTGTAGTGATTATAGCGGACTTTAATTATCCTAATCTAGACTGGAGTAGTAATAGTACAAAGGGCAGAGGGGAGAATTTCTGCAGAATGCTACTGAGAACCCACTTGATTAACACATTTCTGGCTCAATGAGGAAGGAGACACTGCTGGAACTGGTTTGGAGAATGAAGTGGGTCAAATGATTCATCTGTCGGCAGGCAAACATTTAGGGAACCATACAAGTATCATAAGATTTGCATTAGCTATAGAAAAGAATAAGGAACAATCTAGAGGATGGTCATTTTTTGCAGGCTGCGAATGGATCTGGCCTGTATCAATTGGAATCAAAGATCGGCAGGCAAAATTGTCATTGAGCATTGGGCACTCGTCAATGAGAAAATTGTTTTGGTACAGCCTAAATACATTCCCGCAAGAGAAAAGTTGGGCAACCAAGGCCTGACCTATCCGAATGGCAAAGAAGATGGAGGGTTGGATTTTCCCTTTGGGGTGGAAACAGAACTCGAGACTATTTCTGGGTCCTGAATTCTGGGTCCTGAATTCACCCTCGGGGAAACTGTTGCACATTGTATAATTCACAGAGATACTCTTCAATGGGCATGGAGGAAGGTTCTCTGTCTAATTAAGGGTGGCTGGTGGGCTCCTGAAGCTGAAGGGAAAATCAAAGGCCTTCAATCTTCAGGGCAGTAGCAGGCTGTAATGAAAGGTAAATGAGAGAGAGACCACTTCAACATGGAGGTGCCCCTCCACAACCTTTTTAAATCTTTAATTAAAAAATTACAGCTAGATCACCTACTGAAGGGCTCCTCTCCATAAGGCATCCTGTGGCTGCTCACACCTAAGGAACCATTGAGGACCTCTAAGCCTGCTTGGAAGTTTGCTCCCTTCCACCCTGCACCCAACCTGATGCTAGGTGTCATTTCCAGGCCCCCATTGATTTGGTCAGCTTGAAAATTCCAGTCAGATTCTTTTAATTGGATTTAAAAAGGCTTTTAAAGAGAATAATTATCTATATGCTGCATGTGGGTGGGGTAGAACTAGAGAACTGGCATGCTGGCCAGTTATTTGGCCTTGTGTGCAAACATTGAGGATGATACCGAACAACTGCAACAGGATATAGGTAGGTTAGCAGATTAGGCAGAAAAGTGGCAGATGGAAGTGTGAGGTGATGCATGTTGGTCGAAAGAATAGGGAGAGGCAATATACACTTGATGGTATAGTCCTAAAAAGTGTGAAGGGAGAGGGAGGCTTGGGAGTTAATGTGCTCAGATCATCAAAAATGGCAGGACATATTGAGAGAGTGGTTAGAAAAGCATATAGGACCTTGAATTTCATAAGTAGAAGTATAGTACAAAAAGAGGGAAGTTATGCTGCCTTCATAAAGCTCTGGTTAGGCTACCACAAGGATATTGTATTGTGTTCTTCTCACCACTCTTAAGGAAGGATACAATGTCCTTGAGAGGGAGTAGAGGGAATATATAAAATGGTTCCAGGGATGAGGGAATTTAGCTCATATGTTAGGTTGGAGAAGCTGAGGTTGAAAGGAAATTTGACAGAAGTGTAGAAGATTATGGCAGGTAAGGCAAAATAAGTTGTTCCCAAGTTGCTGATGGTACAAGAACCAGAGGGTACAGATTTAAGGTTTTGGGCAAGAGATACTGAGGAAATGTGAGGAAGAAGATTTTTACGCAGCAAATGGTAATGACTTGGAACTTGCTTGTCTATGAAGCTAGTGAAAGCACAGTGATCAATGAAAGCCAGAATTGACCAGGCACCTGGGGAAAATGAGTTCACAGGGCTACAAGGAAAGAGACTATGGACTGCTTTACAGAAACCTGGTATAGAGATGATGGGCTGAATTGCTTCCTTCACCGCAGAAATGCCTCAGATTCTTGTGGAGTCGTGGAGATTCTGGGGACCCAGATCCAGGAGTTCTCCCCTCCACCCCCATTTCTGGAAGATCCCATTTTCACAGATGGGAGAAGGGGAGCAGGTCATGAAGTACCGAGATATGAATTATGAATCTCCTGGTCCATTTAAACTCAGTCCACAGCTGATCTAATATTTGCTCCATGAACGGTCTCAACCTGTAGTGTGTGTTCCACAATTTATGGTGGAGACACAAATGTTCTTGAAGGATGAATAAAGTATATAGAACTGTCAAGCTATTCAAATTTCCTCTCCTCTAAAAATTGAAGAGAATTGCCTGCCTTTGTCGATGAGAGTAAACAAAAAAATGTTTTAAAGTTTCAATAGATCTTTATTGATATAACTCTAGATTGGGATTAGCATTAATACTGCTTGACTGTTTCCACAACCTGTCATTATCACAATGGGAGGAGGGAAGGGTTGTAAGTTCACAGTTCTATTGACAGCTCAACAAGGTTGTTAAAAGATTAACTGCTTTTTATGTGGGGCTATGAATATAAATGCTTGTTTTTACAAAGGAGTAAATACTTCAGAGGATTTAATAAATGAGTAATTTTTTTCATGTAGTGAAGTCTGTAATAGATACTTCACACTTAATTCAATTTCATCTCAGAATGGCTCCTGAGGTCTGCCCAGGGTAGAAACTGGGTGAGTTGGCATGGAGAGTGTAAGGACAAGGATGGTGGGGGACTGGGTTGGCATTAGGTTGGCATAAAGGTTATAAGCGGCCATGGGAATGAGTGGGGTGTCATACATTGGCACTTAGTTGACTATAAGAGGTCATGGGTATGAATGGGGGTCATGAGTTGGCATTGTTGGCATGGGGCAAAGGGGAGCCACTGAGGGTGGATGGGGGCATGAGTTGGCATGGCTAGAACATGGGGAGTTGGTGGGGCTAAAGGGATATGTGGGATGAAGGCTAGAGAGCCTAATGTTTAACAGAAGAACTGGGACAAAGTCTGGAAAAGGGTATTTTCACCAGCCCATCTCGGCATTTGATAGCCTGTAGCCACCTCCAATCTGTATCTGAGGGCCACAGGCCTGACTTCACCTCGCACCCACCCCCCTCAGAACACAAATTGCACCATTCTGAGCATTATTTACTGAGGCTGGAAATCTACTGCTCCTATTTCTTATGTTCTCCTTCATAAAGTGCAAACCACATATGCACTACTCCTGGCTTAGGTGAAGGTAAGCAAAATATTCCTGGAAGACTCCCTGTGGTATGAGGAAACTCAAATATTTACCTTCTTTAGTTTGTAGTTGGGAACTCCAGCTCCCAGCGAAGTTCAGGCCTCCCCTGCATGTGTCAGCTAGGAAATGGCCACACATGTATAATTCAGGTTTTTAATGCTCTTCAGCCAAGGACTGACCTTGTCCGCCTGCGCAGAAGGCAAAAAGAGAGAACAGCGCAAAAAGAGAGAACAGCACAAAAAGGCAGGACAGATGACCTGGATGGGAAGGCAGTATTAAGCAGGTGTCCCAGGGAGCAGGACATGGGAGGGGATAGGAAGAGATCCCAAATGCTGGATGAGGACAGGGAGTGGTCCCAAGAAAAAGTCCCAGGTAAGGGACAAACCTAGGGGATAGAAATAAGTCCTGTTAAGTCAAGTTAAAAGAAAAGAGCAGAGAAAAAGACCGATTTCAAGAAGGAGCTGCAGAGAACAGACTTTAAGCAAAGTGGGCATGAAAGATGCCCTGTTTAGAAATTCACAGAATCTGTTATGGTTGCATCTGTCATCTATGTCATACTGGTGTGTCTGGCTACAGTTCACAACTAAGACCGCCTCCATGTTCAGCACCACTCCATGCTGGCTTCGCCAACATTAACCAATTCCTCTCAAACAAAGCTAGAAGAGAGAAGTCAGCAATTAACCCCCAATCCCATGCACTTTAATCTTGCACAATAATTTCTTACACGGGACTTTGTCAAACACTATCTGAAAGTCCAAATATACCACATCAACTGGCTCCCCCTTGTCAACTCTACTCGTTACATCTTCAAAGAATTCCAACAGATTTGTCAAGCATGATTTCCCCTTCATAAATCCATGCTGATTCTGTCTGATCCTGTCACTGCTTTCTAAATGCTCTGCTCTAAAGTCCTTGATAATGGAATTGAGAATTTTCCCCACTACTGATGTTAAGCTCACTGGTCTATAATTCCCTGTTTTCTCTCTACCTCCCTTTTTGAATATTGGAGTGACATTAACTACCCTCCAATCTGCAGGGATTGTTCCAGAGTCTATAGAATCTTGCATCCACTATTTCTAAAGCCATTTCCTTAAGTACTCTGAGATGTAGATTATCAGGCCCTGGCGATTTATCTGTCTTCAATGCCATCAATTTTCCCAGCACCATTTCTCTACTAACATTGATCTCCCTCAGTTCTTCCCTCTTACTAAATCTTGCTTTCTCCAACATTTCTGGCATCTGATTTGTGTCCTCTTTTGTGAAGACAGAACCAAAGTATGTATTCAGTTGCTCGGCCATTACTTTGTCCCCTATTATATATCCCCCTGTTTCTGTCTGTAGGAGACCTATATTTGTCTTCACCAAACTCTTTCTCTTCATGTATCTATAGAAACTCTTAGTGTCAGTCTTTATGTTCCCTGCAAGCTTACTTTCGTACTGTATTTTCCCCTTCTTGATCAATCCCTTGGTACTTCTTTGCTGAATTCTAAACTGCTCCCAATCCTCAGACTTATTATTTTTCTTGGCCAATCTGTATGCTTCTTCCTCAGATCGGATACTGTAATTTCATTTGTAAGCCATGGATTGGCCCTCTTACCCATTTTGCTTTTGTGCCAGACAGGAATTAAACAGTTGCTGCAGTTTCCTCATGCGTTCCTTGAATGTTTGTCATTGCCTATCCACTGTCATCCCTTTAAGTAACTCTCCCCAATCTCTGAAGGCCAACTCATGCTTCATATCCTCATAGTTTCCTTTATTAAGATTCAGTTGTACAGCTGTAATAATCATTGCATAGAGCGAAGAAATACCCAGACCTCCAATTCCCCTATTAATTTGACTCACAGTACTATAGATAACAACCATGGAGATCTTCATTGGCTATTGCTTCCTGCCCACAGGAAGAAACAAAATGTGGAGATGCTGGCGTTGGACTGGGGGGCACAGTTGTGAGACTTCTTACTGAAGAAACAAAAGGCATGGAAGGATGGTCGGAACTCATCATTTGGGATGACCAAAAAAATGTTGAAAACATCTTTACCAATTGCTTATTTCTTACAATTCATTCCAAAGTAGTGTAAAAGAAAAAAATGATCATATGTGGGTCGTACTTCATCTCATGGCCAGTGCATATGTCTGGTAGTTAGTCCCATGTTCCTATAGACTGGTAATATTTCTTTCTGCAAGTTAATACATTAAAAAAAGAAATAAAAACACCCATTTGTCTTTCATATATTGACTAAAACGAGGGCTATTATTTTAAAATGTGAATTATTAGTTTAGAAGAAAGCAGAAAAAATTCCAGGAATGAAGGCTTTTGATGGCACCAACTTAAGTAAACAGGTACTCTGTCATCAGATAACCTCATTTGCAAAATTTAACAAATGGGCTGATAAGTGAGGCACTTGTGGAAATCATCTGTAAAGATGGTTCTCAGATCATTAAGGACTGTATTTAGAAAGGAACGTCAAGGAACAATAATATGACAATGAGGCTGACACATTTTATGCTATATATATATGTGTAAATTGGCTGCGTGTTTCCTACATTAGAACAGTGACTGCAATTCAAAAGGACTTCATTGGCTGTAAAGTGCTTTGGGTCATCCTGAGGTCATGAAAGATATTATATAAATCAGTGGTTCCCAAACTTTTTTTCACTGGGCCACACTATTGGAATAAAAATTTGCTCACGCCACACCGAATTTTTTATTGATAAGAAATACATTCAAAAACAAAAAAAAACAACTCCTAGCAGTGCTTGACTCATAACATAGAACACAACTACTTTATAATATGATCATGGGACATCCAGAAAGTATAAAACACTGCTTGTTTAAACCATGTTTAAATGTTTCTTTGATTGTCCTTGAATCTTCCCGCCACACTTGCCATCCTCTCTCGCCGCACCAGTGTGGCGCACTGCACCCTTTGGGAACCACTGATATAAATGCAGGGTTTTTTTTCTATATATTGCAAGGCTATGTTTCTGAGTTGATCTCAGCAAAACTTATTTGCACTTGCTGTAAAAGGTAATTTATATTAGCTCAAAGAAGTGTTGAACATATAGGTTCAGAGATTCTAAGACTGTTATTTCTCAAATCTAATGTCTGGAACCAATATCTAATGCACCAGCCCCCTTTGTCTAATAAAGAGATCAGAATACATGCACCATTGTGGAACTACCAAAAATTCCTGGATTTTTATTATGAATTCCAGACATCAGGCACAGCTGAATCACCAAGTCATCAATGACCAAACTGATAACGCTGAAGGTCTGATATTAACTTGAGAGAAGAATTTGGGGTGCAGGGCTTGAAGTGTGTAGCAAACCGGCCAGCCCCGAGAGTGCGAGGTCTGAGAGATTTAATTCTCAGAACTCATTTGTATGACTCAACAAAATTATACCTTCCACGTCTGGGGCAGGCAGCCATCCCTTGGACGGCGTTAAGTAAGCGAAAATGGTGAAAGATCAAAACACGTCAGGAGCACAGCATGAATTCTCCCACCATTTCATGACCTCACCCACATTACTCCCCCTAGCTGTGGGAGCTAAAACTGCCTCTAAAAGAAACACACTGCCATTTTTTGGTAAGACTCACCCCGATATTTGTGCTTAAGAGACAGTAACAAGTGACTGAGCACTTGAAATACAATAATGTACACGTCAGTACATCTTCCAATTGCCAGGCATGGACATGATAGAAAATTGCAGCTGTAGATGTATCTCCTTTTGTGGCTAAGTGTAATAGTTTGTTTCATAGCATCCTGTGAAGTGCCTTGGGATGTTTCATTAAGTTAAAGGTCCTTTATAAACAAGTTCAGCCTGTCACGCTTGTTCCACCATTCTATTAGATCATGGCTGATCATCTACACTGCTTTCCTGTGTCATCTCCATATCCTTTGGGTCATTAGTCTCCAGGAATGTATCGATTTCTGTATTGAACATGCTCAATGATTGAGTTTCCACATCCCTCTGGGGTAGAGAATTCCAAAGACCTTTGTGAAAAAATTCCTCCTCAGCTAAGTCTTAAAAGGCCAACCCCTTATCCTAAGATTATGTCGCCTGGGTTTAGACTCACGAGTAAGAAGTCTCATAACACCAGGTTAAAGCCCAACAGGTTTATTTGGTAGCACAAGCTTTCGGAGTGTCGCTCCTTCTTCAGGTGAGTGAAGAGTTGTGTTCACAAACAGGGCATATATAGACACAAACTCAATTACAAGATAATGGTTGGAATGAGAGTCTTTACAGGTAATCAAGTCTTAAAGGTACAGACAATGTGAGTGAAGAGAGGGTTAAGCACAGGTTAAAGAGATGAGTATTGTCTCTAGCCAGCACAGTTAGAGAGATTTTGCAAACCCAGGCAAGTCGTGGGGGTTACAGATAGTGTGACATGAACCCAAGATCCTGTTTGAGGCCGTCTTCATGTGTGCGGAACTTGGCTATCAGTTTTTGCTCTGCGATTCTGCGTTGTCGTGTGTCATGAAGGCCGTCTTGGAGAATGCTTACCCGAAGATCAGGGGCTGAATGTCCGTGACTGCTGAAGTGTTCCCTGACAGGAAGAGAACACTCCTGCTTGGTGATTGTCCAGCGATGTTCATTCAACCGTTGTCGCAGCGTCTGCGTGGTTTCCCCAATGTACCATGCCTCGGGACATCCTTTCCTGCAGCGTATTAGGTAGACAACGTTGGCTGAGTCGCAAGGGTATGTATCGTGTACCTGGTGGATGGTGTTCTCACGTGAGATGATGGCATCCGTGTCGATGATCCAGCATGAATTGCTGTGGCAGGGTTGTGTGGTGTCGTGGCCACTGTTCGCCTGAAGGCTGGGTAGTCTGCTGCGGACAATGGTCTGTTTGAGGTTGTGCGGTTGTTTGAAGGCAAGAAGTGGGGGTGTGGGGATGGCCTTGGCGAGATGTTCGTCTTCATCCAGTCAGGGGAAATATCTTATCTGCATCCATCCTGTTACACCCTGTACGAATTTTATAAATTTTAATGAAGTCACCCCTCATTCTTCAAAACTCCAGGGAATTCAGACCCAGTCTCCCTAATCTCTCCTCATAAGAAAATCCCACCATCCCAGGAATTAGTCTGGTGAACCTCGGTCATACACCCTCCATGGCAAGTATACACACTTCTTAGATAGGGGACCAAAGCTATACACAGTACTCCAGGTGAGGTCTTACCAAGGCTCTATAAAATTGCAGCAAGATATCTTTACTGCTGTAATCAAATCGCCTTGTGGTGAAGACCAATATACAATTTGCCATCCCATTTGCTTGCTGCACCTGCAAGTGACTTATGAACGACACCCAGTTCCCTTTGAACACAGTAACAGCCTGCTATCCTGAGAATGATCCATTTATTCCTAGTTATCAATGGGAGTCTGTGGCTTAAATGTCCATGGATTGCACTAGGAACCCAGATCTGTAAGTTTTGCTCCCATTTCCAAAAGATCCTATTTTTGCCAGGGGAAAAATTGGGAGCTCGTGACTCACACAAGGGGAAATCTGAACTCAGCAGGCTATTTCAATGCATTAGGGAGTTCAAACAGACACCGTCTTTGGGAAAATGAGACTCTTTTCCCACAGTGCATGACTTACAATTTTTTAAGTAAACATAAATATTCATAAAAGGCAGATAAGGTCTGCGGAATTGTAAAGCTATCAAGTTAGTGGAATGGGTAACCCGTTAATTTAGAAACAAAAGTATCTTGCATATGTGTGTGAGTTGAAAGAACGTTCTAGCAGTTTCAATAGATATTTGTTGGCATGACCCTAAGTGCTAACATAGCATTATTATTGCTATTGAATAGATTTTATCAATTAGTAATGATTTTAATATATTGAATTCTGTAATAGAGACTTACAGCTTTATTTCATCTCAGCAAGGCTCTTTAGGTCTGTCCATGGGGGATATTGGGTGAGTTGGCATGGAGGATTTAGGGCAAAGGCATTGAATGGGGTCATGGATTGGCATAGGGGCTTATAAAGGGCCATCGGGATGAGTGGGCATCACGAGTTTGTATGTGCTTTAAGGGCCCATGGAGATGAGTGTCATTCATGAGTGTCATGAATTGACACGAAGTTTGTACAGACGGTATAAGGAACCATGGGTTTGAGTGGAGGGTCATTGGTTAGCATACAGTGGAAGAGGGATAATTGAGGTTGGGTGGAGAGTCATGGATTGGCATATGTTGGCATGGAGAGGGGCTGGGGCTGAAGAGGTGTGAGCTAGATGGCCTAATCTTGTACAACACAAGGAGGTCAGAGAACTGAGAAAGTTCTTCCAAATGGGCAACCATTCTGAGGACCTCCAATCTTTGTCCAGTGGTGGCAGACCTGATTCCATCCAGCACCCACCACCCAGAACAAAGATCCCACCATTCAGGGCACTTTTGCTCAAGCAGGGCGCAACAAGTTGGAAAATTCCCCAACTCTGCACACCTGCATTGGGAATGAAAATTCAGCCCATCGGTTTAAACTCCAAGGAACAATCCAACACGGTCTTTATCTCCATAGATCATCTTAACTATCGTTCCCCTTTCTTAGGAAATACATTTATTGCCAAAGCACTTGTTGTTAGTTAGAAGCATCTAAATTTGCCACTGCTGGTGAGCAGCTTCTTAAAAATACATGATTCAATAGTTTGTGACTGAACTTATTCAGTGGTTATTATTATTTTTCTTTCTCTTTTTCCTAGATTTTGTGGTTTTCCCATTTCTGGTCAACATGGTGGATCAATAAGCACAAAATAAGTTGATCTGTAGTTCACTGTTTATGTGGGTGAAATTTGTTTGCATAGCGCCACTATGTTGATTCCTAAAAAGCAGATAGTGCCACAGACACTGATGGTCTCCATGGCTTTTGGCTTTTGTCAATGTCATTAATTACGAAAGTCATGTGGGCTGCGCCACTTTGCCTGCCCCAGGGAATCAAAATCCGTCTATGAAGTGCTATTTAAAGCAATGCCATGCTAACACATGTTCCTCGGCAAATCTATTGAATGACCTGCTGTGTATTTTCAGAATTTTCTGTTTTTGTTGTGATGCAAGTTTCTGCTCAAGCTTGTGGTGAAATCTTTCCATTTGTTATATTAACTAGTTCTTTTTTGCGGGGAAAATACTCATTATTTGCATTGACTGTGCAGTTATGTAATGGCCCAAAATGGCAAGTTAATTAGATTTTCTCTAATGTTTTTCATCTTGATTTCTTTCCAGAAGTGAATTTAATTAAAATATTCATGAAACATGGATAAATAGCCCATTGCACTTCCCATCTGCGTGTCTCTACTTTCTTCTCACATTTACTTTTACATCATAATTAGTAAAGTCAGGAATTCCACTGAAAGCAGATCAACACTGAACAACTCCCTCTTTTAAAATAATATTTTTCATAATCTCAAATGTCATTTTCTTTCCTCCACTTATTTACAACCATGCACAACCAAGACATAACAATAACAGCAGAACCGACAGCCTAAAAAGATACAACAGGTGACAGTGACATTGGGTAATTTTGACTTTCTGGTATAAATAAAACATTAATATTGATCAAATGCAAAATAATTTTCCTTTCCATTCACTTCAATGAGAAACGGGAATTGGGTAGGTTGTGTAATGGTGGGTGACCCAATGTTGACTGTTTAACATCACTGCCAAAACTTAACATTATCCCTCACTGTCTCTTGCATGAATGAAGGTGACCTTGTGATTCCTCTTTATGATAAATGGTTTATTTATGATAGAATAATGGTTTAGAATTACATACATACAATTACATAGCATCCACAGCACTGACGCAGACCCATGTTTATGCACCATACGAGCTTCTTCTCACTCCTCTTCCTCTCACCCTATCAACATATCCTTCTGTTACTTTCTCCCCTCAAATAACTTTCCCTCAAATGCATCTAGGCTATTGGTCTCAACCATTCCCTGTGCTAGCGAGTTTCACATTGATAACACTCACTGAATGAAGTAGTTTCCTCTGAATTCCTTATTGGATATAATGAATATTTAAATTTATGGACCCTTATAATTTTCTCCTCCAGAAGTGGAAACATCCATGTTTATCCCAATAAGCTTAATAGCCCCCATCAAGTCAACTTAAATGCGCTCATCAAAAATACTGAACTTTAAAAGTCCAATTTATTCAACTACTTTTACCTTTGATATGCTCATTATAATAATTGAGTGTGTGTTATATATGATCAGATCATATACTGAAGACTGGTTCACAATAAAAGCACAGTTTAAAAATCGCTGTTCGACTAAATGTTGGTGTTGCTCCCTGATCAACAGTCACCTTTCAGTGTCTCAATTAAGTAATAAATCTCAACATATGAATGCAGGTGGAGTGTATGCAGCATATTTAACTCGCATACTTGGTGGAGCTTGATCCTTTCCAGATAGATGGGCTTTCCAGGAGACTGACTTTACCACTTTGTTCTGTGATGTTGAGATCCATCAGAACATATCTATCAACTGCTGAGCAAAGATTGACGATTAAACCTGAGACTTTCCCGCTCTGTTGTACCCCATTCAATGTGTTTCTCCAGTAGACTATTGGAGAAACCAAGTTCACAGAATCATAGAATCCACACAATGCAGAAGGAAGCCATTTGGCCCATCTGCTCCGACAAGAATCCCACCCACGCCCTATCCCTGCAACCAACGTATTTATCCTCCTAATCTCCCTAACACTAAGGGGCTATATATAGCATGGCAAATCAAACTAACCTTCAGATCTTTGGAGTTGCTGTAGCATTACATCCTGTGATTTCAAGCTCCAGATGTCCTACTCCTCAGCATAGCAATTCCCAAGCATGATGCTTTGACATTCCTTTGCAACCTTGCTTCACCTTAAATAAGTGATCTTGTCTGACCAACTCAGACAGCACTTGATTCCCGATTCTCATTTGTGTTCAACCCCATTCCTTTCAGTGAATGAATAGCTGTCTGGGTGCCCTTTAAATATAGTAACAGGAGCTTTGGTCTCTTGAGGGAAGTGTGAGGATGGTTAATTCCTACCCACTCCAGCCTGCTGCAAGATTCACCATTCCCTTTGCATTTGTAATGAGCTGAACAGCTCGAGATTGTGTATGGTCAGATGTCACAATCCCAAACAGAAGTCACTCTCATTTCTGCTCTCGCCACCCTACTTATACTCCAGAATGGAAGATACTGTCCCCAGGAATTGCGTTAGCAATCTTTTTTGAATGAATTATTAAATATAAATAGTATCTTCTCTGCAATGACTTCCCTAGATTATTCTAAAATGCATGGATGCAATCCACCTGTACCAGGATTTTTGACTTTTTTTGAGTTTGTTCACGACATTCCCTTTTTATTTTAAATGCACATATCTCATTACTCAGCACACCATATTGAAGCAGACTGTGTCCATAATCAACAAGAACTGGGTAATATTCAGGCTTGGGCTGATAAACAGCAAGTACTATTTGTGCCACACAAGTGACAAGCAATAACCACCTTCAACAAGAGAGAATCTAACTAGTTCCCCTTGACATTCAATGGCATTACCATCACTGAATCCCCACTAGCAACATCCTGGGGGTTACCATTGACTAGAAAATTAACCATATAAAAACTGTGGCTGCAGGAGCAGAGCAGAGGCTGAAAATTCTGCAGTCAGTAATTCACCTCCTGACTCACCACAGTCTGTACACCATATACAAGACACAAGTCAGGAGTGTAAGACTTACTCTCCCCTTCCTTGGATTAGTGCAGCTCCAACAACACTCAAAGAACTGGACATTATCAAAAACAAAGTTGCCTGTTTGACTGACACCCCATCCACCATCTTCAACATTCACTCCCTCCACCACTGATGCACAGTAGCAGCAATATGTACCATCTACAAGATGCACTGCAGCAACTCACCAAGGCTCCTTCGACAGGATCTTCTTAACTCACGACCTCTACCACCGAGAACAACAAGGGCAGCAGATGCATGGGGACACCACTACCTTCAAGTTTCTCTCCAAAATACACAATATCCTGACTTGGAACTATATCACCATTCGTTCACTGTCACTCAGTCAAAATCCTGGAACTCTTCCTGAACAGATCTGTGGGTGTTCCCACAATACATGGACTGCAGCGGTTCAAGAAGAATGCACACTGGCACCTTCTCAGGGGCAATTAGGATGAGCAATAGATTCTGGTCGAGAGAACATCATCAAGATCCCATGAACAAATAAAAAGTCATGTCTACCTGTTCTATTCCCCTGGTAAATAGCAGAGCAAAATTAATTTAATATTTCTGCCATCTCTCTATTGTTACCTGTGGTATTAACCTGTTTATCCCTTTGTGGTCCTATTCCATTAGCAGCCTTCCTTTATTCACATGCTCTAAAATATTTTACTACTTTGTATGATTATTTAATGTAATAGTTCCTCTTCGCCTTTCTCATTTTTTTTAGTTTTTCTCCCAATCTCTTCATTATATCTCTGATTATGCACTCTTCTGCTGTATATGTACTTAGTGTATGCCTATTTCCTAAGCCTCATATCTTTATTCACCTGGGAAGTCCTAATGTATTTCATTTGTTCTTTCCTTTTAGTGGAATATATTGTCCCTGTACTCTGTTGAACACGGTTTTAAATATTTCCATTTGTTGTTTGCCAATATAGTTGGCCATTTTATCTTTCCAAGCCCTAGTCTCGGTCTCTCAAAATCAGCTTTTTGCCAATCTATTTTTTTTTTGTCATACTTATATACATCTCTATCATCATGTTAAGGTGTATTATATCATGGTCATTATTGCCTAGATGTTGCCCTACTTATATTTCTCTTATCTGTTCTGGTTCATTCCCTATTACTAGATTCAATAGTGAATCTGCCCTTATAGGCTTTTAAAACACTGAGTTGGAATGGAGTCCTGTACATGTTGTAGAACCTCAATTCTCTTATCTTCTTTACCTCTATTTTTTGTCCAATTAATTATTCAATGTTTTTTACTCAGTTTCCTAATCTGTCTATATATTCTTTCCTCCATTCTTCCACTATTAACTGGACTTCATCTACCAGTGTGATTGACAATTTATATCTTTTATCTCGGTCCATATTGATTCTATTTTCCTCTTGCTATTGGCTGGATTGCTTTTTCCTACTGTCATTATGTTATGCTGATTAAGAACAGTTACTCCACTGCATCTCCACCCTCACCCACCCCTGTTTTCTTTCTCTATATTTTCTAACATGAAATATTTTATTTCCAGCACTGACCTTTCTGTTTTCATGTCTCAGCAATCCTGATGTCTGGTTCCTCCCAAACATGATTATCTCCAGCTTCCCGGATTTATTATGGAAACTGTGTGCATTGCTGTACAGAGATTTTAACTTATTTTCAATAGGATTTCTTCTCACTTTATCTTTATAGATTCCCATTCTATAATTCCTATCGATTCCCTTGCCATCAAAGTCCTCCATTACTATATTCTTCCCTATGTTCTCCTGCCTTGTTTAGTTTACATTTAGACTGCGTCCTCAGAGATCCTTCCCACTTCTCTCAATAGTTTAAGCCTTTTCTGTTTACCTTTATTGCTCAGACAAGAGTTCCATACTGATTCAGGTGGAGCCCATCCCATTGGTACAGTTCCTTCCTGTCCCAGAACTGATGCCAGAGTTCCATGAAAAAAAAAACCCTCTTTCCCACAGCCGCCCTTTAAATACGTGTTAATTCTCTTGATCTGTCTTCTCCTCTGTCAATTTGTACGTGGCTCAGGCAATAATCCTTCTGGCAGGCTTCGTTGTTAAAAGATATTCTCCCACAGTCAAAGTTTTCTGAGCAAGTTCAATGTAAGAGTGGCAACGAACAGCATACTTAGTAACATGGTTCAAATTTAACAGAAGGAAATGTAAACTTTTCCAGTGATTTTGTTTTTGGGATGGTTTTAATTTAAAATGTAAATCAAATAGATAATTAATTGTGAGCAGTAAAATGAAACCTGAATCAACATTGAGCTGAAATGAAGCTTCATTATATTTGTTGCTGTCATTTGTCATCCACTGCTTCTCCTCCAAACTTTCACTCCAAATAAGGCCAGTTTTTGATAATTCAGCAAACCAACCCCAACACCAATGATTATCAATATGATTGCAGGAATATGCTCTGCAGAATCAGGGGACCTTCCAGCAAAGACCTGGCGGTCTGAGTGGCGTGGCAAGAAAACTACTCATGAGCTCAAAGCTGATTTGCAATAACTAATACATCCTTCAGGAGTTGGTGCATAGTCTGGGAAATTGAGGCAAATAATTGACAGAACTTACAGAACAAGAGCTCATTGCCTCAGCAAACAAAAGAAGGACTCACATTTACACAGTACCACATTACACCTTTCATAAAGATCTCAAAGCACTGGACTTTTAACAAATTACTTTGAAACGTAGGGCTTGATTTTTAGTCCTCGACAGGACTGGAAACGGAGGTGGGCAAGAGTGGAGTTTTGCCCTGCTGGCCTTTGTGCTGGTAAACCAGTTCCATCCTGAGCATTTTCCTGGCTTGGGGAAAGTCCACCCGCCTTAGAGGAAATTAGATGAGACATTGGGTACCATCCTGAAGAACTAAGTATGTAATTCCTGCCTTACCTCTATTACCTCTAGGAGTGAGTCAAAGTTTCATCCCTTTAAATGCCAGGCATCAAATGAAAATAATTGGCAGAATACCTATCTTTTTTGTCCTGGGCTTACCGTACACCACCAGCAAACTTACCGTACACCACCAGCAAACTTACCGTACACCACCAGCAAACTTACCGTACACCACCAGCAAACTTACCGTACACCACCAGCACCCAAGCCAAAGGAATATGAGTAGGATTCAAAGGGATATTCTTGTTAACTATGGAATCCCCACAGTGCAGAAGGAGGCCATTCAGCCCATCGAGTTTGCACCAACCCTCTGAAACAACATTCTACCTAAGCTCACTCCCCCTCCCTATCCCTGCAACCCTGCACATTGATCATGGCCAATCCAGCTAACCTGAACATCTTTGGACACTAAGGGGCAATTTAGTATAGCCAATTCACCTAATCTGCACATCTTAGGACTGTGGGAGGAAACCGGAGCACTCAGAGGAAACCCACGCAGACAGGGGGATAACGTGCAAACTCCACACAGTCACCCAAGGCTGGAATTGAACGCGGGTGCCTGGTGCTGTGAGACAGTAGTGCTAACCACTGTGCCGCCCTGAATGCCGTGAATGAGCCCAGCCTGGAACACTTCAGAAGAATACAGACAGCCTTTTGTAACAAGGACCCGTTTCCATTTTCTGTTCAATTTTGAGCTT
This sequence comes from Mustelus asterias, assembly GCF_964213995.1. Lineage (NCBI taxonomy): Eukaryota > Metazoa > Chordata > Chondrichthyes > Carcharhiniformes > Triakidae > Mustelus > Mustelus asterias. The sequence continues at coordinate 79,189,230 of NC_135801.1, read as the reverse complement.
GATACATCTGCTTCAGCTCCATATGGTTTTAAAAGTATCACACTTTATATCTTCTACTCTAGATGTTTTCTTATCATTATGGGTGCCTATCTATTTTACATAAATGGCCTCACTTTGACATGGGTGAAGGATTGAGCGCTTTTGTGGCCAAACATTTGTAGGGAAATTAAATTACAAATATTTGTCTCTTGTGTCACATCTTTATAACTAAACCATAAACTTTCATTGAAATGTAATGCAATGTTGTGACCTGAAAAACTGGAAAATAATTACTGATGTTATTGGCACACATGAAACTGATCTAAAGTTATAAGTGACTGGAACCAGACTGTCTCCAGGTGTGTCACAAACAAAATTACCATCTCTGACCAGAAATAACTCCCCACAACTTGATAAGAATTTCCAGCATACTAATTGACCACGTCACTCAGGATGTATGCTCATTGTCCCCAATTGTCTGCCAAAGCAAGCCTTGTCACTATATTTGCAGGAGTTAAAAGACTGGAAAGGATTGAAATTACATTCATATTTGTGGGGAGGCAATGGCCTGGTGGTATTATCGCTAGACAACTAATCCAGAAACTCAACTAATGTTATGAGGACCCCAATTCGAATCCCGCCATGGCAGATGATAGAATATGAATTCAATAAAAAAATCTGCAATTAAGAATTAACTGATGACCATGAAACCATTGTCGATTGTCAGAAAAACCCATTTGGTTCACTAATGTCTCTTTATGAAAGGAAATGTCATCTTTACGTGGTCTGGCCTACATGTGACTCCAGATCCACAGCAATGTGCCCTTAGCTGCCCTCTAAAAGGATCTAGGAATGGGCAATAAATTCTGGCCAGCCAGCGATGCCCATGTCCCATGAATGAATTTTTAAAAAATTAAGTGATGTACTTGACAATACAAATTACACAAAGAATATTACACAAAACAGATCAAATAGACTGGAACATCTGAAAATTGTCAATGGCATAAATCTGCAAGAAGCTAAACAAATGCCTGAAGGCTATCACAACCTTGTACTTGGATTTACCCAGCTTTCTTTTTTCATAATTTGCAAAGTCATCAACTTATTATAAGAAACACTGCCATATGATATAGATGTAAACATCAAAGGAACCAGAATCAAAAGGCATGGATGTTTACATTGAAGAAATTAAATTGATGAAATCTCAAAATAGTCTGAAGAAATGTTTAATCTTATTGTGGGACAAAATTGATGATTTCACGCTTTTACGTTATTTCATATTGACATTATGCAAATAGGAATTTTCCACGGGGATTTTCCTGATCTTTCAACAAAACCTCCCTGGACAATTAGCAGCAGCTCCAACGAAATGGCATAAACAGCTGTTCATGGTATTTCTCTTCTTCCATGGAACTTTCAGTGGGGGGACAGCGGGAGGGTGGTGATGGTGGTGTTCACAGAACCTCCCCCCCACTAGGAAATTCTACCTCATATTCACCAACATACATTTCTGGTATAAATAATACAAAATTTAGCTAATTCCAATCACGAACCTATTCAAGTTTCAGACAGAAGTTCAGTTGTTAATAACAGTTGCTGTCAATTTCTGCTGAATGACCACCATAACCTCCACGTGAGACTGGAATCTTCATTAAAATGGTATAATTTTTTCTTCAACCTCACATCCTCAGCTTTTGCTTTTAGATAGTTAAACTAGTAATATCCGAAATGGTTCTCCAGAACGTCTGCTGTAGCTTTGACAGAAGGTCAGAGAAACCCTGGAGAAGCAGCTAGTCATTAGCAGTTTCTCCAAGGTTTCCACCAAAGCTATGATACAAGATTAGGTAATGCTCTAAAAGCTCTATCTTCCCTCCCCATTTTTGCTACTCTTGTGACATGGAAGATGGTGGAGGTGATCTGCTGCACAATTAATTTATTTAACTTTTTAAAAAATTCTCTTATCTGGCAAGAACTTCCGCTTCTCTGTTCAACATCTCTCTTTCTGGTTGTAAACGTACCTGAGAAATCTTTGGGGGAAACCCATATCTCACTATGTGCTGGAATAACAAACTGGTACAATGAATGCCCGGGCATTCGGCCTCTGATATTCGGGTAAGCGTTCTCCAAGGCGGCCTTCGCGACACACGACAGCGCAGAGTCGCTGAGCAGAAACTGATAGCCAAGTTCCGCACACACGCGGACGGCCTCAACCGGGATATTGGGTTCATGTCACACTATTTGTAACTCCCACAGTTGCGTGGACCTGCAGAGTTTCACTGGCTGTCTTGTCTGGAGACAATACACATCTTTTTAGCCTGTCTTGATGCTCTCTCCACTCCCATTGTTTTGTTTCTTAAAGACTTGATTAGTTGTAAGTATTCGCATTCCAACCATTATTCATGTAAATTGAGTCTGTGTCTTTATAAGCTCTGTTTGTGAACAGAATTCCCACTCACCTGAAGAAGGGGCTTAGAGCTTCGAAAGCTTGTGTGGCTTTTGCTACCAAATAAACCTGTTGGACTTTAACCTGGTGTTGTTAAACTTCTTACTTAATGTTTGTGCCAGTGATTTCTGTGGGGATTGTCTCAATGATCTGTCATAATTTTAGTGGAAATGATAAATTACAGAAGATTATTGGGCCAACTTCCATGGAAATATTGCCCCATGTAATTTCATTTTAAAACCAGGTGACAGTCATTTTGGCTTGCATGTCAAATGGAAATGAAAGAACTCAAAAAGCATATAAAAATTCAACATGCCTTAATTAAGCTTTACTCGCGCTAAAGAAGCTTGCAGTTAAATTCTTGTCAGTGTGAAAATGAGATTTTTCCGCATTTTTTCAACGGTGGAAAAGAGATTTTGTTATTTTAATATACGCATGAACTTACATATTATAAAAGGACCGAAGCCAACATTAAAGTAACACCATTCAAAAAATCTGGATCTTCAGGGGCGAAATTTAACCACAACTGGGGTGCAAAAGTATACATCCTGTCTTGAGTTCAGTTTGTGTATAACAGGCATCCAAGTTATAAGGATCTGACAGTGAAGAGTTAAGCACAAAATGCTACTAGAAGTGCAGTCTTTGCCCATGTAAATATGGTTTGATAAACTTTGTAGAGTTTGCACAAAATGAGAATTGTCAAGCCTTTAGTCGAAATTACCTGCATGACTCATACTTTTTCCAGTGGTGGGTTTATTAAATGGGGGCAAATTTGGGTTAATTGAAAACGAAATAAACATTCCTACAATCAGCCTTTTTTCATCAAAGGAAACACTTCAGAGGACTTGGAAAATAGTAAAGGAAAAAAAAAAGAAGTGTGTCAGCACAATATTGTTAGTCATATACTGTACGATATTTTCTTCCTCAGGTTTTAAACACAGGAAGAGGTACATTAGAAGCTGCTTAATTCACTGTTTTCTAAGTCAACTACAGTGGTTTCTTTGAATAGTCTTGAAAAGGAACAAGTTGTAACCAGTTCTTTTATACCAACTTCAATAACATAAATTTAAAAGCTAGAATGGCTTATGTATGAAACTGTTTACATAGTCAATATTCAGTGGGAAAATATGTCTGCAGGTTCCAGTATCCTTTCTCCAGGCTATGTTTGATCTTGTAATTGCAAATCCCATAGGTCCAGGGATAGGAAGACCATCACTTTTTTGTTATTTGTTTTTCCAATCAGAATTCTTTTTTTCAGTCAAGCCCTAATTCAAATCTTTCCAGCACTAATGTTCCTACATAACATACAGTATGCCGCCTACATTTCCCAATCATTTACTTTATTTTGTCCCAATCATGTGGATCTATATATTTTTGAAATTATAATTAATTGAGCTACGGAATGAAAACACAACTGCAGTTATGGTATCATGTAGGGAAGAGCGGCAAGTGTGTAGTAATCTCTAGGTGGGTGGTGATGTCCCTAAGTGTACCAGCAAGTATTATAAAAAGGAAATGAAGGAACTCAAGAAGCACATGAAAATAAATCTTGCCTTAATTAACCTTTAGAGCCATAAGTTTCCTTTGGAGTTCCCAAATAAAAACATGCTTATAATTTTATTTTTGCAGGTTGTTTTGGTCAAAGTATAACTAAAGGCTGAATTTCATTGCGCGCGTACCTCTCCCTTGTTTTCCACAGTTACTTTAAAAACAGCCTTCTCACTCCTGTCTGCCTACGTCAACCATATTACTGCATAGGCAGCGTAATATTTGGGCCAATTGCCTTGTTAACAAGTTCAATTGCCTGTTAATTTTTTTTTAAATAGTAGGCAGGCTGCCGGTTTCGATCCCACCCACGTACCATTTTATGAGGATCAAGTCAGGGCAGTGGGCGGCAAAGCAGTGGGTTGGCCACCTATCATATTTTATATGAGCCACCCCACCAAAAACATGCACGGCAGGGGGCTCTAAAAGTCAGCCCTTAGTATAAATGGAAAATTAGAAAATTTTAGTATTCATTTACAAGAATATTCAAACAATTTAAACAAAGTCAATCCTTTTTATGATCCCACTGCAGTATCATGCTGCACAGTTAAAGGTATTAGGGAAGAGTTTCCTTGGGTCTTCTCCTACTTCAGCACAATAATTGGGGTTCAGTAGACTGAAGGTCTACTGAAGTTATGCCAGCAGAATGGGAGAAGCTTCAAGTAAATTCACTCCCCATGGAATATACATTGGTCACACCAGAAAACTGCTGGCAAAGCTGCTTGTAAAGTGATGTAAAATGCTTATATAGTTCGAAGAGATTCAATGGTAAATGTACATTTCTGGTCCCAGGACAAGATCGCCGTGGTGAAATTGTCCATCAGTAATGCTGCAAAATGAACGATAAAACAATTGGCTGTTTCCCAGCCTGATTCATTTTCTTTGCTGTGGAATGTTATCGCCTGTTTTGTACCACTTCCGATGACTAATTTCACCACACTTATATTATTCGTGTAAATCATGTTAAGATTACAGATCAATCCTTGTGCAGTTTCCTCCAATATAAAAAGAAATTACATGCAGGTTAAACACTTGATTATGCACTCACAGTCATTTTCCCACTGCGGTTGGCTTCCTCTCTCTCTGCCAGTGCTATCAGGAAATTATCCTTTAGGTCTTTTCCTGCACTTGCCAATACCCTGCAAGGAGAAAATAACATAAGTTGCCTGTTAAAAAAAAGCTTGCTTTAAAGAATGCTGTCAAACCCTTCCTGTGAAGTTAATGTAAAATGATATACTTGTCAACAAGGGGACACAGTTGGGATCATGTGGAACACAAAGTTCGAAAAGTTTGTGTAGAAATCAGTGCTAATATGATCAGACAAATCTCTTTCAAAAGACTTCAGTAAAATAAATATCTCAAGTGGGAAGCGAATGGCAATGATTATTTCTCTGTTCTTTTGCAAGTACTGCAATCAGTGTTTTAAAATATGAATTAATTTATCCATAAAGCATGAATACTTGAGGAATAACACTGCTTATAATTGGCTTTTCCAAAACGTTCATCTAAATACATGATCCACTAGAAATCCTCAGCCTTCTTAAAATATATAAGGACTCCTTAATATGCAAGTCAGTGAGATAAATATGTTCAAGAAACAAATAAAAGTCAGAACAAATTGAGTGATGTGGTGATAGAGCAGGAATATATTGGATTAATCCATTATTCTAATATGATTGCAAGCCTCATTGCTATATCCCATTTGAAAATTCTGAGTCCCAGCAATCCCAGCAGCTAAACCCAAGTGAAGACTTCTTGACCCAGGAACTAAAGCTCTTCACTTGCCCGCTGAATCTTGCATGCCTCCCTCGATAAACCTCCCCCAACCCCAGCCACAATTTAGCCACTTTACCCAACACCATTCTTCCGATCTCCCCATAACCTTCCCTACAACCTCCTCCTATTCCATAGGCTCAGGTCTTCCGCAGCAGGCGTCAGATTACCTCCACCCTCGGGATCCAATCACACAAACCCATACCACTGGAATTGCCAGCCCTGTCCATCCCCTCAATCATCATCATATCCCTGATTGACCCCAGCGTGGGGGCACAGGCCAATCCTGTTTTGCAGTCTCCTCTGAACTGCTCCATGCCTGTCAATCAGGATGGTTTCTGGAAGGAGGACTATTCGGTGACATCACATGCAAGCTGTGGAGTCTGGGACCCTGACTTCTGGGTTCCCTGTACCTTATTAGATTCTCTGCTCCCGGTGGGTAAGGTAAGATATGGGCAGGCGATGGCCTGGTGGTATTGTCACTAGACTATTAACCCAGAAACTCAGCTAATATTCTGGGGACCCGGGATCAAATCCTGCCATGGCAGAAGGTGGAATTTGAAATCAATAGAAAACATTTGGAATTAGGAATCTACTGATGACCATGAAACCATTGTCAATTGTCGGAAAAACCCATCTGGTTCCCTAATGTCCTTTAAGGAAGAAAATCATGTGCCGTCCTTACCTGGTCTGGCTACATGTGACTCCAGAGCCACAGCAATGTGGTTGACTCTTAACTGCCCTCGGGCAACTATGGATGGGCAATAAATGGTGGCCAGCCAGCGCTGCCCATGTCCCATGAATGAATTTTTAAAAAGTTAAAATCCAGCCCAAGACCCTAATATAATTTTAACATTCAGCTGGGTGCCCAGCCTTGCCAGGAAACATTGGCGCCAACAGGAGCTTACCCAGAAGTGGGTTGGGAAGGTCATTTTTATATTACTTTTGTGTTTGCCGATGAGGAGTTGGGAGTGTTCACCCAGGTCCTAGAAGGAAACTGGGTCTCTTGCTTCCCTTACTGCTTTCACACAGCACACTTAACTGACCCCCACTGCTGGCCTCCTAACATCTGACTCCCCAAGTCCAACCAGCCAGGGCCTGATTCCTGCCGGAAGTAGGTGGGAGAATATCCAGAGTGGTGCAGATGAGGCACATGAAAATAGTGCCTAATAAATGGACCAGGCTCCAACAGACTCATACAAGCTTGTCATTCGACCCATCATGCCCTATACTCATTAATGTCAATCTGGATTGTAGTATTTAGAGTCTAGCTGATTGCCAATGAGTAAAATAATTGGATTTTACTTTGATTACTGTAATAATTCTTTTTCACCAGTTAAAGAAAAAAAACAATAATTTATTTACAAGTAAAGTCTACAGAGGCTTGCAGCCTCATGGCCACAGCCAGTCCTCGAGATGGTTCTGGAAAAGAAACCCCTACTTGACCCCCAACCTGGTCACTGATTGGTTCTGTGAGTCATGTGACCCTTACTCTGCATATTGATCCTTAAAGGGACAATTTCCAAACCTAACTAATTTCCATCACCACATCATTTTGTTTACTCTAGGAACTAAGGACAGCATGGGCGGCACAATGGTTTAGCGCCAGGGACCCGGGTTCGACTCCTGGCTTGGATCACTGTCTGTGTGGAGTCTGCACATTTTCCCTGTGTCTGCGTGAGTTTCCTCTGGGTGCTCCAGTTTCCTACCACAGTCCGAAAGACATGCTGGTTAGGTGCATTGGCCATGTTAAATTCTCCCTCAGTCGGAGTGTGGCGGCTAGGAGATTTTTACAGCAACTTCATTGCAGTGCTAATGTAAGCCTACTTGTGACACTAATAAATAAACTTTAAACTTATAGGAAGATCAGTGCTTTCTCCATTTACAGTGCACCTCAATTACGTAAAAGTAAGTACATGTTCACACCAGTTGCAAACCACAAAATGTATGATGCATGCTTTGTCGACATCAAAATGTAAATGATCACAAATTCACACAAACATCAATGACCTCTCTGTAGTCATAGACTGAAAAGCCTGGAAGAAAATCAACATCAGTTTCACGCTATTAAGCATTTACACTGAAGCATATGTTGGTAGTTTATACCATTCCTGTAACACTGATAAATTTTTATCTTACCTACTCTCTACAAAGTGAACTTTTTATCAATTGCATTTAACATTTGCAGTTCAAACATGGTTGCAGTTTAGCTGCCACTAGTCAAGAGAATTAGATGGACTATGCAAGTTTCCATCTGGAAAAAGATGTGCAGTGCACAGACAAGGGTGCCAGAGGAGTAAAAAAACAGTAATTGAGTAATTGACTATTTATCTATTCCTTGCACTACTCTGTACAATGCACAAAATCTAAAATGTTGATTGCTTATTAAGTTCTTGTAAAAGCCTAAAGATGTTCAGTGGTGGGGCTGGAAACAGTGTTACTAAAGGAAAGTATATTTGTTAACTCCATTTCATTAGCTGAAAGGCACATTCAATCATACAGTATAGATGCAATAGTGATTGCTAGTGTTTGTTAATGTGGCAAGAACAGGAACAGAGAGTAAACTAGTAATAGTACAAAGTTGGAGCATTAATCATCGTACTGATTACCCCAATCAAGGAAATATTACAATTACTTTGACATCGTTGCAGAGTTTTCACCACAAAAAACAACATGCATTTCAATGGTACTCCTCATGTAAAATGCTTTATAGTGAATAACATGTAGAAAGGTGGATACCAGATGGTGGTACAAGAAAGGTTTTGTGGGAGTGAGAAGCAGTAAGGACACTGAAAGCACAAAGGGAATGTATGTTGAGGAGGTTTAATGGAGTGAGTTATTAAAATTATGTGAATTAAATGGCAACTCAAGGCGACAAGAATGTAGTCACAAAAACAGAAAAATGCTGTAAAATCTCAGCAGATCTGACAGCATCTGTGGAGAGAGAATAGAGTCAATATTTCAAGTCTGGATGATCCTTTGTCAGAGAACTCTATTTTTATGCCATCCAAAGGAATCAGATACTTTTTCCTCATACCATTCAATTACATTGGTAAACAAGGCCTGGTTCACCAAACACCTAATGAAATAGATCACAGCAGCATAGGTAACTAATCTACTAGGAAATTGGTAGCAACCCAGAGTGCATCATTGCATGCATGAAGTTAATTCTGCAATCAACCACAAGACTATATGGCACATCTCGCTATTACATTTCAAATTTAGGTGAAGACTACCTGGAGATTGTTCCATATTAATGCTGCTTCCCCAGCAATGCTGCAGTTTTGAGGGAAAATTTGATCATAGAATCAAACATCACAGAAATACCATACAACCTATTGTGATTGTGACGGCTCATTGAAAGAACCAGATAATTAGTCCCAACTTCCCTATTCTTTCCTGATCGGCCTGCAAATAACATTTAGAACATAGAACATAACGCAGTACAGGGCCTTCGGTCCTCGATGTTGCGCCGACCAGTGAAACCAATCTAAAGCCTACCTAACATACACTATTCCAATATCATCCATATGTTTATCCAATGACCATTTAAATGCCCTTAATGTTGGCGAGTCCACTACTGCTGCAGGCAGGGCATTCCATGCCCTTACCACTCTCTGAGTGAAGAACCTGCCTCTGACTTCTGTCCTATATCTATCACCCCTCAATTTAAAGCTATGTCCCCTCGTGCTAGCCATCACCATCCGAGGAAAAAGGCTCTCACTATCCACCCTATCTAATCCTCTGATCATCTTGTATGCCTCTATTAAGTCACCTCTTAACCTTCTTCTCTCTAACGAAAACAACCTCAAGTCCCTCAGCCTTTCCTCATAAGACCTTCCCACCATACCAGGCAACATCCTAGTAAATCTTCTCTGCACCCTTTCCAATGCATCCACATCCTTCCTATAATGCGATGACCAGAACTGTACACAATACTCCAAGTGCGGCCGCACCAGAGTTTTGTACAGTTTTAACACACCAGGCTCAGTGTTTTGTACAACATGATGTGAGCTTGGGTGCGTGACCTAATCCTGGTGTGCTCTACTCGCACTCAATGTTCTAAACCAAAATGTTATACCAAACACAAAACGTGAATGTTAAAGGTGACAAAAGATTGAAGGCTGCCTCCTCAGAGCTTTAAGAGGTGTGTCTATGAATGAATATCTTATGGAGATATCCACCCATGTGCTATGTACAACTTAACTTTTACTGTCCAGCAAAAGCAGGTAATAACAAATCAGCTGCTTATTTAAAATAGGCTCCAGATTCGCTCTCATCCATCTATACCATGCAATGTAAATAAAATAATTCTGCTGTATACATTGGTATATCATCACCAGGCTTGCAACTGTCTGATTTTTAAAAATTCATTCAAAGGATGTGAGTTTCACTGGCTAGGCCACCATTCATTGCCCATCCCTAATTGTCTTTGAGAAAGACAACTGCCTTCTTGAATCACTGCAGTCTATGCGGTGTAGGTACACCCACAGTGATGTTAGGGAGGGTGTTCCAGGAATTTGATCCTGTGACAGTGAAGGAACAACGATATATTTTGAAATCAGGACAGTGAGTGGCTTGGAGGGAAATTTCCAGGTGGTGGTGTTCCTATGAATTTGCTGCCCTCGTCTTTCAATATGGTAGTGGTCTTGGGTTTGGGAGACGCTGCCTAAGGAGAATGGTAAGTTCTTTCAGTGCATCTTGGAGACGGTACACACTGCTGCTGCTGTACATTTGGTGGTAGAGGCAGTGAACATTTGTGGAAGGATGCCAATCAAGCTGGCTGCTTTGTCTTGGATGGTGTTGAACTTCCTGAGTGCTTTTGGAGCTGCATTCACCTAGGCAAGTGGAGACTATTCCATCACACTCCTGACTTACGCATTGTAAATTGTGGACAGACTTCTGAGAGTGAGGAGGTGAGTTACTCACTGCAGGTTTCCTAGCCTCTGACCTGTTCTTGTAGCCACAGTATTTATAGGGCGAGTCCAGTTGAGTTTCTAACCAATGTAAACTCCAGGATCTTGATAGTGGGGGATTTAGTGATGGTCATGCCATTGAATGTCTTATGGGAGAGAATCTAACCATCTGGCCTGGCACTTGTGTGGCACAAATGTTACTTGCCACTTGTCAGCCCAAAGAGGTTTTCTTGCTCATGTTTGACCTGACACCAAGGGACTTCATGGGGTCCAGAGGCAATGTTAAGGACTCTCTGGTCAACTCCTCCTAACTGTATACAATTGTGCTGGCACTTCTGCTGGTGAGACAGTACATATGCAGGGATGGTGATGATGGTGTCTGGAACAATGTATAGTATGTCAGTTTGACTGGGTCAGACTGTTGCTTAATTAGTCTGTGGTACAGGTATCCTAATTTTGTCACAAGCCCCAAACATTGGAAGAATGACTTTGCAGGGTCGACAGGGTTGGGTTTTTCTTCCTAACTTCCATTGCCTAAGTCGATATTGGGTGGTCTATCTGGTTTCATTACTTTTTGTAGACTCCATAGCGGCTTGATTAATGTGGGAATTCCAGAACTTAATGCCTAGGCAGCTGAAGACACATTTGGCAAAGGTGGAGCACCAAACATCAGGCATTTGCAGGAGAGCAGAAATTGAAGAATGCACAGATCTCAGAGAATTGCAGGAGTTCTACAATAACGGAGTGATGATGTGGCACCAGATTATATTGTTGATATCACCTTTGCACAACCAATGCAACCAACTGAAAACAGTTATAGCAACGCTCACGCTTAAGACCATGCCTATGCCGAGTAATATTTGTTTACCAAAGGAACATCTCAGATGCATGGGCCAGTCAGAACATCGAGACATTACCATGCTGCCCAGATTTCCAATATGATATTGTATAATACTTACTGCCCAACATTTCCATGCATAGATAATCGCAATATCGTAAAAAATTATCATGCTTGTCCTTCAAGTAATTATGTATTTTGCCTTTATCAAAAAGGGAATGGAATATAAAAGCAGGAGAAATGAGTAAACACAGGGCAGTTAGCTTAACTTCTGTCACTGGGAAAATGTTACAGTTCATTATAAAGAATGTAATAGCACAGCATTTGGGAATGCATAATATAATCAAGCAGAGTCAGCAAGGCTTCATGAAAGGAAATCATACCTGACAAATTTAGTAGAATTCTTTGAGGTGGTAATAAGCAGGATAGATAAAGGGGAGCCAGTAGATGTAATACTTTGATTTCCAAAAAGCGTTTGAAAAGCTACTGCACAAAAGCTACTGAATAAGATAAGAGCTCATGGTATTGGAGGTAGTATATTAGCATGGATAGAGGGTTAGCTAATTGATAGAAGACAGAGAGTTAAAAGTTATAGAGGAATAAGAGGTGCATTTTCAGGGTGGCAATCTTTAACTGGTGGAGTGCCACAGGGATCCATGCTGGGGCCACCTTTATTTACAATATATATCAATGAATTGGATGAGGAAATTGAATGTACTATTGTGAAGTTTGCTGATGACACAAAAATAGGTGGAAAGACAAGTGGTGAGGAAGACATAAAGAGGGACAGGTTAGGTGAGTGGGCAAAAACTTGGTAGATAGAATCTCAGGTAGGGAATTTGAAGTTATGCACTTTGGTCGGAAGAATAAAGGAGCTGAGTATTATTCAAATGGAGAAAGATTGCAGAAATCTGCAGCACAGAGGGATTTGGGCATCCTCGTCCATAAATCACAAAAAGTTAGTACGCAAGTTCAGCAGGTAATTGGGAAGGCAAATGGAATGTTGGCCTTTATTTCAAAGAGAATGGAGTATAAAAATAGGGAAGTCTTGCTAAAACTATACAGGACATTAGTTAGATTACACCTGGAATACTGTGAACAGTTTTGGTCCCCTTATCTAAGAAAAGCTACACTGGCATTAGCGGCAGTCCAGAGGATGTTCACTAGGTTGATCCTGGGTATTGAGGGATTTTCTTATGAGAAGGGGTTGAGTAGGTTGAGCCTGTACTCACTCAGGTTTATAAGAATGAGAGGTAACTTTATTAAGACATATATGATTCTCAGGGGGCTAGATAGGGTAGAGGCTGTTTCCTATTGTGAGAGACCAGAGGGCATAATCTAAGAGTAAGGAGTCACATGAGGAATACGGTATACAGTTTTGGTCTTCTTACCTAAGGAAGGATATACTTGCATTGGGAGCAATTCAAAGAAGATTTACTTGGCTGTTTCCTTGGATAAAAGGTGTTTTCTTATGTGAAAAAGGTTGTGCAGATCGGGCCTAATTGGAGTTTAGAAGAATGAGAGGTGACCTGATTGAAACCTGGACAATTCTGAGGGGAGTGAACAGGGTAGATGCTGAGAGAATGTTTTCTCCTGTGGGAGAATCTAGAACTAAGGGACACAGTTTGAAAATAAGGGATTTCCCATTTAAGACTGAGAGGAGAAATTTCTTCTTTCAGAGAGTGACTAGTTATTGCAACTTTCTCTCATGAAAAAGAGAGCAATGGGTTAATAAATATATTCAAGGCTGAGTTAGACAGATCTTGATTAGCATGGGCGTTAAGGATTATAGGGGATAGAACGGAAAGTAGAGTCAAGACCACAATCAAATCAGCCATTATGTTATTGAATGATGAAGCAGGCTCAATTGGCCAAAGGCCTACTCCTACTCCTCTTTGATATAATCCTATGATCTTCTAGATATTTTATGAGGAGCAGTTGCTGGGCATAGAAGATGAGAAGGATCATAGAACACAGCAGCCACCACTGTTGCCAATTCACCAACTGCAGTGATGCAAGTGCTGAGGTTCTCATTGCCGAGTTCTTCGAGTGAGCCTTGCAGTTGGGTATAAATACTTTGCACTGAAAAGATTTCTAAACACAATGAAGCTTGCTGTTTTACTTGAAGAGTTTTTGCCAAGAACTGCCATCTGGAATTTCAACAGGGTTTCTCCCAATCTCTCACCACAACTTTGGCAGATAGGGATACATTAAAATAGTAGCAGAGGTTTGGACTAATGTTCTGGAAACTGCATTCAAGCTTCAATTTGAAAATTTGAATTCAGTAATTAAATAATTCTGGAATCAAAAGCTAGAATCAGCAATGGTGACTGTGAAGCTATTGATTGTCATTAAGCCCATCTTGTTCACTAATATTTCTTTCACGTAGGAACTATACCATCTTTACCTATTCTGGGTCTATGTGTGACCCCAGTTACATACCAATTCGGTTGAATCTCAACTATTCTCTGTAATTGTCTCTCAAGCCAAACAACTGTCAACTTTCACAAGGGCAATTAGGGATGAGCAATAAATGTTGGCTTTGCCAGCAATGTCCACAGCGGAATAAAAATAGAGTCGCTTCCACCAATTCTGCAGGTTTTCCACCAAAGCTACGGTGGAAAATCAGTAAAAGTCCACAGACATTTCACTCCTGTTTGGTTTATTTTTCAATAACTGACATTTTTCTGTTGAAGAAACAATCTCTAACTATAGTGTTACTTACCTGAACACACTTCAACAGTTCCTCCTTGTCTTTTATGAATTATGGAGTACATTTTATGAGGCTGCACTGTTGATGTGGAGACTTGATTGACAGGAGCCCAGCTCAGAGCTGAGTACAAAGTTCAGCATGCATAAACATCAGGGCTGCCTATTTTCCAAGACCATGTTCTGTGCCAGAAATGTAGCCTCACAAAACTTACCCTGAAATTGCCAGAATTGGTAGAAGTCCACCATTTATTTTTCTAAACTTGAAGTTTGTTTCAGAATCTTACAATGGCTTGTGTACTGGTGCAACTGACCATTTTCATCACGATATTTGCAGAACCAGTCATATATACAAACATATGAATAAGGAACAAGCCATTCGGTCCCTTGAACCTGCTACGCTATTTAATACGATCATGGCTGATCTGATAGTAACCCCAAATCTTGATTTGATTCGATTTAATATTTTCACATGTATTGGGATACAGTAAAAAGTATTGTTTCTTGCTCGCTATGCAGACAAAACATACCATTGATAGAGTACATAGGGGAGAAGGAAAGGAGGATGCAGAATATAGTGTTGCAGTTACAGATAGGGTGTAGAGAAAGATCATCTTATTATATGGTCGGTCCATTCAAAAGTCTGATGGCAGCGCAGGGATGAAGCTGTTCTTGAGTCAGTTAGTATGTGACCTCAGACTTTTGTATGTTTTTCCTGATGGAAGACGGTGGAAGAGAGTATGTCTGGGGTGTGTGAAGTCCTTGATGATGTTGACTGCTTTTCCAAGGCAGTGGGAAGTGTAGATGGAGTCAATGGATGGGAGGCTAGTTTGCATGATGGACTGGATTATGAACACAACTCTTTGTAGTTTCTTGGTCAGAGCAGGAACCATACCAAGCTCTAATACATCCAGAAAGGTTGTTTTCTACGGTGCATCTGTAAATATTGGTGAGAGTCGTAGTGGACATGCTGAATTCCTGCCTACCCCCGATAACCTATTGCCCTTTGCTTAACAAGAATCTATCCTACTCTGCCTGAAAAATATTCACCACCTTCTCAGGAAGAGTACCAAATACTCATGACCTTCAGAGAAAAAAAATTACATCATCTCTATTTTAAATGAGCAATCTCTTATTTTTAAGCAGTGACTCCTTATTCTAGATTCTTCCACTAGAGGAAATATCCTCTCCACATGCACCCTCTCAAGATTCCCAATATCTTATATTTCTCAATCAAGTTGCCTCTTACTCTGGTAAACCATCTCTGAACTGCTTCCAAAGTATTTACAACCTTCCTTAAATATGGTGACCAATACTATACACAGTATTCCAGAGGAGGTCTCACTAGTGCTCTGTATAACTAAAGCATAACCTCCCTACCTTTGTATTCAGTTCCCCTCAGAATACATGATAACATTTAATTAGCTTGCCTATTTACTTACTGTACCTGCACACTAGCCTTTTGCAATTCATGCATTAAGGCACCCAGAGATCCCTCTGCTTCTCAGAGTACTGCAAACTCTCACCATTTAGATAATAAGCTTATTTTTTTATTCTTCCTGCCAAATGGACAATTTCACATTTTCTCACTTTATTTATACTTCATTTTCACTCACTTAACCTATTGGTGGAATTTTCCCAAAAAATGACTAAGGGCAGAATTTTCCCATCCTGCCTGCTGCGGGAATCCTAGTGGGCGGGACAGAAAAGTTGGTAGACTATTTAAAGGTCCTCGGATAGGAATTTCCGGTCTTGGGGCATGTGTGGCCGGAAAATCCCACCCTAAGTATCATTTTGGGTGAGAAAACCAGTGCGATCTGTGCCGGTGCGTCCGGCATGAATCAGATCCCAATCATCCCACACTTAGTGCACTGAAAGAACCCCCACGCCGGTATGGAATCCCCAGGCGTGTGACTTGCCTGAACTGGCTCACAGCTATGCACTGTTAACAAGAAGGCGCTGCATTTAAACACTCCCTCTGCACTCAGCCAGTCAAGCCAGGTGGATGGCAGCGCAGAGAGCAGCTCCACACTTCATGGAGGCAGATCTTGGAATGCTTCAGGTCGCAGTGGAGGAGCAGCTGGCCACCTTGTACCCCGGAGTGGGTAGACGATCCAGAAACAGGGAAGCAAATGCAGCCTGGAATGTAGTAGCTGCGGCAGTCAGTGCCAGCAGCCTTACACTGAGGACTGCCATCCAAAACTGCAAGAAAATGAATAACCTCATGTGAGCTGCAAGGGTGGGTGTCCATCTGTCACACCCTGGCATTAGTCCCGTCTGGAATGTCCACATCAATCCACAGCCTTCCATCCTGTGGCCTTCCACCACCATCTCCCTCAAATCCCTCTGGCACGCCTCATCACAACTCCTTCATGTCGAGGCGCTGTGCCAATAGCTGCCACATGTTCCCCAGACGCCCAGGCCCGTCAGCCATCAGGCTTTCAATCATCCCCTTTTGTCCCCGTGGGAGAAGGTAGCCCATAATAGAAGGGGGAATTTCTGAGTTGCGTCCCTTCACTGCCTGAGGAGAGAGAAATGGAGATCTCAGGGGAGCCACACAAGAAAGCAGTGAGTGCCTGTGAGGTTGGAGTGCACCACAGAAGTGAGAATCCACAGAACCTTCATCCATATCACCTGTCTCAAGTGCGTTCCAAGCTTCCCAGATACTTGTCTCTCCTTTGCGCTGAACCATGTTTCTTGTATTGCAGGAGACCAGGCCATCAGGAGCCCCGCCAGCACCTCGGTGGAAAGCTCTGAGGAAAGCACCAACCAGATGTCACAGGCATCACTCGCACCATCCATCATACACCTCGGTGGGTGGAATTAGCAGACAGGCTTCAGGATCGCTATCTGGTGAACGTCATACAACTGCTCTTGCACATCACGTGGAAGCAGGAACATCCAAGGGATCATGCAGGTGGAGGGAGTTGGAGCTTCCGGACACCAAGCCTCCTAATCAGAGAATCGGGGGGCCAATCAGGGCCTCCCTGGTCCTCCTGCATGCTGGCTCCTTGCCGCTGCCTGTCCTCCATCCTCCGGGTCCTCCTCAGGCTCTTTTTCCACTCCCTCCTGGTCCACCTCCTCACAGAGGAATACACATGGTCCTCCTCCTCCATTGTGTCGCCCCTTTGCTGCGCAAACTTGCGGAGGGCACAGCGGGTCACCACAATGTAGGAGATCCTCTGGGGACTCTACTGTAGAGCACCGCTAGAGCAGTCCAAGCAACGGAACCACATCTTGAGCAGGCCAATGCACCCCTCAATGACAGATCAGCTGGCAGCGTGGGCCTCATTGTAGCAGGTCTCCACCTCGGTCTCAGGCCTCTGCAATCAGCAATGACCTCAGTGGGTAGCCAATGTTCCCCACGAGCCATCCCAGCAGCCTGGGGTGCTCCTTGAACATGATCTGTTCAACACCCCAGGGATATCCGAATGCCCCAGGATGAAGCTGACATGCTATCTTCTCAATGCACTTGGGTAGTCTGTGCATGAACTGTGACTTGTAGCCCAACAATGAGTTAGATGTTAGCCCCCTCCCCCACCCTCAGGATGTCTGTCCTGCCTTCTCTCTCTAAGTGACATACAGCCAACCCCTTGAGCTGGCATGTTTCAGTCGTGGGAGTTCCTCCTGTCCAAATACAGACCCCTGGCAGTCCTGGCCATTGGCAGCAGCATGTGGCATATTGTGCTGAGCTCTGTGGCATGTAGAGAATAAGGGTGGCTGTGAGAGGCCCACATTGAGGAACGCTGGCAGTATGATTTCTGAGTATACCCACCTGGATGTCTGGCGCAAACTAGCCTCCAAGAATAACATACAGTTCAGACATAATAAAGAACCCTCCTAACTTCCATGCAATTAGACATTATGGTGCTCATTGTAGAAAGCACTTTAGAGTTTATGCAGTGTGAAGAGCTTTGTTAATATCTGACAAGCTCCCTTGATTGAGGCAACAGCTGGCAGAGCTGGTGCTTGTAACTGTTAGTGGGGCCTGGGATGAAATGTCAAAAATAAACCATCGATTTTTTCAAGCAGACAGAGAGCAGTGTTGCCAGTGTGACATTAGCGAACTTTGCAACTGCCATCATAGACAATCCCTCAAGGGCCTCTCAGCAGCAAGTGAGAATACTCACCACACAAACCCCAAACCAGCGGTGGGTCCCAACCTGCAGACGTCCAACCCCATCATGCCCCCCCCAAGCCTCTGCACCCTTGAAGGTCCCCCACCCCACCCAATGGCAGCGGCTGACTTGCCTTTTGTATCCTGGAGGTTAGTGTGAAGCGGTACTCACCTTCTCAATCGTCCTTGTGCATTCCATGGCACCTAGACCACACCTCAAGGAACCAGTAGTGATTTGCACCCATGTGACTTCCCACTGCGGGGGGTGGGAACATTCCACAAGGGGGGACAAATGCGTGCCAAACTCACTAATCAGATTGAAATCAAGTTTAATCTCATGCTAATTAGCCTCGCGTCCTTTCTGGGCAAGATGCGGTTGGTGCCAGCATTAAGGAACCGGGAAGATTGTTATGATTCAGGCCAGAAACTCCAAAGTGTTTTGTGATGTTAGTCTAGACCCTAAGCCTTTACATTTGATTTTGGCGCTGGTGAGCATAAAGTGTTTCACTCCAGGTATGATTCAAGAAGCTTTTATCAAACAAAGTTTATTATATTTTAACTGGGTTCTTAAATAAAAAGAATTAGCATAACTTTTACCAATTACAAGATTCAAACATGATACTGTATAAACCTTAACAGCTAGCTATCTATAATGTTCCAAGTCAAACAACATCCCACAATGATGCACACTCAGGCTCCTCAGCTGGAGGCTGAACGCCCAGAGGCCTGTCTGAGGGTCTGGCCTTGCATTCACCTTGCCATTTGAATAAGACCATTGAACTTTTCCTGTATAGGTCCCAGTTCCTCTTGACCACACAGGCCTGAATCAGGCCAAAAAGGTCAGCTGAATTAAAAGAAACTTCTCCCTGGATCATTCTTTATTGAGGCTTCTTGCCTATGACCACCACAACTACATAAATAAAGTAGCCCATGTGGGTGGGTTACCATTGAACAACTTTCACCAGCTGTGCCCAGATCAAGACCAATAACTTCTCTTCATAACCTGGCTTTCAGAGTCTGTCTGTTGAAATCCCTCAGAGAGACTGGGAATATCTCCAGACAAGTCTCCAAAGTCGTGCAATGATAACTGGGGCAGTCAAAAGAAACAACTCTAATCCCCTGAACACACCTTGCTGATTAGTAAAAAATATTTGGTAACCTGGTGGATTCCAGTTCATCCCCAGATTCTGAGCCCCTGGCAGGATCCCACAATTTTTGTAAACTTTATTTAAAAGGTTGTTATGGTGCTGGACAAGAACCTGGTTTTTGGAGGAGATATGTCTTTTCACTGGTGTCTTTGGTTAGACCGCATTTGGAGTATTTCATACAGTTCTGGTTGCCACACTACCGGAAGGATGTTGATGTATTGGAAAAGATGCAGAAGGGATTTACCAGGATGTTGCCTGGTTTGGAGGATATGGACTATGAAGAAAGATTGAACAAACTTGGATTGTTTTCACTGGAGTGTTGGAGGATGAGGTTTATAAGATTATGACAAATTTGGATAGAGTGGGTTAGTCAGAGTGTTTTTCCCAGGGTCGAAGGGTCAATTACTCGGGGGCATGGGTTGAAAGTGGGAGGGGGAAAGTTTAAAAGAGATGTAAGGAGCAAGTTTGTCACCCAGGGGGTAATGAATGCCTGGAACACGCTGCCAGAGGTGGTGGTGGAAGCAGATTCTATAACAACATTCAAGAGGCATCTGGATAGATTCATGAATAGGCAGGGAAAAGAGGGATATAGACCATGCAGAGACAAGAAAATGTTAGAGAGGCATCAGTGTTGGCACAGACTTGGTGGGCCGAAGGGCCTGTTCCTGTGCTGTACTGTTCTTTGGTAGCAGCAGTATCTACTTGAACATAACAAAAAATATTTTTTATATTGAAGAGACATTTATTGAATTTTAAATGACATCAGCGGGAGAAACCAACAAAATTAATTCAAAAGAAAAATGTATAACCGTGTGCAAACTACAATCCTTTGCGTAATTGGATCTTTATAAATTTGTCTAAATAATAGAAGCAAAACATTATGAATGTAGCAGCACATATCCTAGAGCTGGCGCTTGAACAGTGTGGTTACACAGCCTTGACCCTACCATGAGGCACTCACACCTGACAAAACATTGGCACAAATGTTCCAAATAACTACCAGCAGACGTACAACGAACACAGCTCTATTGCTCCTCCAAGATTTAATGGGATAAATCTCTACCTTCTCCTTGCTGGATTTGCATGAATCAGAGCAATAAATAAACGTTGCTGAGAAATTTTGATATAAAACAAGCAGATCTGTCCTTAACATAGCAAGAATGACATATAAATCTCTATGAGACAGCAATTTCTAAAAAAAATAGGATATCCTGAACTGCATTTGTATTGGGAATGGTTTGAAGGAAAATGGCATTTTTTTCTAGCTTTAAAGAGAAAGGATTATTTAATCCCCTATCAATCTATACTAGAAAGTCAGTAAGAATGTCACCACAAAAATAATGATCCAATCCAAGAAAACGTCCAGAAATGATGGAATGGCCAAAATGGTGTACACCTCAAGCCAACTCTCCCCTCGATACTCTCCACTTATCACCTTAATGCTGCAGTGAGAAAATCTACAATATGTAAAACTGCACCAGTATAGATGCATGATAGAAGAAAATTGTAGATCATGTTCTAACTATTCCAGCACTCTGCAGAAATCCTGTGGTTTTACAAAAGTGGTTTTATTCATCAGGGTAATTCTACTCCTCTGAAGCAATTTTTTCTGATACTTGACTTTAAATTTGTTAAACGAAGTTCAGATGAGCGTAAGGATTCCACTGCACTACTTGGAGAGTAGCTGGAAATTCTCCCAATGTCTTGGCTGATATTCATTGCTCAGTCAACTACTCAAAAACAAATGATTTGGTCATTTGTCTCATTTGCTGATTGTGGGACTTTGCTGTGTGCAAATTAACTGCCAGATTTCCCGACTTTAAAAAAAGTGACTACACATAAAAAGTTATTGACTGTGAAGTGCTTTTGGACACCTTAAAAACGTGAAAGACATTACATAAATTACTTCTTTCTTATGTCAACATAATCCACCTGGAATTTATTAAAACATTTTTTGGATAAATTTTCTCCTCTACATGGTAAAGCATGTTAATGCTGGGGAAACTTTTTAGCACTCAGAGATCAGGTATAACAGGATCTCTGCTCTACCCTAATAATGTGCTTCAGCTCCAACATCAGCACACCCCATGGCACCAGAGTGACGTTTTTCCATTTCCTGCACCAGTCACCCCGTGGCCTTTTGAAAATAGTCGAATTAAAGGCAATTCTGTGCTGGAGTGCTGTCTCACAGGAAACTGAGTTGTGAATGTACAAACTGTCTGAGACACTAATAAAAAAGCCAATGGAAATGCATGTTCATGCTCAAAGAATAATTTTGTTTGTGACCAAGGAGTAGGAGGAGCAGATTAGTGAGTCTCATAATCAGACAGACATGAGATCAAATCCCAGGGATAACTGTGATTTAGATTTCCCCAAGATTAGGAGGTAAGTAGGTTATTTCTATTCCAAACTGAGTGACAAGCCTGTTGTAAGGAATACATTTTTATTGTGCGGAAAAAAATCTGTAATTTCACTATCTTTTACATTAAAAGGAAATTTATTATTGCGCATTTTGTTCTCCATTTATTTTGTTAATGAACATTTTTCTTTTTCATCTACCTTTCAGAGTTTTCAAGCTGTCAGATTGTCCCTCTGCTCCAACTTTTCTGCGCCATGCCAGAGCTCTACATTTACGACTAGGCCTTCTAATCCTGGTTTCTCCAGAAATGTGAAGCATACCTGCAATCTAATTGCTTCTTTGGAGTTTCGAATCATCAGGGAAGACAAGTCACTCCACCCTTTTACAGCACTGGCTGACACAATTCTGGTGAATTTTCACTACCACGAAAACCTGGAATATTTAAACAGCTTTTCAGTGTGTTAGTGGATGAGTTAATGGGCGAGTGAATAGGTAAATGTGTAGGTGGGTAAGTGAGCAAGGTGGGTGAGCTGAGTGGGTAATGGGGTAGCGTGGTGGATGGGTAGCGTGACAAATGGATGGGGTGGCAAGTGGGTTGGGTAGTGTGGCAGGTTGATGGAGTGAGAAGTGGGTAAGGTGGCAAAAGAGTAACATGGCTAGTGGGTGGGGTGGCATGGCAGGTGAGTAGCATGGCCGGTAAATAAAGTAGTGAGGTTGGGTCAGGTTAGGTTGGGGGCAAGCAATCAGAGGGAAATGGTGAGGAGGCCAGGTTAGGTTGAGTTAGGTGTGAATCAGCAGTTCTGGGGATACTCGGGGGGAGTTGAGGGGTTCAGGAAAGAGTAAGGGGGAGGGGATGGGTGTCAGATGGGTGAGGTCAGATGGGGAGGGTTCAGGGTGGAGTTGGGTGCTGAGGTCAGGTTTAATTGGGGGGTGTGGAGTCGAGGGGGAATCAGGGGTGTTGTCAGTTGCACAGTTAACCAGGAGTTAGACTCGGAATTTTCAATCTAGCATTTCCTGGGTAAGTATCCAGGTAAATAAGTCAGAACCGTCCTCAGTCTCCACTCTAACTCAGGACTGTAGACTTTTTCAGAGGGTCTGAGGGAGCAGGGTTTTGCCCCTGTTCATGCTTCCCAAGCAATTCCCACAAAGTCACTTCATCACGTCTTCGGAGGAATTCTGCAGCGTATCTTCTGGCGGTATACGTCTTGTCTCCAATGATCCGGAGACCGGATGGTCTGGGCCATTGTCGTGCAAGGTTGAAAGAGAACTTCACACCATGATTACTGATTGTAAAAGCCACAGCTACATTCCCATTTTAAAAATTCACTTGAAAAATCCCATGGGTTTACTTGGAATAGGGTGGAGTTTTCCAAAAGGTTTTAATGAGCTTATACAGCAACTGTATCTGTAATATTGTATATATCAAGATTGGATTTCTCCACAGTTAATAAATGTTTATGTTTCTTCTAATGTGCATATTAAGGGGTTCTGAGGCATGACTGTTTCACTATCTTTGTGGCAATATCTGAAACGCCCTTCCAGAAAGGAAACATCAATGGGTTCCCACAGTGTATGAATGCTGCAATCATCATTAAAACTCTATTCAGTACTTGTGGTTCATCCAGAAATGCATTCCTTCAAATAGTAAAGGGGTCACTTTTTGACTGCCTAGCGCTGGCATTAACAGATGGTAAAGGTCAAAGGCTTTATGATGTAAATCAGTAAATGCATCACTCCATTAGCACCAACATTCTGAAAGGGGCCTATTCCTGGGCATCTGCAATATTTGCCTGAAACAGGCAAAAGAGTTCTTACCCATTCAAACTAGTTTGCACCCTACTTACATTTTTAAGGGTTATGTCCACATCCTGCTAAAGTATTAAAAAAAGATATGGCCGGAACATGTGATTGGGTATTTGCGTCGAGCACTAAAAGGGGCCACTTCTGGTCACTCAGAAAAATAATTTTAAATTTAGTTTTTGTGAAGCAAGTAGGAGCAGGACTGCCCCGACTAGGTTCACAAAAATACTGCCGGCCGTTGCCAAGATTGGCTCACCCACCTGGGCTTTGCCCAGCACCTAACTGCAGCTGCCACCACTGATCAGTTGGCCAACATTCCTGTGGACCAAAACCAGTCCACCTCAACAAACTCACCTGTTGGATACAAATAAGGCCCAGGCCAGAAAGAATTGGCTACCTAAAATTTAAAGCCTACCCATAAATATCCGCAGCAGAGAAGAAATCTGGTATAGGAAATCAAATGGGTTTGATTTTATCAGGCCACTGGAGATGATTGGGTATTTGCATCCAGTGACCTAAGCACTAAAAGGAAGCCTGGGAAATGGTAATGGAACACATCCCTCCACCACAGGATATTCTCGGGGTGGGAACTTCAGCGACGCGGCTGCCCGCTGTCTCAAAGCAGGTGGCCAATTAAACCAATCAGGCACTTGCTGCCCATATCATCATTTTACCAGCATCAGGAGGGGCCACCACAGCTTAGGACGTCTGACAAGTAAACTGTGGTGGCCTCCCAGCGGGTTCCCAGGGAAAGTAGAGGTGCCTCTTTTATGGCCATTCCATTGCATATGGCGGGGCCTCCCTGCTTGTCTGGGAGCCCCTCCACGGGTCTCCTCGGCTTACCTTGCCTTTGGAAGTGTCTCAGCACAGAAGCATCATCTTCTTCCTACAGCCTCAACAGCATTTACCTATTGGTGGCGCTGCCAAAGCAGCCGGCCCACTGATTGAGCCAGCAGTTCTGGGAAGTGAGCTGCCGTCCTCAATTGGACAATGGTCCTGTAACAAGCCTCTTAGTTGGCCTTTGCCAATAGAATGCCACCCAGGATCTCGTCACCCAGGATCTCGTCACCCATCTGTGGGTCCTGCTTTCGGTTCCAACAGCGGCACAGCCAGGGATTTGGTTACATTCCAGCCATTGTCTTAGATTTTATCGATTCACTTCTTGACCTCCCTCTCCACACAGCGGGCCCTATTTTACCATTGCCTCGTGCTCGAAAACAGGCGCGAAAAAGTGGTAAAAAGTCGGGTGAGAGGCCATTAACGCAATCCGCACCCACGTCTGCGCAGGTTGCCACTTTACCGAAACCCGGGAATGGCTGCGATTTGCTTCGCGCCCAAAACGGGCGCAACGACGATTTAAATGCATTGAATTAATGAACTGCCCACCCAGCTTTATCAGCATTTCCCCCTTTACCACTGCATTTGCCAATACGGAACCGCGCCGTAATGGACCTGCTAAATAAAAGTCTGAAACGGATGCTCCAGTTTCTGAAGAAAGTGTTCAGAGCTTCCAACAGCTCTCTGACTCAGATCAGTGGTGGGGGGGAGGAGGGAGGCGGGTCAGATCATTCTCTGGTTGGAGGGGGGGGAGTGAGGCCAGATTTTTTTTTTGTTTGGTGGCGGGGGGGCGGGGGGGGGGGGGGGGGGCGGAGGAGGAGGAAGCGGGTCAGATGTATCTCTGGCGGGGGAGGGGCGAGAGGGCCGACCGTTGTCTGGTGTGGAGGGGGGAGGAGCGGGGGAGGGCTGATCGTTGTCTGGTGGTGGGAGGTGGAGGCGGGTCAGATGTTCCTCTGGAGGGGAGGGGGAGTGAGGTCAGACCATTCTCTTGGGGTGGGGGGGGGGGGAAGACGTGAGGCCAATTCGTTGTCGGGGGAGCGGGTGAGTCAGATCGTTGTATGGTGGAGGGGGGTGGGTGAGGCCAGACCATTCTCTGGGAGGGGGAGGGGGTGGGGGAGTGAGGCCAGATCGTTGTCGGGGGGTGGGGGGGGTGGTGGTGGGAGGAGGGAGGTGGGTAAGATGTATCTCGGGGGCGGGGGGAGGCCCGATCGCTCACTGGTGGGGGGGGGGTCAGATGGATCTCTGGTTGGGGAGCAGATGGATCTCTGGTGAAGGGGGCAAATGGATCTCTGGTGGTGGGGGGGCAGATGGATCTCTGGTGGTGGGGGGGCAGATGGATCTCTGGTGGTGGGGGGGCAGATGTATCTCTGGTGGGGGGGCAGATGGATCTCTGGTGGGGGGGCAGATGGATCTCTGGTGGGGGGGCAGGGGGGTCCGCTGCCCCTCTGCGGGTGATCGGTGGGGAGGGGAGGGGAAGGGGAGGGGGGCAGGGGTGGCGATCGGTCTGGGTAGCCGGGGGGGTGGATAAGGGGGACAGTGATGTGTGCGGGTAGTGGGGAGGTGGATAAGGGGGACAGTGATGTGTGTGGGTAGCAGGAGGGTGGATAAGAGGGACAGTGCTGTGTGTGGGTAGTGGGGGGGGGGGTGGATAAGGGGAACAGTGATGTGTGTGGGTAGTGGGGGGTGGATAAGGGGGACAGTGATGTGTGTGGATAGTGGGGGGGTGGATAAGGGGGACAGTGATATGTGTGGGTAGTGGGGGGGTGGATAAGGGAGACAGTGATGTGTGTGGGTAGTGGGGGTTTGGATAAGGGGGACAGTGATGTGTGTGGGTAGTGGGGGTGGTGGATAAGGCGGACAGTGATGTGTGTGCATAGTGGGGGGGTGGATAAGGGGGACAGTGATGTGTGTGGGTAGTGGGGGGGGTGGATAAGGGGGACAGAGATGTGTGTGGGTAGTGGGGGGTGAAGGGGGATGGCGATGTGTGTGGGTAGTGGGGGGTGAAGGGGGACAGTGATGTGTGTGGGTAGTGGGGGGGGGAAGGGGGACAGTGATGTGTGTGGGTAGTGGGAGAGTGGATAAGGGGGACAGTGATGTGTGTGGGTAGTGGGGGGGGGGGGAATAAGGGAGACAGTGATGTGTGTGGGTAGTGGGGGGGTGGATTAGGGAGACAGTGATGTGTGTGGGTAGTGGCGGGTTTGGATAAGGGGGACAGTGATGTGCGTGGGTAGTGGGGGGGAGTGAAGGGGGACAGTTTTGTGTGTGGGTAGTGGGGGGTTGGATAAGGGGGAGAGTGATGTGTGTGGATAGTGGGGGGGTGGATAAGGGGGACAGTGATATGTGTGGGTAGTGGGGGGTGGGGTGGATAAGGGAGACAGTGATGTGTGTGGGTAGTGGGGGGATGAAGGGGGACAGTGATGTGTGTGGGTAGTGGGGGGAGGGGTGGATAAGGGAGACAGTGATGTGTGTGGGTAGTGGGGGGATGAAGGGGGACAGTGATGTGTGTGGGTAGTGGGGGGGTGGATAAGGGGGACAGTGATGTGTGTGGGTAGTGGGGGGGTGGATAAGGGGGACAGTGATGTGTGTGGGTAGTGGGGGGGGCGTGGATAAGGGGGACAGTGATGTGTGTGGGTAGTGGGGGGGTGGATAAGGGTGACAGCGATGTGAGTCGTGGGGGGGGTGGATAAGGGGGACAGTGATGTGTGTGGGTAGTGGGGGGGTAGATAAGGGAGACAGTGATGTGTGTGGGTAGTAGGGGGTGGATAAGGGAGACAGTGGTGTGTGTGGGTAGTGGGGGGGTGGATAACGGAGACAGTGATGTGTGTGGGTCGTGGGGGGGTGGATAAGAGGGACAGTGATGTGTGTTGACAGTGGGTGGGTGGATAAGGGGGACAGTGATGTGTGTGGGTAGTGGGGGTGGTGGATAAGGGGGACAGTGATGTGTGTGGGTAGTGGGGGTGGTGGATAAGGGGGACAGTGATGTGTGTTGGCAGTGGGGGTGGTGGATAAGGGGGACAGTGATGTGTGTGGGTAGTGGGGGTGGTGGATAAGGGGGACAGTGATGTGTGTGGGTAGTGGGTGGGTGGATAAGGGAGACAGTGATGTGTGTTGGCAGTGGGTGGGTGGATAAGGGGACAGTGATGTGTGTGGGTAGTGGGGGGGTGGATAAGGAGACAGTGATGTGTGTGGGTAGTGGGGGGGTGGATAAGGGGGACAGTGATATGTGTGGGTAGTGGGGGGGTGGATAAGGGAGACAGTGATGTGTGTGGGTAGTGGGGGTTTGGATAAGGGGGACAGTGATGTGTGTGGGTAGTGGGGGTGGTGGATAAGGCGGACAGTGATGTGTGTGCATAGTGGGGGGGTGGATAAGGGGGACAGTGATGTGTGTGGGTAGTGGGGGGGGTGGATAAGGGGGACAGAGATGTGTGTGGGTAGTGGGGGGTGAAGGGGGATGGCGATGTGTGTGGGTAGTGGGGGGGGTGGATAAGGGGGACAGAGATGTGTGTGGGTAGTGGGGGGTGAAGGGGGATGGCGATGTGTGTGGGTAGTGGGGGGTGAAGGGGGACAGTGATGTGTGTGGGTAGTGGGGGGGGGAAGGGGGACAGTGATGTGTGTGGGTAGTGGGAGAGTGGATAAGGGGGACAGTGATGTGTGTGGGTAGTGGGGGGGGGGGGAATAAGGGAGACAGTGATGTGTGTGGGTAGTGGGGGGGTGGATTAGGGAGACAGTGATGTGTGTGGGTAGTGGCGGGTTTGGATAAGGGGGACAGTGATGTGCGTGGGTAGTGGGGGGGAGTGAAGGGGGACAGTTTTGTGTGTGGGTAGTGGGGGGTTGGATAAGGGGGAGAGTGATGTGTGTGGATAGTGGGGGGGTGGATAAGGGGGACAGTGATATGTGTGGGTAGTGGGGGGAGGGGTGGATAAGGGAGACAGTGATGTGTGTGGGTAGTGGGGGGATGAAGGGGGACAGTGATGTGTGTGGGTAGTGGGGGGAGGAGTGGATAAGGGAGACAGTGATGTGTGTGGGTAGTGGGGGGATGAAGGGGGACAGTGATGTGTGTGGGTAGTGGGGGGAGGGGTGGATAAGGGAGACAGTGATGTGTGTGGGTAGTGGGGGGATGAAGGGGGACAGTGATGTGTGTGGGTAGTGGGGGGGTGGATAAGGGGGACAGTGATGTGTGTGGGTAGTGGGGGGGTGGATAAGGGGGACAGTGATGTGTGTGGGTAGTGGGGGGGGGCGTGGATAAGGGGGACAGTGATGTGTGTGGGTAGTGGGGGGGTGGATAAGGGTGACAGCGATGTGAGTCGTGGGGGGGTGGATAAGGGGGACAGTGATGTGTGTGGGTAGTGGGGGGGTAGATAAGGGAGACAGTGATGTGTGTGGGTAGTAGGGGGGTGGATAAGGGAGACAGTGGTGTGTGTGGGTAGTGGGGGGGTGGATAACGGAGACAGTGATGTGTGTGGGTCGTGGGGGGGTGGATAAGAGGGACAGTGATGTGTGTTGACAGTGGGTGGGTGGATAAGGGGGACAGTGATGTGTGTGGGTAGTGGGGGTGGTGGATAAGGGGGACAGTGATGTGTGTGGGTAGTGGGGGTGGTGGATAAGGGGGACAGTGATGTGTGTGGGTAGTGGGTGGGTGGATAAGGGAGACAGTGATGTGTGTTGGCAGTGGGTGGGTGGATAAGGGGACAGTGATGTGTGTGGGTAGTGGGGGGGTGGATAAGGGGACAGTGATGTGTGTGGGTAGTGGGGGGGTGGATAAGGGGGACAGTGATGTGTGTGGGTAGTGGGGGGGTGGATAAGGGGGACAGTGATGTGTGTGGGTAGTGGGGGGGTGGATAAGGGGGACAGTGATGTGTGTGGGTAGTGGGTGGGTGGATAAGGGGGACAGTGATATGTGTGGGTAGTGGGGGGGAGGATAAGGGGGACAGTGATGTGTGTGGGTAGTGGGGGGGGTGGATAAGGGGGACAGTGATGTCTGTGTGGGTAGTGGGGGGGGGTGGATAAGGGGAACAGTGATGTCTGTGTGGGTAGTGGGGGGGGGTGGATAAGGGGAACAGTGATGTCTGTGTGGGTAGTGGGGGGGGTGGATAAGGGGGACAGTGATGTCTGTGTGCACCCTCGCTCCCACTTTTTGCTCCCGAGCCGCTTTCTCCTCTTTCTGCGGCCCGGGAGCAATCTGGCACAGGCACGCTTTTTCAATTTTTTTTCCAACTGCGCATGCGCAGGTCAGAGCTCGGATCGTTTCGGCCGCGCTAAGCCCCGCCCACAGCGCGAATGGGACTGGAGGTGGCTGAGAGCGTATGGGGGCGCCTGAAAGCAGATCTCCAAGTCGGATCTGCATTACGCCCAGATTCAGCACTTAGAATGAAAATGGTAAAATTAGGCCCAACATCCACATTCTTCTCACAAACAAGAGCTCATAACGTTCCAGTCCACAACTATGTCCTTAATTTCTTGGTCAATAGGTAAACACTGCTGAAATAGCCGGAAGGATCCTTGGGATTCTAGTATATCCTTGAAATATTGAAGCTTACAGCAAAGCAGGGTCATTCAGCCTAATGTGCTGGCTCTTTTAAACAGCAGTCATGCTTAGTCTCACGTCACTGCGTTTTCATCATCTCAAGTACCTGTTGAACTTAGGTCTAGAATTATTCATAGAATTAGTTTCCAACAACCATTCGGAGAGAGAATCTTGATCCCTACAACGCTCTAAGTGAAACAGATTCTCCTCTTCCCTATAGGTCTTTTATCAATGATGTCCAAATGCATGTTCTTGACTTATTTACCAGAGGAAATTATTTTGCTCTATCTATTCTACGAGCAGAATTTCCATAAAATTCAGCAGGTGGTCTTCCCACTGCCTACCCACCCGCTCCTGACATGTCAGAAAGTTTATGGTAGGACAGCCGACTTGCTCTCACCCCAGTTGAGGACCTTAATTGCTCGGCACCTCCATCACTGGCTTCCTTCCGTAATTGAGACAGACCCCCCCCCTTCATGCTTACCCCCTCACCTCCTGGATGCTCCCCCTCTTACCCTGGCCTTTCCAACATGACTACCCCAGGGCCTCATTTACCCCTCTCCTGTCCCAACTATGAGTCTCCTAATAGGAACATAGGAGCAGGAGTAAGCCATTGAACACATTGTGCCTGATCCATCATTCAACTTAATCATGGCTGATCATCCACACCAATGCGTTTACCCACACTATCCTCATACCTCTTAATGTCATTGGCATTTAGAAGTCTGTTAATCTCCCATATTTAGCTTTATCCTGTCATCGCAACACTTACTCCTGAGTCGTGGAACTAGGTGTAGTCCCAGCAGTGACCATCACTCTGGAATTTCCTTCCAAGTGAGGGACAGAAGTCCTGCCTCCACAGAGGGTTAAATGGCTGCCAGGCCAGTTTGGAGATGTGCTCCATATGCAGTCTGAAAAAATCTGCCCCATCAAAATCTCTCATTGTTCCAAAATCCTCTCTTAGGTTACCTCCCCTGTTCTAAGAAAAACAATCCTAACTCTTCCAACCTCTCCTCACAACTTAAGTCCCTCACAGCCTAATAAACCTGCTCTGCATCCTTTCCAAAAGCTTTACATCTATCCTAAGGTATGGAGCCCAGAATTTTCACAAGACGCCAGCTGAGGCTTAATGAGAAACTTACAAAGTTCTAGCATGAGCTTTTTGCTTATATACTATACTCCTCTCCTTATAATTTCATGTAACATGCACACTTTAATAACTAGCTTTTCAACTTGCCGGCCATCTTTAAAGATTTTTGTATATGGGCACTAAGGTCTCTTTGCTCACCTACACTTTACAAAATTCTGCCATTTATAACGATTGTATTTTCATATTAGTCCTTCCTATGTGCAGCACTCAACACTTCTCCAAATTGAACTCTATCCACCATGCTTCTCCCTGATTCACGAGCCTATGTCATCCTGAAGCCTATTATCCACTTCAGTATTTTCTACTTTGCAAATTTGCAAACTTTTTAATGCTGCTCCCTACACCTCTGTATGGAGCTATTACAAAAAAAATATATAAAACATAATGGACCCAAAACTCAGCCTTGAGGAACACCACTACAAACTACCTCCCTCTCTGAAAAATATTCATTCACTAACACCTTTTGCTTTCTGTCACTCAGCCAATTATGCATCCATAATGCCGCTTTCCCTTAATTCCATGGTCTTCCATCTTCTTAATAAGCCTTCAGTGTGGCATTTTATTGAATGACTTCCAAAATACCATATAGACGTCTACTTCACTGCCTTGATTAACCCTTCCTGTTACCTCATCAAGCAATTCAAACAAGTTAGTCAGGCATGATTTGCCTTTAGCAAATCCATGCTGGTTCATGTTGATTAACCCATACCTTTCCAAATGAAAGCTCATTTTGTCCCTGATAATGGTTTCCAATAATTTCTCCATGACCAATGTTTAGTTTCCTTGTTTATTCCCTTCCCTTAATAACATTAGCAACCCTCCTATCCTCCAGCATTACTTCTTTATCTAATGAGGATTGAACGATTGTGAACAAGACTTCTACTATTTCTATCTGTGCTTCTTTCAACAACCTAGAATTTACACTCTTCACAGGAAGGGCAAAGCCCTGTGCATCAGGAGGATAGAGGAAAGCGATGATGAGCAGGATCTACTGATGAAGGCGGAGCTACCTGGAGATATGAGAGAAGTAGAGATGCAGGAGACTCCAAAGCAGGTGGTCATATACATCCAAGTCCTTTTCACAGTAGAACAAACACCTCGCAGCAAATGTTCACCTTGCCTTGCCAGCTGTCAAAATCACTGTGGCCTTCTTAGCTTCTGGCTCCTTCCAAACATCAGCTGCAGATCTTATAGTGTTCGCTCACAAACAGCTGCACACCACTGCATCTTGATGGTTCTTGATGTCCTACTGGCCAGAAGTGGACAATATATTCAATTCAATACAGATTCAGACACATTGGCACAAACAGTATTGGGTCTCCGCTGCCATTGCTTGATTTCCCCAGGCATAAGGCATCATCGCTTACACCCATGTGGCCATCTCAGCATTGAATGACTGGCAAATGGAATTCATCGACAGGAATACAGGGTAAGTCATTTAGGATTGAGATGAGAAGAAATTTCTTCACTCAGAGTGGTGAACCGGTGGAATTTTCTACCATATAAGGCTGTGGAGGCTAAATCATTGAATATATTTAATAAAGAAATAGATTTCTAGACACTAAAGGGCGTCAAGAGGTATGGAGAGAGAGTGTGAGTATGGCGTTGAGATGGAGAATCAGCCATGATGCGATTGAATGGGGGAGCAGGCTCGATGGGCTGAATGACCTACTCCTGTTCCTATTTTCTTTGTTTCTATGTTTTTCTATGTTTTTGTGGAAGGGGTTCTTTCAACAATCAGCTGGTCAGCGATCAAAACAGGAACTTCCTCTATGTGTGCCTTCGGTTTCCTGGCAACTGCCATAACTCCTTCATCCTCTGTCAGTCCAGACTTCCACAAATCTTCACTCCACAAGCTCTGTGGATATATTCAAGAGGACACGGACTACTCACCTCTCTATCAAAGCCCAAGAAAGAAGCACAGTGGCGCTGCTACCTCAGCCATTTGCTCACCAGGACTCCCAATGAGCAGGCCACTTGGCTTTAGAAATTGCAGTTCTGGTGCATGGACTGTTCAGGTGGCATCCTGCAGTACACTGTGTGAGGGTCTGGTTCATTGTGGTAGTCTGATATGCTCTCTGCAACAGACCACAGAGGAGCAGCAGGATATGGAAGCAAAGGGAACAAAGGTGGGGGGAGGGAGGAGGGGTGGGGAAGTAGAACACTAATGTGCCCTGGCTGCACAGGGAAGTGGAAAGGCCTGGCAAGGGGCTTGAGTATCTGATCAGGATGCCACTAAAGCCAGATATCATCTGATTCAGGCACATTTTGACTGAGCCCCTCTGATCCAGGAGTATGGAAATCTCTCTGAGGTGCCTATGCTAAAACTTCCATTGAGGACACAGCCTGGAACACATAAACTCTTACCACCAATAAAGGATGCATGTCTATCTAAAGGTTTCACCATCATCTTTGAAGAGCCCTTGCTCTTGTGAACCAATTTGTTTCCTATTTCTCTTGTCCCGCTATTGGTAAAAGGAGACCCACACATCCGGCTTCAAGTGTCAATACAGTGTGGAGGTGCCAGTCAGGGCATCTCCAGAGGTTGCTGCATCTAAATTATTGCAGGGGTAGCCTCCATTGCTGAGCCCTGCTGCTCAAATCCTTCCTCTTTCAGAGAGACATTAAGGACAGAGATGATGATGGTGCCCCATGAGGGGTGGCACTCTCCATGAAGACATCATCAGCCCTTAGCTGGCACTCCGGATAGCTGGCAGGTAGCACTAGCTGCGGCATAGTAGGCATCCCCTCTACATATCTGTGCCATCTGCACCACTGCCTGGTCAATGCTCGATAATCTGGCAATACAGAAACTAGGAGCATGAATAGGCCATTCAGCCCTTTGAGCCTGCTCTGCTATTCAATATGATCATGGCTGATCCTCGATCTCAATGCCATATTTCTGCTTTCTCCCCACATCCCTTGATGCCTTTAAGATCTAAAAAAATGTCGATCTCTTTCTTAAATATATTCAGGGACTTGGCCTCCACAGCCTTCTGTGGTAGAGAATTCCACAGGTTCACTACCCTTTGAGTGAAAAAATGTTTCCTCATCTCAGTCCTAAATGGTCTATCCCGTATCCCGAGACTGTGTCCCCTGGTACTAGATTCACCAACCAGGGAAAACATCCTCCCTGCAGCTAGTCTTTCCAGCCCTATTAGAATTTGATTGATTTTAACCAGATTTACTCTCATCCTTAATGCACAGTTCTTGCATGCATTCCAAGTACTGCTGCATATGGCTTTCCATGAGATTGGCTACTACCTCAATGGAGGAGCTCATATGCTCAATGTATTGAACCAGTGTAACACGTGAGCTAGATGGATTCCTCCATTTTCTGCCCATGACCTTACATAGCCTCAGGAAACTCCACGATGCAACAGTATGTCTCTGCTGCTGATCTAGGTAGAACACCCTATCCAGCGTCTCTTGATGCCCTGTATCTGAGCCCAGCTGAGCTGGGCTGTGTCAGTTCGTTTTTCTGTGGGAAACTGCCCACAGGTGCCTCTGCTTTGGGCACCTCCTCGTGAACACTCATACTATGCTTATCATCCAATGCTACCTTATCTAACCACATGCAAGAATGCATTTGTATGATTTTCTATCTTTTATGAAACACTCACTCCACTTATAGTTCATTTTGACCCACGAGTTACAAGAGAACAAAGTGATGAATCACTCAAATTGTTTTCATGCTTAATAGGGTTAGCTTTATTAAATTTAAGATTACATACTAAGATAGACATCGATTTAAAAGGATTGCAGGAAGTGTTAAAATGGTTACAGATTTAATAGGTTGAGAAAATAAAGTAATTAAAAAAACACGCAACTGCTTTATTATGTTACTCCCAGCTTCACTGGTACATCACTATGGAATTCTCAAACATGTTACTTTACCTCCAGCAAATAAATGCTTCACCTATGAAGAATGCAGGAGGGCGTGCTAGGGGCAGAACCAGGCACACCTAACTTGATGAAGCTACAACACGGATTACTTGCACACCAAACAGCATAAGCAGCATGCAATAAACAGAGCTAAGTTATCCCACAACCAATAGATCTGATCTAAGCTCTGCAGTCCTGCCACATCCAATCGTGAATGGTAGTGGACAATTAATCTTCTAAATGGTGGGGAAGCTCCACAAATATCACCATCCTCAATGATGAGAAAGTCCATCAAATCAGTACAAAATACAAGGCTGAAGCATTTGCAACAACCTTCAGCTAGAAGTGTTGAGTGGAGGATTCATCTCAGCCTCCTCCGGAGGTCTGCAGCATCATAGGTGCCAGTCCTCAACCAATTCGATTCACTTCACATGATATCAAGAAACAGCCGAAGGCATTGGATGCTGCAAAGACTATGGGCCCTGACGATATTCCCACAATAATACTTGAGACTTGTGCTTCAGAACTTGCCACACACCTAACCAAGCTGTTAGAGTACAGCTAAAACACTGGGTCTACTCAACAATGTGGAAAATTGCCAAGGCATGTCCCATACACAAAAGGGAGGACAAATCCAACCCGACCAATTACTGCCCCCTCAGTCTACTCTCAATCATCAGCAAAATAATGGACGGGGTCATCAACAGTCCAATTAAGCAGCATTTATTCCAAAGATGTGCGGGTTAGGTTGATTGGCCATGCTAAAATTGCCCCTTAGTGTCCTGAGATGCGTAGGTTAGAGGGATTAGTGAGTAAATATGCAGAGATATGGGGGCAGGGCCTGGGTGGGATTGTGGTCGGTTCAGACTCGATGGGCCAAATGGCCTCTTTCTGCACTGTAGGGTTTCTATGATTCTATTCAGAAATGCTCTGATTGGTGATGCTCAGTTTGGGTTCTGCCAGGATCACTCAGCTCCTGACCTCATTCAAGTCTTGGTTTAAACATGGACATAAGAGCTGAACTCAAGAGGTGAGGGGGGAGTGATTGCCCTTTACACCAAGCAGCATTTGATTGAGTGCAACTTCAAGGAGCCCTGGGAAAACTGAAATCAATGGGAATTAGGGGGA
Organism: Mustelus asterias; assembly: GCF_964213995.1. Lineage (NCBI taxonomy): Eukaryota > Metazoa > Chordata > Chondrichthyes > Carcharhiniformes > Triakidae > Mustelus > Mustelus asterias. The sequence goes on along the minus strand of NC_135801.1, from coordinate 79,153,079 downwards.
AAACTCTGTACTGATTGGAGTCAGAACCAGCAGAAAGGAAGGTGGTTGTGGTTGATGGAGGTCAATCATCTGTCTTAGGCCATCGCTGCAGGTATTCCTCAGGGTAGTGTCCTAGGCCCAACCAACTTCAGCTGTTTCATCAACGATCCTCCCTCCATCATAAGGTCAGAGGTGGGGATGTTCGCTAATGATTGCACCCTTTGCAACTCTTCAGGGCTCTAAAGCAGTCCGTGTCATGTGCAGTAAGACCTGAACAATATTCAAGCTTGAGCTGGTCAGTGGCAAGTTATATTTATATCACACGATGACATCTCCAACAACAGAGAATCCAATCACCTCCGCTTGATATTCAATGGCATTGCCATTGTGGAATTCATCCACTATCAATGTGCTGGGGGTTACAACTGAGCAGAAACCAATTCGCACCAGCCATACAAGGGCACATCAGAGGCTGGGAATTCTGGGTGAGCATCTCACCTCCTGACCCGCCAAAGCCTGTCAGCTATCCACTAGGCACAAGCCATGAGTGTGATGGAATACTCTCCACTTGCCTGGATAAGTGCAGCTCCAACAATAATAAAGAAACTGGATTTCATCCAGGACAAAGCACACCATCCATCACCTTCAATATTCACTTCCTCCACCACCAATGCACAGTGGCAGCTGTGTGTAAGATCTACAAGATGCACTGCAGCAACTCATCAACGCTCCTTAAACAGCAACTTCCAAACACTCAGCCTCTACCATCTAGAAGGACAAGGGCATAAGATGCATGGAGACACCATTACCTGCAAGATTCTCCCCGAGCCTCACACCGTCCTCACTTGGAAATATATCGCCCTTCCTTCACTGTCGCTAAGGCAACATCCAGAAATTACCTTTCTGACAGCACTGTGGGTGTATCTGCAACACATGGACTGCAACAGTTCCAGAAGTCAGCTCACCACCAGCTTCTCCAGGGCAAATAGAGATTGGCAGTAAATGTTGGACGAGCCAGCAACACCCACATGCCATAAGAGAATTTAAAAAATCAAATATGTTAACTGTGTCATACAATCACCCAAATGACCAGCTCCTGTGGTGGTAAATCTTCCAGAGAATCACCCAACATTTTACTGGAAAACTGTTCTGCACTTTATCTTGATTTAAGGCAAAACTTCATAAATTAAAGCACACTTGTTGTTTCTCTTGATAGCATTTGCTTTTGTCTTTATGCGAGGCAAGCTCAGCGAGTTTAGTTCAAAAAAACTGCACAACAGATATTTTCTCAGCCCAGGTCATTTCATTACAACACACATTAGACAATATGGTCAATCTATTTGCCCTGAATGTGTTTAAACTGGATTTCCTTTGTCCTATACCACCAAGGCGACTGTATCTACACTGGTGCACTTGTAAAGCTCGATTTAGAGCTCTGCTGTCGCTGTGCTTGGCCAGGTAAATGTGAGGGTATGTTTAAAATCAGGCTCACACTTAAATTCAGCTCTGTTCCCACTCCCACAGCCAAATTAATCTCCTTGCCAATTAAAGGGGCCCCCACATGAATCTCGGAGCGAATGGCTGCTTACCCTTGGAGCTGGGTTTGGGATCTTACTTCTGCTTCCCACCCATGGAAGAAAAGTTTTTCTGATGTTTTAAAGCAATTTACATTGGATGGAGAACCGAGAATAAGAAAAATGATTTCTGATCAGGTTTTCTTCTCAAAAAGATCTTAAAATATTTTACTGTGACAAAAAAACCTCCCCAAATTCTGAACGTCAGTTTGAATAATTATCAACGACTATCATAAATCCTTAATTCAGTTTAAGTGTGTGACAGGTATTATTATCCATCATTTCACCAAGGTCAGCATACTTATTTCTTAAGTAAATGAGTTCACACCTGTATAAGCCTAAAGCCAATCAAATGTGCTAATTGGCTTTGCTGCAGAAAGTTTATTAGAAATTCACAGAGAGAAAAGATGTTAACAACAGGACATAAATACAACTCTGATCTTTTCACACGGTCATCACCATTGAAAGCTTCAATTGTCCGGCTGCCATTATGCAAATAGGTTTGAAGCCAGAAGTCATGCACCTGTGCTTGCTGCTGCATTTCATATTACTAATCAATCCCCAAGCCCCATTCTGTGTCAGACAAGTGTGCAGGATTGCTCAACTCAGGTTACAGTAGGACAGGTAAAGGGTTTTTAAAATGCCACAATATTCTCAAAAGAATTTGAATACAAGTGTGCATCAAATACAGGCTGTCCTCGACTTAATGTTGTCCGAGTTACGATGAATGGCACTTTCAATGTCTATAAATCGGCACCCTGTTTCATATTTACAATGTCGGTTTCAAGTTTACGATGCCATACCAGTGGACAAATTCAAATATTTATTTATATGCGTGCATTGACATTCTGTGCCATCCATCTCCTTGACTCAGGACACTCAGTTTCTGGTCCAAGACATTTTTACCTGTTGAACCTTTGTGCTTCCAAAGTTTTTCTTAAAATTTATATTTTCCAATATGTTTTTACAATTGAGTACAAAATTCTGGGTTATTTTTATCAAAATAGGGTATCAAGCCTTGGTTCAGGAATTAATCTCTGGGTTGTAACATTGTTTCTTATAGGAAAATCGATTCAGAGTTATGACATCTCAGCTGAGACGCAGTTTTCATGCAAGCATGTCATAAGTCCGAGGACTGCCCGCATTGACTTGGGCCATGTGTCACTGGCAACAGGAACAAGTAAGAAGTTTAACAACACCAGGTTAAAGTCCAACAGGTTTATTTGGTAGCAAAAGCCACACAAGCTTTCGAGGCTCTAAGCCCCTTCCACAGGAACAAGTACAAGGAAAAAAGAGACATAAAGAAATAAAATCATATAGAACTGTTTTCTTTCTGTAACAGATATTAGATGATAGAATGCGTTAAACATTAGAATGCAATTGATTTACTTCGGTATAATTCTCTGAAAGGGATTAGTCCATTAAATGCAGTAAAATTGTGCCAAAAAATGTAAATGCAGATATGCTTCCTTTTGGATTTAATTCATTACCTCTTCCAGCCATTTCTGGTATAAATTAAAGAAAATCTTTATTTGGCTACCACCATTTCCCTGATTAATTTTCAATTAACTGCAACTTTCTTTATCACAAAATCAAGGAAGTTGTGTCCAGTGGGCGCCATGAATGATAAGATACAGGTCGTATTTAGAAGACTGCAAAAGAAAACTTTCCAATCTAAGCCAGCCTTTGGGAGAGGCACCGAATGGAAGAAAGGTGCTTCTTCACAGGAATGGAAAGAAAAATCAGCAGCCAAGTCTTTCTGGAGCAGTTTATGTAGCCTGTTACAGAGAGGTATGGCAGAGACCTGGAAATAGGCTGGCCGCCTGTTATTGCAGCTGGTGATTAGTACCTGAAAATAGGACAATATTGGTTTTACATTTGAGGAGTAAAAGACTGATAATAAAGGAAAAAACTAATTGCACCAGTACACAATAGCATCAATTTTCTAGCTGAGCTCATTATAAATCAGTTCATTAAATCAGGAGCTAGAATGCACACACATGTGAATATTGGCTCTGATTCTATTGCAGAACAGGACTGTTCTGAGGGACGATCCTGAGTGAGCAACAGATTTTCACATTGAGGTCCAGAGAGGTGCTAACTTCCTGACCTCATTTCCAGATGTTAGCTGTGATTCCCACTCACCAGAAATTGATGCCTGAAAGGTGGAAAAATGTCAGGAGGTATAGTCAGGTAAAAGACAGTGGGGGCCTGAGTTGGAGTCACGATGAAAGAGGCCCAAGAAGCTGTTTCTTCTCATGGCCCAAAAGAAAAACTTTAATCTATATATGAAAACTTATTTGGGCCTTTTTTGGTCTTTGATCCAGCTTCTGGCAGTTTTGGCTTGACAGGAAAGTGCAATTCTCCCCCCATTCAGAGGCCTGGTTAAAAAAGTAGATCAGGCCCCAATTCTTTATTTTAGGGGATGTGGGCTTCACTGGCTCAGCCAGAATTTACTGTTCACTCCTAATTACTATTGAAGTGGTGAGCTGCCTTCTTTAATCACTGCATGCGGTGTAGGTACACCCACAGTGCTGTTAGGGTGGGTGTTCTTGGAATTTGACCCAGCGACTGTGAAGGAATGGTAGCAATATATTTCCAAGTCAGGTGGTGAGTGGTTTGGAGGGAAACTTTCAGATAGTGGTGTTTTGATGTCCTTGTCCTTCTAGATGTAGTGGTCGTGGGTTTGGAAGATGCTATTTAAAGAGCAATGGTGAGTTCCTGCAGTGCATCTGTAAATGGTACACACTGCTACCACTGTGCATTGATGGTGGAGGGCGTGAATATTTGTGAATGAAGTGCCAAGCACCTGAGCTGCTTTGTCTTGGATGGTGTCAAGCTTCTTAAATGATGTTGGAGCTGCACTCATCAGGAGACAGTATACCATCACACTCCTGACTTGTGCCTTGTAGATTCTGGACAGGCACTGGGAAGTCGGTATGGTGGCACAATGGTTAGCACTGCTGCCTCATAGCACCAGGGACCCGGGTTCAATTCTAACCTTGGCTGGCTGTCTGTGTGGAGTTTGCACATTCTCCCCATATCTGCATGAGTTTCCTCCCCCCAGGTGCTCTGCTTTCCTCCCACAGTCCAGAGATGTTTAGGTTAGGTGGATTAGCCATGATAAATGTGAAGGGTTACAGGGATAAGGCAGAGCAGCTGGGTAGGCCTAGGTGGAAAGCTCTTTTCACAGGTCGTATGGCCTCTTTCTGCACTGTTGGGATTTTATGGTGCCAAGGGAGGTGAATTACTCATCAAAGGATTCTTAGTATCTGACCTGCTCTTGTAGCCACAGTATTTATATGGCTAATCAAGTTAAGTTTCTGGTCAAGGGTAACCCCAGGATGTTGATTGTGGCGGATTCAGCGATAGTAAAGCCACTGATTGTCAAGTAGTGATGGTTAGATTCTCTCTTGGTGGTGTTGGTTATTGCCTGGCCACTTGTGTGACGCAAATGTTACTTGTCACTTGTCAGCCCAAGCCTGGATATTGTCAGGCCTTGCTGCATTCGGACATGGACTGCTTCAGTATCCAAGGAGTCATGAATGGTGCTAAACATTGTGCAATCATCAGCAAACAACCCCCACTTCTGACCTTATGATGGAAGGAAGAGATTAGGCTGATGGGATGGTTAATTGTCAGAGTTGGATTTGTCCTGCTTTTTGTGGACAGGACATACCTGGGCAATTTTCCACATTGCCGAATAGATGCCAGAGTTACAGCTGTACAGGAACAGCTTGCTGGGGGCATGCCAGGTTCTGGAGCACAAGTCTTCAGTAGTATTGCCAGAATATTGTCAGGGCTCAGAGCCTTTGCAGTATCTAATGCCTTCAGCCATTTCTTATCATCTGGAGTGAATCAAATTGGTTCAAGCCTGGCATCTGTGAAGCTGGGGACTTCCAGAGGAGGCAGAGATTATCCACTCAGCCTCTTCTGGCTGAAGATTGTTGCAAATGCTTCAAATTTATCTTTTGCTCTCATGTTTTGGGCTTCTCCATCACTGCAGATGGGGATACTTATGAAGCCTGCTCCTCTGGTGAATTGTTTAATTGTCCACCACCATTCATAGTTGGATATGGCGAAGACTGCAGAGTTTAGATCTAATCAGTTGGTTGTGGAATCACTTAGCTCTGTCTATCACTTGCTGCTTATGCATTTTTGCACACAAGTAGACTTGTGTTGTAGCTTCACAGGGTTGTCACAACCCTGTGAAGTTGTGAAGATGTGTTGTGACATCTCAGGGTTAATCCAGAGTTTGGATCAGGTATGAAATGCAGCTATTAAAGCCTGGTGCTGCTCCTGGCATGCCCTCCTGCACTCTACACTGAACCAGGTTTGGTCCCCTGGCTTGGTGGGAATGGTCGGGTGGGGGGTATGCCGGGCCATGAGGTTACAGATTGTGGTTGAGTACAATTCTGCTGCTGCTGATGGCCTATAGTGCTTCATGGTTGCCCAGTCTTCAGTTACTAGATCGGTTTGACATCTATCCCATCTAGCACGGTGGTAGCACCACATGTCATGATGGAGGAGATCCTCAATCTGAGGAGAGGACTTTATCTCCATAAAGACTATGCGGTGGTCACTCCTACCGATACTGTCATAGACAGATGCATCTGCAACAGACAGGTTGGTGAGTATGTTTTTCCTTTTTGTTGGTTTCCTCACCACCTGTCGTAGACCCAGTCAAGAAGCCATGTCCTTTAGGATTCGACCAACTTGTTCAGTAATGGAGATACCAAGCCACTTTTGATAATAGACATTGAAACCCTCTTGAGAGTACATTCTGCATCATTGCTACCCTCAGTGCTTTCTCCAAGTGGTGTTCAACATAGAGGACGGGGTGGCATTACATGATAATCAACAGATGGTTGCGCAATTTTGACTTCATGGGGTCTGGAGTCAATTTTGAGGACTCCCAGGGAAACTCCCTCCCGACTGTATACTAATGTGGGTCTGTGCTGTTAGTGAGAAAGGCCATTGGTATGGGAGGTGATGGTGATGTCTGGGACATTGTCTGTAAGATATGATTCGGTGAGTATGACTATGTTAGGTTGTTACTCAACTAATTTGTGAGACAGCTCTCCTAATTTTGGCATAAGCCTCAGATGTTAGTAAGGAGGACTTGCCAGGTTGACAGGGATGAGTTTGCTGTTATAATCTCCAGTGCCTAGGCTGATGCCAGGTGGTCCATCCAGTTTCATTCCTTCGAGACATCAGAGTGTGTTGATAGGCCACTTCAGAGGCATTTGAGAGTCAACCACATTACTGTCGGCCTGGAGGCACATGTAGGCCAGATCAGGTAAGGACAATAGTGAACCAGATGGGTCTTTTCAATCGTCAACAATGAGACCAACTTTTCAATTTCAGGTTATTAATTGAATTCAAATTCCAACAGCTGCCATGGTGGGATTTGAACCCTTATCTCCAGAACATTTGCCTGGGCATCTAGATTACTAGTCCAGTGATATTACTACTTTCCCTCTATCTGGAGTGTGACTACAGAGTTGAGTAACCCTGCTGGAATCCAAAAAGTGAGCAACAGTGAACAAATTATTGCTGAGTATCTATTGTTTATTAGCATTGTCAATGACACTTTCCATCTGTTTGCTAATATATATGATCTATAATCTATAATTTAAAGAGGACTCCACTAGCTTGAGACTGGAGAGGAGTAGTTATGTTCCCCACTCTCAGTTCCCCCACAACACTATAGCTTTCATTTAAGAAATGTAAAATTTTAAAAATAAGGCAAAACGTCAGCAAACTGGTGTTAAAACAATTTTCAGTACCAATGTAATTACCATATTGGAACTACTGCAGATTCCAACACAAGTGCAGCACAATAATTTTAAGTCTTCCCAGAAGCAAAAATCATACTAATTGCTTCTGCTACAAGCCAGAATAAATAATGAAACAATTGTGCAGCTGTGCTTACTGACGTTTGCTATGTGCTGGTGGACACATTCTCAACTGCCCAGTTGGACTCTCTGAAACGTTCTGGAAACTCTTCCGAGATAAGTTTTTTTAAAAGTCCTCAAATATATCATAAGTGTCATCACAGCATGCAACAATGGTTTAAAAGACAAATAAAATATTGAGCTGCATAAACAGAGTCACCGAATCCACTTTAAGGTAACACAACACTTAAAGCATTAGTGAAACCACACATGAAGTGCTCGTGTCCAGCTGAGGTCACTGTGCTTACAAAAATACAAAGGGGTAACAGAGTAAAGATTCAGGGAATGCACAAATAGTATCTACAAAAGTTATTGCAGGGTTTGGATCACTGAGGTATGAAGTGCAGCTACTGAAGCCAAGTTTAATTTCATTAGAAGCAAATAAAAAGTGATTGGGGAAATCAAGGAGGAGAACTATCATCTAATCCTTCAAATTAATACAGGGATTTGGTAATTTAGATATGGGTAATAATTTTATGTAAGCTAAAGATCATGAATGTAATCTGAAGGAGTCACAAGCTAAATTTACTTATACTAAAAAAGTGGTGACTTATGTAACAGATTCCCACCTTGTTGAATAAAACAAATTCCATTCAAGAACTGAATAGGAATCTGGATATATTTATGACTCGACAGAGTGCAGCAAAGTGTACGATGGATGTCAGTGTATAATTTGACCTTTGAAGCTTTGAAAAATCCCTCCAATAACAGAGATTTACTTGTACGCCAAGTATAAAAGTAAACCGCTGGTGCAGGTGTGGGTGGTTGTCATTCTAAAATGTCATCACCATCCAACGCAAATAATGGGCATGTCTGAGACCCCTGCACATCTTCGCAACATAACCCGTATCACTTGCTTGATTGCTTACACCCAGTTGTAAGATAGTACAGTATTAAGTAAAACATCTATTCATGTGAAACATTGAGGCTAACTATTAATATGAGCATAATATGTTGTGGTTGAAAAGGAGGGCTGATTTATACATTGTGTCATGAAATCAATAACTAGCACCTTGTGGAGACTGTAATATTCAGGACACAGGATGTTCCAATACTTGTTACATTATATCCTGCTTAGTAACTAGGACAGAACCTTCTTGGAGTGTTTTGATAAGTCATTCAAGGGTCAGTGAAGAACAGATCAAGGGTCAGTCAGTTTTGGTCCGAGAGTCAGGATCAAGGGAACAAGTTCCATGCAGCTAAAGTGCTGCTGTTATCTCTGAGGAGTTGGGTTGACAGCTTCCAGAAAATGAGGACTCAAGAGAACACTTGAAGAGCTGAAAAGGCAGTGGAAGGTCAGTGACTCCATGCTGCTGGGGCAAAGGTAACCATTTGAACCACTGGTTCTCTGTTTGGCGTGGATGTAGAGCTGGATATGAGTTGGTGATGGAGACTCAGGAATCCAACATAATGTAGCCATGGGAGTCGAGCCCAAAATTTGGGAGGTGAGCAGTTGTTAAGGCAGTCCAAGTCAGAGAGACTTTCGGAGGATATTCCGGGGCGAAATACTCGAAAGGGAAGAGTGAAAACTTGCAATCCCTCACAAGGGAGACAGAGTTTTAATGAGATTGTATAACTCACATTGAGCACTGACATCTGGGGGCTTGTTGAAAAATCCATGGGATTTTTCTTGGTCACATCTGCCATTTGTGGTGCAGTGTGGCGTGTTCAAACACAGTTTGCCTGTTATTTCATATTTACCTCAGGTTAACATGCAAGATAGATTGTATAAATTGCTTTACTTTTCTGACTTTGTAATAGTAAATTCATTTATTCAAAAAGTCATAAGATTTTGTGGCTTTATTCTCATAGTACATTCCTGGAATTTTAAATTTTATCTATCTTAAACAAAAAAAATTACCAGTCCCGAATTGGATTATACCAAAAGTTTGGGGGTGAGATCCAGGATTATAACAACCGAGTCCTTGCAAAGCATGTTGCTTGGGGCTGAAAAATAAATGCCAGATCAACTTATACAACAGAAAGTATACTATACTTGAGATTTAAAAAGGTCTAATTTGACTCCTAAGATAGGACCTGAACAAAAAAGTGAATTGAATGAGCATATCTCTAAATTTGAGAATTTACCATTTATACATGTTAAAGGAACATACAAACAAGAGCAATGTTCCCTTTGATGTCACTTTGCGATGAACAGCTTGTTTATTACAATGTATGGTCCTTTTAAGACTATTGCATCACCCCACATGCACATATCTTAAAGCAAATATTCCTTATGCGCACCGGGCTTGTCCCTACATTCAAATCTTGTGGCCGAATGCCCATGCAGCTTTAAGGAAACATCGAGCAGCAGCTGGCTACTTAACCACTTCAAGCCTGCTCCATGATTCAAGGAGATCTTGGCTAACCCATGACCTAACTTCATATATCCGCATTTGACCCAAGTGCCTTTAATACCTTTGATAACAAAAATCTACCAATCTGAGAATTAAAACTTATAACTGACCCAGCATTAAACTGCTGTTTGCAGAAGAGAGTGCCAAACTTCTACCATCTTTTGTGTAGAAATAATTCCTAATTTCACTTCTAAAGGATATGATCTAATCTTTATGCTATGACCTTTAGTCCTAGATTCCCATTTAGCGAAAATAGATTCTCTCAATTTACTGTATTTATCCACCCTAATATTGATTAAATCACCCCTTAAGCTGCTAAATTCCAGGGAGCACAACCATGGTTTTTGTAATCTAGTTGCCCATTTAAGGGGCTAAATTGGCAGTGGAATGGGAAGGCCATGCACAGGCCTTCCCATCCCAGACTTAATCAAGGTGAAGGCAGGAAGGTGGCGGGTTATCCACCCCTACCCTCCCACCTGATTAAATACCCTCACCACCAAACGTGGGAGTGGGCACAATATTTCACCGTCAGTTTCTACCTGTCAAGCACTTTTAGAATCTTGTATATTTCAATCAGATGAACTTTAATTCCTCCAAACTCCAGAGAGTATAGGCCTAATTTACTCAGTCTCTCATTGTGGTACAATCCTCTCATGTCCAGCACCAATATAGTGAGCCTTCACTGTACTTCTTCTTTAAATATGAAAACCAAAACTGCAAATTTCAGGTGTGGTCCCACCAAAGCCCAGTACAATTGTAGCAAGAATTCATTACCCTTGTTTTCTATCCCCGAGCAAGAAAGGCCAACATGCCATTTCTCTTTCCAATTGCTCATTGTACCTGCATGCTAACTTTCCGTGTTTCTTGTATGAGTATGCCCAAACCTTCCTGATCACCAGTACTAACAGGCTTCACACTTTTTAAAAGTATTCTGCTTTTCTACTCTTACTACCAAAATGAATAACCTTACACTCCCGGCTGAACATTCAGCCTCAGGTCTCAATCTTGCTGTCTGGAGGAAATGCAGCTTCTCTAGCCTCCCTGTTACAACGCATCAACACTCCCTTCCAAAACCAGCAAGTCACCAAAAGTCCAACAAGAACACTTCAGAGTGCTTCCACAAACTTTGCAAAAGCAAAACTAATTCAAAAGCACCTCACCTTGCAAGTTGGATGGCTGGCCCTTTAAATACTCCAGAGGAGACAGGGAGGCAGCACTTGCTCATACAGCTGAATGCATGTACAGCTGTGAGTGATTAAGAGAGGGCGTTAACTGGGCTTGTACAGTCCAAGTTTGCAGAACATGCATAAAATCAGCCTGTAAGGCTGTTTGACGCCACAATCTTCCCACTGTCAAAGTTGTAGGTGTGCGTATAACACGCTCCGGCTACCATCCTTCGAAGCATGGGGTGCCCATGGTCCATTCTGGAAGTGGCCTGAAGCATTGCATTTGCCATTTTAGAGGCCTCTGGCTCCATAAGTGCTCCAAAGCCAAATTTTGCAGCCACAAAGACTTAATTAAATATATATGGAAATATGCACAGCTAATATATGTGAATGCACTAAGATAAAAGCAAAATACTGCGGATGCTGAATCTGAAACAAAAACAGAAAATGCTGGGAAATTGCAGCAAGTCTGACAGCATCTGTGGGGAGAGAATAGAGCCAACGTCATCTAGACTCGAAAGGTCGACTCTATTCTCTCCCCGAAGATGCTGTCAGACCTGCTGAGATTTTCCAGCACTTTCTGTTTTGTGTTGTATATGTGAATGCACATGTTTATGGTTCCTAAAATAGATCTATACTTGAATATAATTTAAAAGGTTATTCTCACAAAAATTACTCAAGTAAAATCTGCAGTGCAATATTAATACAAACAAGTTCATGTGAATTCGTTTAACTCCTCTGACTAATGAATTTTGCTAACATATTTGCTATTCATATGGAACACTATTCAATCCAAAGGTGTTTGTTACATTTCTAACATTAATATTTTTGTAAATTGTGAAAATTAATCAAAACAAAAGATAAGATGAGCATTGTACAACTAAATTAAGCTATTACATAAACCCAAAGCAAGCTTGAAGTAATTTTTACCGCAGAAGCAAAGCTTCCTGCTATGTCACATTTTTATTCTTAAATTCAGTGGAACATAATACTGTGATCATGCTGAAATGATTCTTTTATAATATTCAAAGCTCCAATAGTTTTGAAATTTAAAGGGAGAGAACAGAATGCTCTCAAGGGAAAACTGGTATGCAATAATATCTGTTTGTAAAATGGGCTGGTTACAGGGTGTAACTGTATTGTACCTTTGCCAATGACCATCAGACCAAGTGTGCTTCCCACAAATTTTATGCTCAGAACACATAAGTGCAAACATATTTTAACAAAATTATAATTCAGTCTCAGTCATCTTGATCAATTGGGCCAGTGGGCTGACGAATGGCAGATGGAGTTTAATTTAGATAAATGCGAGCTGATGCATTTTGGTAGATTGAACCAGGGCAGGACTTACTCAGTTAATGGTAGGGCATTGGGGAGAGTTACAGAACAAAGAGATCTAGGGGTACCGGTTCATAGTTCCTTGAAAGTGGAGTCACAGGTGGACAGAATGGGGAAGAAGGCATTCAGCATGCTTGGTTTCATTGGTCAGGACATTGAGTTCAGGAATTGGGACGTCTTGTTGAAGTTGTACAAGGCACTGGTAAGGCCACACTTGGAATACTGTGTACAGTTCTGGTCACCCTACTTTAGAAATTATATTATTAAACTAGAAAGAGTGCAGAAAAAAATTAATAGGGACTTGATGGTTTGAGTTATAAGGAGAGGCTGGATAGACTGGGACTTTTTTCTCTGGCGCATAAGAGGCTCAGGGGTGATCTTATAGAGGTCTATAAAATAATGAGGGGCATAGATCAGCTAGATAGTCAATATATTTTCCCAAAGGTAGGGAAGTCTAAAATTAGAGGGCATAGGTTTAAGGTGAGAGGGGGGAGATATAAAAGGGTCCAGAGGGGCAATCTTTTCCACACAGAGGGTGGTAAGTGTCTAGAACAAGCTGCCAGGGGTAGTAGTAGAGTCGGGTACAATTTTGTATTTTAAAAAGCATTTAGACAGTTACATGGGTAAGATGGGTATAGAGGGATATAGGCCAAATGCGGGTAATTGGGACGAGCTCAGAGGTTTAAAAAAAAGGGCGGCATGGACAAGTTGGACTGAAGGGCCAGTTTCCATGTTGTAAACCTCTATGACTAGTCTATAATTTTACACTTGTATATATGTCAAAATGTAATTAATCAGGTAAATGTGTTTTCCCAAATTAACTAATATAAACCAGAATCTGATGGTTAGAGAAAAATATCTGCAAATTTCCAAGAAATCAAAATGACTGCTGAGATACACTACTTTAACACTTTGCAAACAAGAGAAAATTATTAGCTACAGGACCAGATTTGAATGTAAAAATAACACTCATGTTCACGGTTACTCGAGAGTAAATAGAACAACTTCCAGCAATTATGCATGCATAGTTAAATTAGGAAGTTGCTTTCTGAGTTGCCCTGCACCTCAAGAAGCTGCATTACAACAGTATGCCTCAGAGAGACTCAATTGAAACATATAGAATTGTATGAAGTTGTAGCACTCATGCTAGTTATCCACTAAACACCCCAAAAATAAGTTAAGGCGTGCCCATTCCTGTGCAACTAAATTTTTAATGGTGTGATGAATCTTAATTGCTTCCAAACAATCTCTCTGGTAGAGAAAATTTTTTTTTACAAGTTGCAAAGCCTAATTCCTTCAAATTTTAATTATTGTTGGAGACTTAAAGGAATAATGATTTATTTTAACTTTTTCTTTCCCTTTTTTATCTATTCCCCTGTCTCTTAATCCTATTTTTCCCCTCTTTCTTATCATAGAATCATAGAAACCCTACACTGCAGAAAGAGGCCATTTGGCCCATCGAGTCTGCACCGGCCACAATCCCACCCAGGCCCTACCCCCATATCCCTACATATTTACCCACATATTTATTTCTCTTTTTGTATTTGATTTGGCAATGAATTCACTACTCTAACTTACACAACCTGCTTCAGACTATGAATGGCTCAATAAGAATTCTTCCGTTTGATTGGTTTAGGAGATGCACATTGACTTGTGTTATTCACACAGGTTCTGGATCCCCTGTAGATGGCACTACATTGAAACAGATTTTAAATCACCATATGTTCCGGTATAAAATCCATAGAGCGTCTGTGAGACAACAACGTTTAAAGAATGGTTGGTGCCATTCAATTATCATGTGCCACAAATTCCGAGCTAATATTCTGTCAGGTAAAATGTTTTCAATATTAAATAGCAATAAATGGCATTCCACCAATATGTGAAACAGAAGTTTTTGATCCTTATTAAGCTAAAAATGAAAATGTCTAATTTTACAACACTATAACTTCAGAACCTACAATGGTTGTAGGATCTGTACAAAGTTTGAACCAAAGATAGTTCAACTCCAATACCAGGACTGGTAAGTCCAGAATCTGTCAGCACATTTATACATTCGTTGATCGCAACAAATTTTATTCACAATTATGTAGAAAAGCAAAATGATCTCATAGGGAGGGAAGTGACAAAGTATCTCTTCCATCCTTGACTCTGGCACCATTTTCTGGCATGGCTATTATCAAATTTAAATGATTTTTATTAGTTTCACTATCTTCTTTGCTTGCAATTTTTAAACTTGAGAGAGTAAAATAAAAATGTAAATAAAATTACTACTAGTGTAAAGTGGGTTTCATAAGTAAATATGGTGCTGTGTTTATTATTTTTTAAAAATTCTCTTTCCTGACTGATGTATTTAACTTACAACATCATTTACATTATAACCATTAGGGAAAAAAGTCAACTTTAATTAAAAGAAAGGCATTTAAGCTAAAATCTTATTACTACTTTCATTATATCACAACTTTACCATTTTAATACCCTATTCCCAAAATAAACTTCTAGATAAACCATTCAAAATTACTGTTTACATCAGTTCAGAGCCAAATAAAGACTTGCGCAAAGAAGAATAATGCTGATCATTTTTTATTTGCCATAGATTTCTCTGCCCACTGAGGTGGTGGAGGCTACCTCGCTGAATATGTTTAAAGCGCGGATGGATGGATTCCTGATCGGTAAGGGAATTAAGGGTTATGGGGATCAGGCGGGTAAGTGGTACTGATCCACGTCAGATCAGCCATGATCTTATTGAATGGCGGGGCAGGCTCGAGGGGCTGGATGGCCTACTCCTGCTCCTATTTCTTATGTTCTTATGTATGCTACGGGGTGAAAACTGAATTTTTATGTCTCTTCCTCCTTTGCTCTGTGAGAAACCTATTAATATCGATTTCCCATGATACCAGAAGTGGCTGTGATTTTCATCATTTATTGTTCAACTTATAAAGATATCTGAAAAATCTATCCAAAAACAAAATACTGCCATACTTAGTCTGAATCCACCGAATGGACCACACAGTGGCCTCAGGCAAGACTAGGAGAGGATGGGTCTGCTTACTGATCAACACCTCATGGTGCCTAGACATAGCTACACTGGCGAATTTCTGCTCCCTGGGCCTAGAATACCTGACGTTAAAATACCACCCCTGTTACCTTCCGCAGGAGTTCACCTCTGTTATCATGACAGCAGTTTACATCCCACTCCACGCGAGCATGAAGACCGCGCTGGATGAAATATATAGCACCACAAATAGTCTTGAGATGAAACATCCCGAAGCCATGTTCATCGTGGCCGGGGATTTCAATCAGGCCAAGCTCAAGAACGTTCCACCAAAATACCACCAACACATCTCCTGTCTCACCAGAGACCCAACGATCCTAGACCATTACTACACAAGGGCGGCACGGTAGCACAGTGGTTAGCACTGCTGCTTCACAGCTCCAGGGTCCTGGGTTCGATTCCCGGCTCAGGTCACTGTCTGTGTGGAGTTTGCACATTCTCCTCGTGTCTGCGTGGGTTTCCTCCAGGTGCTCCGGTTTCCTCCCACAGTCCAAAGATGTGCGGGTTAGGTTGATTGGCCAGGTTAAAAATTGCCCCTGAGATTCGTAGGTTGGTGGGATTAGCGGGTAGATATGTGGTGGTAGGGCCTGGGTGGGATTGTGGTCGGTGCAGACTCGATGGGCCGAATGGCCTCCTTCTGCACTGTAGGGTTTCTATGGTTTCTAAATATTAAAAATACCGACTACTCTATCACCCACCCACACTTTGGTAAATCAGACGAAAAGGGTGTGCTTCTGCTCCTGGCTTACAAGCAAAAACTGAAACGGGAGAATTTGTCAAAGAAAGTTGTTCAACGCTGGTCTAAGAAATCAGATGACCTCCTCGTGGTCAGTATTTAAAACTCTGTGACCAGCCTGAATGAGTACGCCACTGCAGTAACTGACTTCATTAGTAAGTGTGTAGAAGACTGTGTGCCAAAGAATCAAATCCGCGTGTTTCCCCACTGGAAACCAGGGATGAACAGGGATATCCACTGCTTGCTGAAGTCCAGGTCTGAGGTGTTCAAGTCAGGCGACCCTAACCTATACAAGAAAGCCAGATATAATCTACAGAGATCCATCAAAAATGCCAAAAGACAGTACCAGACCAGGCTAGAGCCCAGGCTAGCCACACGGACTCCCGCCGACTATGGCAAGGTCTGCAAGACATAATAGGCTACAAGATGAAGGCAGGTAAAATCAGCAGCTCCAATGCACCCCTCCCCAATGAGCTCAACACATTCTATGTGTGTTTTGAGCAAGAGGTCAGCGAGAGCACGCCCTCCATCCCAGAAGCCTCAGATGAACTGAATCCGAGGTCACTATTGCCGACATCAAAACAGCCTTCTCAAAAGTCAATCCATGGGAAGCAACTGGCCCAGATGGGGTACCTGGACAAGCACTCAGGTTTGTGCGCGGACCAGTTGGCAGGGGTATTTGTAGACATCTTCAACCTGTCTTTATACCAATCTGAGGTCCCTACCTGCTTCAAGAAGACAACCATCATTCCGATACCAAAGAAAAGCCGGACACCGTGCCTTAATGACTATCGCCCGGTGGCTCTGACATCCATCTTTATGAGGTGCTTCGAAAGGTTAGTCATGGCACAAATCAATTCCAGTCTCCCAGGCTACCTGGATCCACTATAGTTCGCCTATCATGGCAACAGGTCCACAGCAGATGCCATCTCCCTGGCACTACACTCAACCCGAGAACACCTAGATAACAAAGAAACCTATGTCAGACTCCTATTCAAATTCCGTGGCCCTGGGCTTGACTCCTCCCTCTGCAACTGGATCCTAGACTTCCTAACCCACACACTGTAGTCAGTAAGGAAAGGCAACAACACCTCCTCCACGATCATCTTCAAAACCGGTGCTCTGCAAGGCTGTGTCCTCAGCCTCTTACTGTGCTCCTTATACACCTCTGACTGTATGGCCAAATTCGCCTCCAACTCGATTTTCAAGTTTGCTGATGACACCACCCATTGTGGGTTAGATCTCAAAACAATGGCAAGACACAGTACAGAAAAGAGATAGAGTATCTGGTGAACTGGTGCGACGACAATAATCTCTCCCTCAAGGTCAACAAAACAAAGTAAGAAGTCTCACAACACCAAGTGAAAGTCCAACAGGTTTATTTGGAATCACGAACTTTCAGAGCATTGCTCCTTCATCAGGTGAGTCATCAGGAACAGCGCTCCGAAAGCTCATGATTCCAAATAAACCTGTTGGACTTTCACCAAGTGTTGTGAGACTTCTTACTGTGCCCACCCCAGTCCAACACCGGCATCTCCACATCACAACAAAACAAAGGAGATAGTCATCGACTTCAGGAAGTGTAATGGAGGACGTGCCCCTGTCTACAGCAAGGAGATGAAGTAGAAATGGTCGAATGCTTCAAGTTTTTAGGTGTCCAGATCACCAACAACCTGTCCTCGTCCCTCCATGCGGACTCTAGAGTTAAGACAGCCCACCAATGCCTCTACTTTCTCAGGAGACTAAGGAAATTTTTCATGTCCGCTACAACCCTCACCAACTTCTACAAATGCACCATAGAAAACATTCTTTCCTGTTGAATCACAGCTTGGTATAGCTCCTGCACTGTCCAAGACCACAAGAAACTTCAAAGGGACGTGAAAGAAGTCCAGTCCATTACTCAAACCAGCCTCCCATCCATTGACTCTGTCTACACTTCCCGCTGCCTCGGAAAAGCAGTCAGCATAATCAAGGACCCCATGCACCGGGACATTTTTTTCCATCATGAAGATACAAACGTCTGAGGACACATACCAACTGACTCAAAAACAGCCTCTTCCCTGCTGCCATCAGATTTTGAATGGACCTACCACGCATTAAGTTGATCTTTCTCTACACCCTAGCTATGACTGTAACACTACATTCTGCACTCTCTCCTTTCCTTCCCTATGAACGGTATGCTTTGCCTGTATAGCATGCAAGAAACAATATTTTTCACTGTATGCTAATACATGTGCCAATAATAAATAAAATAAAATCTATTATACGCCACTAAGCACATGATTTAACCATTATACTTTGAGGCAATTCTGTTGCGATAAAAAATCATAATATTCTTTTTTATACAGACGAATGTACCAATTGCTTCATTAAATATAATTTCTCAAGTGTATGTCCCAAGACACCACAAATCCTAACCTATCTTAAATAACACTGAAAGAATGCTGATTTCATATCCTCATTTCACAGACTACTTCGATCACCGTAAATTTACTTCAGTCTATTACTACTATCCAATCTTTCAGATATGGTATTGGGATAGTGTGCATTAGCAAGTATTGAAACTGTTAATATTTTGTGATCAATTATTAATATACTTGGAATCATCAGCCATGTTAAAACTGTTTTTTAATCAAATTCACTGACAGGATTACAAGTGCTGCAATAACTGGGAATAAAACAACTCTGACCACACAATGGAAAACTGCCATAATACTGCCACTTCAAATATTCTTCAATGGTAAAAAAAATCCAATAGTAATATCTATTATATGTTAAATTTGTGGGCCAATGTGACCCCTGTTTATATTGCATACATAATACTAGGGTCAAATATCTCATTTGCTCATCACCTGTCCTCACTGACCCACATTGGTATCTCATCCCAAATGCATTAAATTACAATTGTTTGTTCTCGTCTTTAACTTCATCCGTGGCCTTGGTTACCCTATATTCACTATCTCCTCCATTCCCAAGATTTCCCTCAGCCACTCCATTCGGCTCTTTGTTCATTACTCTCCTTCATCAAGCAATTGTTGGCCGAGCTGTCAGTCAACTGGACCCTATTCTATGGAACTTTATTCCAAAACCTATTCCATCTTCCTTTGGAGATCCTTTTAAAATCCATTTAACTAATCTGCAACTTCCTGATTTACTGTTTTCCTTACATCTATCTCTGAAGCAGCTTTGTTTTTTTTTAACATTAGAAATGCTTTTGTATATATTTCCTAATTAGAAGAGTGGTGCATGATGTTTTCATGAACTGCCTGAAAAACAGATTCTGTGCGTTTTTAGTTTTCAGAGGGCTATTCAATCAGTGCACCAATGGAAATACTATCTGACATTGTTACCCAAATACAACTTCAAGAACGAAATAAACTTTTCAATCCCTATTCATTCAGTTTTAGTTTTACTAACAGATGACGTCAATAGGTGGATACAAAAGTGGATTCCTTTTCCTTTGGAACTGATGAGGTCTTTGGATAGCTCAAGCATGCAAGGGAGTTGCTTGCTTGCTTGTGTTAAGAAAATGCATTACCTCCATTCTTTAGCTCTGTATTACAAACATAAAACAATTTTAACTGGCTTACTGTATGAATGGGTAAAAAGATTTTGGGGTATACTTTCTGAGATCACATTTGTCAGTTGGCTTATCTGAAAACTGCCTGCAATTTTCCACCCATTGAGTCAATTAAAGATGAGGCAACTATTTTTTTAAACAATATTTGCCAATACTGAATTATATTGCTGCATACATGGAGATGCATATACGTCAGATATTTTCTATATTTTGCACAGTTGAATTATACTGCAAGGATGCATTGCAAAGCTCTGCTGACTGGTTGATTATACCAGTCGATATTAGAATAGAGCTCGATGGAGAATCAGCTGTTTCCTTACATTAAAGATTTAAAAGTCTACAGGTCATTCAATATACAGCTAGGATTTTAAAATATTTTGACTTTACACCAGGCTGGGGCCTATTATACCCCATTTAAAATTCAATTGAGGTAGTCTCATGTTGAACGGACTCAACCAACAAAAATGTAGACACATCTACAAGCATGTTCCAACCACTTTTGCCCTACCCAGAGGCCTTCAAGAATTGCCCAAGCTAATTGAGCGATTATTAGTATATTTAAATAAAATTAACTGATTCAGTTGTTCCGAACTGTTTTAAGATTGTGTTTCTTCCAAAGACTTTCAGCGTCTTATGCCATCTGCACATTTACTTAAAGTATTAACCAAAGTCTCTCATTTGTGCATTTTGTTTTTTACTCTTGTCTTTCATCTTAGTTTTCTGTTCTTTATTGTATTGATCTCTCCCATATTCTGTGCTGAATTTTTCCTCCATTTCCTTTGGCACCAATTGCCACGGCCTCCACTGGCAATAATTGGACATCAGCCCTATATATTGTGGGGCTAATTTTTCACCACAAGGTGGCGGCTTCCGATCTGTTCAATGGTAATTTTATTGGGGACCTTCTAATAGGTGGCCCAATTTGCTAATTGTGGTCCTGAAACATACACAGGACACTGACACAAATTTCAGTTTGTGTTCCGAGCTTGATGTCAGTTCAAAGTCAATACTGTTTTACCTTATTGTGGGTCAGACGGGCTCAGTTGGTAGCACTCTAGCCTTTAAGTCAGAAGGTTCTGGGTTCTCAAGTCCAACTCCATGACTTATGCACAAAAAGGCTAACACTCTGCTGGAGAGAATGCTGAACCATTGCAGGTACCATCTTTCAGATGAAACATTAAACCCTATGTTTGTCCTCTGGAGGTTATATAAAAAATCCCATGGCATTATTTAAAGAAAAACAGGGCAGTTAGCCTGGTGTCCTGACAAAACAATTATCCAATCAGCATTACACCGCTGCTTGTGGAAGTTTGCTGTGCACAAATTGGCTGTTGAGTTTCATACAACAGTGACTATGCTGCAAAAGTGCTTCATTGAATGCAAGAACCCTCTGAGATGCCTGGTGGTCCTGAATGTATTATATAAATGCAGATCTTTTTTTTTGCTTTTGTATTCGCTATTTTGTTTGCTTTCTCATTTCTGCTGCTGTTATTCTCTTCTTTCGTTGTTTTGCTAATTTTTGTCCTTCATTTTTGACTTTTTCTCTTCTGTCACGGTTTTGTTCTCTCCTTTTACACTTTGCTGTTACTCTCCCCCTTTATTCCTATTTCTCGTTACCTTCATTTACGTTTCTTGCTCTTTCCTTTTTGCTCTGTTCTCACTATAGTGTCTCCTTCAATTATGTACCCTCTGCTTTCTGTTTATTTGCTTTTTTTTCCTTACCTTTTCCTATTTTTGGCTTCTTCAAAAAATTTCTTTTCACTCTATTGAAGAATCGGAGTGAGAAATCTGGATGACCATCCCAAGTAGCCAGGGAGAGGCGTTCAAAAAGAGAATATAGTGTCGGGTTTCATGAAGAGTAAGGGATGAAAGACATCAAAAGGAGCTAAAGGAACATAAAATTGGCTCCTGCTAAATATCGGCTATGACTATTTAACCCTCCCTCTGTGTTTGTGCAAATATTCACATCTCCTAACTTCAGGCCACTTGACAGTCAAGTTATGAACTTCTCTCAAAAGTTATGCTGTCATTTTTGATGCATGTCTAAGGTAGCTTTGCATTAATGCAGAAGTGATTCTAAAATGATATAATTTGTTACACAATCTATCACCTTACCTGTATTTTAACATCTCTCCTTGAATTATAACTAATATATATATATATAGCTTTGCAACCTAAATCTCATGTCAATAACTTTAAGCATATATGGGAAGAGCTGAAATTAGTTCTGGTCAAGATGTTATTGCATGGAAGTTATTCAGTGGCCATGGAATAACATTTGGTTTATAAAATAATTCAAAGCACTCATGTTATGGTCACAAAGCCTGTTTAGATAGGATGATAGATGTCTGGTGTTGATTTAGTCAAGCAATTCTGGTGACTCATTCATTGGTCCGTGTTTGGGAACATTAACAAAATCCTTCATTCAGTTACTGCCTTAAGTATACCATAATGGATCTGGTATTTTCATATTTGATACATTGGGTAGAATCTTACCCACTTGAAAAATAATTACTGGTCAGGATCATTTCCAGGTCCCAACCATACACTTACTGGTAGTGAACTCACCAACAGGATCTTACTGAAGGCAGCCTCTGTGGCTACTTCTGTGTCCACTGTCTAATTATTATAGCGGGCAGGTTCCTGAGGCTGCAAGCCCAATCAGATGGCATGCAGGCTTGGAAGGAAGGCAATCCCACTGGCAGAGGTGGAAGCTGTTGCTGTACGAGTAGGACCATGAGCAGCTGCCAGGCCACCACTGTGGAGCTGAAATGGCCTGTGACCACAGAAGTGGTCTGCTGGTCCAGTGAGGTATAAGTGTGGGGGGAGGCCCTCGTGAACCTTCCTGTTGCGTGCCATTTTAATTCAGCACCTTGCTCTCATGCCCCACATGTCCGTCCTTGGCCTGTTGCAATGTTTCAGTGAAGCCTGGCGCAAGCTGGAGGAGCAGCATCTGATCTTCCAGCTGGGCACATTGCAGCCCTTCGGATTCAACGTTGAGTTTGGCAACTTTAGATTTTGATCTTTCTCCTCCATCTTAAACCCCCTTTCTTTATTTTTATACTCCATACATGTATTGCTTCAATGCAACGCACCCCCTCCTCCTCTCACATCTGGCCATTTGTTGTTTGTTCTTAAACATGCTTCTTTTTGTTGCAGTTTCTTCTGTCCAAATATTCTCACTCATTTCAATTCCGACGAAGGATCCAGACTGAAAATGTTAATTGTGTTTCTCTCCTGATAGATGCTGGCAAACCTGCTGAGTTTTGCCAGCTTCCTCTATTCTTGTCCTGGACCTGGAGGGCCTGGCTTTGAACTGTTTCACATTGGCATGGATAGCAGCAGTCCGGGCTAGTGAGTTGGCAGCCAACAATGAGGAGTGGACGAATGCTGTCATCCTGAGCAAGGATAGCAGGTTCGCACCTCAGCAATTCCAATACTCCTCTGGGAGGCAAATGATGAAACTTCTGAGAGACCCTCCAAGTCATTTTGAGTACTGGTAGCTGCAGCCATGGTGGCAGCAGTCTGATCCTGCATTGCAGCAAGCTGTGATTACATGGCAACAAGCGAAAACTTGGAGACCTATGCATGTGCTTCCACTGCAGCACTTCAGGCTTTTAATGGCTTCTATTTGTTCTGAAATGGAAGCTGAGACATTGACTATTAGAAACTGCATCATTGTTGGGCTTGCAAGAGTTCCCATGGAGTTGGCCATCAGTCGCATGCTAAAAAGGATGGTTTTCAGCTCTGCACTAAGTCCTGTGCCAAGTTGGCACCAGACTCCTCCCTGCTCCTGGCAGTGACCTCAGACTTTCTGGCAGGTCTGCCAATGCACCAAGCATTTTGCTGGGCATAATCAGCCATTTTCTGCAGGCTGCCCCATTGATGTCTGAATCAACTGCAACAGAACTCATCCTCAGGAAGCTAAGGTTACTTGAACTATTTTCCTAGTCTGGCTGCAGGCCATTCATGTCCAATAACTCGCCACACACAAATATTGCATCTATGCTACCCCCTAAAGAATGTAAAATGCCAGTATCTGAGCTGATAGTTGCAAGTATGACATTAAATGAGTGTTCATCACCATCAATCTCCTGTTACTCTTGGACTTCACATCTCAAACTACTGCATTCTTGGGTATCTGGATAAAGAAAATTACACAGGTGAGGAAAGGTGGAAAAGCAACAAGTGCATGCTTACACTCTGCAGCTTGTAAATCAGAAGAGATTGTCGGATGAAGGGGATATAGAATATGAGAAGGTGGATTAGGTAAAAACATATTGTCATCCTGTAAGGTTTCAATCTCACCACTGCCACTTCCTCAGTCATAATTGCTCTAATGATGGCTAGCATTCTCTCCTCCATCAGGGTAAAGACAGGCTGTTCGCTGCAATTTAGATGCTGCTTTCTATGGTTGTGCATTACCTTCTCCTGCGAGAGACAGAAACATATTAGTGAGTGCTGTGCGATGTGTTTGGATGATGTGCCTGAAATAACTGAATATCTGGCAATGTGTGTTATCACTGAAAAGTGAGTGTGAGGCAATGATACATATGTGAGGGCGAGGTGAATCTGTGGGCAGGAATTTCCAGTCCCGCCCACTCCAAGGTTGGAAATTCCCACCCAAGGTAAATGGGCCTTTCAATGGTCCATCAAATTTTCTGTCCCACCCGCAACGATTCCTGTGGCAGGCAGAACTGGAAATTTTATCCATATAAATGTGAAGTATGAACAAAGAACAGTACAGCACAGGAAACAGGCCCTTCGGCCCTCCAAGCCTGTACCGCTCCTTGGTCCAACTAGACCAATCGTTTGTATCCCTCCATTCCCAGGCTGCTCATGTGACTATCCAGGTAAGTCTTAAACGATGTCAGCATGTCTGCCTCCACAACCCTACTTGGCAGCGCATTCCAGGTCTCCACCACCCTCTGAGTAAAAAACATCCCTCTAATATCCGAGTTATACTTCGCCCCTCTCACCTTGAGCCCGTGACCCCTCGTGATCGTCACTTCTGCTCTGGGAAAAGGCTTCCCATCGTTCACCCTATCTATACCCTTCATAATCTTGTACACCTCTATTAGATCTCCCCTCATTCTCCGTCTTTTCAGGGAGAACAACCCCAGTTTACCCAATCTCTCCTCATAGCTAAGACCCTCCATACCAGGTAACATCCTGGTAAACCTTCTCTGCACTCTCTCTAATGCCTCCACGTCCTTCTGGTAGTGCGGCGACCAGAACTGGATGCAGTACTCCAAATGTGGCCTAACCAGCATTCTATACAGCTGCATCATCATCAGACTCCAGCTTTTATACTCTATACCCCGTCCTATAAAGACAAGCATACCATATGCCTTCTTCACCACCTTCTCCACCTGTGTTGCCACCTTCAAGGATTTGTGGACTTGCACACCTAGGTCCCTCTGTGTTTCTATACTCTTGATGGTTCTGCCATTTATTGTATAACTCCTCCCTACATTATTTCTTCCAAAATGCATCATTTCGCATTTATCTGGATTAAATTCCATTTGCCACCTCTCCGCCCAATTTTCCAGCCTATCTATATCCTGCTGTATTGCCCGACAATGCTCATCGCTATCTGCAGTCCAGCCATCTTCGTGTCATCCGCAAACTTGCTGATAACACCAGTTACACCTTCTTTCAAATCATTTATATATATATCACAAATAGCAGAGATCCCAGTACTGAGCCCTGCGGAACACCACTGGTCATGATGTAGAGATGCCGGCGTTGGACTGGGGTGAACAAAGTAAGAGTTGTAACAACACCAGGTTTTAACAACACCACTGGTCACAGACTTCCAGCCGGAAAAAGACCCTTCAACCGCTCCCCTCTGTCTCCTATGGCCAAGCCAGTTCTCCACCCATCTAGCCACTTCTCCTTGTATCCCATGAGCCTTAACCTTCTTAACCAACTTGCCATGTGGGACTTTGTCAAATGCCTTACTGAAATCCATATAGACGACATCCACGGCCTTCCTTCGTCAACCGTTTTTGTCACTTCCTAAAAAACTCCACCAAATTTGTAAGGCACGACCTCCCTCTTACAAAACCATGCTGTCTGTCGCTAATGAGATTGTTCCGTTCTAAATGCACATACATCCTGTCTCTAAGAATCCTCTCCAACAACTTCCCTACCACGGACATCAAGCTCACCGGCCTATAATTTCCCTATCTATAAGGTTGAAAGAGAATTTTGGTCAAAGGGCGTTTGGTGAATGGACTAGTGTTTGAGGCTGTTGGTTCATTTGCAAGGATTATAAGATAAATTCATTGCCCTTAACCACTCCTGTTAAATAACTGATCTTCTTGCAGTACAGCATCTAGGTCCCTGGGGCTGGACTGCTGGCATTGATCATAATGTCTGTCTATACTTATATTCCTCAGTGTCTGCCGGTATGGCTTCATGGTTCCTGCGGAAAGAGGACCTCTCTTCTATCCACCTCCGACACCAATGTCGAATCCGGGAACCTTGGAGCATGCTCTGTGACCTACTATGCCACATTCACTCTTCTCACAGGTCAGAAACGTCCCCAGCCACTTTCAGCATTTGCTGTAGCCAGAATGCACCTGCTCTTTAAGGGGTGCAGGCTGGCTTTAGTTAGGGAAGTCTATCTCTAGGTGACGCTAACCTTGCATGAACTCGGAGACATTGCCCTGCTCTGCAGAATACTACCACTGGTTTGCAAACAAGCATTGCTTGAATTAGCAGGCAGCATGAAGTTTGTGCCTGAAATGCAATGAAGGGGTGTGGAATAATCATGTATCAAAATCTCAGTGCACATTTTCAGGCCTTATCCAATTTGGGCATGTTGGAATCTGGCAGCACTGAAGTTGGGCCATTGTAGCCTGCTAGCACTGACCATGGACCTCTGAGGTTTGGCAGCAAAGGACATCATTTGGGTTTGCATCACTGAAATATTGGAAACTGTGGATTGGCAGAATTGAGAGCTGGAATGTTTTGCTTGGCCTCACTGGCCTGATGTTTGTCAGCAGTGTTGCAAACAGCAAGGCATAGGCATCTTAAAATGGGAGGGGTGTCCTAAGTTGGACAGAAATGGTTACTAAATTTCAAAGAGATTTCTGTAAATGTTCAAGACTGTTTTCTTCCTTGATTTTTCACATTTGTCTCTATCTCTGTTTATCTTTCTTTTCTATACCCTTCTCTTTCTAACTCTTATTCTCACAGCTGTCACTAATTTGAATATTACATTTTCTAAATGATTACTGAAACATAGATGATGGTAATCAGAGTCTTTGGGGTAGAAATTTTTCTCAGGCTGTGGCACAAAAAGGAAGTTATCTGATCAACAATAAAGACACTGAGACCCCCAGCAACCCTCCTTCCCATTCTCACCCCACTGACCACAACCACCTGGGAACTAATGTAAGGAACCAAAAAATCTTTGCTTGCAATCCCCAGCCTACTGCAGTCCAAGCACACGCAATGTAAATGTTCCTATCCTTATATAGCAGCTTACCTACTGACATATAATGTGTAATATTAAATGAGATCTGTAAGTTTTACATGTACAAATGTGTGACTTTGGCATGCATCTGACATGGAGTGAGAACAAATTTTGAAATTTGCTGCCAAAATATTAGAAATAATTACTTAATTTCCAGGAATAAAATACAGGGTGTTGTTTTTTTTCATGGAATATCTATTAAAAATGTGGGATTCCTATAAACAAGTAAATGAGCTGTCTCCCTCAATGATTCTGCTTCTGTGTCTCATTCAGTTTTCCAAAGCCATCTCTTTGGTCAAGCCTTTGACAATCTCTCCAAAAAGACAATTATTTTTCTCTTCAATGATGCATGTCAACCTGGGACTTGTTTCATGCTAAAGGTGTTACCCATCTGTAATCTTCTTCTTGTTGGTTTTCTTGGACTGCCAACAGTATTTCTTTTTGAATGTAATAATTATTTTGATAAGAAAGTGTCAATGGCTGGAATCTTATGGAGGCAGTGGTCCAGTCCCCAACTGAAAAGTTGAGGGTGGGTGAGTGCACCTCTACTTTACCGATCGTCCTGAAGCAATTTAGTGAGTCATTGGGCCATTAGTTGGCTCAGGGCGGGATTTCAGGCACCATGTGGGGGAAAGTCCTGCCTCCGAGAACTGCCAGTCAATCAAATGGTCAGCAGCTCTCTCGTCCCAATAGCACAACCAGGAGCAATGGCTCCTGCTGGGATTACAGCAGTCCCCACTGAAGGGGAGCCGCATTTCTGGATATTCAAGTATGTCCAGCATTTAGCCAGGGACAGGCTAGCAGGTCCTGGCAAGGACAGTAGTAGTTTCGGTTCAGCAAGACAGGGCGGGTGAGGGGGTGCAATTGGTAATTGAAAATGTGGGCAGGGAAGGGGAGGGGAGTCTACCTTAGGGGGTTTCCATTGGGCAGAGTACCCAAACAGGAGGAATTTGCCTGAACCTAGTCATCACTTGGCATGGACACCTCCACAGCTGGTAAATACCAGCAGCAGCAGGAAGAGGCTCTTAAGTGATCAATTAGTGGCTGTTGTTTGCTCACTAAGGGCCTCATTTTGCCCAATGGTGGGCAGGTGGCCTGACACCTCCCCCACTAGTGCTAGTGGAAGTGGGTAGGCCATGGGTACAGTGCCATGGCCATGGTTCCCAATCTTGCTCTACCCTCCGTTTGCCAGCCCACTGTCTTGAAATGGGGTTCTAAAATTTCACCCAATGATTTAACAAATGAAATAATACAGCAGAAATGTGTAATTTTAAAAGCAGCAGATCAGAATTGTGGTTATATATGGCTGCCCATCGTTCACTTTAAAGGTTGTAAAATTGATGGCAGTTCAGAGTGAACTTTTGGATGAGGCTCCCTTCTGGCATTGTTAAATCATAAAATTACCCTTTAAGTTTGATTACAATTGTGTTCTTATTTTCCATAAGTGAAGAGTTGTTTCTGAATCATTTATACTTGATGTTAATTTTGTGAGACTTGGTAAGGTATCTTAATCTCACGAACCACTAAATAAATGGGATTTCCACAAATATTTATGCTTACATTTAGTAGCTTTGATATTGTCAATTTTGCAATAGTTTGGATGCCTAATGTATACTTATATTATTGAATTGGAATATAAAATGCCAAATTATTAGTCATGAGTCCGTTAACTCACAGTTAACATGTCACATTATCCTGTGATGACTCCAAATAAATTATTTCTAAAGCTGTACTTGTTGGAGCCAAGAGCTCCAGACAAAATCCCTAACTTTGAGGACTGTCTATAATTTATTATAAAGCCGATGGCCCTGATATTTCCAGAGAAACAGGAAGGGTGTGGCCATGGCTGAACAAGACCCAGGAACCTGGCAGGGTGATCTTAATGCCAGGATGCCTCTAACATCTTGTGGCTCAATCTTTCACCTGGCAGTCAATGAAATGAGCAGCATGGTCTGCAACACTAGCTGTAAACAGCAGTCGAGGAGATTTGGGACAGGACCAGGCTCCCGGTTGCCAATTGGGAGGGGCAGAGTTCATCATTCAGGAGGATGAGAAGATTGGTAATTGGGAGGGGAATGGAAGATATCCCATGTCAGAAATTGGGTAGAAACCAATGAAGGAGATCTGGAGATCAAGGTGGGATGGGAGGGCGGGGGGAATATGGTTACGAGGCTGAAAATCAGGCCTGGGGGAGGTAAAATATTTTCATGGGGTACCTGGGGATCGAACGTCTGGTCCTCTTGGCCTGAAATAACCACTTACTTTCGAAAGTTGGCCATTTGCTTATCTATTTCATTGCTAATTTTCCAAGTAACTGGAAAACATATTCTATAGTTAACTTCAAACAAGGCTCCAAATTCCAGTGTTTAATTAAAGTATATTAATAAACATCTCATCTCACCATGCCAGGATACTCAAAACACTCTTATATCCCACGGCAATAGACAAATAATCTTCCCCCAGCCTGCATTCTCAATTTTATCCTGTATGGGAGCTTAATCTTGAGGCCTATATTGTACAATCTTCATTCACTAACTTTAATATTGCTGAAAAGAGAGGTATTTTCGTTGAAGCATTTCACCTTGTAAAATAAAAATGAAAAATGTTGGAAATGCACAGAAGATCTGACAGCATCTATGTGCTAAACATTTCCAAAACTTGTTTTAAATTCATGTTTCCAGCATCTGCAGTATTTTGCTTTCACACTAACTTTAGAAAAGCAAGGTTGCTATTTAGCATCCTTCCCGTCAAATGCTTTTATACATGTGTTTTGAAAATGTCTTATTGTGTTCTCAATGCAAACACCATCTATAAAAACAGGAACATTATTCATAATTTATTTTGATCAATCTGTACTTGTGTTCACTTACTAAATACAAATTAATTTTCATTGAAATTTGCTGCAACTATTAGGTAAGGTCAGTCCTTTCTTTGGGATCATGGCATAATAAAATACACTTTAAGAACTGCAGTCTGAACAACATTCCATGAAAAGAAAAGGCTGGATTTTGAGAGCATCGTATTCCAAACTCTCCTGAGGCTCTGGCCCTACTTCTGTCTGTGGTTTCTGAAGTTTGTGACTCATAACGTCACTCTCCTTGATTGCAGATTCTCAATGAATTGAGAACTAAGAACTGCATTTCTGCAATTTAGCAAAAATGGTTGCTGCCTTCTTTTCTGTCTGGTTAACCCTTCATTGTAAGGCATCATAAGATAAAATGACCCATAAAGACCTGCCATCCAGGGTTCGATTCCCGGCTTGGGTTATGGTCTGTGCGGAGTCTGCACCTTTCCCCGTGTCTCCGGGTGCTCTGGTTTCCTTCCAAAGTCCGAAAGACATGCTGGTTAGGTGTATTGGTCATGCTAAATTCTCCCTCAGTGTACCCGAACAGGCGCAGGAGTGGCAACTAAGAGATTTTCACAGTAACTTCATTGCAGTGTTAATGTAAGCCTACTTGTGACACAAATGAACTTTAAACTTTTAAACCATGACAGAAAATCTATTTACAGAATAATCTAGCCATCAACAATCAAGATTATCAAATAAATCCCGATCAAAGATCAGTGGTCGAGCTTTTACTCCAGACACCTCATTAGTTCCAATCAGTCAGGGGACTTCTCCTCGACTTGAGGGATTTGGATACACTCAGCTTGGTTGAACTTCTACAAATTACGCATGTAGAGCGTAATGGATTTCAAAAATTTGTTCATGAGATGTGGGCATCGCTGGCGAGACCAGCATTTATTGCTCATTTCTAATTGTCCTCGAGAAGGTGCTGGTGAGCTGCCTTCTTGAACCACTGCAGTCCATATACTGGATGTAGGAACATTCACAGTGCTGCTAGGAAGGGAGTTAGAGGCTTTTGAACCAGTGACAGTGAAGGAACGGTGATACAGTTCCAAGTCAGCATGGTGTATGACTTGGAAGGGGACCTGCAGGTGGTGGTGTTCCCATGCATTTGCCACACTTGGCTTTCTAGATGGTAGAAGTCGTGGGTTTGGGAGGTGCTGTTGAAGGAGCCTTAGTGAGTTGCTGCAGTGCACCTTGTAGATCCTTCTGCACATGCTACCATTGTGCTTTGGTTGTGAAGGGAGTGAATATTGAATGGTGATGGTGAACGGGGTACCAATCCAATGGGCTACTTTGTCCGGGATGGTGCAAAACCTCTTGATTTTTACTGGAGCTGCACTCATCCAGGCAAGTGGAAAGTATTCCATCACACTTCTGACCTATGCCTTGTAAATGGTGGACAGGCTTTGGAGAGTGAAGGGGTGAGTCACTGAGTCGTTCACTGCAGGATTCCTAGCCTCTGATCTACTCCTGTAGCCACAGTACTTACATAGCTGGTCCAGTTCAATTTCTAGTCAATGGTAACTCCCAGGATGTTGATAGTGGGGTAATGCCATTGAATGTCAAAGGGAGATGGTTAGATTCTCTCTTGTTGGAGACGCCCATTGCCTCGCTCTTATATTGAATGAGTGATACTTGCCATTTATCAGCCCAAGCCTGAACATTGTCCACATCTTGCTGTATATGGACACAGACTGCTGTGTCCATATCTGGTCTGTATCTGGTGCTGAACATTGTACCATCATCTATATGCAATCATCTATGAACATCCCCACTCCTGGCCTTATACATAGATACATAAAAAAGTGAAGCTGGAGTAGGACATTTGGTCCTTCGAGCCTGCTCCACCATTCATTACGATTACAGCTGATCATCAACTTCAATACTTTGATCCCGCCTTCCCCCTATATATCTTGATCCCTTTAGCCCCAAGAACTATATCTAATTCCTTTTTGAAATCACACAACATTTTGGCCTCAACTGCTTTCAGTGGTAGTGAATTCCACAGATTCCCCACTCTCTGGATGAAGAAATTTCTCCTCACCTCAGTCCGAAGAGGTTTACCACTTATCTTCACACTATGTTCTGGACTCCCCCACCATTGGGAACATTCTTTCTGAATCTGCTCCTGTCTAATCCTGTTAGAATTTTATAAGTTTCTATGAGATTCCCTCTCACTCTTCTAAACTCCAATAAATATAATCTTAACCAACTTAGTCTCTCCTCATATGACAGTCCTGCCATCCCAGGAATCAGCCTGGTAAACCTTCGCTGCACTCCCTCCATAGCAAGCACATCCTTCCTCAGATAAGGACACCTAAACCGCACACAATATTCCAGGTGCGGCCTCACCAAAACCCTATATAATTGCAATAAAACAACCCTATTCTTATACTCAAATCCTCTTGCTATGAAGGCTAACATTCTGTTTTGCCTTCTTTGCTGCCTGCTGTACCTGCACGCTTACTTTCAGTGGCTGATGCACGAAGACACTAAGGTCTCACCGAGTATCCACTTCTCTCAATTTACACCCATTCAAATAATAATTATGATGGAAGGTCTTTGATGAAGCAGCTGAAGATAGTTGGGCCTAGGTCACTATCCTGAGGATTAGCTTGAGGCCAGAGACCTTTCGGAAGAATAGTTTCATCTAGCCATCAAAAGTTAGTTCAATTCAATTTCACAGCACAATGCTACCAATACAAGACTCAAAAACTTCACAGACATCTGCATTTTAAGGACCCGGTTGTTGCAACCTTGCGCAGCAATTCTGCTGCAAAATAGATTCAATGGATCCAACTTGTGCTTCAGGAATTGACTAACACACAAAAATCCCAATTCACTCCCTCATTGGATTTAGTTTTTTTGGGTAAAAGCTAACTGATGATCAGACACAGGTTGGGAAGAAAAACAGAAAATGCTGGAAAATCTCAGCTGGTCTGGAAGTATCTGTGGAGTGAGCAGAGAGCTAACGTTTCAAGTCTGGGTGACTCCTGCACACGGCGGTACATGCTCAAACTCCGGAGAGCGCAATTCGCGGCGGCAAGTTTCCGAGTTCCAATCTTACTGGCCCCTCGCTGGTGGAGCGGCGTGAAAAATGCCGAGGGGCCACAGAAAGCTCATTTTAATACACTAACATGTCAGTAGCAAGCATTCTCTCCGGGATCTCCCCTTTCACCAGATATTCAGAATGAACCTGTCATGGGGGTCTCACACTTACGAGCACAGGAAAAATACCCCCTGGGTGGGGGCATCGCCAGGCAATGGTCTGGCAATGGCCCCTGGCACTACCCCTTTACACAGTAAGGAGTCTAACAACACCACGTTAAAGTCCAACAGGTTTATTTGGTCGCAAACGCCACTAGCTTTTGGAGCGCTGCTCCCTCGTCAGATGGAGTGGAAATCTGCTCTCAAACATCTGTTTGAGAGCAGATTTCCACTCCATCTGACGAAGGAGCAGCGCTCCGAAAGCGAGTGGCATTTGGTACCAAATAAACCTGTTGGACTTTAACCTGGTGTTGTTAGACTCCTTACTGTGCTTACCCCAGTCCAACGCTGGCATTTCCACATCATGACTGCCCCTTTGCACAGGCTGGCACTGCCAGGTTGACACCATGCCAACCTACAGTGCCAATCTGTGCCAAGTGGCAGGCCCTAGTGGGAGCAGACAGAAGAGCAGGGGGAGTGGGGTGGAAGAATATACTGATGATCATGCGGGGTAGAGAAGTGCCAACTCCAATTGGGGTTGGGGTGGGGGGGGCCCTGAGATCTCTGTAGTAAGCTGGGGAGAGGTTTACGCAGATTCTGATCAGAGCACCCTTGACAGATGGCATTCTGACCTCTGAGCAGCAGGGTTTTTCTGACATGTTGAAGCTTTGCCCTCCTGTATGACGGCATGAAACACGCCCCATTGATTTTTTGGCGGAGTGTCAGAAGATCTGGAGAGAAAACCGACTGGAAATAACACTGCCATTTTTTGGCAAGAATACGCCCAATTGGCTTCAGACTTCCCAATATTTGATTGGAAGAAATCTCAGCTAATCAGAGTTGAGGCCAAAATCAGATCATCCATGATTTTATCAAATGGTGGCGCAGGCTCAAGGGGCTCAATGGCCTACTCCTGTTCCTAGTTCTTGTGTTCTTGAGTACTCAATGTTGAACAAGCAGTCTGACAACTTTCTGTAATGCAGGATTAAGAGAGTTACAAGGGCTGTTAATACAGAGGGACTTTGTGGAAGTTTTCCAGCCAGGGAAACGAACAGGTCACTGGAACCATGGTGCATTAATCAATCCCTCATGTCACTTGCTGCAAGATGTTGAGGTCGCCCTTCTGTTTTTTCCTTGTCTTCACCCATGATTTCTTCATCCCATGACAAATACTGCTGCATCCCTCTGAATGATGAGGTTTCTCAGGATACATAGAACCATAGAAAATTACAGCTCAGAAACAGGCCTTTTGGCCCTTCTTGTCTGTGCCGAACCATTTTTTGCCTAGTCCCACTGACCTGTACTTGGACCATATCCCTCCACACCCCTCTCATCCATGAACCCGTCCAAGTTTTTCTTAAATGTTAAAAGTGACCCCACATTTACCACTTTATCTGGCAGCTCATTCCACACTCCCACCACTCTCTGCGTGAAGAAGCCCCCCCTAATATTCCCTTTAAACTTTTCTCCTTTCACCCTTAACCCATGCCCTCTGGTTTTTTTCTCCCCTAGCCTCAGTGGAAAAAGCCTGCTTGCATTCACTCTATCTATACCCATCAAAATCCTGTACACCTCTATCAAATCTCCCCTCATCACACCATTATGAGGAAGAATCTTTGTGGAGCACTGTCAAACTGTCAATAACACTGTACTTCATTTTGAGGAGCCTTATAGTGCAGACAGTTAAGATCTTGTTGAACTAATTGCTTTGATTATAAGACTGAAGATTGGGGCGCTAAGTGTCACTAGATAAAAACACAGCGACATCTGCCAGTATATCTCGCATAAATATTCACTGTCCTCTGTTTATCTGGTCGGACATGACTGCACATTAATTGAGAAGTAGCTCTTTCCATTTGCATATGCTGCTGGCTGGCATTCCAACGCTTTAGGGCAACATATGTACAGTTAATGGCACCCTGTACAGAAGGAAAATCAGTTACTTATGCAAATAGGTGAGTTTTTTCCTTTGAACTGCAGACATCAATAACAGAGTACAAGTTAGCCTGGCAAACAGGGCACTGGTGTCTTGCATAATGTAACTGTGCTCTGCAGACTGAGAGAATTTCCCTGCAGGAGACTGGAAGAAACCAGTGGCAAAGAAGGGCTCTTGTGACAACAACAGCCACTGGCAAAGCACAGTCCACTAGTTTAGCTGGGAAAAGCAGGCTGTGACAAGCTTCTTCAAGATGGGCAGCTTGTTGATGCACAACCCTTCAGGAACTTTTAAGATACTGACTCCTGGCTTATATCCAGTGTGTTGGATATGACCTCATATAAACAGCCCCCCCTCCTAACCTGCTGGCTTCTAATAGGCTCAGCTGACTAGCTTGTGCCAGTTACTGAGACAACTACTACAGTTCTATCCCCCACCTTTCGGTGCCCAAGAGAGGCAGATAGGACTTATTGAGGGTAAATACCACAAGGCAAAACATTTCAGAAAGAATCGATTTTAGGAGTAGAAGCTGTTCTGACAATCCAAAGAGCAAATCTAATTACCTGTAGCTCG
Organism: Mustelus asterias; assembly: GCF_964213995.1. Lineage (NCBI taxonomy): Eukaryota > Metazoa > Chordata > Chondrichthyes > Carcharhiniformes > Triakidae > Mustelus > Mustelus asterias. Next base: position 79,117,287 of record NC_135801.1, on the reverse strand, counting down.
GCTCTTCTTTCAATACAAATTCTTTTGAAAGATCAACTTGTGAGATTTTACTGGTGCATTGGGAGCTGAGTGGGACTTTCATGATTTTCAATTAAAATGGCAATGGAGCCCTAACAACATCATAGCTTGCTGATTTGTGTGTATTCATGAGCTCAGAGTGTGATGATAGTAGTGCAATATATATATATTTGTTTTTAAGGGGAATTCAACTTTAAGGGGAATTTCAATTTAAAAATTCAGCTTTATGCCAAAGGCAGTCGGTATGTCTGAAAGGAATGTAACTCAGATGCTGAGAGAGCAGGATAATTACTTAACATAAGCACTTTCAAGGCTAAAATGAGTAGAGTTAATGGACAGGTGTTTACTTAAGTACCCCTAAGATTTCTGATTAGAGTGATTGACACGGTCATGTGACAATGTGGTTTATGTGCAGTCCTGAGTTAGCAGCAAAAAGCTTTTGCAGAAAGCATTTTGTTTTGCAGCTGAAGCCTAGGTGAAGTTCAAAGGATTTTGCAGGCTTCTGGAACTCTCTCTCTCTGAAAGCTCCCAGACTTTAACAAATGTTAAAGCAAGCATGCCTGGGTTTGCTAATTGTATTTTTTAAAAGTAGATTTGATTTATGCATGAATGGGGCTTATTTGGAACTGAACAGTGATAAGGTAGAAATTAAAGTTGTTTCCTTTTGTTTGTTTTACTATAAAAGATCCCTACTTTGTCAGTGGAATCATTCCTGGAGTGAAGCATCCTTTCCTCACATTTATGCCAAAATAGAAAAATTGCTGGGGTTTAGTCTGGCTTCATAGTATAGCTTGAGGTTCTGGTCCAGGACCCTAACAATGAGCATTACTTGATTAAAAGAAGCTATATGAATAGGCAGCAAAACGTAGGACCAAGTTTTTTATGTCCACCAGGCTGTTTGGATTAAAATCACCTTTTTAAGATTTTTGAACTGAAGACTAGAAAAGTCACAGATATTCAGAAAACTCTGAAGATTCCATCTCTTCAAAGGATTTTGAACACCGTTGTTAGCTACTCGGGATAATGTGGTAAAGGGGAATGGTCTTATAGCTATTCATCCAACATAGAACAACAGGTGTACATCACGCATTTTCATCCCATTTGTTAAAATTAATTAATGTTGTATTAATCCCTTGTGATAGTTGGCAGGGATGAAATTTCAATATTCTACATCAACAACACCTGTTTCCTGTAGCAAACTGCATGAATTTTCCACAAGAAATCTGTTTCATTTGTTTTTCATAAAGCCATATGTTTTATTTGGCATTGTAAATGGCTAAATTGCTGATACAGTAATCATAATTGTTATTGTAGTACAGGTACCAGTCTCACACAGGTACTCATATAATGCAAACATACTGGGGAAACATGAGTTACACTGTTAGCTTTGTGTCAAACTCAGCTAAGGAAAATTGAAAACCTTGCTGCAAGTCTGTTGATTAAATGTTAGCGTTACAAGAAGGACCAATGCAAATGCCAGCGCTCTGTTAATATCCAAAAAATTCAGGGGCTGATTCTGCAATTATGCAGTCTCAGCAAAGGAATTGTTCTTGAAACCAGCACAGGTCAGACACAGGGTGAGCTCAGCTCCCCAATGGGAGTAGCTCTTTAAATTAAACGTTAATAAAGTCACTAGGTTGCCTGAGACCTTTCTTATCATTGCAAAAGGTTGGAGTTATACTGCATTTAGTTAAACCCAATTGGTATGAGATTACTTCTTTTCACACTATTCAATTTTGATGCGCTCAGGAGTAAGATCAGTAACCTAACTCCTGAAATGTATTGCCACCACCTGACAGTTTCACATCAATGTGAATCCAACAGTGCAGTGACTTGGCAGGACGCATAAATTTTGCAAATAATTCAAAAACCAGTAAAATTCCTCCTATCCTATCCAGATTAAATCACTGGAATAAACGCAAGAGAACTGAGTGCACAGTATCTTTCCATTTTGGTTCGCCTACAGTCCTATTTTCTTTGACTTGTACATTGCTGATGTATGCACTTTATGAGCTCAGATCCCCAGCTGGAATTATGTAATTAGCCCATTAATTTACACTTGAATAAGTTTACATATTGTTGATTGAATTGCCTGAGGCACATTACAAACTACTCCAACTGACAGCAGTAGAGGATCTAGTTTTATAAGTTTATTTATTAGTGTCACAAGTAGGCTTACATTAACACTGCAGTGAAGTTACTGTGAAAATCCCTGAAAATACCTGTTCGGGTACACAGAGGGAGAATTTAGCATGGCCAATGCACCTAACTTACTGGATTGATTTCCTAATTATTAGGGTAATAGGAATGTGGAGGACCAGAAACAACCAATGCAGTAGAGTCATAGAGGTTTACAGCATGGAAACAGGCCCTTTGGCCCAACTTCTCCATGCCACCCCATTTTTACCACCAAGCTTTTCCCAATTGCCCGTGTTTGGCCCTTATCCCTCTATACCCTTTTACCCATGTAACTCTAAATGCTTTTTGCAAGACAAAATTGTACCCGACTCTACTACTACATCTGACAGCTCGTTCCAGACATTCACCACCCTCTGTGTGAAAAAATTGCCCCTCTGGACCCTTTTGTATCTCTCCCCTTTCACCTTAAACCTTTGCCCTCTAGTTTTCAACTCCCCGACCTTTGGGAAAATATGTTACCTGTCTACCTTATCTATGCCCCTCATTATTTTATAGACCTCTATAACATCACCCGTAAGCCTCCTACGCTCCAGGGGAAAAAGTCCCAGTCTATCTAGCCTCTCCTTATAACTCAAATCATCAAGTCCCAGTAGCATCCTAATAAATCTTTTCTGCACTCTTTCTAGTTTAATAATATCCTTTCTAGAATAAGATGACCAGAGCTGTATACAGTATTCCAAGCGTGGCCTTACTAATGTCTTGTACAATTTCAACAAGACGTCCCAAATCCTGTATTCAATGATCTGACCAATTAAACCAAGCATACTGAATGCCTTCTTCACCTCCTTGTCCACGTATGACTCCACTTTCAAGGAGCTATGAACCTGTACCCCAAGACCTCTTTGTTCTAGAACTCTTCCCAACACCCTACCATTAACTGAGTAAGTCCTGCCCTGGTTCGATCTACCAAAATACATCATCTCGTATTTATCTAAATTAAACTCCATCTGTCATTCGTCAGCCCACTGGCCCAATTGATCAAGATCCCCTTGCAATCCTTTTTCACTGTCCACTATGCCATCAATCTTGGTGTCATCTGCAAACTATTCATAACTTACCCTTCACAAATCCCTTCATAATATTTCAGTAAATCTCTTCTGAATTCTCTGTCATCTTGAAATCCTTCCGAAAGTTGGGCATGCGAAACAGTATCAAAATTTTCTTGGTACTTAACCAAGTTCATTTTAAATTTGCTAATAAAATAAGCCCCACAGTCTCCATTGACAATGCACCAATGCATTCAGAAACAGACTGGAAACTCTGGAAATGAGAGCAAAATGCATAGTGACTAGAAAAATCTTCACGATTTTTGCACTCTAGCCCATTTGAAGAATCTTGGTGCAGCTTTTGTATGCATATATCTACCTGCCTTGAACCCAGATGCTGTATCTATAAACCAAGTCTGTCATATATAGGCATTTCAATAAGACATGCAGCTGAACAAAAATAAAATGACATAATTTCTCCACACTTTCTTGTACCTTCACCTCTATCTGATGATGTGGCAAGGGGCTATTACACTTTTCTTTCTCCCAATATTGGAATATACTTTCAACGTATAAATGACTCCTATTACAGGAAATAGGCAGAAACCTGGGACACAGGTAGACAGCGAGTAGAAATCTCATACCATTGAAGATACATTGCCATTGCATTGAAAAGCAATTTCAGCTCTTACGTATTGAGTGATTTCATTTGGAGTGAAAGGATATTCAGTCCACGCCAATCCTATTCTGAAAGATTGTTACACTCCAGCCTACCGTGTTAAGAGCTCCTAACCATAGTACCCCTGAAATGCTTCTAATCCCATTCTTTCCCACGTCCTCTCAAACAACATTCAAAAAGAGAGGTAGAGAGAAAACGGAATTATATATAGACCAGTAAGCCTAACATCGGTAGTGGAGAAAATTCTCGAATCCATTATCAAGGACTTTATAGCGAAGCATTTAGAAAGCAGTGGCAGGATCAAACAGGGTCAGCATGGATTTATGAAGGGGAAATTATGCTTGACAAATCTGTTGGAATTCTTTGAAGATGTAACTAGTAGAATTGATAAGGGGGAGCCAGTTGATATGGCATCTTTGGACTTCCAGAAAGTGTTTGACAAAGTCCCGCACAAGAGATTATCGTGCAAGATTAAAGTGCATAGGATTGGGGGAAGTGTATTGAGATGGATGCAAAACTGGTTGGCAGAGAGGAAACAAAGAGTAGGAATTAATGGGTCCTTTTCAAATTGGCAGGCAGGAACTAATGGGATGCCATAGGGATTGGTGCTGGGACCTGTGCTATTCGCAATATATGAATGATTTGGATGAGGGAACAAAATATAACATCTCAAAGTTTGCAGATGATAGCAAGTTGGGTGGGAGGGTGAACTATGACGAGGATGCAGAGATCCTTCAGCATGATCTGGACAGGTTGGGTGAGTGGGCAAATCAATGGCAGATACAATATAATTTGGATAAATGGGAGGTTATTCACTTTGGAAGCAACAACAAGGCGGCAGATTACTACCTGAATGGCTGTAAATTGGGAGAGGGGAGTGTGCAGCGGGACCTGGGTGTCCTTGTGCACCAATTACTGAAGGCAAGCATGCAGGTGCAGCAGGTGGTAAAGAAGGCAAATGGTACGTTGGCCTTCATCGCGAGAGGTTTCGAGTACAGGAGCAGGGATGTGTTGTTGCAATTATACAGGGCCTTGGTGGCCACACCTAGAATATTGTGTGCCGTTTTGGTCTCCTTTTCTAAGGAAGGATGTTTTTGCTCTCGAGGGAGTGCAGCGAAGGTTTCCCAGGCTGATTCCTGGGATGGCAGGACTGATGTATGAGGAGAGATTGACTAGATTAGGATTGTTTTTGCTGGAGTTCGGATGAATGAGGGGGTGATCTCATAGGGACTTATACAATTCTAACAGGACTAGACAGGGCAGATGCAGGAAGGTTGTCCTTGATGGTGAGGGTGTCCAGAACCAGGGGTCACAGTCTGAGGATACAGGATAGACCATTTAGGACGGAGTTAAGGAGACATTTCTTCACCCAAAGAGTGGTGAGCCTGTGGAATTCATTACCACAGGAAGTAGTTGATGGCAAAACATTGAATATATTCATGAGGCAGCTGGATATAGCACTTGGGGCAAAGGGGGTCAAAGGTTATGGGGAGAAAGCAGGATTAGACTATTGAGTTGGATGATCTGCCATGATCGTGATGAATGGCAGAGCAGGGTCAAAGGGCCGAATGGCCTCCTCCTGCTCTATGTTTCTATCTCCTGCTGGTTCTGATCCACTAATGAACACAGCAACTCCACAATATCTTGCTAAGTTCTTTCACACTCAAGCCCATTCAATTACACATACATCACAGACCCCATCTACTCCCACTTTAACAACATAAACATTACGACAGAGATTCATCAGTATTAGGTTGATATATACCAACATTGAAAAGTACAGTGCTAAACTACTGTCCTGGAGTTACCATCTGTGTCACAATGTGCAAAACCAAATGCTGACAGCTACTGTCCACTCAAGATTCCTTTTGTAATCTGAGGAACCATATAGGAGTATAGGAACAGCAGTAGGTCATTTATTTCCTTGACCTTAATCCACTATTCAATGAGATTATTGCCCCATATCCTTTAATATCTCTGGATAACAAAAATCTATCAATTTCAGTTTAAAACTTTAGAAGTGCCATTTGCGGAAGAGAATTACCACCCTTCACTACCTTCTGAGTATAGAATTATTTCTAAATAGCAGTCCTGAATGAACCATATTTAATCTTTCGGCTACATCGCCTAGACCGAGACTCTCCAGCTGTCTACCCTTTCTGTTTCCCTTAATATCTTTGATCAAATCACCCCTTAACCTTCTAAACTCCAAGGAACACCATCTAGTTTGTGTAATTTTTCTTCATAATTTAATCCTTGGAATCCAGGTATCACTCTGGTAAATCTATGTTGCATTCCTTCCAAGGCTAATATATCCTTCCTAAGATATGGTCAAACCTGAGCATAGTATTCCAGTTGTGAATTAACTATGGCTTTGAATAGCTGCTACTCCTTTGTATTCTATTCCTCAAGGTATAAAAGCCAACATTCCATTTGTTTTTTTGATCAGTTTCTATACCTGCTCATGACATGTTACTGATATATGTACGCGGTCAACTAAGTCTCTTTGGACCACCAAAGAGCACAGCACAGCACTGTAATGATCAATGCACCAAGATCACCAAGTCTCTTTAGATCTCCACTGTTTCTAGTTTTTCAACATTCAGAAAGCATCCTAATCTATCATTTTTAGGTCCAAAGTGTATGAACTTAAAAAGTCTACATTGAAACCATTTGCTACACTTTTTCCCATTAACTAAAACTATTAATATCTTTTTGTATTTCTATGATTTCATCTATAATGCTGCAATGCCATCAATCTTTGTGTCATCAGTAAATTTGGATATGGGATTTCTATCTTATCATCTAAGCAGTTAGCAAATTCAGTGTTTAGTTGAAGGCCCAACACAGATTCCTGGACACTAGGCACACCCAGCCAATTAGAGTACTTGCCCATCTCCCCTCTTTTCCTTGTGTCTCATCCAATTTCTTAATCAGATCAATAATTTACCTCTAATTTCATAAGTTTCACTCTTAGCCGACAGCCTCGATGAGGGATATTATCAAGTGCCTTCTGGAAATTCATATAAATAACACTCCTAGACATTCCCTTGTTCGCTACTTCAGACGTCCCTTCAAAAAATTCAATCAAGTTCACCAGACACAGCACACCCTTCACAGATCTATGTTGGCCTTCTCATCAGCTGAAAATTTTCAAGGTGTTCAGGCACCAGAACCTTGAAAAAAGTTGTCCTCATCTCAGTCTTAAACGGAAGAACTCTTATTTTTAAACTGCGTTCCTTAGTTCAAGTATCTCTCACAAGAGGAAACATTCTTCCAGCATCCACCCCGTCAAGTCCCTTCACGATCTTATATGCTTCACTAAGATCACCTCTCATTCTTCTAACTCCAATGGATACTGGCCCAGGCTGTCCAATCTTTCCTCATAAGATACCACCCATCCCAGGAATCAATCAAGTGAACCTTTCCCAGGAATCAGTCGAATGAATCTTCGAATGCAATTATGTAATTTCTTAAATAAGGAGGCCAAAACTGCACATAGGGCTTGTGGCTCAACCCATAGCACATGGACTGCAGTGATTCAAGAAGGCAGCTCACCACCACCTTCTCAAGGGCAACTAGGGATAGGCAATAAATGCTGGCCAGCCAGCGACACCCATGTCCCATGAATGAATAAAAAAAAAGTTTTTAGTTCTAATAATTTTCTCAGTACCCTTTCCCTGATGATTGTAATTGTTTTAAGTTTCACCCTCCCTTTCAGCTTGTGATTCACAATTATTTCTAAGATATTACTTGTATCTCCTACAGTGAAAACAGATGCAAAATATCTGTTCAATTCATCCACTATTTGCTTATTTTACGTTATTAATTCCCCAGACTCACTCTCTAGAGGGCTGAGTGCATTCCTCACTTACTCAAATACCTGTACAAACTCTTCCTATTTGTTTTATATTTCTAGCCACCTTTCTCTCATACTCTAATTTTCTCCTCCTATTATTCTTTCAGTCATTTCTTGCTGTTTTATATTCTAATCAATCTCCTGACCTACCACTACTATTTGCAAAATTATATGCTTTTTCTTTCAGTTTGATACTACCTTCAATTTCCATAGTTAACCATAGATGGTGCATCCTTCTCCTCGAGTCTATATTTCCTCACTCGAAATGTATTTCTGCTGAGTGTTATGAAATATCTTCTAAATGTCTGTTAGTGCATCTCTATCCCTTAACCTAATTTCCCAGTTCACTTTCGCCAGCTCCACCTTCATACAAATATGATTGCCCTTATTTTAGTTTGAAACAAAAGTCTTCGACACGCTTCTCTCCCTCAAACTGAATGTGAAATTCAATCATACTTTGATCACTGCTACCGGGGCTGGGTGAGGTGGGGAGGCATTTATTGTGAGGTTATTGATTAATCCTATCACATTCAAAAACTATTTTATAAACTCATCTTTCAGGCCACCTTTGCCAATTTGATTTGTCCAATCTATACGTAGATTAAAGTCTCACAGGCCCCCATCATTTCTTCTTGTATAACCCATCCCACAGTGTGGTTACTGTTTGGAGGCCTGTAAACCACTCCCATAAGTGACTCTGTGTCTTTACTATTTCTTATCTCTAACTAAACTGATTATACATTGTGATCTTTAGAACTACGGTAATCTCTTTCTATTGTTCAAATGTCACCCTTAATTTGTTTATTGCTGTCATGCCCTCTTGCTTTGTCTTCTCTCTTTAATTTATCTTGTCTTCCCTCCCTTGATCCGTTACTCCCGAATATTTAGTTTAGAACCCTCTCTGCTGTGTGAGTTACTTAACTCCTCTGCAACCATGGCACAGGGTAGTTACCAGCTGGCCCAACAGTTTAGCTATGCCTTCCTGCAGGTTCGCCAGGCTGCAAGGGTAAGGCAGGAGGTCCTCTTCCCAAATGATCAGCAAGTGGAGCCCGGCCCACCTGACCAACAAGTCTGGACGGAGATTGCAGGAGAGATCAGCAGCCATGGAGTTTCCCTCTGCACCGTGCCCATCTGAGTCCTTTTCTGGCATGCCCACTGAAAGAGTGGCCTTCTTGCTGTGGCTCCGCTGGTGCCTGACCTTCTTCCCTCTGCACTGTTCCTCCTCCTCAAGGGAGCATTATGAAGACAAATAATGTTGAATTTGTCTGCTGGTAGAGCAGTAGAACATTCTCTCCCAAGAAGCATTGTGGCCTTATTCTCAAACCTGTCACTCTCATGACTTGGGAAACTCTACTTAACACTTGATGGTTATTTGAATTGATGAGGATTAGACTAGAGAGTGAACAGCCTCTACTCTTGTTACTCAGAATTAACTCTAAAGTGGAAGCATGGTTTGAAACAAATCAAAATAGTTGATGAACTTATCAGGAGTTGTGTGAGTTAATGAAATGGAGTTGCCGTTAAGTTCTAGACTTCAGATGATGCAGTTATGACAACAAAAAAATGCAAGCACAAAGTGGTAAACTTGAGAACATTCTAAAAGTGACTTTGGTAAACTAACTTAAAAAGTAAAGTTTGGATGAAGAGAGATAGTTCAACCAGTAGGAATTCAGATAATCAAGAGAAAAGGTTCCAGAGAAATAGGAATAATGATCCATCGTAAGATAATCGCTCGACAAGTGTCTCACAATATTAGTTATTGACAAGATGCAACTCTGACTCGGCCTAAACCGGGATGTTGGATTTATGTCACATTATCAATAACCCCCACAGCTTGCCTCCTGGACTTGCGGGCTGTCCTGTCTGGAGACAATATACATCTCTTTAACCTGTGCTTAATGCTCCCTCCACCCACATTGTCTGTATCTTTAAGATCTGGTTGGTTGTAGGGATTCGCATTCTAATCAGTATTCTGTAACTTGATTTTGTGTCTCTGTGCTCTGTTTGAGAGCAGATTTCCACTCCATCTGACGAAGGAGCAGCGCTCCGAAAGCTAATGGTATTTGCTACCAAATAAACCTGTTGGACTTTAACCTGGTGTTGTTAAAACTCTTACTGTGTTCACCCCAGTCCAACGCCGGCATCTCCACATCATCGTTTAGGTAGGGACAGGGGGTGGAACGTTTAAAGACAAGGGGATGCAGGTTCAGGCGCATCTGGGAGTTAAATACAGTGCAAGTGACATTTTCTATGTTTCAGCCAGGCAGGGTTTGAAGGCTACCAGGTAAGGATTTGAATAGTCCAATAGGCAATTAAGTACTGTTTTCATTAAGGATTCTGGCTTTAAGAACGAGCAGATCTATTCGCTGAGCTGCAAATAACTCCCCAGGGTCACTGACATGCATGCACAGCATGGGGTGCTTCTGTGAATCTGACAGGTTGGAAAGTCTTTGATCATTGAAACTTTAAGAGCTGTAGCTATGACCAGATAAGAGATTGCTGTTCAAAGTACCCCTTTTCAGGAGTGCTTTCAGTAATTGGCAGGTAATTTCCAATTCCTTGGAAGCTCAGTTTACCTGTCTTGCACTTCGGGTTACCTGCCCTACACTTCATTCATATTCATCTGCACTTCCCTGCTGCCTGCCTTCACCAACACATGCAGCAGTTTATGCAGCACTACCTTCCACCTCTGATTAAGAGCAAGAGAAGCAACACTACCAGCACCACTAGCACCAGCGGCAACACCAATATCACCATCAGTTGCCTTCTCACCAGCCACATACTGCTCCCTAGGATATAGGGATGCAGCTTCAAAGAAATGTGATCTCCACACAGGAACTATGGGCAGAGAATCAGCTGTCTTGAAATGTACGAATATCTGTGCGTCAGGGGGCTCAGGTTTTTAATGGCATGTTGTTGATGACATCTACGGCCTCCTGGAACATGTCCTCTTTCCCATTGTGGGGACAGGAGGGCACATGTTTCTAGAGACAGTCAAGGTACCTATAACCAGATGGGTGAGACGCCATCCTAACATCTCCACTCCCCCTACCCCAGAGTGGGTCGCTTTTCTTCCCCAACGAGAGAAAGCAGAGAGGTATGTGCATAAATAATGGCCTATGGGGAAGTCCTATGGTAACAGAGCTGTTATCACCTTGCTACTTTTTTTTGCTGGCACTCCTTCAATAAACCCCTCCAATTCTCCTTTGAAAACATACTCAAATACCACTCCTCCTCATTGCTCTGCATCTAAATCTCCACTATGAAATAGTTTGCAATTTTGTTAACTTTTACAGTGTTACATTAATGAAAGTTGTTGTTAATCATGTTTTATTTTCCCTGCTGATATGTTGGAACCTAGTGATGACATCATAGCACTGCATGCCAGAGGTTGGAAACCAACTCCAACCATTTTTCGGAACTGAACACAAGTCACTATGTGGTTTGGACTATGACCATAGAACTACAGGTGACAGGTGCAAAATTAACAAGCCTCAAGTGAAAGTAAGAGTTTAAAAGACGGTATTTTCTCTTGCCCTCTTGCAGACTAGTGGTTATATGAAACAGATTCTCAGTAAAAACTGTTATTGCTACATTATTTCAAAAGAAGTCTTCAGATATCTGATTAAGAAAAAGAGGTTGCAGATTATTTTTTGTTTTTCACTCGGTAATTTATACATTACCTAGATTATAAAAGTCAAAAAATCTCCTTGCAACACAATGGTCCCTACACCACTCAGGCCGTAGAGATGTCAGCTGTGCAGATCAACTCTGAAAGTTTGGCTAATTGAAATATGATGGAAGAAAGCTATTTAATTCCCGTTTGGGAATTTGAAAATTTTATAAATCTTTCCCTCAGATTAACAAATAACTAGGGGCAGTTGGAAAGAGCAAACTTTAAGAAGCTTCTATGTTAGGAAATCAGAAGGTTTTTATATTATGAATTCACATTTTAGAGGTAGATTCACTAAAGTAAAAGTGCAATACTTACAAACTGCATAATTACCTTTTGTTGCAGAATGCATGCTGATCTTTAGCAGGAAACTGAATGAAACAGTGTTCCTGGCAGCCTTGGTTGCCAGAAACACATATAGGGAATTTGGGTATAATTAATTTTAAATGAATACAAAACGATGAGGAGGGACTGCTTAAATTCCCGATATATGATTCCAGCAGTAGAGGTTTCCCACTGGGAACACAGCATCATAATATTAAAACGATAAAATGCATCTTGGTATACACTCCTGGACCTTACACTAAATATGTCAAAATAAAACATGGCTTGTGGTTTAGCACCTGTATTTTTTAATTGAGTGATGTATTCAGAAGAGTAATGGTTTTCAAACTTCACTTTCTATAGGAACTGCTGCCAGTAAAAACACACATCCTAACTTCCAAAAAGTTATGCTAATTAGCCAATGAAAACAGTGCTATCATTGTAAAAACGTATTTCATTAGTATGTCAATATAAATAAAGCACATATAAGACATCAAATACCAATTCTCAGAAATCTGAATATGCCATGGACATTTTAGGAACTAAAAGACAGTTTAAAAATATATAAGTAGAAACAAAAGTATCAGAACAGAAGAAAGCATTTGTGCTATCGGGCTGAATTTTACTGGGGCTGCAGAAGTCACACCCACTGGGGCCAAAAGTGGGAAACAATCCTTGCTTCGGTGCGCAACAGGACCTAGGACAATATATTGTCGTTGGTAGTCAATTAAGTGGTTGCTGCCCAGGCCATCATTCAACTGTAGACAGTGGCCCCAACCCCAAGAGCTGCCGACGCTCAGCAGCGCCACTGCTAGCAGTGGCCATTGCTGAATCTGCAGTTGTAGGGAGAGTGCATCTCAATGGCCGAGCTCTTTCGAAGAGGAATAAGTGGAATTGGGAATGCTGAGGTCAGGCAGGCAGGCCTAATGATTGGGCTGTAGGGCTGGAGAGGGGGCATCAAGAACGGTCATGCTCTGCCACATGAGCAGCCATTTATGTGGCTGCTATTAGGGACTCCTCTGTGGGGCTTGGAGTACCTAAAAAGGAGGGACTCCTCTGGAGCTTACTGGGGGGCCACCAAGTTGCACTGAGCAGTCTCCTCACACAGCTTAAGAAACTTAGTTGCCTCAATTAGTTTCTCGGAAAGTGGCAGATACAGCAGTGCGGCCGAGGCCCCCCAAACCCCGGACAACAGGAACGAGGACACCGACGACGCCCAAGGCGGAGATCGGCCGGCAAGCCCGGCACCAACCGAGGGCTACACGAAACCAACCATGTCACCCAGTCGTGGTCGGAGACCTGAGGCAGGGTCGGACTGCTACCCCAGCCCTGCAGAATTTCGTCAGCTCCACAGGAATGCAGCACCTGGAGGAGGCTGACTGAAGCACACGTAAGAACTGACAAACCTTTTAAACATTAAAATGTCTTTAAAGTTTGCATCTTTAAATGTTCGCAGCGTTAAAGATAGTCTGAGATGTGCGGCCAGCTTGTCCTACCTGGCGAAGGTCAAGGCCGACCTGCTGTTCCTGCAGGAGTGTGGAATACCACACCTCAGCAACTACAGGCGCTGGTCGAGTGTGTGGTCCCACGGACCTCCATCTGGTCGGGTGGGAACGACTGCCGTTCATCCGGGCTAGGCATTCTGCTGCGAGGAGGTGACTTCACCGTCTCCGAAGTTAAGGAGGTGGTAGGAGGACGCCTCCTCGTAGCAGACGTCACGTACAAAAACTGCCCTCTCAGGCTGATAAATGTGTATGCCCCTGCCGTCAAGACCGAGCGGCTGGCACTTTTTGAACAGCTGCCACTGCTACTCACCACCTCCAGGCCAATCATACTGGGTGGGGATTTTAACTGTATCATTGACAAGGCCGGCCGACCCAACAGGGCCAAAAGTAAACTGGATGCTACGTCCAGAGCCCTGCTGGAAACAGTCAAAGATGCCAAGCTGCTCGACGTCTTCAGCGACCAAGCAGACGGAGGGCAGCGTAGATACACGTGGTCGCGGCCAGACGGGTCTGTCCGCTCCAGGATCGACTTCATGTTTGCATCCCGCGCGCTCACGGTCAGGTCCACCGACGTCAAGTCGGTGTTCTTCTCTGACCACTGCCTCCTGCTGGCAGACTGTCAGCTGGAGGAAAACCAGAAAGTGGGCAGGGGGTCCTGGAAGCTAAATGTAGAACTGTTGACCCCAGAGAACCTCGAGGAACTCAAGAGGGTTTACCACGGTTGGAGAACCGTGAAACCCTTCTTTGAGTCTCCATCGCTCTGGTGGGAAACCATCAAGGGCAACATCAAGAGATTCTTTATCCGAAAAGGGGTTCAGAAGGCCAGGGAGAGACGGGGGGAAATGTCCCGACTCCAGAAAAGCATGCAGGAGCTACTCCAACTGCAGTCGATGGGGGTTGATGTCAAGGAGGACCTCCGGGAGGTGAAGAGCCAGCAAGCCTCGCTCTTTGCCTCGGAGGCCTCCAAGGTTATCTTCCGGTCCAGGGTCCGCTCCGTGGAGCAGGATGAAACGTGCTCGCGCTTCTTCTTCCAGAAGGTGCACAGCGAAACCTCTGTGATCACAAGCCTGAAGGAAGAAGATGGCTCTGTAAGATCATCGCAGTCTGACATTCTGAGGATTTGCAAATCCTTCTATGCCGGACTGTATGACCTGAAGCCAACAGACAGCACAGCCTCCCAGTCTTTCCTGTCGTCTATCACAGAGGTCTTAGACGACGGCGAGCGGGAGAGCCTGGACAGGCCGGTAGCTCTGGATGAGCTGACAAAGGCCGTCGAGTCCCTTCAGAAGGGTAAAACTCCCGGAAGCGACGGCTTACCGGCTGAGTTTTACTCGGCGTTGTGGGACTTGACTGGCCCGGACCTCATGGAAGTATACGAGAGTATGCTTCTGGAAGGCAGCACGTCAGAGTCCATGAGGAAAGGCATCATCACCCTCATCTACAAGCAGAAGGGGGAAAGGGAAGAAATTAGAAATTGGAGACCCATTTCACTTTTGAATGTGGTTTATAAAATTCTGGCCAAGGTCATCGCCAACTGGGTCAAGTCTGCTCTGGGGTCAGTGATCCATCCTGATCAAACCTGTGCTGTACCCGGCAGGAAGATCTCTGATAGCCTCGTGCTACTCAGGGATACGATCGCCTACGTGCAGGACAGGCGGGTGGCCACCTGCCTCATCAGTCTAGACCAGGAGAAGGCGTTTGACAGAATATCGCACAGCTACATGATGGATGTGCTCTCCAAAATGGGCTTTGGGGAGGGAATCCGCAATTGGATCCAACTGCTCTACACAGACATCAGTAGCGCAGTTTCAATCAATGGATGGGAATCAGATATGTTTCAAATCAGGTCTGGAGTCAGGCAGGGCTGCCCTCTCTCCTCCGTCCTTTTT
Source organism: Mustelus asterias (assembly GCF_964213995.1). Classification (NCBI taxonomy): domain Eukaryota; kingdom Metazoa; phylum Chordata; class Chondrichthyes; order Carcharhiniformes; family Triakidae; genus Mustelus; species Mustelus asterias. The sequence goes on along the minus strand of NC_135801.1, from coordinate 79,102,155 downwards.
GTGTGTTGCATTGAACCCTTTGCCGAGGCCCTCAGAAGTGACCCAGGCATCAAAGGGGTTACAATCCCAGGCAGCGGAGGGACGCAAGTCAAAGCCTCCCTCTACATGGATGACGTGGCTGTCTTCTGCTCGGACCCCTCATCTGTTCGCAGGCTCCTCAGAGTCTGTGAGCAGTTCGAGCTGGCCTCGGGGGCCAAAGTCAACCAGGCTAAGAGCGAGGCCATGTTCTTTGGGAACCGGCCTGACACATCCTTTGTCCCCCTTCACCGTTAGGGTAGACTACCTCAAGGTGCTGGGGATATGGTTCGGAGCGGCAGGGGCATGCGCCAAAAACTGGGAGGAGCGCATCGCCAAAGCCAGACAAAAATTGGGATTGTGGGAGCAACGCTCCCTCTCCATCACTGGGAAGAACCTTGTGATCCGATGCGAGGTCCTGTCCGTGTTGTTGTACGTGGCGCAGGTGTGGCCTCTCCCCAAGTCCTGCGCAGCAGCAGTGACCCGGGCCATCTTCAAGTTTATCTGGAGATCAAAGATGGATCGTGTCCGGAGGGAGGCGATGCACAAATCTCCAGAGAACGGAGGGAAAAACGTTCCCAACGCCGCCCTCATCCTGATGGCCACCTTTGTGTGCAGCTGCATCAAGCTGTGTGTAGATCCTCGGTACACTAACAAAAAGTGCCACTATTTTTTGAGGTTCTACCTGTCCCAAGTGTTGCAGAGGATGGGTCTGGCCACATTGTCGCGGAATGCTCCAAGTAGTTGGACCGTACCGCAGCACCTGTCCTTCGTGGAGAAATTCTTCCGGAAACACACCTTTGACCACATGGCTATCAAGCAGTGGTCAGCACGTAATGTCCTTGAGGCCCTGAGAGAAAAGGAGATGGCAGATCCTGTCGGATGGTTCCCTGAGCGGACTGTCAATGTCATTTGGCAGAATGCCTCATCACCAGAACTCACAAACAAGCACCAAGACCTGGCTTGGCTGGTGGTGAGAAGGGCACTCCCCATCAGATCCTTTATGCACGCCCGAAGGCTCAACCTCACCGCACGCTGCCCTCGAAGCGGCTGCGGAGCTGATGAGATGGTCACACACCTCCTTGTGGAATGTGCCTTTGCAAAGAAGGTCTGGAGTGAGATGCAGTGGTATTTGTTGCGGTTCGTCCCGAGCAGCTCGGTGACACAGGACTCTGTGCTCTACGAGCTGTTTCCGGGGACGCACACTGAGACAAATATCAACTGCTGCTGGAGGGTCATCAACTCGGTGAAGGACGCACTTTGGTCCGCCCGAAACTTGCTGATCTTCCAGCTGAAAGAATTGTCCTCGACCGAGTTGCAGACTGGCACATTCCAAGGTCCAGGACTACGTGCTCAGGGACGCGCTCAAGCTTGGGGCAGCCGCCGCAAAGGCACAATGGGGAAAGGCCACCGTGTAAAGCGTCTCAACCTAGGCAGACCGAGGGCCGGGTAACTGCAGAATACCCTCGGCCTGCGTAACTGTGTGCCAACCTGGAAAATAACGGCACACAGTAAACTCGGACGACGCATGTACATAGTTTTAAGTAATGAAATGTAATGAATGTAATGTTTTGTAAATAAGCACTGTATTGTAGGGTAAAAATGATTCATTTATTGGACGGTTTGTAACTATTGGATCTGTCATTTGAAATGTCTTATTTGAAAGTTTCTTTTGTGAATAAAGTATATTTTTTGAAGTATATTTTTTGAAATAAAAAAAAAATCTGCCACTTTCCAGCCTCTGGAAAAATGTCATGGACAGCAGCAAGATGTCAGGCATCCTCCTATTGCCTTCCCAAGTTATTTTGACAACCTCCTGCTTCTCAGCCTGTCGCCAAAGGATTGCTAAAATTCTGTCCACCATGTCTGTGCTGGTGCTGTCACTGAGCATAACACCTCTAATCACATTTCTCTGTTCCTTTGTACCCTTCTTCTGTATTTCTTGATTCCTAAAATGTTTTGATCAACTCGGCTAAAGCTTTCTACATCATAATAATGCTTTTGTGAAAATCCTATTTCAACCATTCTTTTATACTTTTGGAACAAATCCTAATTTTTTACCCCTTTGTTGCCGATTCCCTGGCTAACGTAAAGAATCTTTCACTATTTATCCTGTGAAATACTTCTCATCATTTCCATCCTTAACCTTTTCTGCTGCAGTGCACACAGCCCTAGTTTTCAAATCACTCTTCATAATTATGTTTTCTCATCCTTGGTATGATCCACATGAAGCTACTTTGCACCTTATTGTTCAAATATCCTTTCCATAATATAGTCCCTAAAACACTGAGAACAAACTGGGAAAAACTAAACCTTTTGATTTGATTTATTGTCACACGCTCAAAGCGGCATCGCAGGTAGAGGCTGTGCTTAAGAAGGCGTATGGAATACTGGCCTTCATCAGCAGAGGAATTGAGTTTAGAAATCGGGAGATAATGCTGCGGCTGTATAGAACCCTGGTCAGACCCCACCTGGAGTACTGTGCCCAGTTCTGGTTGCCTCATTACAGAAAGGATGTGGAAGCTATAGGACGGGTGCAGAGGAGATTTACGAGGATGTTGCCGGGATTAAGTGGTATGCCTTATGAGGATAGGTTGAGAGAGCTAGGTCTATTCTCCTTGGAGAGGCGAAGGATGAGAGGTGACCTGATAGAGCAGTATAAGATGTTGAGAGGTATTGAGAGAGTGGATTCTCAGGGGCTTTTACCCAGGGCTGAAATGGTTGTCATGGGAGGCCACAGGTTTAGGGTGCTGGGGACTAGGTACAGAGGAGATGTTAGGGGTAAGTTTTTCACTCAGAGGGTGGTGGGTGCGTGGAATCGGCTGCCAGTAGTGGTGGTGGAAGCGGATTCGATTGAGTCTTTTAAGAGACTTTTGGATCGGTTCATGGAGGTTAGTAAGATAGAGGGTTATAGATGAGCCGAGAAGGTGAGGAAATTGTTCAGCGCAACTTGTGGGCCGAAGGGCCTGTTTGTGCTGTAGCTTTTCTATGTTTCTATGTTCTATGTATTAACATATAGTGAAAAGTATTATTTCTTGCATGCTATACAGACAAAGCATACCATTCATAGAGAAGGAAATGAGAGAGTGCAGAATGTAGTATTACAGTTATAGCTAGGGTGTAGAGAAAGATCAACTTAATGCAAGGTAGGTCCATTCAAAAGTCTGACGGCAGCAGGGAAGAAGCTGTTCTTGAGTCGGTTGGTACGTGTCCTCAGACTTTTGTATCTTTTTCCCGACAGAAGAAGGTGGAAGAGAGAATGTCCGGGGTGTGTGGGGTCCTTAATTATGCTGGCTGCTTTGCTGAGGCAGCGGAAAGTGTAGACAGAGTCACTGCATGGAAGGCTGGTTTGCGTGATGGATTGGGCTACATTCTTGCAGTCTTGGGCAGAGCAGGAGCCATACCAAGCTGTGATACAACCAGAAAGAATGCTTTCTATGGTGCATCTGTAAAGGTTGGTGAGAATCGTACCTCACATGCCAAATTTCCTTAGTCTTCTGAGAAAGTAGAGGCGTTGGTGGGCTTTCTTAACTACAATGTCGGACCAGAACAGGTTGTTGGTGATCTGGACACTAAAAACTTGAAGCTCTCGAACCTTTCTACTTCGTCTGTGTTGATGAAGATGGGGCATTTTCTCCTCTATCATTCCTGGAGTCGATGACAATCTCCCTCGTTTTGTTGACATTGAGGAAGAAATTATTGTCACCGCACCAGTTCTCCAGGTTCTCTATCTCATTCCTGTACTGTGTCTCATCATTGTTTGAGATCTGTCCCACTATGGTGGTGCCGTCAGCAAACTTGAAAATCAAATTGGAGGGGAATTTGGCCTCACAGTCATGGTGAGTATAAGGAGTATAGTGGGGGGCTGAGAACACAATCTTGTGGGGCACCGGTGCTGAGGATGATCATGGAGGAGGTGTTGTTGCCTATCCTTACTGATTGTGGTCTGTGCGTTAGGAAGTTCAGGATCAAGTCGCAGAGGGAGGAGCTGAGCCCAGGCCACGGAGTTTGGAGATGAGTTTCGTGGGAATAATGGTGTTGAAGGTTGAGCTGCAGTAAATAAATAGGAGCCTGACATAGATGTCTTTGTTATCTAGGTGTTCCAGGGTTGAATGTAGGGCCAGGGAGATGGCAGCTGCTGTAGACCTATGCGGCGGTAGGCAAAATGTAGTGGATCCAGGTAGTCCAGGAGGCTGGAATTGATTCGTGCCATGACTAGCCTTTCGAAGCACTTCATAATGACAGATGTCAGAGCCACAATCATCATTAAGGCACGCTGCTTGGTTTTTCTTAGCTACCGGGATGATGGTCGTCTTCTTAAAGCAGATAGGGACCTCAAATTGTTGTAAAGAGAGGTTGAGGATGTCTGTGAATACCTCCGCCAGCTGATCCGTGCAGGATCTGCATGCTCGTCCGGGTACCCCATCTTGGCCAGTCGCTTTTCGTGGGTTGACCTTCGAGAAAGCTGCTCTGACATCTGCAATTGTGACCCCAGATACAAGTTCATCCAGGGCTTCCAGGGTGGAGGGCATGCTCTCGCTGACCTCTTGCTCAAAACAGGCATAGAATGCATTGAGCTCATCAGGGAGGGGTGCGTTGGAGCCGGCGACTTTACATGCCTTCATCTTGTAGCCTGTTAGGTCTTGCAGACCTTGCCATAGTTGGCGTGGGTCTGTGTGGCTAGCCTGGGACTCTAGCTTTGTCTGGTGCTGTCTTTTGGCATCTGTGATGGATCTCCTTAGATCGTATCTGGCTTTCTTGTATAGGTCAGGGTCGCCTGACTTGAATGCCTCAAATCTGGACTTATCCTAGATATCTCTGTTCATCCATGGTTTCTGTTTGGGGAACATAAGGATTTGCTTCTTTGGCACACAGTCTTTTATACACTTACTAATGAAGTCAGTTATTGTAGTGGCGTACTCGTTCAGGCTGGTCGCAGATTTTTAAAATACTGACCAGTCCACTGACTCCAAGCAGTCCCGTAGGAGATCATGCAATTCCTCAGACCAACATTGCACGACTTTCTTTATCGGATTCTCCCGCTTCAGTTTTTGCTTGTAAGCCGGGAGCAGGAGCACAGTCTTGAGGTCTGATTTGCCGAAGTGTGGACGGGTGATAGAGCGGTAGGCATGTTTGATATTTGTGCAGCAGTGGTCTAGGATGTTTGGGCCTCTGGTGGAACAGGAGACGTGTTGGTGGTAACTTGGTAGTGCGCTCTTGAGCTTGGCCTGATTGAAGTCCCCGGCCACGATGAACAAGGTCTCGGGATGTTTTGTCTCAAGGCTATTCGTAGTTGTATATATTTCGTCCAGCGCGATCTTCATGTCTGCATGGGGTGGGATGTAAACTGCTGTCAGGATAATGGAGGTGAACTCCCGCGGAAGGTAGTAGGGGCAGCATTTTAGCGTCAGGTATTCTAGGTCTGAGGAGCAGAAAGTTGCCAGTGTTGCTACGTCTAGGCACCGCGAGGTGTTGATTAGGAAGCAGACCCCACCTCCCCTAGCCTTGCCTGAGGCCACTGTATGGTCCATTTGCTGGATTGAGAAGCCTTCTGGTTGTAGGGCGCAGGTTGTAAGGAGTCAAAACTTCTGGTCCTAACAACTGCACATACTGAGACATTCACTGCTACTAAGGGCTGCAATGGCAACACAAGTTTCAGGGAGCCAATTTAACAATGGAACCTGCGGTTCACCAGAAATGGCTCCATGGGAGGCCATACCGATGGTCTTGTTGGGACCTATCAGAAGGTAAACTTGGGCTGTTTGTCTCGTTCTTATATTGCTACTTACATTGATTTAGCATTCATTACACTGATTTATTTAGGGTTGCTATCAGATGTAGTGTCAAAAAACTGCAGCATGCCCAGCACCTTCTCCATCCTCCTCTGCACATTGAACCCCTGATTCTTCTCACTGCCCATTTCCCCACAGTGAGGGGGGTGAGGAGAGTCAGGGGTGCTTGGAAGTGGGGTTGGGTGAATGTGCTGAGGTTGTGGGAGAGGGCCGAGCAGAGCCAAGGGGAGGAGGAGCTGGAGGTTGGGGGGCGGAAGAAATGTTAGAATTAAAATTGAATGAAACCTTGTAAATTCTTGAAAAAATATTTCAAAAACATTTTTAACAGCAGACCTCAAGAGGTGGGTTTTCAGCCATGATGTCAAAGAGGTGTGGCTGCACTCATAATTGTGCTTTGCTTCCAGGCCTCCCAGATCACCTGGACGATGGATCCACACTGCAGGAGAGCAATTCCCTGCTGCAGCCGATAAAAAAGGTAGGAACGTAATTTAAAATGTAGCCAATAGCATAAGCCACAGATAGGAAAATCTAGGACAATGTCATCTATAAATATTCATCATGACCTTACTTTTTATGGATAGATTGTATGCTTTACTCCGTTATTTACCTCATAGTCAGAACATAGCTAAACATAGAAACTGGAGTAGGCATTTCTGTCCCTCCAAGTTTTTTCGCCATTCAATTAATAAATTAATTCATCAGACTGATTCCTGGGATGGCAGGATTGTTGTATGAGGAGAGACTGGATCGACTGGGCTGTCTTCACTGGAATTTACCTACTTGCTGCCCGTAGATTATTAGTGCTGCAGGGATGACTTTTTCTTCATTGGTCATTTTTGACCAACTTTTAGCTGGATGTGGGCAATGCACCCAATCCAGTCCAATGTTACAGAACTGATCTTGTGTTAGGTCCTGTATTTTGATATGTATATGGCCTATCATCTGCCCCAGGCATAGGTATAGGAGTCTCATATTTGTTCTTACCCAACATGACGCATGGCACATTACCAGCGAGAAGTGTGCACATTTCCTGATCATCATTTTGGGACCTTGAAAACAAGTGCTATGTGGTGCAATCTCATGCAAATATCTTCTGAAGGTTTGCACAGAGAAATTCCATAGACATCCCTTGTGCACCATTTTACTGACCCTCTCATTAGTCAGATATCTGCCCTTTATAAATCCATACTGCCTCTCTTTGATCATCGCATAATGTTCAATAGCTCACTCACTGCTCCTGTTATTAGATTACTCAACATCCCCACAACTGATGCTAAACTGACATGTTTGCAGTTTCCCCACTGGTGTTATATACTCAATTTATCTAAACTGAAGGTACAATTTCAAATTTAGAGAGCTTTGGAAGATTATGTCCAATGTGTTTGCAAGTCCCTCATCTATTCTTTTAATATCCTGAGGTGGAAAACATCCAGTTCCTGGCAAATTATCTATTTCTAAGTTGTGTAAGTGGAATTAAACGTTAACGCTTATTTTGTAATATTTCATTCTACATGTGTTTCACACTTTCAGTTCAAAAGGGATACATAACAGTTCATACATCATATTGAAATCTGGAATTGTTAAAAGAAATTGTTTTAATCTTAACTCGCTTTGGAAAAGAAACAAATAACACCAAGACCAAAGGAAAATGTCATGGCATTCTTCCAATATAAGTTAAAGTGTCCTGCTGTCAAGAGTTTTATTATATAGGTGTTAGGCTTTATCATAAATCTTGTTAGTTTAGTACCCCCTTTCCTAATTTTTACAGCAGAGCAGCAGCAGTTTATAAGGAGTTATAGTTTGAAATCAAGAGGATACATTTTTAGAGCATCGGGAATGATTAGAAAAGTTTACGTTTTTGGCCCATGAAAAATTTTACAAGTTTGCAGATCCATTAGGGTTTACTTCAGAAATTATCTGAGGAAATATAGAGTGAAAGGATGCAGTCAAGAATTTGTACTGATCACATGTGAAAGTTTCTATTTATTCCTAGTCTTTAGAGACCATAAAATTTGGGTGGCCAAAGTTGATAGTCATAGAGTCGTATAGCACAGAATAGGCCCTTCAGCCCATCAAGTCTGCTCCAACAATAACTTCCATTAAAGTTGCGCCACTACCATTTTCCAGCACATGTCCCATATCCTCAAATGTTATGATATTTCAAATGCTCATCCAAATACTTTTTAAAAGGTTGCAAGATTTCCAGCCTCCAATACCTTCCCAGGCAGTGCATTCCAGATTCTAACCACCCTCGAGTCATTTTTTTTTTCTCAAATCCTCTCCGGATTTCCTGCCGCTCACCCTAAAACTATGCGCCATCATCACTGATCCCTCAAATTGCTGCTTCCCAATCACCCTGTCCATATCCCTCATAATTTTATACACCTCAATCATGTCCCCCCGTCAACCTTCTCTGCTCTAAAGACAATGCTCCAAGCCTATTCAGTCTCTCCTTATAGCTCACAGGCTCCATCCCAGGCAACATCCTGGTAAATCTCCTCTGCACCCACTTTAGTGCAATCACATCTTTCCTATAGTGAGATGACCAGAACTGCACACAGTATTTCAGCTGTGGCCTAACCAACAATGTTTTCATTTTATCAGGCAGCTCATCACCACCACCTTCTCAAGGACAGTTAGGGATGGGCAATAAATGCTAGCCTAGCCTGCAAAGCCCACATGCCATGAAAGAATAATTTTAAAAATGCCATGGCTTGAATATGCGCAGCATGTTAGTATCACCATCATGTTCTCTATGCTCAGTCAGGCTGTAATTTTTATGCCGCACAATGCTATGCCAAAAATGTAGTCCTTGTGTTATTGTTTTCAAATCCTGATGTAACTTTAACAGCTTTCTGCCAAATTCTAAAAATACCAACTGTACAAATTATTGTGGGAGGATGGGATAGTGGGAGAGAGAGAATGGGAAGGAGAGTTTCAATCAGCTTAAGTTAAACTGGAAATTCTAAATATCGCTATCCTAATACAATAAATCACACATAGTGGCTAAAAATGTCAAAGTACATTTTTGCAGTATCTGACAATTTACAAAGTAAAATAAGTCTTAACAGCATATTGATAATGTGAAAGCATCATGTCCTATGTGCTGTAGTGTCTTCCAGGAATTAATATAACCCAATTCAATCAGTAACAAACAGGGGATGATTTAAAATTGAATAAGCTGGAGTATGATGGAAAACCTCTCTTCTCTTCAATTCGACAGAACTTAAATATAATCAATGATGTTAAGAGAGTCGAACATAAGGAAGTTATCAAAACAGTAGAAAATAAAGATCAAAATACATATTTTTAAAGCAGATTTTTATGGTGGATCTTGGGTGCAGAAAAACTTTCATTCACCCCATGAGTACGCCCTGAAAGTTAAAGCTAAGGTATCATATTGTAGTGATCCACCAGTTTTGTTTCTATTGAAGTGCGTACCATAAGGCAGGGAAGGCTTCCACTGTCACCAACTTCTTTGTCCTGAATAGTGTGATGACCTTTGATCCAGAAGCAGTACAGTAAGGGAAATTTGTAATTTCTTTAAAATGTCTGTGGAATCTGCAATTTTAAAAAAAATGTTTGAAAAGGACATTTAAGAGTTTGCATTTTCTTTTATGAAGGAATCGATGAGCTGACAACCCTTGACCTGAAAGCAGTACCAAAGTAAAGATGGAAGTTATGTGGTCAAACTCAATGGATAACTGAAGGGTTGAACACACACTTAGAGACACAAAGAGAAAGAACAGAGAGAGGAAAAAAAATAAGGAGCCAGCTGTACGAAAAGGTTGGTTTTCTTATTAGCAGTAGGAAGAAAAATAGAATTCCAGAAGCTGTTGGGGAAGTGGTGTCAAATGAGCTAAAAGGGGCTGAATCCTAAAACGTGTTGCAAATAGCTCCGGTTTGCGGAAGAATGGAGAGTTTGTAGTAGAGGGCCAAATTGTGAAGTGGATATAGTTGGTTGGTAGGTAAATTGGAAAGTTACACCACTGGGACTGACATGACCCAAGTGAGAGGGGATTGATGGGTGTGCACTGTGTCATTGGAATTTGCATCCTGGGACCTCAGATGGAATACACCTCCTGGTCAATGTGACATGAGGATCCAGTCAATTGGTTGGCTGCTTATGGTTGCATAAGATGTATCTTTGTTGTATTGAGTATATAAAGTGAAATTTACCTTTTTATTTGAAGTATCACTTGCCTGTTAATTCATGTTTAATTTGTGTTGGTTCTGATTCATATTAAAGTAAAAGCTATGAAAATTGAAATCTTGTTGGTAATTTCTTCATTTGGGGATCATTCAATAAATTTAGTTACTTTGGTTTATGATTCCCCATGGAGCCATAACAAAATTGGGAGTTGGCATCCAGGAATGAACCCAGAGATTGAAATTATTGATTAATATGATGATGAATCAATAAAGTTTGAAAAATTGCTATCAACCCCCACTTTGTGCTGCCTTGTTAATGCAATACTATCAGTGTAAAATTCCATTCATTGACAGTATTAGTTAGATCCAGATTCCACATTTATGTTGATGCCCAAAGATAGAACCTTGGGATCCCTACATTGTAGAAAGAGGCCATTGGAACCATTGGGTCTACACCGACTCTCTGAAAGAGCATCTTTCCCAGCCTCCCCTCCCCTTCCCCCTCATAACCCCATGCATTTACCATGGCTAATCTATCTAATCTGCACATCATTGGACTATGAGGGGAAATTGGAGCACCCAGAGGAAACATACGCAGACGCAGGGATAAAAGTAGAAGTCTTACATCTCATGGCATTAGTGATGAAAATAAGATGCAATGGGTAGAATTTTACCAAAATTTGTCAGTGTGCCATGTTCTGACTGAGAAACAGCATTTATCTCTTCAGATTTTCTGTGCACTGATAGAGCTGGCAAGGCTGGCTCAACAGAGATCGGCGCTGTCTTTTAAGGGCACCCCAATCTCCAGAAAGAATAAAATCTACCCCCTCGCTCGGGGCATTCTTCCCCACCCTCTCCCTACCACCACGGAAGTATCAGTGGCACTCTTCCTCTTCGCAAACCGCACCACCCGCCTCACTCAACCCGTCAAATATTGGGGGCACAGACTTCCCTTGCCTGAATCCCGTTTTCGTATTGCTGTTGTAAACCTATCAGTATTCAGTGAGGGGGATCACGTGCCAGGGAAACTCTAATACATTGAAATTTATTAAAATGTTGAAATGAGGTTCCTGCCCAGCCGAAACCTCAGTGTGTCACCAGTGAGGGGCAGGGAAAATCGGGAAACAAGATCGCGCCAGTCTGTGGGGAGGAGAGGGCAGTCGGGGGGTCCTGAGTTTGTGGGGGATGGCTCTCAAACCCATGGGGAGGCGGGAAATGTTCCAAGGGGCATTTGTGTTTCTTTTATTATATTTATTGTTTGCAGATTGGGCTCCCTGAGCCCACCCCTCCAGCGTGATATCGTGGGACCTGCCTCTAGGAAGTTTTTTGACCATGTGTCAAAAAGTATGGTGGGAAAAGCCAACAATGCAGCCAGGAAGCTACACATCACTTTTCCCGTCTGACTTGACACACTGGGTGGAACGTTCTCTTTTTTTGACAACGTTTTGAGCTCGCAGTGATACAGACTCAACATTAATTCTGTTTCTCTCTCCACAGAGACCAGCTGAACTTGCACAGCATTTTCTGTTTTCATTTTAAAATAGAGTATAGTTATTAAACTTCACGTTTTGACTAGTACAATTATTTTGTTTTAATCCTTGTGGTTCCATTCTTAGTAAATACCTGCGCCTTTGGATTTCTAAACAAAAAATATGTTGTTCATCTCTACTGAGTTGATAATCTGCTCATGATGAATGGAAATTTATCTTGTGTACATTAAATCTAATCGACAAAGACAAGAAAACATGATTGATGCTAAGGTTTATGATTGATACCAATTTTTCAATCCTTCATTAAAAACCTTATAAATATCATCAAAAGTTATATCTTATTTGCTTTGATCATGTTACTACCCTGCTTGATGCATTTCCTATCAAGCTTGTGAGTCCAACAGTCATGGTGTACTCACTAAGCCATTTTTTTGAAACAAAGGGCCAAATTTTATTGAGACAGCAGATCTAAAAGTGGGAACAGGGTGACTCTGCTTCAGTCAATTGTGGGGGCCAGGAAGTATATTGCTGGTGGCAGTTAATTTGGAAACCACCATCCAATTAATAAGGGTGGCCTAGACCAAAGCATGCTAGCCCATTGGGAATTGGGGGGACAGGGACTTTCTCTGTGGACCATGACATAAAAGAGGCTCCACCACCCCCCACTTCCCAGAACTTGCATGGAGGCTACCAGGTTTCACGTGGCTGTCTCCCCATGTGGTGGTGGGCTTTCTGCCACATGAAAAAGCTCATAGAGGGAAATGGCCCTTATGGCCATTAAGTGGCTCACTTTGCCTCTTAGCGGACATCCAGACTGGCAGCATGCCTGCTTCTGCAAAATAGCATGGCGGTGGGAAAATTCCCCCCACTTTCTGATACCTTCCCGCCTCCCAGCCAGTCCTCGAAAGGCTTGTAAAATTCCAGCCAAAATCCCTTTGAAACTATAAATTTATAGGGGGAGGTTGATTGTATAAATTTACAGTATTACATTTTAAAGGTGTTATTGTGAGTACAATTTATTAGCTAGGTACATCTATAAAATGATTAGTACAGGGAAAATTGTCACTGAGAAAAATGTTAAGCTGCATTACAGAGATTCCAATATATCAAAGAGTCTTGAATATAATCCAAGAGCACTTGAATTTACTATGGTCCAAGGTATTGTGTGCTCCATCTGGGTTATGTCATTCTCACACTTCAATGTTTGGAAATTGTAAATAATATTTCATACCCACAATTACAATGTGACAGTGTTGGCCTCATTTTGCACATTACTAGATTACAAGTATTAATAAAACAATAAGCGAAGTGCCAAACTGAATAGAATTCAAAGCATTCTTAAAATCATATGCTCATGGAGGATTTAACAAATTATTTCAGAAATCTGTCTATTTTGATCTTTCTTAAGAATTGGGCTTTAAAACAAAAAGCTATTTTACATGCATAAATATTATTTTTCATCTGGTTCAATAATTATTCTATGGCATGCCCAGCAAGAATTAACAATGCTTCAACCATAAATCAGTGACCCAAATATAACCCTTCTATACTAAACAGCAAGAATTGATTCAATTATTCAACACTAAAGTGGCTTGTCCAGAAAGCAGCCAAATTGAAAATTCAATTTTGTGTAAAAGTACCATATTACATGTTCCAAGCTGCAAAAGAAAGATTTGTATTTATATAATGCCTTTCACAACCACAGATCATTGCAAAGTGCTTTAGATAAGTAAGTACTTCTTTTGGAAGTATACTCGTAACTAAGGAAATGTGGCATGCCTGGAAGTCCTCCAATGGAGGAGACAATGCTGGCCATTACTAGGATATCATTGCTGAAGCTGTGATCAGTGATAGGGCTGAAACCATAAATGATGAGGGTATTTCCACATCTAAGGCTCCTCACATCGCACCTTCCCTTCATCTCACGCTCGATTCTGATTAACAACCTGCAGTTGGTGTAAGCATGCAACACTTACTTTCTCCCTATCTCTGAACTACAATGTTACCCTTGACTCTTTTTCCTTTCAAATGACCAACAAGTGAAATCTGGCCAGGCTCTGGAGGAACAGCAAGAAGAGAGTGATGATAAAGGTGGATCATCACTCTGGGCCTGATTTTACCATTTTGAGTCTAAGTGCCGAATCTGGGCGTCAAATAGATCCGAGCCTGGAATCCTCTTTCCAGCGCGCCCTTACGCGTTTTGCCGGCTCCGGTCTGATTCGCGCTGTGGGCGGGGCTTAGCGCTGGCGGACCGATCGGAGCTTTGAACTGCGCAAGCTGGGCCTGTAAAGGGATATACCATCACTGGTACACTACCAGCCACAGCCATCTCTCCCGCTCTCTTGCCCCTGCAGGGAAGGGTAATCTGTGGCTGGTAGTGTACCAGTGATGGTGTATCCCTTTACAGGCCCAGCTTGGTCCTTCTCCGGTGTCTCCTTTTGGACTTGTACTGATCTTGTTGCCAGTTTTCATGCGGATCCACTGTGGAATCGGCCGGTTCTGCTTCATCATCTTAGCGAGGAATTGCTTCATCCTGAAGGGTTTGTGGGATGGCACGTCCATTCCGGCAGGAGGGATTCGGTGGGGAGGAGGGATCGCCCGCAGACTGGCAGCGGAACCCCCCCCACCCCCGCCAACCAGAGGATGATCTGGGTCCCCCCCTCCCACCCCCTGCCAACCAGAGGATGATCTGTGTCAGAGAGCCGTTGGATGCTCTGACCCCGCTCATTGGAAGCTGCAGCGACGACTTCAGACTTTTATTTACCAGGTTGTTAAAAGCGCGGATCCGGATCGGGCCAGAAGACGGTAAAGTGGGATTTGGCGGTAAGAGTTGGGCGCGCGGTTCATTAAGTCGATTTAAATGCATGCAAATGCATTTAAATCGTCAGGCCGCCCGATTCGGGTGCGGGCCGGACCCGCGCCCGGATTGGGCGCGAGGTGTTGGTAAAATCAGGCCCTCTATTTCACACTCAAAGCCACCAGCTCAGATACAAACACCGCATGCGATTTAGAGGATAGCGTTGAGGTATAGATGTGCCATGGCAAGACACCAGGCACAAGTCACCAAGGCTGGTGCCTGTATCAGTTTTCCAGAGGGGGAGGTTGTACACACATTCTCCAGAAGAAGCTTCAAATTAGTTCTTTGCCAGAAAAGTCTACAGAAGATGATGCATATAGAGTACAAAATGTTTGGTGCATGGCGGCGCAGCCGGTAGGTCTGTGTTCAATGTCAATGGAAGATCCTGGCATTAACCTGGCACAACCTTTGTCAAGAGACATTGCCAGGCCACTGCCTGGCCATGTCCCTCTTCCCCGGGGGCTATACTCACCTTTACACCCACAGGAAAGATCCCCATAACAGGCTCACATCTAGGTGAACCTGTTGTAAACCTTACCAACGTGATGTTACGTGGCGCAGTTTGAATATATCACGGGGTAGGTTCAATATACAGCAAGGGGTGGAGGGGAGGTTTAATGGCATGTAAGGACATCAAAATGTATTTAAATAAGGGGCATGAACCTGATTATGTCACTGGCAAGAGACAGCGAAAATCGGAAGTTGTGACCTCAGCAGAGAGATCCGTGACTTTCGCGGTTTTGCCAAATCCTGAGCCCCCGCCACCATTCCCATGGACACCGAGCGTGGGCTCAAGGTTGCCCTCAATGAATTTTTTCATTGCTGTCCTTCAACCAGAACAAACCATAATACAGTTACTAATGATTATGACAAACATGCACTGCTGTTGGTGTTCAGTCTTCCTCTGCCATATCATCAATGTCAAAGAAGCTACTGATGACCTTCAAAGTTACATTGATCCAAAACCTGATTTTCTCATCTTCTTAAACATTTCAAAAAATGGTTGGGAAAAAAATCTATTGGAACTTAGTTTCCTTTCTGCCTTGCGAGAAAAGGCAAAAAATGGGCTTTTCCCTTGCTCTCGAAGCAATGAGGTCTTGTCTGCTGTGAAAGATGAATGCTTCCTGACATACAAGGGATGGAAAGTGACTCTCACTGGAAAATCATGGCCACTGCTGTTACCACACTTGCCAAATGCAAGTTCCAGGTCACTAAAATAAAGTGCCAAAGGGAACTCTCATATTTAACTTGATTCTTGCACAGATATTCATTTGGTTATGGAAAGAAATACCCAGCAGCACTTTCTAAATGACAACATGCTGCCAAAATTCTTTTTAAAATAAGGCAAAGCATCTTCTGAAGTATGTGGTGTGTGTTGTGAATCTTACAGGAGTGCAATCTGAAGGAAAACAGCATGTCAGGCCAACAGCTTCCAACTGGCTGCAAGCCAGCTGATAGCAAAGAAATGAATTAAAAAGATAATAATGGCGTGTTGCAAAACATGGATAGAACCTCAAGCAAATAGAGGAAAGTGGGAGGGGTACGCGAGAGGAAAAAATAAACAAAAAGTGACAAAAGGAACAATGAAGATAAAGAAAACTTTTGAAACCAAAAGAGAGGACCCAAGAAAAGTAGGCAAAAAGAAATGTTTTCAGGAAGTTACAATATTCCAACTGATTCTTAAATCATTCAGAGCTTCTACAAAATTGAAAATCCACAGGAAGACCAGCCCAAGATGCATGAGGAAGAAACGTGTGGTATACAGGAAAAGTCCCATTATGATAAGAACACACTAATTGAATAGACTGAATTATTGCAAACAGGATGTAAAAACCACTCCAAATTCCTGCAGAGTTTATTTTGCTTTGTTGTTTGTGGAAGATCAGCACTGTGAAGAACTGGAGGTAAACATCTAGCACTAAAAATCAAACCGTTGCTATAATTCTATTAAATATGAATGGTCGTTACAGATTTTATCTGCCGTTTGATCTTAACATTTTTCTGACCGCCTTGCTTACTATTCCAACTTTAAAATAAATAACCCTATGCATTTATTTCTGATCATTGATCTTATGACTATGGTGCAGTTGCTTTCCACAGCTTTGTTTCTATCCTGTTTCTGCATCTGCTTTTCACTATGTCAGTGAGCTCTTTTACAAATGAATTGTTTTTTAGGAAACAACCTTAAAGGGAAGGCAACTGATTAGGAAACCACAGTAATAGAGTTTTTTTTTAAACAGGATACCAAATACAAAAGTACATTTTCCAATTTACTTGTTCTCATAATTGCTTAAGATATTGATAGTGTGATGACTTGATGGTCACGAGAACTGGATCTAAAGAATCCAATATTGTTGATAGCCAGAGTACCAGAACAAATTATTTCAGATCTGGTTGGAGGGTCTAATTGTTAACTTGGATGAAGAGAATCTCAATATGGAATCTAGCCTGATGAGAAGCCAAAATCAGAAATAGGCAGCTTGAGAAAGGTAGTGTAGAACAATCTTCGTGCATCTGCCTCAGTCTTTCTGATTTTTTTCAGGATTAATAAGAATTCATACGAAGGATAGAGACAAGCAGGAATATTGTGAAATAAAAACAGAAAGTGCTGGGAATATTCAGCAAGTCAGGCAGCATCTGTGGTAAGTAAAACAGGGTTATCATTTCAGGATGATGACTTTTCACAAAGACTGGGAAAAGTTAGAAATGTAATAGGTTTTACGCAAGTGAAATGTGGAGAGTGGAAAAAAGAACAAAAGAGGTCAATGATAGGGTGGAAATGGGAGAAATTAAAAGCAAAAGAGTTGCAAGTGTCAAGCTAAAGGAACTGGTTCTGGGACAAGTGAAATATATGAGTCTAGATGAGGTTTGAATGGTAGGATAGAAGCTATCTGAAAGCAAAAACAAAGAGAGAACAAGAAACAGATCAGAAAATGTAACCCAAGTAAAACATAATGTGGGCAAAGATTACAGTCTGAAATTGTTGAGTCCAAAAGCCTGCAAAGTGCCCAATCAAAAGATGAGGTGATGTTCCTCGAGTTCCTCGAGGCGGCACGGTAGCACAGTAGCACAGTGGTTAGCACTGCTGCTTCACAGCTCCAGGGACCTGGGTTCGATTCCCGGCTTGGGTCACTGCCTGTGTGGAGTTTCCACATTCTCCTCGTGTCTGCGTGAGTTTCCTCCGGGTGCTCCAGTTTCCTCCCACAGTCCAAAGATGTGCGGGTTAGGTTGATTGGCCAGGTTAAAAATTGCTCCTTAGAGTCCTGAGATGCGTAGGTTAGAGGGATTAGTGGGTAAAAATATGTGGGGGTAGGGCCTGGGTGGGATTGTGGTTGGTGCAGATTCGATGGGCCAAATGGCCTCCTTCTGCACTGTAGGGTTTCTGTGATCTGTGATTAACATTGAGTTTCCCTGGAATACCACAGTAGGCTGAGTACAGAGAGGTCAGGTGGCAAATTAAAAAAGCAGGTGACCAAAAGCTTGGGGTCATACTTGCAGACTGAATGGAGATATTCTGCAAAGCAATCACCCAATCTGCATTTGGTCTCCCCACTGTAGAGTAGGCTCCATCGTGAGCAGTGAATACAGTATACTAAATGGAAAAAAGTATACATAAATCATTATTTCACATGGAAGGAGTGTTTGGGGTCTTGGACAGTGAGGACACAGGAGGAAAAAAGAAAGTGTTGCTTTTCCTGCACTCGCATGGGAAAATGTCATGGGTAGGTGACAGAGTGTTGGTCCATTTGAAATGCTGAAAGGTGTATTTGATGGTGGCATTAAGTTGAAAGCGGCGGAAATGGCAAAGGACGATGGTTGAATTTGGAGACTGATTGGGCACAAGTGAGGACATGGGGAACCCTATTGTGTGTGGTTCTGGGAGGAAGGGGAAGGAATGAGAGCAGCTGTGTAGGAAATGGATCTGACACAGTCAAGGGCCTTGTCAATCACATTGTGGACAATCATCAGTTGCGAAAAAGGAAGATATATTAGAAGCACTGGTATGGAAGTTGGATCATCAGAACAGATGAGATATAGAACTGGAAGAATGAGATAGAGTCCTTCCAGGGAGCAGGGTCTGAGGAAGATAGCTGTGGGAATTGGTGTTTTTAGCCTATTTGGCAGATATGGAGAATGAGAAGTCAAGAAAGAGAAGAGGAAAGTCGACAATGGATCTTGCGAAGATGAGGGAACGGTGGAAATTGAAATCAAAGTTGATAACACTTTCCAAGGCAGGAAAACAACAGGAAAAAATTCCAACACAGTTATCAATTTACCAGAAATACAGTGGAGGGAACCCTGAGTAGGACTGGAACATGGAATGATCCACATATCCCAGAAAAAGGCAGGAATAGATAGGAGGAGGGCAGTGATGGATGGAAATTGGTTGGGCCCTGTTAAAGGAAGAAATGGAGAGCCCTCAGACCATTCTGGTGGGGAAATGGAGCTTTAAAAAGATTGAATGTCCATGGTGAAGAAGAAATGGTTAGATAGGAAGACTGGACGAAGGAAAAAGAATGAACTGAGATAAGAAGAAATCAGTTCAATGGGGTTGAAATGATAAGTCTACCAGGACAGTCCTGTTTGTGGATTTTCAGAATGAGGTGAAGCAGCCTTTTCTGGGTTGAGGGACTATGAGGTTTGAAGCTCTAGAGAGACAATATCCTGAGATGAAGTCAGTGACAGTCCTGGAAACAATTATGTAATGGTTGGTCTAACAGCATCGGTGAAGAGAGAATAGAGCCAATGTTTCGAACCTGGATGACGCTTCGTCAGAGCTGAGAGCAAAGAAAATCAGAAAAGATTTATACTATGAGGGTGGGGTTGGGGGGGTGGCAGCTGTAATAGGGCAAAGGGAATATAAATGAGGGTGAAGAAGGCTGA
This sequence comes from Mustelus asterias, assembly GCF_964213995.1. Taxonomy (NCBI): domain Eukaryota; kingdom Metazoa; phylum Chordata; class Chondrichthyes; order Carcharhiniformes; family Triakidae; genus Mustelus; species Mustelus asterias. The sequence goes on along the minus strand of NC_135801.1, from coordinate 79,082,965 downwards.
GAGAGATGCTAAAAATGTCCATTAAATGATCAGAATGTGTGAATGGCAGAACAGAGGTACAGATGGTTAAGGCAGTTGCCTTGATGTCGATCACCCAGTCTGCATTTGGTCTCTCCAATATAGGGTAGACTACACTTGGAGCAGTGAATGCAATAGACCAGATTGAAGAAGGTGCATGTGAAGCGCTGCATCACCTGAAAGGGGTGTTTAGGACCTGGCATGGTGAGTAGGGAGGAGGTAAAGGGGCAGGTGTTGCACCTTCTACGATTGCATGGAAAGATGCTGGGGGCAGTGGGTAAGGTGTTGGGTATGATGGAGGAGTGGACCAGCGTGTCCCAGAGAGAACGGTCTGTGTGGAATGAATGGCCCCCGGCCTCTTTCAGGGCAACTGCCTTAATCATCTGTTCCTCTGTTCTGCCATTCACACATTCTGATCACTTCATGGAAACCTTTAGCACCTCTCTCAGCCTTCTTCACCCTCATTTACATTCCCTTTGTCCGATTTGAGTCCCACTCCCACCCTCATAGTATAGATCTTTTCTGATTTGTTTTGCTCATAGCTCTGATGAAGGGTTATCCAGACTCGGAATGTTGGCTCTATTCCCTCTCCACAGATGCTGTCAGACTTGCTGAGATTTTCCAGCATTTTCTGTTTTTGTTTCGGACTTCAGCATCTGCAGTATTTTGCTTTTATGTAATGGTTGGTGGTGGGATTATGACCCAGGGGTGGAACCATGACCCAGGGAGAGGTTAAGAAGAAATGTCAGAGAGTTGGCAATTAGCCTCTCCCAGGTACAAGTCAGTCCAGCAGACAACAATAGTACCACCCTTTTGTTATATTAATTGCTCCTTTAGTGAATGACTGATAGAAGAGTCACTGTAATTCAAACAATGTACAATGAATGCATGGATTCTTTATTGTAACTTGAACTGGAACATATATAAACACACTGGTACAGGGAACACATTTACATATGACTTACTTTGTCTGTCTACACCCATAGTTCCTGGAATGTGTGGAACGTGATATCATTTCCTTCAATGACTCTCCACTTACAGTCTCTTAAAGTGATCCCACAATACCTCTGACAGCAGATTTGATAACAATATTTAAGTTGGACCTGAAAGAATGGAGTGCAGCAAGTTCAGAGGGATTCCGGTTCGAGTGAGTGAGACGAGTAGAGAAATTGAGGTGACCAATATCATGATGGCAGTTCTCAATGAAAAGATGAGAGAGGATAAGAGGCCACAGGAGGGGGTCAGGGTAAATGGAGAATATTGAAAATAGGCAAAAAGGTCTGCTGTGCTGAAGGAGCACTCCTGGCCAAAGAAGCAGGCATGGAGGGGGAGGAAAAACTCAACACCATGCCAAGTTTGAAATTCATCGTGATGGAGATATAAAGGGATAAAGCTGCATTCTTTGCTAAGGATGGATCATTCAGGATCAGAGAGGGTAAGATTGGCGGCTATCATGAATACTCAGCAAGAGATGAGATTAGAAGAAGGAATGGGGTCAGAGGAAATTGAAGCGGAAGGAGGATCCGGAAGGGTATCAGTACTTCGAGTTGGAGCTTACGATCCTTGACAGCTGGAAGGAAAAAATGTTTTTTTGTTAATGCATCAGATGAAATATAGGATAAAATGGAATTGCAGACCAGGGCAGATTTCAAGTGCAAAGAGTCAGTGCCACTGACTGAAGAGAGAGGTAAAGAGTATGCATTTGCTGGTATATGGTACTGAGTAAGGATCTCAGGATGTGGCAAGAACAACAATTTCAGGAATAGTGAATGTCTCACGGATACCTGTAATTGTGGTGGATTCAAAACATGAAGATGGAATTTTAGTTGGAAGCAACGTAGAATAAATTGGAACTGTAAAATGTGCAAAGAAAGAAGGCGTGGCTATGAAAGTGGGTTTGGATGGATACCTGATCAAGTATGAGAAGGGAAATGGAAAGCAATGAAGATGAACAAGCTAAAATAGACAAAAGGAAATCCGATTAGAGAGAAGTGCAGAATGTCTTCAAGGTGGGCATTCCAGGAAGAGAAATGAATTAAAAATTAATTTTTAAAAAAGCAAAATATTGCAGATGCTGGAAATCTGAAATAAAATCAATAAATTCAAAAATACTAAGCAGGTCAATCAGCATCCATGGATAGGAACAGAGTTATCTACTGACTCAATTCCACATTCCCCATCTATTCCTTAATTCACTTGGTACCCAAAAATCTATTGATCTCAGTCTTGAATATACTCAACAAATGAGGAATGACAGCTCTCTGAGATAGTAAATTCCAAAGAGTCTCAATCATTTGAGTGAAAAAATTTCTCCTCATCTCAGTCCCATGGTTGACCCCTTATTCTGTGACTGTGGCCCTTCATTCTAGAGGAAATATCCTTGCAGCATCTACCTTGCCAAACCCCTCAGAGTGTGCCACTGCACATAGTTAGACTCGACGAAGGTGCAATTATATTATTGCTATGAAACTTGAATCCTAAACAAGGATTTTGTCATGAAACAAGATTAGTGAGTTATCTTTTCTTTGATGATAGATGCTGAAAACATAATGGGCAGATGTTGTAGAAACTGTATTCTTCAAATGATATTGAGCTCATAACTTGCCTTTTCTACTCAGGAAGAAACTGCTCCCAATTAGAATTTCATACTCTATAGCTATAAACAAATCACAAGGCCAGACTCTGACAAAATTTGTATTTATGTTCCCAGCACAGAAGCCATTTAAACTAATCTCAAACTTAAAATTTGGGTTAAGATGTACCCATTGTTAGAATCACAAGAACTTAAATTGTACAAAATTAAACAATTGTATTTGTGTCCTTAAAAGAAACTACAGCTGGTCACTCCAAAGCACCTAAATCTGTGCACTGATTTTTGTTAAGTGCTGGAAGATAGTAGATTTCTATCTGATGAAGCCTGGCCATGAAAATGCAGCATTCTCTGTCCATCAAGCTGACGCAAAAAATTCAACCAAAGTAACTACAATTCAAAATCATGTTATTATAGCTTTACATCTTTAAGTAGTGATAGAGTCCATACTTTGCACATTTGTAAGAAATTACATTACAAGGATACCTGGTTTACATTTGCCATAGTTTCTCAACCAATGTCAATTAGACTTTCCTTTCAAATGGAAGCCACTTATTGGCAAATTCTTCCCTAGAGCCAAAGGACAGATGTTTCCAATGAAAGAAAAAGGATCACAAGTGGTCACCAGAAAAAAAACTTTCTTGCTTGAAATCCTGTTTGCACTTAAATCTGCCCTCTACCATAATGTGTATTGCTTCCTGCTCCTCCTAAAAATAAAATTGACTTCCTTTCATATTTTGACATACATAATGAAGGCCAAGAACCAAACCCAAATAATACATAACACCACAAAGCCAGTGGCATATGATGTTATTCTACACTTCGGTAGAGTACTGAGAGCCACTTCAGTACAGGACTGAGTACGTGCTACATTTCTGTAGATGCTATCTTTTAGATCATGCATTCGTCTAAGGAATTGTGTACCTGGACCAGTGGATGCAAAAGATCTCATGGAATATTCAAAGAGAAGCAGTGGCGATCTCCCAATGTCCAAATCAACATTTACCCTTCAACTGGGATCACCAAGATAAATTGTTGCCAAAACACTAGCTGATGAATATAATCACCGTTTTGATTGTTAGGAAGGAAATTACAAACATTTCCAGAGAGGCTTTCAACACTGAAAGCTGTGGGGAAAGGAAATTGGTTGAGAGTTCTTGCAATATTGTGCTCCCCAACAGTACTTACATGCAGGCAGGCAGGGCATACAGAATGCCCACACATATTTGGACAAGTGTATTGTAAGCAGATGAGGGACATTTATCTTCCAACACATTTCCCGGGATTGTGGCATAGCATAGCAACGCTGGGTGGGGGATTTTTTTCCATCCTGGCGATGTGCCCCAATTCCATGGAATTATAAAATCTAGGCCAGTATGCGTGTATGTGTTTTTTCCGAACTGGTGCTCCAAGGGAAAAGGGTGGATTAATATTGTTCTGTAAATCATTCTAGGCCACTGCTCACTGTTACAGGTTTTGGAAAACCCTTACTGACAGCAGGTTAAATTTTAAATTATGTATTTGTGTCACACTGTGCACATATTCCCTCAATTCCAACATCTCAAAATGACTGCTATGCTGGCGGAACCAGATGCTACACTGGCAGCACTTTCTCAACTTGAAGAAATATATCCCTGGTCAAGCAGAGATACCAAAGACACATTGTTGCTGACATGCCCAAACAGTGCTGGCTGAGGCTGTAGGCCCAGCTTTCTTGGTATGGGATGTGCTACCCGATTCATGGATGGACAGATCTCCTTCTAAAGAATCCTCTAGATATGCTTGTTATCCTCTGGCAGATCGCTTGCTACTTGTGTGGATTGTTGCATACCATAATGAATGTTAATAGAAAAAGTAAAAACAAAAACTTGAAATAAACTACAATATAAAAAGATGAAGCAATTGGAGAAATACTAAAAAAATAAAAAATAAGAAAAAATGTCAACCATTCTTAGACAGCTATAAAAAAAATACACACTTTCTGTTGCATCTGAAACTTTTGCTAGTGTGTGTGTGTCACATTTCAAGGATGCAGCCACATGATGCCTAATCTCAATCTAAACCAATGGAAAAGTCAAGACAAGGAGACATGCTTCCTCTAACGTGAACCTTTCTTGTTTTCTTGAACCATTAATGAGGTTAATTAACATGGTTGAATCTTCTGTGTACACAACATTCTCATTGAGAAAACGGCAGCATCTCAGCAGTCTTTTCATGAAACAAGGTTACTGATCTCAAATCTCCGTCCCCTTTGAGCCCAAAACATGAAAACAAATTTTTTCCACTAACTGTATAACTCTTTTGAAGTCCACCCCAGTGAACAGAAAATTAAATGTGCTTCGCTCTCTTATAAATGTATCGAGCTGTCAGGCAGAATTTCAAACATACAAGGTCTTTTCTGGTCAAATTAATCTCATGTGCCATTTCAAATTCATCTCTCTGAAGGAGGAGCCTGACAGCTAAATAGAAGGATATCAGGGATGCTTCTCAATGGAGCAATACTAACTTTGCATTTAACAAATATTCACATATTGAAACAAATGCTTTGCTTTATTCTAGTAACCTAGAGACATATTGGTTCCTGCACAGATAGTCTTAAAAAGACTAAGTGTCATCTTTAATTGACACTGATTCAATAATAAAAATAAGGAAGCAAATAACATCCAGCACCAATGAAAACTATTTCTATTTTGTTGCATTTACTTCAAGCCAGTATAATCAGACAACCCATATATATGTGGACTAAACAAATACTTGGGGGACAGCCATTTCCTAGTTCAATCCTCATGGTAATGCCATGACCAATAAGACTCATCATTTATACAATTGGAATTTCTGACAGTGATCCAAGATCCTATTCCGGATAGCAAGACCAATTCAGTTAAGGCACTGTTAGTCTTTCCTTTCTAGTAGAAGTTGTAATCCCCTACTCATTCCTTCAGCTGTCCTCCCCAGGAAGGAGGGTCTCTCAGGGCAGTGATGTCAACTTGGAGTCTCGATAGCTACATGATACAATTGCAATTCTTCTTTCCAGACAGTCTTCCTTGAGATCATCCATGAGTATTCTAAAATTCCAAGGTGCAAAATTTAAAATTTACTTTCTTTGACTATGAACATGGTGATCCTACAGGATGTGATACCTCAGACAGGAGAAATTGGGTCAGCCTATTTTTAGGGCACCTTTCTAGCCCTCTCCCCATTTGTGGTGAGCAGAGGATATCCTGAAGAGGGCTGCTCAGTTACAGATACTGCTGCCCAAAGACTTCTCTGTCCTAACACAAGTTCCAACAACCTTCACGCATCTGTTGCCTGTCTGCAGATTCTTGACTAAACTCCCAGATTCAAAGCTCTGTTTCCATCTCCAATTCTCTTTCATCACAAAACTTGGCAAATATACCCTGGCAGGAGCCCTTTAACTTTAACGGGGAGACCTTGGGGCACTGTCCTTTTCCATACAACCTTGACTGATTGGTGGTCAGTTTTTGATGATGTGTTGAGCACGTTTACTGAGACCACCTTGCTGCTGCAGCCTTCTTCCACCTTTGCAGTTGGTGAGATGGATAGTCTTCCTTCGCCTGTTCTGCTGTTGAGGACCATTTGGACTGCACTTTGTCTGGCATCTCCCTGCTCCCCCCTGCCACTTGGCCACCATGGGTGACCCTCCCAGGAGAACAGAGCTTCTGATGGCATTATTCAAGAGATCGTTGGAGTGCACAAGCTACTCCACCAAGCCAAAATGGTGGGCAAAGAATGACACAACATAGGAGACCATTCATGTCCATTGTGTCTGTGCTGGCTTTTCAAAAGAGACATCCAATTAGTTCCACTCCCTTGCTCTTTCCTCTTAGCCCTACAATTTTTATCACCAATTCCCTTTTGAGAGCTACTGTTGAATTTGCTGCCATTATTTTTTTCAGGCAGTTTTATTCCATGGCAACAACTTGCTGTGCCATGGATTTCCTCCGGGTGCTCCAGTTTCCACCCACAGTCCAAAGATGTGCGGGAGTAGGTGGATTGGCCATGCTAAATTGCCCCTCAGTGTCAGGGGGACTAGCTAGAGCAAATGCATGGAGTTATGGGGATAGGGCCTGGATGGGATTGTGGTGGGTACCGACTCAATGGGCTGAATGGCCTCCTTCTGCACTGTAGGATTCTATGAATTTCCTCATTCCAACTCTCTTTTGCCAGTTACTTCAAATCTATGCGCTCTGGTTATCAAACGATCTGCTATTGGAAGTAAATATCTGTAAAAAGATCTGCCAGGACTATTTATTACAGCCAGGATTCTTTTCTTTTCACAACAGTGACCCCACTTCTAAGCATCAAGAGCTGAAAAGTGCTTTGTGACGTCCTGAAGTCTTGAAAGAAGCTAAATAAATGTGAGTCTTTAGTTTTTCTTTTCAAAGGCAAAAATAAATTATAAAATGGCCAGGGGTTAATGCGAGGGGACCACATAGTTGGTGAATGTATTTGTGACTGTATGCCTCTTCCTATTTCCTAATATATGCAGAAATATAGCTTGAAAAGACTTGTTTACATCTGATTTCTGTATTTGCACCTATTTTGTGGCAAGAAATGGGCATTAACATTATGAGAATGTTTGGGGTTCCCCACTGTTCTTGGGAGGTCACTGCGGGTTCTGCGGCTAGAACAGTTTGGGAAACCCCTGGCTCAGATGCAAAATATGAATCCAATTGATGCAGGTCACAAAAAATATGTACATTGGCATGTATAGCAGGGAAGTTACTTTTGCAGGGCATATAGCTTAAAAGAATACAGTACAAGTCTTCAGAGAACCATAAAATCCTTACAGTGCAGAAAGTGACCATTCAGCTCATCAAGTCTGCACCAATTCTCCAAAAGAGCATCCTACCCAGCCCTACCCCTCCGGCATATCCCCATAACCCTGTGCATTTACCATGGCTAATCCACCTAACCTATACATCTTTGGACACTAAGGGACAATTGCATGGACAATCCACCTAACCTGCACATCTTTGCATCCTCGCTTGCAAATTTCATACTGTTTGGCCAGTTTTAGCCATAACTGAATTTAGAATTCACCAGTTTTTAAGAGGCCTCAGTGTAGTATAGATATTTTCAAACTGTTAACTGATGTAAAGTTAACAATGGCTATTGTTAGATAAATCACAGGCATGAATTTTTCACCCACCAAGCGTGCATGCTCGGAGGGCTCGAAAGTAAGTGTGAAATGCACTCCCAGTCGCGGTTGACCCCAGAACATAATTTCACGCTGGCTGGCCAATTAAGAGCCAGCCAACATTAAACGTGAGCTGTGAAAGGCCGAGCGCTGCTGGTGAGGGCACTGAGAAAAGGGAGAGTGCAGGCTAACACTTCTAATGTGCTCCCTCAGAGAGACAGCCGCTCTGGAGCTGTCTTAGGGAGCTATTAACTTGTGAAAAATGAATATTGATAGAAAGCCTATGCCACGAGTATCTAAGCAGCAAAATCATACACAAAAATCAATCTCAAGACCCATTTGTTAATTTTGTTTGAGCCCCGACCTTTCCTCCTGCCCTGGATCAAGATTGCGGATCAAATGTAAAGGCTGCTCTGCCAATCAGCCCACCCACTAACCACAAAGACAAGCACTGTGAAATTCCAGTTCATTGATATCAAATTCATTTACATTATTTTCTTGATTGTCAGTGGGCACACTTCCAACTCTTGCACACCACTGCCAACCAAAATATGACAGGGACATGCACCCGATGTATTCTCATGTAATTTCACACGCTTCTGGGTCAGGCATGCACCCAAATTTTGGACATAAAATTCTGGCTATAGAATCATGAAGTGGTTACAGCACAGGAGGAGGGCATTCAGCCAGTCATTTCCATACTAGCAAGAGTGATTTAGCTAATCCCAATCTCCTGCCCTTTCCCTGTGGCCATCCATATTTTCTCTCTACAGGTGCTTTTCCAATCCCCTTTTGAAAACAATGATTTAACCTGCTACCACCACCCATTCAGGCAGTGTGTTCCAGACTCTACCCACACTGTGTGTAAAAGTATTTTGCCAAACATCGCCTTGAATTCTTTAGCCAATCCTTATTTAAATCTGTATCTTCCAGTTCTCGGCCATTCCACAGTGGAAACAGCTGATTTCTAACAATTATGTCCAAGACTCCTCATGGTTCTGAACAACTCTCTCAAATCTCCTCCCATTCTTTTCTTCTCTAAGGAGAACAATGTTTCGAATCGACATGACTGAGCTCAAGACGCAAACTCTGTCTCTCTCTTCAAACATGCTGCCAGTCCCGCTGATTTTTTACAGCAGTTTGTTTTTATTACCATTAGAATTGGGACCCATTTTGGTTCTAATAGCAGAAAAAACTCATACCTAGAAAGATTCTGCCCCACATGTGCTATTGAGTCATTGACTTAGAAATTTGACATGCATGGGCATACATAACTTAATTCTTGCACCTGCATGGTGAGGCTAGCGACATCACAATATTGAATCCCAGGTCATATATTGTAGGGGATATGTACAAAGCTGACAATGAGTTAGTACTGAACATGGAGGTGGTTGCTGCTGTTACCTTCAGTTCAGTGAGGGATGTTGGACAACTGGGCACGGGAAAGAGAGGAGGAGAAGCAGTTAGTTGAATGGGAGGAGCAGTTCACATTCTTCTAATGTGGAGCACTTCTGCCCCTTCCAGCTATACGTCAAACAAAAATGGCAACTTCTCTATCAGTATGTGCTTGTTGCACCATGTGTTTAGAACATGGGCCAAAACTTTCTGGCTGACCACACCGACGGGATCATTTGGTCCCACGCTAGCACACCCCCACCACGGATTTCCAGCAGTGTGGGGTGAAGTTAAGGGGAAATCCCATTGACAGCGGAAAGACCAGAAAAACCCACCACCGGCTAACGTTGTGCCGTCTTCCGCCATGAGAAAGATGCCGCAGGGAGGCCAGAGAATCTCACCCAAGGTATTTGAATGCAGAGGCATTGAAAATCAAGAAGGTCTGTAAATTAAATAAGTAATCTCTCTTTTAATGTTGCTGGTTTGCCCGCCTGCCATTAACATGAGCTGCTTTCCCAATAAATTGGACGGCACACTTGTGTCTGGAAATGTGGGTATGTTTCCTGTCTGACATACTGGGGCGTAGTAGGCTGCTTAACACCAGGAAATCGGTCACTACACATCTGAAATTATAGGCTAGTAAGTCAGCTCCTTAGCAACCTTTAAGTCCAGATTGAAAAAGTGTAGGGAGCATAATAATGGTGAAAGCAAATATCTGTGCAAAAGTTCAATGCAACAGGCATAATTAAAAGGAATTCCCAAGATAGGGAGGTAAAAATTATGGAAACATCAAAAAACTTCCCAACTATTTAAATGCTTTGCTAAGGCATGGGAAGGTGTGACGGGGAGAAGAACGAGGCATGGCAACATGTAACTTAAACTGTAAGCATCAGTCTGCAGCAAAGAGGCAGAGCAATCAGGTAACAAATCCTGTTTGATAGTTGCAAAAGTGAATGTCCGACTGAAATAGGCTGGATGGCTGCCCACAGTGGCAATCCCCAACACCATCCCCATATTGCATCCCCAGAAATAAAATGTTGGTTAGGCCACATTTGGAATACTGTGTCCAATTCTGGTCGTCACACTACCAGAAGGACATGGTGGCTTTGGAGAGAGTACAGAAAAGATTTACCAGGATACGGGCGGCACGGTAGCACAGTGGTTAGCACTGCTGCTTCACAGCTCCAGGGTCCCGGGTTCGATTCCCGGCTCGGGTCCCTGTCTGTGTGGAGTTTCCACATTCTCCTCGTGTCTGCGTGAGTTTCCTCCGGGTGCTCCGGTTTCCTCCCACAGTCCAAAGATGTGCGGGTTAGGTTGATTGGCCAGGTTAAAAATTGCCCCTTAGAGTCCTGGGATGTGTAGGCGAGAGGGATTAGCGGGTAAATATGTGGGGTGGGATTGTGGTCGGTGCAGACTCGATGGGCCGAATGGCCTCCTTCTGCACTGTAGGGTTTCTATGATTCTATGATGTTGCATGGTATTAGCTATGAGGAAAGATTGAATGAACTGGGTTTGTTCTCCCTGGAAAGACGGAGGCTAAGGGGCGGCCTGATAGAAGTTTATAAAATTATGAGGGGTATGGATAAGGTGAACAGTTGGAAGCTTTTTCCCAGGGTAAAAATGGCAATCACAAGGGGGCACAAGTTCAAGGTAAGGGGGAATGGTTCAGTCGAGATGTGCATGGGAAGTTTTTTTTTTACACAAAGAGTGGTGGGGGCCTGGAATGCACTGCCAAGTGAGGTGGTTGAGGCAGATACGCTAGTGACATTTAAGACTTATCTGGACAGACGCATGAACAGGTGGGGTATAGGTAGGACAATGTGATCGGCGCAGGCTTGGTGGGCTGAATGGCCTGTTCCTGTGCTGTACTGTTCTTTGTTCTCTTGCAGAAGATGGAGGCAAATTTCAGGGCATGGGTCAGTTACCATCAGTGCATGTGGCAGCCCTAAGCATTTTACACAACCTGGTAGTTCTGCTCATTTTGCAATGCCAATCATCAGCATGTCATCCCATGAACTGGCAGTATTTATTGGAAAATAGGGGTCTATATATCATCAGCAAACTTAAACTAGTTAAATATATATTGACTTTAAATTATCAATAATAAGCTGACAACATAACTAATATGACAACATATAGTTGAATAGTCCTTTAATAACTACACTTCCTTTGCATTTTGGACTATGCTAATAAAAGTTCTTCTGATCTGAGATTTACTGCGCAGTGTATTACAAAATTGTCTGCGCAGAGATTTACTGCGCAGTATTACAAAATTGTCAGCCTCATAGCAATCACAGGAAGATATCCAATTTTGTGCTGTTTTGATTTTTTTGGTGCTTAATTAATTATAAAGCTATTCCATCTGCCCTCCAAGGTAAGCAGAGGATGGACTTCTTCCACAACTAAACTTGGTTGTCTGGCAGGGATATAGAGCTGTTTATGATATTAGCATTTACAATTATAGCTACAAAAAAATAATAAAGCAAATACAATGGGATTTTTTTCTGCATGCAGTGGGTTGGGGTACTCAAAAACAATCCCACTGACCTTGGAGCATTTCCCAGCATCAGCCATATTATTATTTGTGCCAAGTTTTGAGAACTGTCTCACACACTACATAATCATAGATATCTTGACACACTCATAGTGCCTATGTCCCATCACCATGCCTAGATTTGTCCTGTCCTCTATAGGAAAGCATCCCAGGAGCAGCACCAGGCATACCTAAATAGGAGGTACCAATCTGGTGAGGCTACAACACAGGACTGTATGTGTGCTAATTACTGGATGCAGCATGCTACAGACATGCTAAATTATCCCACAACCAATGGATCAGATCAAAACTCTGCAGTCCTGTCACTTCTAGTCATGAATTGTGATGAGTCATTAGCCAGGGGTAGCCATTATTCCCAGCAATCATCCCTGTAGACACCCCTGTCTGGTCCCTCAAAATCCCAGACACCTGGGAGTAACTGAGGATGTAGAATTCATGGCAACTCCCAAGGAACCATGCATACATATGCATACCATGCTTGCAATGGTCACATATCAACTACACACTGAAGAAATGGAAACCCTTGCAATGGATGAAAATTAAGGGCTGCTGCCTGGGAGCCCGTACAGCCACATGGGTGCATCTTGGGAAGTCTGAGATAGCTGTAAAGCCTGTGAAAATCTAGGCTTGGCTATCTTTGTCCTGAAGAAAGTTTAACAATGATGGGCCTTCCTGTAAAGAGCATCGGTCACGTCTTTTATCCAGCGATGTGCTGTCAACTGAGAAATGCCTCACAGGTCCCTAGTTGATCCCTAGATAGACCCAGAGGCAAATAAATTGAATGCTGCTATCACTTTCAGTCATGATGTGGAGATGCCGGCGTTGGACTGGGGTAAACACAGTAAGAAGTTCGTGGAGATGCCACTGGAAGGGGAAGCCTCCAAACCCACATGGTGTGAGATCTTCTCAGAGCATGTAGCATATGTGGTGGACCAGATCTCTGGACAATTACATCCTTGCTCTGCGCTGTGTCTCACTCAGGAGTAGGCTGGATTACTTGATTATCAAATTCATTTCGCTCCTAAACAGGATTACACCATTCATTCATATCTGTGACAATCATGATTTATTGTTCTCCCTACTCGATAAATAAACTCCTCATTCAGTGACTCTTTCATACATATAGACTGTACAGAGACACAGCATAAACTCACACCAACATTAGCTATTGCATTGTATGATCGAATTTGATATAATTGTTTACATCTTAATAGTGTGGTTGATTCTTTGGGTTTTCTAAACATACTTGTGGTCTTGATGCCAAGGGACCAGAGATATGTACTGCTTATTACAACCACAAAATGGCAGAAAGATTCAGATCTTCAAAGACTCGGTTTTGCCTTCAAAGACTATTGGTCCCTCTGCAACTCTTGTGCACATACGGTATGCACACTCATGCTTCCTTTCTTCTGGACACAAAATTATTTCTCAAACCATTTAACACACACCACAAAATACTCCCACCCTGCTTCAGAGCACGGAAAATTTTCACCACGTGTAACATCTTGCAGCAGAGCACAATTATAAGCAACAACTGACTGAGGATATTAGTTAAATGAAAACCATCAACATATGGAAGATGTTAACATATGGAAAATGTTAATGCAAGGAACCACAGCATTTTTTTTAATGAAAAGTTTGATTATACCCTTAACCCTACGTGTGATTCTGCAGCTCAGCTTTGGTTCTTTTGTTTTAATGCGATATCACGATTACAGAGATGTCTTTGAATTTTGTTCAAAAATCTTCATGTTTTATTGAATAATCTAAAATGTCAAATAATTATATCGTGTTAACTTGGTTTTAGTTATCTTCAATTGTGCAAAATCATATTTTGCATATCATGTAAGGGCCAGCAGTGAGATATACTTAAAAATGAACTTGATAAGGTATATTTTAATTGCATTGTGACTGGAAGTGGAGGGAATATTCTAATTTGGGGGTTTCATGGAAGAACTGAACAAAAAAAGGTACATTTTTTGAAAGACATTAAATTACTTCGAGGGATATCAAAGAAAAACTGTGAGAGTTACAAAAGAAATAGAAAGAAAATAAATGGTAAAGTCAGGAAGGCTAAGAGGTAAGCTGAAAGAAAAATTGACAGTTAACATAAAGGGAAATAGCAAGGGCATTTATATGCACACAAGAAGTACAAACACATTCAAAAAAGCATTGAGATTACCTAGAGATAAGAAGCCCTCTTTCCCTTGACAGAGGGAATGACAGAGATGCCTAATGAGTAATTTGTGTTAGTTTTACCTTAAACTCTGAAAAACAGGATTGTGGGAGTATCAGAGATATCCGAAAGCCATGACTATGAACAAGTTTTCAAAAAGATGTTGCGTAAAAAGTCATTAACTGGGCTGAAAAAATAGAAAAGCCACCAAGCAAAGAATACTGGAAGCGAAAACGGAACCATGATTTTCAAAATCTTTGGAAATGGGACTTCAGGTTTGAAAGTTGGCAGATGTTATGCCCTCTTTTCAAGAGAATGGAAAGGATATGCCAGGAAATTGTAGCCCAACTTTACTTGCAGTTAAACGTCTAAACTCTGAGCTAAAAATGGCTGGCCTAACAATAGTCCAACTGGCTCCCAGCAAACTGTGCTGATTGTGCCCAATTGTGTCAGATCCGCTTATCTGAACAATTAATATACACTCCCAGCTTTGGCAATATGCAAGCCATTATTAAGGGCTGAGACCAGGAACAGTGGTGGACAACGGCCTGAATATACTGCACAAGCATAAATTGAAGCAGAATAGGAGGAACTTTTCTCTCGATCCCAATGATTGTATTTAGCTTGATGCTTGCATTGGTACCCTGGAACTGGAAAGGCATTCCTTTCATCACCTTAATGAGCACAACATTCTAGAGAAACAAATGAGGACATCTGGGCCTAGCAATTTAGTAGTATCTGTTGGTTGGGAAATGTGTGGTAAAGAGTCTGATATGGCATGCATCACATGTTCAGTCTGCACTAGAAGTGAGCCTCACACCATATTTGTTCTGGAGGAAACCTATCTGAACAGATGTTAGATTTATTACTTATGCAAATCTAGGGCCTAATCCATGTGTTGTCCCCCTTTTCATAAATTAGATCACAGTTGACTGCAGCATGCTACAGTTAGCTTTCTCCACTACACAGCAACTAATGTGGAGCCAGAAAAGCCAGACTCATTAAAATAGCAGGTTGCTCCCATCCTGTGATCACTCTCATCCCAATTGCCTACCCACATTGCACCACCACCATGGACATATCTGCAGCTTTTGCCAGCATCCATCAACATCCACAGCAGTGAACTACCTCTGGAACCTGCAGCTCGTCGGCAATAGACAAACGAGACCAGATAATCAATTTCCCGTGATATTGTCCCCAGTTTCTTTCAGCAGGCTGTTCCTGGGCTGCACCCATGATTAGGCCCAATCAAGTTTCTAGACAATGGCTGGAATTCTCCTGTGTCATTCGCCATGCCACCGCTGCCAGCAAGAATGGAGAATTTGGCACTCAGCCAAATTTCCATTCACTGCAGCGGGACTGGAGAATCCCAGCCACAGGCGAGGTCAGAGAATTCAGTCAACGATGTGAATATTTCCTAATACTGATTTAATTTTGAGGCTGTAGTGACCTAAAGCCATCGCTGGTGGTATTATTTACTTATAAAATGGCCATTATTAGTATTACATAGATCAGCTTGAAGAACAAAATATTAACTAACCATTTATATGCTCTACACATATAAAAATAAATCAGTGCTGTTCTCATGCACTTGAGTACATTTTTTACAGTTTGATGGAAATAGCAGGCAATTACTGTTTTGGCACAAACTATCAGTTAAACATGTTTGTTTGACTTGCTTTCAAGTTCATAAATTGCATTAAATAATTAAGTTAATTTGTTTATAACACAATATTTGTTGTTATCCATACTGGCATAGTACCAAACTAAGCATACAGATTTCATGCTACAACTTGTACATTGTCAATAAAAACACTTTCATAACTTAAATTTCAGAGTAACCAATATGAAAACGGACTTTATTTTACATACTGCATGTGGTTAACCATCGAATAAGACAACTTCAAATGGCAGATTCAGCAGTGCTTACATTAATTTCAATATTATACCAACATTTGCTTGGAGTTGCCTTTTATTGCAAAAGAAAATCTTTACCACAGAGAATTATGCAAATCATTAACAGTGATGCTTGTATAATTTTTAACAATGGTATTAAAATATTTTGTATACACTATGGCACATCATAGTGTGTGCCATTCTTTCCTGCAGCAGTGTTCACTGTATTCCAATTAGTTGCTGTGGAGGTGTAGACAACATTTATGAAAAAATATATAAAAATGCAACCTTGCTGTAGGCTGTTAGATTTTAAAAAGCCAGCACAATTATTTTAGTTTGCTGGTCTGCGCAGCGTGTTAATATGCTGCATGTGAACAGTGCATGGCAACTGTAACAATGATTGTTGCACAACGATTTTGATGTGCATTGGTGCTGCAGTTACAGAAATAAATCTCACATCGCCATTTGCTGCTAGCAGCATACTCAGCCATCGAAGATTACAAAATCAAGACCAGGTTACTTCAGAGAAGGTAGTCTCATTCCCCTTTGCTTCACAGTCAGTTTGGGCTGTGACCCTGATTTACAGTACAGTCTAGTGCTGGGGCATAACAGAAATTGCTGAAGCCTAATGAAGCATAAAGTCATCATTCTATTTAAATACTATAAATCATACATTTTTGGTTTCTTGAAATTATGAAGAAATGGAAATAATTGTTTCAAATAACATTAGCAGGGTTGTGAATTAGGATCATAGACAGCAGGTTGAATACAAGACATTTTTAGGTTAGGAGAAATGCCTTTACATAGAGAGTTTGAGACTTCAGAAATCACTTTCAAAATTGCTGATTGAGGTCAAAATTATAACAACATTTTACATTAGTTTAGATGGACAGAAGAAAGAATCAAAAAACTGCATAATAGGGCACATGGATGGAAAAATATGACTGGGGCTAGCTGGGTTCATTGACCTGGTTCCATGCTGTAACTTACAGGTATTGCTATGCATAAGCAGCTGAGAGCATAGACTTTTCTATATGATTTAATGATTCCTTTGTTGAACCGTTGTGAAACTGAGCCAAAATTCTTTATTCCATGTTGTAATTTAAAATTGACATTCGTGTACAGCACACTTCTTTTCTATCTCACTTTTCCTTTCACAACCTGTTTGCTCCATACCAAAGCCACTATTCAATTCCACTATAGGAATCATTCTATGATCTAGCAGATACTTGTGAATAGCACCACTCCTAGGAAGAATATCTCTGAGATGTGCCCCTTGAGCATCAGTCCCTGCTGAGGAGACCAGATTACAGATCACTCTTTGCCTACTGCTTATAATTTTTACCTCAGTGTAAGGGCATGTCAGGGAGGCAGAGTTCTGCTGGCATCCATAATGTGTGAAGGTGCCTAATTAGAACTTTGGATTCTCTGCTTTTAACATGGCATTGTCACACATAATGAAATCAGGAATAACACCGCTTCTGTAGCCTTGTCATACTTGCTCATTTTGGAGGCTGAGTGAAAGAAAGAGGTGTCTACTGATAAAATAGGGAGCTCAGCTCAGGAAATCACAGATATGTTGGCTGTTATTTTCCATCCATTTAAACAATGGACATAAAAATCACACGAATTTCAAGACTCTGTTCCCTGTGAGCAGCACTGCCGTCTGTGAATGCCAAATGATGGATTGAGCTCTTCAGTGCAAGAATTCTAAGTACAATTTTGTGATTTTAAAATCAGTTTCTCCAGGAATCTGAGACACTTAACAGCTATGAACCCTCTTTGAATCTTGTGTGCAAGTAGTTGTGAAGCTGTTGTAATCATTATTGCACACCAGGTTTTACAAGGCTGTCAATCTTTTGAGGTCAGATGAGGTACCATCCACAGTGTGAGATTCATTCATAAACCTTAGATACAGAAGTGTGGGATTAATGCAAGCCTTTAAAAGGAAGGCCTGAGATTTTCCGAAAAAATATTTTTGCATCTTTGCTACATTTCTTTGTTGTTCATTACTCAATTTTGCCTAGATGTTTATTTTTACATTTTTACTTTAGTCATTCTTGTATGCTGCTACTCTGATGTGCTACATTAGGAAGAGGTCAAGAAAGATTTGCATTTGGACCCTACTGAGAAACATCTAACAATAGAGTCTATTGGCAGGATTCCTTAACAGTTTGCCATTTTCCAGATATCAGCTCTTGCTATCAAATTCTGAATGTTCTCCATAATTGAGACAAGGAAGGATGGAGATCAAGAGGAGTCAACAAGCTAAAATGGTCTTTGAGATGTTATTGGTCACACTCATCACTACCTCTCCTATACAAGTCAGTGAAATTCTGTCTAAATTGCCTCTGCTTCACAAGACAGGCTGTCATAGAGCTGTGCCATCTCCTTTACATGGCGTCTGGATCCAGAATGGTTCATCCCATAGAAATGAAGGTTAATACAGAATGATGCTTTTATGCAACCACATCCTTCCATGTGACCCCAGGCACATCTGCCTTATCATTTAAACTGCAGTGCAAATATATCAGGGAAGTGCCAGCCACTGTATTTCTAAGTGCCAATGTGTAAGGAAGCATTAGCTGAACAGGATGCACTGTTTTCACTGTTTTCACTGTGGTAGTAGAGTTCCCTCATGTGCTCAAGGTTGCAATTGGAAGCCATGTGGACATCAGGACTTTTCATATCAATCCAATGGCCTTCATGGAGAGTAAGTACTTGTACGCAGTTAATGTTCAGATGGAAGTTTGACAACAGAAAAATAGATCATGCACATCATTTACCATTATCCAGGAATCAGTCATGATGCCTTCATTCCATAATAGTTCATAGTGGTTGCCTTATTTTGAGGAGAGGAAATGCTGGGTGGTGGACTCTTAGGGCTATATTGTACATCTTTGACTTCTGACCCTGCTGAGTTACCTCCAAAAAACAGAGAAGCACATTGTCCTTAATAATTCAGTGGTCTATTGATCCTCATTTGCCAGGTCCATCTCCATTCAGCTACTACCTTCACCTTTACTTGTGTGTGGTCCTCAGACCGAAACAGGACCACTTCCTTTATTGTATCTCTTGCAGAAGCACCTTCAACAACTCTTCAGCAGCAAAGCCAGCAGTGTTGCCAACATTTTTACAGTATGCCATTGTGAACAATAAGTCTACTTTTCTGCTATCATGATTATTTCCCCTTTTACAGTCAATTACAATCCTTTAAGAGTTGCAGATTTTCTACATGTTCTATTCATCAAGTATGTCTGCTAAATGCCAATCAGGGGAAGTTTTCCCTGTGTCTACTCAAAATGAGAAACAAACCTTACATAAGCTTGGCCTACTTCATTAATTATCCACAGTTTGAGAGGGGAAGGCAGCAAAAGCATGAAGTAACTAAAAGGATAAGAAACCTTTTAGAAAAATTGTTCGCTCATGGATCTACAGACTGGAAGGTCTTTTGGTGAATATTTTTGAACAGCATCCAGAGGGTGGCCACATAAACTGGAGACCAGTATTGTTGAGGGGCCAGCAGCAGTTATTGCAGTCCGACTCCTGTTTTCAGGCATGGGCCTTATCAAGCAATGGGCCTCTGACAAGGGTAGGTTAATCCTTTGCATATGATCCTTTGCAAGTACAGGTAGGTTCAGGTCAGGTCGGAAAGAATGGAAGGGAACCATTTCCTTACCCTTATTGTTTTTTAATTGCTCCTGTCTTTTTACAAAAGCTGCTGATTTGTGCCATTCTTGAAGTGTGAAACAATAGACTGTGTATTGACAAACTATTTGACCAGCTTCACAGTTGGGCCTACTCCTGAACTTACCTAACATCTTTTATGGGAGGTTATATTAGTGCATTTCATGGCAGATACCATTTAACAGCAATCAGGAACATAATCCTACTGCAATTATTTGTCCTTCCTTTTTCGGAAACAGGAAAGCAGATTTCACCAACCATCCTTCTCGCCCCGTCATCACCATCATGAAAGCCTAGTTGAGATCAGCTAACCTAAGACAAACCTCAAATTAAAAGAGTTCAATCCTGGTCTTTATGGTTCAGTGCTGCACCTTAAGAAGCAGCTAACAATAAGCAATTAGGCAAATCTCATAATATTAACAACTTGAATTTATATTATACAATTAATGTAATAATACATTCCAAGACACTTCACCAAAGCAATATCAAACAAATTTTGACAACAAATCACATCAGGAAATATTAGGCCAACCAAAAGCTTGGTCAAAGAAGGTAGATTTTAAGGAGGGTCTTAAAAGGAAAAGAGAACAGTAGAGAGTTGGAGAGGATTAAGGAAGGAAGTACAGAGGTGGAGAGGATTAGGGAAGGAAGTACAGCGGTGGAGAGGATTAGGGAAGGAAATACAGAGTTAAAAAGGCCAGAAAATTGGAGATATGGTCACCAGTGGTATAGCGATTTAAATCAGGACTGTAAAAGAGGTTTGAAATGAACAAGTGCAAAGATCTCAGAGGGTTGTGAGGCTGGAGAAAGTTACAGTGAAAGGAGGGTCAAGGCCATGGAGGGATTCTAAAACAACGAGAATAATTTTAAAAAGAAGGTACTGTCTGACTGGATGCCATGTGGCTCAGAAAAAGAGCAGTGATGGGTGAATGGGATTTGGTGCAAACTAAGATACAGGCAACAGAGCTTTGGATGAACTCAAGTTTATGGAGGGTGGAAAATAGGAGGCCAGCCAGGAACACATTAGAATAGTCACTTATAGACGTAACAAAAGTATAGACAAGAGTTTCAACAATAGATTTTAACAGAGATACTAAATATTACTAGACTCAATATGATGGGGAAATATCATGCCTTATATTCATATTTTTAAAAAATAACCTATCAATGGTGCATCACTTTGGAAGTCAAAGCTATTTTATAAACTGTTGTCTCAGTTATCTAGTTGTGTGGTGAGAACTACTTTCCTATGTTCTACTCAGACCCAGAACAACCTTTGTAAGTGCTCCAAAAATGCATATTTAAGTAATTTGTCACAGGGATAGGATAAACTTCCATCCTCCTGATTCTTTGGCATTGGCAGGATAAAAGTATTTTAAGGTCAGTAGGTCTGGAACAAACTGAAGCAAGTTTGTGTGGCCCTATCACTGCAAGTTAGGAGGCAAGCACTTAAAATTATTTTAAGAGTTAAAAGAGCTAAATCGAGTAACCCAATGAAGTTGGGACTTTTATTCACTTGTGAATTTGGTTTTACTGTGAACTGTGGCTAAGGCCTATACTCCTACCCATTATTTTTCATCATTAATACCCACCAATAAGATTTTCAACATAACAACAAAATCGTCTGAAAAGAGATGAAACTATTTACCAGAAAGTACAGGAGGTAACATATAACTCAGCACATTCACAATAGCCCAGATTATTTCACCGGGTGTTGGCGTCACTGGCTCAGCCGACAGTTATTGCTCATCCTTAACTGCTCTTGAGAAGGTTACCAGAGAGGTCAATAAGCAAGTATAGTTTCAAAGTAATTGGTAGAAGATTACAGGGACGTTGAGTATCAATTCTTTTAAGGCAGAGGTAGACAGACTCTTGTTAGGCAAGCGAATCAAAGATTATCAGGGGTCGATGGGAATGTAGAACTTAAAACACAAACAAATCAGGCATGATCTTACCAAACGGCAGTAGTGCCAACATAGTGATTTGCTTTCCTTTGGACACAGCCAGGGAAATTGAGACATGTATAATGGCACTTGACACCCCAGGGTCTCCATAAATTTTCCCAGGCTGTTGCCTCAGGAGAACACTCCAGTTTCACTGCAAAGCATTAACACAACCCAGGAAATAGCAGATATAAGTTTAGCCCAATTCGATTCGTAGGACCAGAGAATGAGTGCCAAGGACTGTGGTGGGACCATCATGTCCCATTGATCAGTCACACTCATCTCAAGTCAGGCAGCCTCAGATTACTACTACCTGCCATGGTCCATCTTCTTCAATGGGTACTTGGAGTTTAGAATCCCTCCTCAACAAGTGGGCCAAATCCATTGTGCCAGGGAAGCAAATGAAACAATTAAAAAGAAAGAAGATGCTAACTTTTCAATTGGTAAGCTGGAACATCAGGACCATGTGTGTATGATTGACGGAAGCCTGCATAACAGCAATGATCAACATGGAACTTAATCGGCTGAACACTGAAATAGGTGCCCGACAAAAGACAAGGCTCACCAGAGTAGATCACTGAAAGAAAACATTGCACGTTCATCTGGCACGTTCAGAGGAAACACATAAACAAGGTGTAGGCTTCACTGTAAGGAACTCGCTACTCATGATGATAGAACCCCCATAAATGGTTCAGAATGTGTTCTCTCCATTCTTCTCTCAACTCAAACAGGGCCAGTTAACCTCATGAGTACCTTTGTTCCAATGCTGTGTTTCTCTATAGAGGCAAAAGACCAGTTCTATGAGGAGCTTGTCATTGCTACCAGCAGTATCCCTAAGTCAGAACATCTTTAAGTCAGTTACAGGGTGGATTTAAACAATAGTGGATCCAGATCTTGAGGCATGGCTTCCTGCCTCAGAAAGGCCTAAGAAAGATAAATGAGAACTGACAGACACTACCTGAGCTTTGCTGCCATCAAAAGCTTTGTATAATTAACACTTTCTTTCAGAACAAACCATACTACAAGGTCATAGAGGTTTTCAGCATGGAAATAGGCCCTTCGGCCCAACTTGTCCATGCCGCCCTTTTTTTTTTTAAAACCCCTAAGCTAATCCCAATTACCCGCATTTGGCCCATATCCCTCCATACCCATCGTACCCATGTAACTGTCTAAATGCTTTTTAAAAGACAAAATTGTACCCACCTCTACCACTACCTCTGGCAGCTTGTTCCAGACACTCACCACCCTCCGTGTGAAAAAACTGCCCCTCTGGACACTTTTGTATCTCTCCCCTCTCACCTTAAACCTATCCCCTCTAGTTTTAGACTCCCCTACATTTGGGAAAAGATATTGACTATCTAGCTGATCTGTGCCCCTCATTATTTTATAGACCTCTATAAGATCACCCCTCAGCCTCCGACGCTCCAGAGAAAAAAGTCCCAGTCTATCCAGCCTCTCCTTATAACTCAATCCATCAAGTCCCGGTAGCATCCTAGTAAATCTTTTCTGCACTCTTTCCAGTTTAATAATATCCGTTCTATAATAGGGTGACCAGAATTGTACAGTATTCCAAGTGTGGCCTTACCAATGTCTTGTACAACTTCAACAAGACATTCCAACTTTGCATTCAATGTTCTGACTGATGAAACCAAACATGCCGAATGCCTTCTTCACCACTCTGTCCACCTGTGACTCCATTTTCAAGGAGCTATGAACATGTACCCCTAGATCTCTTTGTCCTGTAGCTCTCCCCAACGCTCTACCATTAACTGAGTAAGTCCTGCCCTGGTTCAATCTACCAAAATACACGCTACAAGGTGTTCTAGAGATGTCCTAGATCAAGACGTTGACTCTCTGAACAGCAATCTCAACACTTGCAGCTACCACAGGCTGATTCACTCCCTAGTATGCACCAGAATAAGAATGCAACCCTTGAAGCTTTTTCATTCAAAGCAGGAATGCTTTTCCTGTATCAATGTCAGCCATTCTGCCTGCCCAGATAAAAACCAACAGGCAGAACAGGCACTCTCTAACATTCCCACAAAGTGCAGAAGCGAAATGGAACACACTTCGAGCTGCCATCTATAATACCGCACTCTCAACATATAGGAAGCAAGAGTTGAAAAATGCTGACTGATTCAATGCTAACACGGTACGGTTAGCACTGCTGCTTCACAGCTCCAGGGTCCCGGGTTCGATTCCCGGCTCGGGTCACTGTCTGTGTGGAGTTTGCACATTCTCCTCGTGTCTGCGTGGGTTTCCTCCGGGTGCTCCGGTTTCCTCCCACAGTCCAAAGATGTGCGGGTTAGGTTGATTGGCCAGGTTAAAAATTGCCCCTTAAGAGTCCTGGGATGTGTAGGTTAGAGGGATTAGCGGGTAAATATGTGGGGGTAGGGCCTGGGTGGGATTGTGGTCGGTGCAGACTCGATGGGCCGAATGGCCTCCTTCTGCACTGTAGGGTTTCTATGATTTCTAACACTGTGATGCAATCATTGAGGCCAAGCCATCCTCTCTCATTAACTATAAAAAAGATCTAAGCAAGAAAAATCTGAATACACAAAAGCGGCTTAAAGTCCAACAGACTGTGAGGTATGTCAATGACAACTGGTTACAACGTTGCTAGAATATTTAGATATCATTCAACACAGGGAATGCTGGGGGCATATATGAAGGGTTCAAAAAGGCAACAGATCCAACTCAGTCAAAAACAAAGGCAAGGAGATTATCAGTGACTGAGGTAAACAGTTGGAGAGATGGATGGAACATTACCTTGGGTTGTACTCTAGGATGAACATGGTCAGTAAGGAAGTTCCAGAAGACCTGCCTGTCATGGCAGAGCTCAATATCAAAGCCATTGTGGAGACGATAAGCAAGCCAAATGACTTGTTTGCTATCTGCAAATCTCCATGTACTGATGCCATACCGCCTAAACACATCAGGCAAAGGAAATAGATCCCTTGCAGCATCTGCATGAATTTCCCTGTCACTGCTGGAGGGTGGAGGCAGTGCCTCATGATATCTGTGGTGCAAAGATTGTGATCCTGGAGAAAATAAGGGCAACTGCTGCACTTGCATCTATCAAGGCATCTCCCCACTGAGCATTGTGGGAACATGTTTGCCCAAACTGTCCTTGCCAGACTGCAGATCCCGGCTGAATGCATCGATCTTGAATCCCAGTGCAGTTTCAGAACTAGAAGTTCTGAATTAATTAAATTAAATTAATCACAATTAAATTGTTTTCGGTCCGGAACTGCGAGAGAAATGCTGTAGAGAAAGAACCACAATATACTGCCTTCATCAATCTCACCAAAACATTTCACCATGTGAGCAAAGGTTGTCTATTTAAGCTGCTGGAGAAATTTGGCTCCTCACCAATGCTGTTCTATGTGGTTTCCATGACAAAATGATGGGTATAAGGTCAGTTATGATGGTTCAACATCAGAACCCTTTGAAATCCTCACTGAGGTCAAACAGGGTTGTGTTCTGAAACAAACATTTGTCAGCATATTCTTCTCTTTGCTGCTGTCACATGTCATCAGGTTATCAGCTCATCCACAGAGAATGTCTATTTAGATACCAGAACTGACAGAAAGCTGTTCAATCCGCTCACCTGAGATCCAAGACAATGGTGGACCAAGTCCCCATCTGGTAATTGCCCTTCACTGACAACACCACACTAGCATTCCATATTGAGGAATACCTTCAGCAGCAAATGGACAGACTCTCTCATGCCTATCTAGCACCACTGACAATGTGAATCTGGAAGTTGTTAGCTTCATATATCGAGGCTCCACAATCATCAGCAATCTGTCACTTGATGTTGAAATCAACACACACATCACAAAAGCTGCAAACTGAGTAAGGGAGAGTGCGGAACAACAGCAACCTGACTGAGAACACCAGACTACAGTAGTGAGAGCTGGACAACATGTGGTGGGCATGCAAAAAGGCTGACCATTTTTCACCTTCACTGTCTCAGATGTATTGAATGTGTCTCTTGGCAGGACAAGCTCACCAACTCAAAGGTGTTGAAGCGTGCTAACTCTATTGGCATACACTCATACGAAGCCAACAACATCTGCACTGGCTGGGCCATGTTCATCAGGTGGAAAACTGCCAAGCATAGCCAAAACCCTTCTGTACAGTGAACTGAGTCACAACCTCCTAAACATCCTCCCACCACTACAGGGACATCTCAAGCATGATATAAAGATGACAGGCATTGTCGCTAATAACTGGAAGACAGTCATTGCCTACTGTGATCTCTAGAGGCTGACTAGTTGGAGAGCACTGAAAGCTCAGTTGGCTGAATGAGGGTCCAGAGGAAAGAGGCCAATAAATATCACACCTTCTCAGCCCACTATTTTCCTGTGCAGCAAATACATCAGAGACAGCAATGCCAGAGCGGGGCTCCTGAGCTACACAGGAGATGCTTAACACAGAGTTGACCGCCATGGTGAAAACCATCATCTTATGAAATGGAAGGTTGCCAACAGATTGAGCCAGATGAAAATCTCCCCGTGTTACATAACAGTTCTGTCATTGTTACAAAGCCTCCAATTCTCCAATCATTATCAAATAGGTGCAACAATGCGTACAAAAATGGTTGATGCATCTGGTGGGTTGTTCCATTAATATAAGCATAAAGTATTTCACATTTTTGAAGTTTTACATAGTTTTTAAAATACCTTGGTGGAGCTGCATACATAATTTTTATTAAGTATATTGTGGTTTGTACTTTGACAAATTTCTCTTTGGAGCTGTCAGCTACCAGGAGGGCACATCAGGAATTTTGACATAGAGGTCAACGAGTCCCACAGGATTTTCTGCCCATTACAATTACTGAACAAGCTGCACTCAGATTTCCAATATACACTTATGAATGTAAAGTGGACCCCTTTTATTTAGCTTAAGGCCCAAAAATCCTGCATAAAGGATTCTGAACATTAAGTTAGGTAAGGCAATATATGTAATTAACCACTCTACAACTTAACCCATGCTTTAGTGATTAACAATACACCTCCATTTTATACTAGGTAATGGTCTCATCGTGACTTGAAAGCTGATGGTCCGTAAGTAGTTGACTATTTATTTATATTTAAATTAAGTGGCATATCTCACTGTCGCTAAAGTGAAATTAGAAAACTGAAAAAGATCAACTGATAAAGCTAATAAATAAAGCAGATAAATTGAAGAATGATACGGTTTACAGGAAAAACCTCAATATTTTAGGTGGTTGAGGTTTTCCACATATGCATTTGATAAGTTACTATTGATACAATAAATAAGATGCTATTCACAGACTTTTCAGCCGGGAGGTCTGGTGGGCCATTGGGTAGCGTCCCTGCCTCTGAGCCAGAAGCTCTGGGTTTGGGTCCCACCCCAGGATTTGATGGCCAAGTTCATAATGCAGCCAAAGAGGTTGAGCATCAACCTTTAAAACCCTTCCAACATGCCAATGGCAGGCGGTAAAGTCTCCTGGTCAGCCATGCTTGGTGGGGCATAACATCTCTCAAGCTATAAGCATCTGGTGACAGACTAGAAACCTGTTCCATGTAAAACTTGGCATGGAAATAAATCAAATACATATATGGAAAACCCCAGGAAGGGTTTTAAAGGTTGATGCCCAACCTCTTTGGCTGCATAATGAACTTAGCCATCAAATCCTGGGGTGGGATCCAAACCTGGAGCTTCTGGCTTCGAGGCAGGGACACTACCCACTGGCCCACAAGACCTCCTGGCTGAAAAGTCTGTGAATATCATCTTTATTATATCAATAGTAACTTATCAAATACATATATGGAAAATCCCAGGAAGAGAAACAATGGATGTTTAAAAACAGCCTGATTTAGTGCTACAAGGAAATTAGAAGAGGAAGAATCATTGTAAATAGGAACAGGAGTAGGCCATTCAGCTCTTCAAGCATGCTCTGTCATTCAGCCTGATCATCCAACTCAATAGCCTGATCCCTCCTTCCCTCCACACCCCCCCCCCATATCCTTTGATCCCTTTCACCCCAAGAGCTATATCTAACTCCTTTTTCAAAATGTGAGGGGAGAGGCTGGTTTGTAAAGCGTGTGGTCCATCTCATGTCCTCAGCAGCTTGCTCATCATTTCAAACAACACAGGATGAAGGGTGTGCTGATAGTTGGGAAGGAGAATAAGATAGGCATGAACTGTTATTTTCAATGGTCTCAGTGACACTAGTTACCAGGGACCCTGTTACAGAGGCCCTATGATGCTGAGAATCATCTCCTCTGTTCAAGAGAAGCCTTGCCCTGCCAGTTCTGCTCTGCCCACTTCTTTTGTCTGTTACAAACAGAAAAGAGAATCTCGGATGTCCGTTCATCAAAAACACTGAAATTAGATTTAAATATCCAGCAAATGAGGAAAACCATCTGAAAATTTGTTAGAAAGCAAAATGTTACCAGACTTGCGGAAACTCACAGGACACCACCACTGCTTTAAGACTTGAAACAGCCTTGTGCAACAGCACCACCTAGTGGCCAGAGCCTTGCAACAACAGCTATGTTGACATATGGGCCGGAATTCTCCCAAAATAATTCTAAGTGTTGAATTCATGTGAAAACTGGAATAATTCACGCTGTTTTTTTCAGTGGGAGTTCAGAGAGGAATCTCCCACACACTGTGCACTGCAGAGATCACTATCATGTATATCATTAAAATTCAGTGGCCCACAATTCCCGCTGGAGAGGCCGGCAACATAGAAATCATAGAAACCCTACAGTACAGAAAGAGGCCGTTCGGCCCATCGAGTCTGCACCAACCACAATCCCACCCAGGCCCGACTCTCATATCCCTACATATTTACCCACTACTCCCTCTAACCTACGCATCTCAGGACACTAAGGGCAATTTTTAGCATGGCAAATCAACCTAACCCGCACATCTTTGGACTGTGGGAGGAAACCGGAGCACCCGGAGGAAACCCACGCAGACACGAGGAGAATGTGCAAACTCCACACAGACAGTGACCCAAGCCGGGAATCGAACCCAGGTCCCTGGAGCTGTGAAGCAGCAGTGCTAACCACTGTGCTACCGTGCCGCCCGTATAGCGTTGAGTCGGCTGCTGAACATGTGCCTGTCAGTCAGCATCGAGATCAGCGCATGCGCAGTAGCCCCGCACTGCCAGCCTCCTGATCAGTGGCCAGCTCGATCGCCGGTCCTCTGCTCCCCCCAACCATTCCCGGGCCAGCCCTGAAACCACTCCCCCCCCCCACCCCACCCGATCTCCAGCCTCCCCACCCCAATTCCCCACGGCAATTCCCTACTCCCGCAGTCCCATCACACCTCCCCCCACTACAGTCCCAACAGACCCTCCCCCACAGTCCCGCCAGCACCCCCTGCAGTCTAGACACCCCCCCCGCAGTCCAGACACCCCCCCTGCAGTCCCAACACACACCCCCAACCCGCAGTCCTGAAACACCTGCCCCCCGCAGTCCCGACACACCTGCCCCCCGCAGTCCCAACACACACCTCCCCCGCAGTCCCGACACACCCCCCCAACCCGCAGTCCCGACACACCCACCCCCTGCAGTCCCAACCCCCCCCAGCAGATTGACCCCCCACAGCCTGCCCCGATCACTGGCCTTCCTCCTTCCCCCACTGATCCTGTCTGCAGAATGGCAGCAGGACACCCGCACCTCCACCAATCCTCCTGCCCCCATAGGCCCCACCCTATGAGCAATGCCAAGGTGCTCCCTGGGCATTGGTGCCAGGGGACACAGGGTGGCACTGCCAGGGTGCCATTCCCACGGTAGGTGCCCGCCGCCCGGACCTCTGGGGGTCACCGATTGTCCCCTCTTCACTCCAGCGGGGTCGGGCTGCTAGTTCATTGAAAGTGGGGAGCTACCGTATTCCCTGCTGGAGTGAATGGGGGGGGGCGGGGGGGGGGGGTGGGAATGGGCATGGGGTGGGGGTGGGGGGTGGCGGTGGGAAGAGGCGCGGGAGGTGGAGATGCTAGTGGGCCTGGAGATTTCAGTCCAGGGCCTATTAATCTCATTTAAATTATACGGAAATTAACATTGAAATGATTTCCACACCTCCCCACTGATTTTCGGCCTGGAGCTGATGCCACCGGAAATCTGGCGCTGGGAGGCGCTAGCGGGGCGAGAACGCATGCACGAACCCCGTGAATTGGCCACGCAAGAATCCCCTGGCCCGCTGTGCTGGATGGGACAATCGTGGCCATGAAGTTCATATCCAAAAATAAATTCACTACAATGATTTATCAAGTTAGGACATAAGAAAACAATAGGAGCATATTTAAAATTCAAGTGTCAAGCTGGTGAAACGACAACACAGGGATGCCAAACAGAGGAAGCAGCAGAACCAAGAGATGCCACAAGTAGTGGATCAGATCAAACACTGCAGTCCTGCCACATTCAATCATGAATGCTGTTGGACAATTATGCAACAGGAGAATGCTCCACAAATATCGCCATTCTCCATGATGGGGGAGCCCAGCACATCTGTGCTAAAGACAAGGCTGAAGCATTTGCAGCCATCTTTAGCCAGAAGTGCCCAATGGATAATCCATCTCAGCCTTCTGCTGAGGTCACCAGCATCACAGATGCTCGTTTTCAGGCAATTCGATTTTATTCCATGTCATAACAAAAAACAGCTGAAGGCACTATATACTGCAAAGGCCATGCACCCTGACAATGTGTAGCAATAGTACCAAAGACCCATGCTCCAGAACTAGATATGCCTCCAGCTAAGCTGTTCCAGTACAGCTTACACTGGCATCTACCTGAAATGTGCAAAACTGACCAGGTATGTCCTGACCAAAAAAAGCAGGACAAATCTAATCCAGCCAATAACTAACCAATCAATTTCTGCCCAATCATTAGCGAAGTGATGGAAGGTGTCATTGACAGTGCTATCAAGCAGTATTTACTCAGCAATACCTTGCTCACTGATGTTTGTTTGTGTTCTGCCAAGGCCACGTGGCTCCTGCTTCATTACAACCACGGTCCAAACATAGACAGAAGAGCTGAAATCAAGAGGGGAGGTGAGCATAACTGCCCTTGACATCAAGGCAGAGTTTGACTAAATGTGGCATCAAGGAACCCTGGTGAAATTGGAGTCAATAAGAATCAGGCAGAAAATTCACCATTAGTTGGAGTCATACTTGGAAAAAGTAGGTGAATGTGGTTGTTGAAGGCTAATCATCTCAGTCCAAAATCATTACTGCAGGAGTTCCTCAGTGCAGTGTCCTGTGCTCCAGCACAGTGGGCCAGGAGATTCACACGTCGGCCAGTTCATGGGGTTCGCGCATGTGAAGAACTGTGTTCTTCATCAATGACCTCTGATCCATCATGAGATCATAAGTGGAGACGTTGGCTGCTGCACAATGTTCAGTAATATTCACAACTCCTCACATACTGAAGCATTTTGTGCCAATATGCAGCAAGACTGAGACAAGATTAAGGCTTGTTGAGTTGATAAGTGCAAAGTAACATGTGCACCACACAAGCAAGGAGTCTAACAACACTAGGTTAAAGTCCAACAGATTTATTTGGTAGCAAACGCCACTACCTTTCAGAGCACTGTTCCTTCGTCAGGGGAGTGGGAGATCTGCTAACAAACAGCAAACAGGGCATATAAAGACACAAACTCAAGTTACAGAATAATGAATAATGATTGTTTGATATTCGGGTAAGCGTTCTCCAACACGGCCTTCACGACACTCAACAGCGCAGAGTCGCTGAGCAGAGACTGATAGCCAAGTTCCGCACATATGAGGATGGCCTCAACCGGGATCTTGGGTTCATGTCACACTATCTGTAACCCCCACAACTTGCCTGGACTTGCAAAATCTCACTGGCTGTCCTGTCTGGAGACAATACACATCTCTTTAACCTGTGCTTAATGCTCTCTCCACTCACATTGTCTGTACCTTTAAGACTTGATTAGCTGTAAAGACTCTCATTCCAATCATTATTCATTATTCTGTAACTTGAGTTTATATGCCCTGTTTGCTGTTTGTTAGCAGATCTCCCACTCACCTGACGAAGGAACAGCGCTCCAAAAGCGAGTGGCGTTTGCTACCAAATAAACCTGTTGGACTTTAACTTGGTGTTGTTAGACTCCTTACTGTGTTTACCCCAGTCCAACGCCGGCATCTCCACATCATCACCACACAAGCGCCAGGCAATAACCACATCCAACAAGAGAAAATCTAATCATCTTCCCTTGACATTCAATGGCATTACCATCGCTGAATCCCACACCATCAACATCCTGGCAGTTACCATTGACCAGAAACTGAACTGGGTCAGCCACGTAAACGCTATGGCTACAAGAGCAGGTCAGAGGCTAAAAATCCCACAATGAGTAACTCACCTCCTGATTTCCCAAAGCCTAAAAGTCCACAGGAGAAGGAAATAGTAGAAGGATCAATCTCCTTTGAAGAGTCAACTGCAATCCTTTTGGTAACAATTTTTTTTACACTGACACTTAACCTTAAGGCTCGAGCCAATTCTCAGGCTTCTCTTCTGCTACTCTGGTTTTAACGATCTCCATGGGTCAAGCAACCCAGCTGTCTTGTGATTTGGGAAATAATTATAATGAGATCAGAAGCATAAGCAGAAGTTCCATGTGTTAAAATCCTTTCTAAGGCCTGAGCAGGGTCACTTTCCAGGCATCCCCTGTTGCTGAACTCCTCCCACCAGCCAGAAGATGGAGACTGGGTGTTAAAAAAACCATGAAGTGCTTATTAATTGGCCACATAAAGGCTGCAATTGGGGCAAAGACAGGCCTAGGCCTCACCCATCCCATCGTAAAACTGTGGAGAGGTCAGGGGAGGTAAGAGGCTGGTGGGATGGCCATCCAAGGAATTTTATGTGCCCCACCCACCCTGCCTGCAAACCTGTCAGTGAGAATGTAAAATTCTGGCCCATGTCTCTTCAACAAATCAGATTGAGGAACCCTTACAGTAGTGTACAGGAAGTGTAAATTAGAATATTTAATTCAAAGCAAATTTATTCACAGAAGATGAAGAAAATGGAAGAAAGTTGGATGGAATTGAGAGGAGAGAGAGTGGGAGAGGAGAAACCGGGAGAAAAATCTAAAAATAAGTTCTCCAGTAATTCAAATTTAAAGGGATGAGACTCCACGCTTATAAAAGTAAAGTTTTCAATGCCATAAAGTTTATTTGGTCATAATTGAGACAAAATTCACTTTATTAAATGGATACATGCCTTCTGGCAAGTTTCGTGTGTAACTAATGGGTAAGTACAGGAAGTTCACACCCTTCATGTACGCGAATGCTGAATTACTCAGCAAAGATTATGGAGGATCAGGACAACTCAATGCAATGACGTTCTGATTTGCACGTTTAACTGCGTACATGTGGACAAAAGAAATCGCTGTCCAAATTACTCCTTAATAATTGCGAGCATCATTAGCCTGACCACTATCCGTATTGCAAAATCTGAGCCATTATATTTACCTGCATAAATCCTATAGATTACTAAAACACAATGTTAGGCATAAAGTCCACTAATATTTTACATTTTAAATACCTTGCCAGAATTTATTTTTGATTAACTAGCTACTAAACTTGCAATGATGCTCTCCTGAATCAACATATGGGGAGTTTTGAAAAATGAAACCTTTCCTATCCTGCCGAAAGAAGTTAGTTATTTGGCAGCATAGCCATGAACAAATGTATTATTACCATTAATTTTTGCACACTTCCTCAAGACTTTCACACATGATTCACCTCAAAACCAACTGACAAAACACAGGCACTATTTCTATGAACAAGTAATTAAAGCAATTTGCGTGAGAGGATACAATCGGTTCTTTCTCTCCCTGGAATCAATTGATAACAGTCTTTCCCAAGTAACTTATCAATAATAGCCAGCTTAACCTGTGCAATAATGTAACAATGCAACATCTGATTAAGATTCAGCAAACTATCACTGCACGCTTGGTGTTTTATTACCACAGGTGCACAGCACAAAATGATCAGATGCATGTTATGGCCGAGGTCAGTGCTAATTGAAAACAGCTTTATTTATACACCTGCATATACTAAAGAGATTGAATGCAAGTGGTATGTAAAAAGCAAGTGCAGGACAAAAAAAACAACAATATACTGATCAAGGACAGCCCCATAATGAGCGTATGACCTTAGGGGAGAAGGAAAGGACAAGTATTAAAAAAAACCTATGAAGACAACCACCCACCCCACCCCCTCCCCAGCGATGCTTCTTTAACTACAAGTGTTTAAAAGCTACGCACAAAATATTTAAAGCTGGACCCCTATAGAAGTTAGATAGAAACCTTGATGGCTCCTCATTTCTTCCAAACAGGTTGTTAAAAAGTAGAGGTAGGAAGAAAGAAGATTCTTATTGGCAGTAATTTTCCACAGTACACTTTAGTTTGCTATTGCTCAAAAGTAGTCACCAGTTTTTCTAAGGAGAAAATGCCATAGCAGCCTGGTGCATATTATTTTTTTTCATGGGATTCCTACACCAAGTGAATATGATCAAGGAATCTCCCACAAAATATTCAAATGTCTGCCCAGTTCTCCAGAAAGCATTCAAAATTAACAAGATAAATATTATTGTACTGATTTATTGTACCAATCTAAAGTAAATACAGAAAATGTTGTTATACATATTACAAGAACAACTTCTACTTGTGGTGCATTTAACTTAGTAAAACACTCTCAAGAGGCGCACAGGGCAAAAATTCACATCAAACTCAACACTGAGCCAAAGGAGACATTAAGACAAATAGCCAAAGAAGCAGATATCAAGGAGTGCCTTAAACAGGGAGGGACAGGCATAGAAGATTGAGAAGAGAATTCCAGAGCTTTGGCCTACACAGCTGATGCAATGTCCACTAATTGTAGGACATACTAAATGCAAAGGGAAAGAGGTGGAGTGACAGAGTTCATGGAGAGAATAGGAGATTAGAGATAAGCAGCATACAGCCCAATGGAGAATTTGACAGGAAGATGAGAATTTTAAAATCAAAACATTTGGGATTCAATGTAGATCATGGGTGAAGGGTGAATGGGACTTGGTGCAAGAACAGCAGAGGTTTGAGGCATCTTAAGTTTATGGAGAGTGGAAGTTGGGAGGCTGATCAGGAGAGTACTGGTATAATCAAGTCTGTATAAGGGTCTCAACAGTAAACTGGTTGAACTAGGGGCAGAGATGAGCGATATGATGGAAAGGATACGTTCTCAGAAATGTAGGTTAGTGTCAAACAAAGCTCCAAACGTGGCAAAGTGGGCAGAGAATGGGATGAAATTGGTGGCTAGAGCACAGAATTTATGGTGGGAATCAAAGACAAGGGGTGGAAATTATTGTTCAACCCACCGCATGTTTCACGATGGCAAGAGGTGGCTCATCATTGGCTGGTGTTGGGATCTTTTGATCCCACCATTGTCAATAGGGTTTCTGTTCATACATCCCTCGCCGCCAAGAAACAGCAGGTTGCGCTGAACGGAAGATTCCGCTAGAGTGAACAGCCGGAAAGTTCTGGAAATAACTTTGGTGGTCCTTGTTCGGGTACCGATCAGAAACCCCAAGGTACATTATGAAATCCCAACAATTTTCTATTTTGGCATTAGCATGAGAATGTTTCATTCCAGGTGCGATTCTACTGACAAACCCGGAAGCTTTTATCAAAACAAATTTTATTTAACAAAACAGTTTAATTATAACAAATGAATTAGCTTCACTTTGAACAATTGAACAATACTTAAACAAGACAAGATACAATTCTTAATTGATAACCTATCACAATGAGTTCCAATCAAACATAATGTCCGTTATAGACTTAAATCTCTCTTTAAAATTAGTTACCAGGCATACTTGCCTTGACTTAGGTTGCCAGGCTTGGTGCTTTCAGAACACCTTCAGAGAGAAAGAGAGGCGCCTGTTTCGTCTAGCAGTTAGTTCCAGGCAACAACTGCTTGTATTTTAAAATGAAAATGAAACTGTGCTTTCTTGCAAGCTTAGCTCCTTCCATTAAGCACCTGACTCTGCTCCTGTCAATCAACCTAATCAAAAGCTCACATGACTCTGCATACCTAGTCTAAAATCCCAGGAGAACCTAAATAAACAAAAGGTCCATTAACTCTATAAAGTAACACATTCCTTAGCTAAAATCAGTTATTAGCCTCTATTCTGAGCATCTGCTATGTTTACCAGATAAATCATGTACCAAAACACTTTCTCTTAAAGCAACCCCACTTTAAACATAAAATATATCAAAATAGCACAGTATCATCACTTCCAACGTTACTTTAGAAGAAATTTTGGTTGACCTAAGATTGGATGTTGGACAAAAGCAGTTGAACAGCACAGTGGAAGTTTCAAAAGAAGCAATGATGACTGAACTGGGAGTTCATCAGCATATCTAAGGAACCTGACACTGTTTACTGGAGGCATGTGCATGAAAAACAGGAAAGAATCAAGGTTGGACATTAAAAAAGTGAGTCAGCAAAAATTTGTCAGAAGAAGTCTCATGTGAGGTTGTTCACTTTGGTGGGAAGAATAAAAAAGCAAAAATGGGAGTTAACTTAAATGCTGAGTACAAAGGTGAACCACAGGTATTGGTGCAGTCACCATCTTTGTCGACTGCCATGTGGGGCTTGCTTTGTGTGGGCATGTCTTAAACTCCCACACATCTTCGCAATGCAGTCTGCTTAATCCCATGCGCCCACTTCCAAGGTTGTGTTAAGTAAAACATCCATTTATGGGGTGAAAAGTTTAGCCTGACTTCTGACTACTAATGCAAGTATTTATAGCATGTTGTGGCTGAAAAAAGAGGTTGAATTATATGCCAAATTCATGCAAAACATGATTTTTGGAGCTGAAAAAATGGGGTCTTCTTAGGGCTTGGCCAACTTATACACAGCGATCTATGGTGAATGGAGAGACACTGCAAAATGTTGCAGTACAGGATCTGGCTGATCTTGTACAAGAATCACAAGAGTTTACAGCAAGATGTATAGACCATTGGTGAGAACACACCCAAGAACACATAATGCAGTTTTGGTCTCCTTATTTAAGCAGAGGCATAAAGGAAGAAAGGCTGAGCAGGTTGGACTTAAACTCCCTAATGTTTTGAAGAATGAGAGGTGATTTCATTGAAACACGTAAAATTCTGAGGGAATTTGCAAGGTTGATGCTGAGAGGAGGTTTCCCCTCATGGGGGAATCTAGAATTAGGAGACACATTTTAAAAATAAGGGGGCTTCCAGTTAAGACAAAATGAGAAGGAAATGCTTCTCTCAGAGTTGTTAATCTTTGGAATTCTCTACTTTAGAGAGCAATGGATACTGAGTTATTGAATGTATTCAAGCCTGAGTTAGACTTTTATTGGAGTCAAGGACTATGGGGGCAGGCAAGAAAGTGGAATTGAAGCAACGATCAGATCAAACATGGACTGGAATTCTCCGACCTTGCCTGCAATTGGGATTCTCCGGTCTCACTGCAGTGAATGGAGATTTAGCTGAGAGCCAAATCTCTATTCTCGCTGGCAGTGGTGGCAGGGCATATCAAACTGAAAAATTCCACCCATGATCTTTTTGAATGGTGGAGCAGGCTCAAAAGATCAAATGGCCTACTTCTGCTCCTGTTGCTTATGTTCTTATGTTCTATACAGCTGGTAGTTGATAAATGGTTAGTCCAGCAGCGTCTGATAAACCGAAAACAGTTTAATGTTTCAGTTGGAACGTTCTTAGGAAAGAACTCCATCCAAAACATTAGCTTACCCTTTGTCTTCTGATATTGGCACACCACAGTTTCAATATTTTCTCTGCTACAAAATGTTGTGCATTCTCTCTAAGATTATTTGGTGCAATTTCCATTCTACCTATTTTAGGGTTGAGAACAGGAAAAAGAAGCAAAAAATGAATGAGACTCGAGGAAACAAATAACCAATGGGGAACTCAGACCTTCTCAAGGGTATTCTATTGTTCACCAGTTGGAGGTGGAAGTAAGTGACCCAGTGCAAATGACGGAAATTTGAACCCACCATTCTATGGGGAAATATTTGGTCCTCAGGATGGCAAAATTAAAATTAAAAGTTTAATGTATAGAGTTCAGGACAGAGGGAACTGAACTTTGCCCCATAATTTTGTAGCACAATGTATTGGCATATCCCTAAGAGTAACTCAATTATATACAAAAGATAATGAGAAAATGCTGAGTGTAGGTGAAACTTCAACTATATAACACCAAGTTTCAACTGAACAACTCCAAAGTAAAATGATGTCAAAGTGAAGCCAGCTGAGTATACATATACATAACACGCATTTCAATGTTATCTCAACCCTTTTTGTGCTGAACATAGTTCAACACAGATTTAAACATTCTGTCATGCAGAAGGGCTGAACAATACACAATAGATATTAAAATAAATATTTATTTATTGCTTAATTCCATACACAAATGTAAATACACATGACACAATGTCAACTCCAGTATTTAAAGGGCAATCCAGTAATAGAATTTGGAGTAGTCTGGAGTTGAAAGCAGGGAGGAAGAACATTAACAATGGATTCAAGATGGTCAAAGCCTGTGCCCTGTATTAATAACGCCTCCCTTTATGTGCTGCCAAGCAGTGAGGAGCTACAGAGAAGAAATCACCCAGTAACGAGTGGAGTCCAAAGGGAACAGTGCTGGGGCCTCAACTACTTACAATCCATATCAATAACTTGCAAAGGGGTTTTCTGGCGCAGTAGGTAGTGTCCCTACCTCTGGGCCAGGAGCTCTGGGTTCAAGTCCCACTTGATAGCCATGGTAGATGTGTTCATATGTGGCCAAACACGTTGATTATTAGGTTGTAAACCTTTCCAGTACACCTGATGGCAGACAGCAAGACCTGGCCAGCCATACTTAGGATGCGGTGCCTGAACGAGTAGGAGGATCAATGATTTGGATGAAGGGACCGATAATATGGTGGCTAAATTTGCTGATGATACAAAAATAGAAAATAAAGTATGCTATGAAGAGAACATGAGTCTGCAAACTGATTTAGATTAGTTAAAAGAGTGGTAAAAAATGGCAGATGGAGTACAATGTAGGAAATGTGAAACATATTGGAAGGAAGAATACAAAAGCAGTATGTTATTTCAATGGAGAGAGACTCAGTAGTTTAGAGGAATTTAGATGTGCTGGTACATCACAAGTGATGTAGGTGCAGCAAGTGATTAGGAAGGCAAATGGAACATTGGCATTGATTGCAAGAGGAATCAATTATAAAAGTTTCTTTTTGGAAACAAGGACGTAACCAGAGAACATTATGAGTTGGTCCATAATCAAAATCTTCAGTGAAAGTATCTATGTTGTTCAAATAAAATTATCAACAGCCTTGATATCAATTCCAAGCCATGGTGAGAGGTGAGGGCCTCCAGTGTCATATTGGAAACGTGGAAGAAAGTTCAGAGTGTCTGCTTGTGCCATTTTAATAATGGATCTTATTCTCATTTTACTTTCAGGTTTGGGTTCGATTATTGTTCAATTATTAGCTTGGCCCCACATGACACAATGTCTTCAACTCTACAGGGCTTTCATTAGACTGCATCTATACCTTGTACAGTTTTGGTCTTCTAACTTAAGAAAGGGTATAATTCCATTAGAAGCTTTTCAGAGAAGGTTCACTAAATTCCTCAGATGAAAGGGTTGTATGATGAGGAACGATTGAGCAAGTTGGAACTATACCCAATGAAGTTTAGAAGAATGATCTCCTTGAAACATATAAAATCCTGAGGGAACTTGACAAGGTGGAGTTTAGAGGATGTGTCCCCTAATGGAGGAATCTAAAACTTGGGGGCACAGTTTAAAATAAGGAGTCTCCCATTTAAGACTCAGATTCGGAGAATTTTTTTTCTCTCAGAGGGTCATTGGTGTGTGGAATTCTCTTCCCCAGAGAACAGTAGAGACAGGGTCATTGAATATATTCAAGGCTGAGTTAGATCGATTTTTGATCGACAAGGGAGTCAAGGGTTATGGGAGCAGGATAGGAAAATGGAGTTGAGGCCATCATCAGATCAGCCATGATCTTATTAAATGACGCTGCAGGTTTGAGAGGCCAAATGATCAATTCTGCTCCTTATTGCATTCAAGCTTGTGGCTGTTAGTGTTTAAAGGTGCTTTTCTGGTCTTAATAAAGCACTCCATGGTCACAAGTAGAGCAATAATAAAACATCTTAGGATACATGGGACAATAATATATTATAACCAATGAAGTACC
This sequence comes from Mustelus asterias, assembly GCF_964213995.1. NCBI lineage: Eukaryota > Metazoa > Chordata > Chondrichthyes > Carcharhiniformes > Triakidae > Mustelus > Mustelus asterias. The sequence continues at coordinate 79,043,297 of NC_135801.1, read as the reverse complement.
TGACAAAATTGCTTTTTTAAAATCCAGCAACAGGATATTCTAAGAATGTTCAACATGCTGGAACAAGTAAGACATCCGGATTGTATGGAACATGTCCAAAAATACTTTTAAAAGTGATGGGAGAGGTAAGGGAGCTGTGGCAAAACATTTTTGCAGTTCATTAGGCACAGAGGTGGTACGAGAAGATTGTAAAATAACTAATGTTATTGCAATTTTAAAAATAGGTCAGAAATATCACTTCGGGATTCAATGGCATGCAAACTTAATATCCATAATGAGAAAATACTGGCATCTATTAAAGAAGGAAGCAATTGAAGCATATTTAACAAGCATAAAGGCAATAGTTCCAAGCCAACATGAGTTTATGAAAGACCTAACAAATTTATTGGAACTCTTTGGGAATTCAATTGGTACGGTTGATATTATATATCCAGATTTCCAGAAATATTTGATTAGGTCCCTCACAAGAAAATCATGGCTAATAGAGTAAATGGACAATGAATTGGATAGATAGTAAGCTACAAATGAGAGGAGTCAAAAAGACAAGCTTTTGTCATGCAGTAATTGATGAAATATCATAGCAATCGATTTGGTTTCTCAATTTATAAATTACTTTCCATGAGGATATGGAAAGGATAACAATTAAAGTTTTTAAGTAGTCAGTTAACCAAACATCTGAAACACCCTCACAATGCATGACAATGGTCGTGAGGCCTAATACAATGTTGGAGTATCCAAACAATACAGAAATTATATGCACCGTTAATAGGATTACTTATGCAGTTTTGCATCTTATTGCAGTCATCATAGACATATTAACAGACTTAATGATGGTAAAGAAAAACTGTTCAGATTTGTGATTTTAGAATGAAGCCGAGATTGGCCAAGGAAATCAAATCTATTTACATTGAAAGAAAGCGATGGGGATGAGAGAACATGATCTAAACTTTTACTGTAAAGCAGGCTTTCGATTTGATATATCTGGCCATCTTGAGCAAAGCCAAGGAATGTGATTACAAACTGCAGAAACCACAATCTAAATGTAGCTTCAAGAACACATTCACCACATCAAAGAATCGTCCATTGGTACACTAGGGAGTGCATTTCTGAAGTTGGGCATCAAAGAAAATTGTTGGGACAGAATGGAGAAGCTTTAAACTGCATCCAACCTTTGATCTTGGAGTGTTTGGTGCTAACAAGTGACATCAAAAGTAGAAAATTACTCCTCTTTTAACTCCCACTTCCATTTCCACTCTGCTTCAACCAAGCACAATGTAAGCTTCAGGAACAGCATCTAATTTATTCCTAAAAACTCTGCAGCTGACTGCTATGACCTTTAACAATCTCAAACTTTAGCTATAGCCCAGATTTTTTTTCCCCCAGCAAGCAGTGTTGGGTCCATCAACATATTGAGGAGCAGGGGTGGAAAAGTGTGTAGGGGAGGTGGATTGATGCTTTAAGTCTGTGGTCTAATTTTATTTTGGAACTGGCAGACCCAGTGTGCCAATACTAGTGTGCCACTAGTATTATCTGTTTTCATATATATTGCTTGACCTTTTTTTCCAATCTCACTTACTATCTTAACATCTCTCTTGCATTGGCTTTTCATCGTCATAACTACCTGCAAAGTTTTGTTTTTATGTCCTTTTCTTCACTTGAACAACTTTTCCTATTATTTGACACATTCATACTTTTTCAGGTCATTCATTGCCAACCTATTAATCTCCACTTACTAGCTATTGACCTCACAGCTCCATTACCTGGGCACAGTAGTTAGCATCACTGCCTCACAGCATCAGGAACCTGGGTTCAATTCCAGCTTTGGGAGACTGCGCAAAGTTTGCACGTTCTCCCCGTTTCTGTGTGGGTTTCCTCCAGATGCTCCGGTTTCCTCTCTCAGTCCAAAGATGTGCAGGTCAGGTGAATTGGCCATGCTAAATTGCCCTCTGTCTTAAGATGTGTAGGTGAGGGGGAGTAGTGGGTTAAATATGGTGGGGCTATGGGGATGGGCCATAGGCTGGGCTTGGATAAGATGCTCTGTTGGAGAATCAACGCAGACTTGATGGGCTGAATGGCCTCTTTCTGTACTAAGGGGATTTTATGAAAATTTTTCACAGTACATTAATTCAATTTTTCTTATAATTTTATCTTTACAGGCAAAAATCCCCTGCTGTGAATATGTACAGCAATAAAAAGCACAAAGAAATATACATCATGATTTTCTGTAAATACAGCTAGAGTATTTCCTACTTATTTCACAAAGATACTTCATTAAATGAAAGAGATAGAGGCCAAGATATTCTGCTCCCATTTGTGGTACACCAGTTTGGTGTCACAAGTGGAAAATATCATGAGAAGGTCCTAGACGTGTTTCCTGCCAGCACAATTGTCCCCTTGCCCCATCAGTGGTGGGCCGTGTTTCACACTGTACAATGTCGGGAACATAATTATAATACATTAACATGTTATTATCAAACTCATACCTCCACTTCAAATTAAGCTTCCACAGCAGTTGATGTCAGAACGGCGTAATGGTTTCAAAGGGTGTTTTCCTGGCGAGCAGAACTCTGAGGGGAGCTCGAAGAGGAGTGCACTCAAGCTGGTGCAGTGTGCATGGAGCAGCTCTGCATCTTCAGGGACAGGAGGGCATCACAGGCAAGTCTGCACAGCAGCTTCTTTGAGGCTGCCTGTTGTGCCAGGGCACAGGCTTTATTAAAGGGCTGGAGAGAAGAAAGGAAAGGGAAGCCCAGGGCATGGACTTAATTGGAAGGCTGCAAAGAGGGAACGAAAGGGAAGCTCGGAGCATGGACTTAATTAAAGGGCTGGAGAGAGGGAAGGAAAGGAAGCTTGGAGCATGGGCTTCATCAAAGGGCTGGAGAGAGGGATAGAAATACATGTCAAAGATGAGTACTCTATTGCAGCTGAGACAGTTTGGCTTAAACCCAGTTAACAAGTTTGGAGTCAGACAAGTCACATAATTGTGCCCATTCAAGCAGCACATGTGTGAGGGTGCCAATGATTGCAGATCAGCATTTAACCCTTGGCATATAGACTTCCAAAATCAATGACTGCTGTGGTATGGCAGACCCATTGCCAGACTGGAAAAGCAACCTTTAGAAAGGTGGCCATGGCATACTGCCCGAGGATCACTTTCCTCGTCCTTTGCTCTATGCTGAAATGCCTATTGACAACTGCCTCCCATGAGCCAAGCTGAGCACAAGGCCTTGAAGTGAAGATTAGGATAATGCCTGCCCCTGAGATGAGAGTCAGGGTGCAGTCAAGTGGTCAAAGCTTTCACCACTCAGTAATGTGTTGTGGGGCTGAGTTGTGTGAGGCCTTGCCCAACCAGTATGCAAACTGGACTAGACATCATATTTGTGGCCAGGACATGAGTCAATGGGCTTTGAGAGGCAGCTGCAGATGATGAACAGCCACAGAGTGGTTCTTAGCAGATACATGCTAACCCTTGTGTCTCCCTCTTTGATACTGCAGTGAGGAAACCATCAGGAGCCTGGTGAGTTCACTGTCTGTCTTATCATTCATAGGCATGAGAAGAAGAAGAAGAAGAAGAAGAAGAAGAAGAAGAAGAAGAAGAAGAAGAAGAAGAAGAAGAAGAAAACGTCAATGGTGGCGCTTGGTTCACCAAAGGCAGGATCAAAACCATCAAGAGGAAGAGGTAACAAGGCCTGCTCTGCACGCAGAGGCTGAACCCTAGAGAGCCATCACTCATAGATGCCTCGCTAGACTCAGAGTCAACAGACAGAGTTCATACCTGCAGAAGTCTAAGAACCAAGTGCCGCTGAAGGCTGCGCATGTCCATGGAACTGCTTGGTCATGCCTACCACCTGTGCAGGATTTGGCACCACAGGGACTTAGAGGGCATTCACTACCAGTGTTTCTGAAAGTGCACTCAATTATTATGCCAATGGTTCCTTCCAGGGCTCCACAGGCAACCTCTGTGGGATGTTGCAAACCTCTGGACACATATGCAACCAGGTGGTCACAGATGTCATCTTCATGTTTTTCCCTACCACCTCCCATGCTGGATTGATTACCTTAGTTGCAGGTCTTCACCTAGAACATAGGCATAGGACATCGCGATGGGCCTCCACTTCATCCAGCAGGCATTCGAGGGAGGTGTTGGTAAACTAGAGGGCAGTATGCTTTCTGGGACGGGCAGTCATGACTTCCCAGCGACTTCCTCTGAATTATAGTGTGCCTGCTGTGTGCAGGGGTGGCCTTTAAATATGGTGCCCAGATCACTGAAGCACTGAGGTAGGGCGAACCAGAAGTGGCCAGTGATCTGCCATGAAACCCGTGCTTGCTCATCTTTTTTCACTAAGTGGAGAAAAGCTGCCATTGCTGTCAGTCAGTTTCCCCACACAAAATCAGATTTTTCCAATTTCTGGGATGATTCCACCAGGAGATTTCACATTTCCATTTTCTTCCAACTCCCAGGAATCTCTAAATCACATTTAGCCATCCAGATGTTGAAACTGCTGCACAAGTTTCAAGCTATCAAGGTTTCTCAGGACTTGTAGATCAGATCTATTGTAAATAGGTTGGCCTTTTAATTTCAAATTTATCTGATTATTCACTTCAACGGAACTTGTTTGACCAGTGGTCCAGCAAGTACTTTGTTTACTCTCAAAGAACCTTTTTTCCACCAAAGCTCATTATCGACTCTTAACTCAATAAACTTAACAAACAAGTGACTAGGCACCCAGGTGTCCACAACCTGACAGCCTGAATGCTGTAATAATGTGCAGGCAGGAAAAGGATTAAATTATTTATTGTAGTATGGGTCAGCATGTTGTTCTTGCAGGTAAAAAAGTTCATTATTTTAGTTGTACCAGTGTGGCAAGCAGGCAGAGATGCAAGAGAGGTAGAAAACTGGAACAAAAGTTGTCAGGCTTTTTAATCATCAATTTCTATAGTACATCAAAATTCCCAGGGATATATTAGGTCAGACTCAGAGGGACAATGGACTGAATGAAAATAAAGAGCATACGCAGTCTTTACTGTCTATATCAGACATGTTTGTGTCAACATTGTTTGTTGCTATAGCTGATGCTAAAACAAGTAGCACTTCCCAAACATTTCAAATACACCCATGTCAACAGCAAGCAAAGTTACCAGTGTGTATGCTGTATCACAACTTTAGTTATAACACACTTACTTCAAAAATCGTAAAAACAAACATTTACATGATGGAGAATGTAATTGTATTGAACTTTACAGTTCATGCAATAGCAGTCCTATTTGTCTACAAAAGAAAAGTCCATAATACAGATCTAAACCTTTTCCCTGGCATGCATGAACACCAAAATTTACCCACCTTTCTTACTTCACCCTAATCTGGTTATATATTGGAATCATTTCGCACTTATAACACCACAGAATGAACATTAGCGACCATTACCATGACCTCTTCATCTGGAACCCATTCTCACTCATCATCATTGTTCCATAATGCAAACTTACATTAGGTAAAGAACATTAACTTATGTATCAAGCAGCATGATCATCAAGGTGGCACAACTGAAGGACCAATGGGAAAATCAGAAAATCCTGCAGCAGGTCAACTCCCCAATTAATTTCCAGTATTGCTGAGAAGGCATTGTTCTGCTTTTTTGTGTGTTTTGCTCATTGTGTTCTGAAATTAAAATTAAGACAAGTGGTGAGAAGTGATGGTGGGACCTGACTGGATCCACTACCTGCCCAGCAGTAAGTGGGTAGCCAATTAGTGGCAATTGTGCCCATTTGAGGGCAAAGTGGTGACATACTGAGTTCTTCACTGACAACAGATAGGCACCCCAATGAAGCCAAAGCCCGACTGGAGGCAGCCTCTTGGCAGCAGACTAGGAAGTCATGTATCTTCTTTAAATACCTCCATGCAGGACATCTGGTGGTTTTCCTCCTCTCACCTTTCCTGCCCACCTCTTTCAGTGTGGCTACTAGCCATCCGCAGCCTCAGGTGCAGTGATTGACTTTCCCATCTCCACAGACCACCCTTCATCCCTAACCAGACAGTCAACGTGGAGGCAGCCTGTTAATGGGCCACCTTTGGGAAGATCGCGCAAGTGGGTAGAACACCAAAATCATCAGGGTAAAGTCCTGGAAATTATCTCCAACGCCCAAGGATCTTAAGTTCAAAAGATTCTGCACAATCTCCACGATCATCCAGGTAGTTTGATTTGCATGGTAAACCACATGCACAATGAACTCCTCTGAAGCACCAAGGTTTCACAATTTGCTATTAGCAAAACATGTATTTTACTGCCACCCATATTCTTTCCTTACCTTTAAAAGAAACAAAACTAAAGCAAAGTAAGTTGTATCCAATACAAGTGTAAAAATGCCATTCTCGTCACAACTATGATCATTCACATTTCATAACTGTGGAGAAACAGGAACAACATGTTTTTAAATCACTAATCGGGTCCCATGGCATTTCAGCTAGTTTTTCTTTGTGTGCCTGGAGAAACCTTATATTATGCCAAGACTCTTCCATCTCTGAAGACACTATTCAAATGGATTGAAATCAGACCTTCCAAGTACTTTAGCCAACTGCTTAGTTTTGGGGCCAGAAGGGGGCCAATGATAATTGTATCTCTCCCAGGTACATTTGAAACTAGCATAGCTGTGCTTCTTCCACTTTCCCAATCTTTCCCTTGCATTTTCTCTTTCGACTGAGTTTGAATTTGATGCCATTAAGTTCACAATATCCATGCAAGTCAATGACAGTAGACTGTGGAACACTGAAATACTGGGAGATATTGGTTTAGATGTTCATCACGCATTGATTGGGCAGAGCTGGAAGAATTCATGGTTCCACAAACACTTCTTCGATAAATGTCTGCCTGAGCATAACATTTTCAGACCAGTGGGGTGGGCTATATTAGGAGTCAGGGCAGTGACCCTGAAAGTAGTGAGTGGTTGGAGGCAGGCCTGGCACAGGTTAGGCTACTGAGGCACAGGTAAAAAGCAGGCCCTCAGAAAGGTCCATTTGAGATTTTGATCATTTACGGTGAGGCTGCTGTGCTGAGGGGATGTCATTAACTTGTCAGTTAGTGGGAGCTCTGTAAATGTTGTCCAACTGTTAGCTGACCCTGGAACGTATGGCCGATCATGGGCTTTTCCTAGGAGAACATTGCCATTGTTGCTGCCTATTCAGTGTATTGTGCTGAAGCACTAAAAAAAACATAGAAATAGTCATTTGGTAGTACAGACTTGAATGTTGCTGAAAGAAAGAGACATTTTGTTGGAGCTTTTCATCTTACACTGATCAGGACAAATTACAAGAATTCTAATGTAAGGGAGAAAAAAAATTATACTATGGTTGGTAGAGGTGTTGCCATGGATAATGCACCAGTTGATGGTGAATGATAGTTAACTGCCAAGCATTGTTTGAATTTTAAACCAGGCATCTTGACTCTGATTGGTCAAGGCAGGAATGAACCAGCGAATGGCTGTCACTTATTTTGTTTAGCTGAAACAGACACAATGATGTGTACATGTTCTTTCTGTCTGCAAAGAACTGGGCCCTTGCCTTTAATATATTTAGCTCCCTGGTACATGCAAATGTGTCACATTGTGAGCCTAACTGACAATCTTACATTGGTTGTCAGCATAATTTTTAGCACACTGAGGATTATTTAGCAATTGATGTCCAGTCATGGATCACATCTTATGTTGGAAACGGTGTTTTGAGTTTTTTCATGCACAGGCTTGGGGTATGGTCTTATTATTATCCTTTAGTTACAGACTTAATACAACTGTGTACTGCTGATCAGGATATGCCAAACAGAAAGAGTCTGAGGCATCAAAATGAAGAGTGACAACTACCTCTGCAGCCACTGGCAGGCATGGAGGCGAATAAAGTGTGGCTTGAGTTGTTGCTGGACCATGCAACATATGCCAGTCACCACCTTACAGCTTAGCCTTAGTCGCCTTCGGCACTGGTTCTCCATCATATTGAGACAAAATATCCTAGGTCTGTTCACACTTCCCACGGGCATATAAATTGGGGGACTATATTCAGGGGTGTTAAAAAGAAGAGAGAGGAAATGTTTGCAGCACATATTACCAATGTGAATCGCCAAAATTTGTAGGCAAGGTAATAAACCATTGGTACGAACAGCAGGATTACCAGTTTACTGAATGATCCGACCTTGACACCTAAAGGAAGAGTTTTTAAGGTACATATCAGTCTCCATGAATTAAACTTAGCCTGTAAACTCTGGCAGGATCAGCATCAAAGATCAGAGGTGGGTACAGAATCATAGAAACCCTACAGTGCAGAAAGAGGCCATTCAGCCCATCGAGTCTGCACCAACCACAATCCCACCCAGGCCCTACCCTCGTATCCCTACATATTTACCCGCTAATCCCTCTAACCTACGCATCTCAGGACATTAAGGGGCAATTTAGCATGGCCAATCAACCTAACATCTCAGTACATCTCAGTATTTATCTCAGGCTACGAGTTTTCAGGCCTTCTATCTCAATAAGATAACAGAAATACAAACCGTCAGAACATTTAAGGTGAAATCGGGTGTAAGAGTGAGAGAATTGGGGTACTAAAGGGAAGTATGCCTATGCACCCAAGTGTCTTTTTTCTAAATTTAGCCTTTTCTTCAGTTATTATTACTGATCAATGGTGACTGCTGTTAATTCTTGGATTTTTCTGTTTAAAATTAACACTATGATTGCCTCAGTAGGTATAAAAAGGTTGTTTGAAAAAAATAATTGCAAGTACAACATAAAGCATTCTGAAATTATCAAATATGTAACATTGTGTAATAAGATGTCATGTTTTGGTATTTCTGGGAAAAACAAAGTTAACAGAACTCAAAATCTATTACAGATATTATCTTTATATTTGTACTAAAATTAGCTTGCCATAATACATCGAGAGTAACATAAAGCATAAATGCACCCTTATTCTAATTCTTTGTTCTTTTTACTGTTTGGCTTCAAGCCCCAGTACACTGCATTTACCAAATGAGACAGTTTACAATCCAATTTTCAAAATAGCTCCTCCTCACGGATTTCCATCACCCTGATGATGGGAATACTTTAACATCCAAAACATCAGTTTGCTTCTTTTAGAACAAATAATTGGCATATACTCTTCGCAATGAATTAGGATATACTTACTTTTTCTGGCTTTTTTTAGCGAGTCTTGCAGCTTCAGCAGCTGTCTTCCTCATTTCAAACTCTTCTCTTTTCAGCACCTCTCCACTTCCCCTGTATCCCAGCTCCACCAGCTGTCGAGCCAGCTCCTCATCCTAAGGGATTCATGGAGATGATTTATCAAGGCAGAGCTGAAATTTATACACTAAATTTATACACTGACTGCCTCATATGATAATATTACAGCAAGGTTAAAGTTCTTAGGCCAGGCAGAAAGTGAGAAAATAAAAAAAAATCTTTTTACAACTTCTGCATGAAGTGAGCTTTTTGACGCAATTCATGATTGTAAAAGGAGTAATAATTTTCTGGAAAATATTTTTTAGTACGAGAGTTTTAATGTTGTCCCATAAGAATTATAAAGTAACTGATGTATCGCTGCTGAAGCATATGGTGAATTCTAAAACTGTAAAATATAACTAATTGAAGATAAAAATTGTTCATATTACAAATTACTAATAAATGTTCAGTACAGACAGGGATGGCAACAGTCACATTAAATCAGAAGATGGTACATTTATTGGATAAACAATTACAGATTCATTAATTCTTTGCAATATTTCATCCCATGTTAACAAACTGATACCATAACACGTGCATTTTAGAAACTAAATGCCAATTTAACTCTGTTTAAGTGAATTAGTTTTGAGTGAGTTAAAGTCTTACTTAGCAAGTCTCCAAACAAATACAGTACCCATGAATTTTAACAATAAAAAAAACAGGGTTTTAATGATATTTCAGAAAACTCCACAGACTTACTTGATGGAATGGAAGGATAGAAATGAAAATTTGCATGTACATTTGATATTTTTACTACAGATCAGCTGTAAAGAATACTGCATGCTGTTTTTTTTAAAGCAAGATATTTCACATTTAACCATCGTTCAGCATGAATTACTGTGACTATCAAACCATCTAGATTGTTACCGATTGAATCAGACAGCAGAAATTATTTATATATTGATTACATTAATTTTATTTAAAAGCTTCCTTTTAAGTTGTCACCATGGTTTAAAATATGATATAATAAAGAATTTTAAAGAAAATGGGAGGTGGAAAGAGGAAAGAGATGAAATTTAAGACATTTATATACTTGCCCGCACTTGTTCTTCATCTCCCTGACTTTTTTCAACTATGTATTTTTAGATCTTATGGAACCTAGAGTCTTGATTACACTCACAAAAAGTGGAGCAGATTTATTAACAAAAGTCCAGATGATGCTTATTTACTTATTTCAAAACTTTACGTTTTCTAAACAAACGGAAGAATTGAAAATACTTTTGTTAATGTATACGAAGTTTAATCGAAAAAAATGGTTATTTAAATTAAAAGTTACTTGGAGGAAATAAATGTGTACAAGCTAACTATCAACCTTTACCTGTGGAGCAAGGTTCTACCCCATCTACACTCATTTCTCATCATTCCTCCCACTGAAGAGCTATGAAGAGGGGTTGGATAAGCTTGGGTTGTTCTCCTTAGAACAGGAGAGGCTGGGGGTGGAGGGGCCTGATTGAGGTGTACAAAATTATGAATGACATAGATAGATAAGAAGAAACTTTTCCCCTTAGTAGAGGGCTCAATAATCAGGGGGCATAGATATAAGGTAGTGGGCAGGAGATTTAGAAGGGATTTGAGGAAAAACCTTTTCACCCAGTTGGTGGGAATTCGGAACTCACTGTCTGAAAGGGTGGTAGAGGCAGGAACCCTCACAACTTTTCTGCAGATTGAGATTACTTTCAGTTAACAAACGTTTTTGTATTGCTTCTTTGTGTAGACCACAAACAAGTCTGTCACGAATGAGGTTATTAAGCACATCTCCAAATTCACAATATTTGGCAAGTCTCTTAGGTACTTTAACAAATTGTGTGATGGAATCCCCTTCCTCTTGGTTTCTTTTATGGAATCTAAAGCACTCTGTAATCACCAGGGATTGAGGTGAAAAACATGCTTGCAAAATTTCCACAATTTGTTTGTACATTTTAGTGCTTGGCTTATCAGGTTGCACATGACTGTGAAGGAGATTAAAAGTTTTCCTCCCATCATGCTCAGATAAGTGGGCACTGTAATGTCTCAATCTGTTTTGTTCGCCAGCGTAAAATAATCAAAATGCTCATTATAAGAACTACACTGCTGCACATTCTCATCAAAGGCTTCAACAATGCCCAGAACTCACGCCATTTTTATTCACACAGGTTTCCCGTATGATAATTTTGCAACATTTCCAGCAGCTATCTCAGTTTTCTTATTCATATGAGACATTAATTTAAGCTTCAGTCTGTTATTTACTACAGCCAGCTCTGAAATCTGTTTTTCAGAGTATCTTTTAATCATGTCCACACGTGTCAACTGATTTTCCCTGTAGACAGCAATGTGAAAAGTTTCCCTTTTTCTGACTTTTTTTTGCTTAAACTTCTTCTTCTAAGTGGTTTAGCAAGCACACATCCATTATCCTCATCAGCAGCTTTGTTGTGTATTTGGAGTACGACGCTCAGGTACACTTGATAAAAGAATGCAACTTTATTGTGGCGTGTTCTCTCTCATATCTGCTGCTCTTCTGTTTCGTCTTCCGTTTCCCATTCTCCATTGCATTGTATCATGTCCTTGCACACAGTACTACAGCAGGATTCTACGGTGAGCCAAAAGGGACAAGTATACAACAAATGACTCTGACACCATGAAGAAAAGTTCAGTCCTCAGCAACTGCTCCGGCATCAGAACATGGTGACGGCTGCACCAGAGTTCAGCGCAAGGGAGTGGGGCCATAATATCAAAAATGGTGACATAAATAGAAAAAAGCTGCCAAAGAGTTATAGTGAAATAACTTAAGTTGGGACTTATAGAGAGGACTTACTGTAAAAGTATATAACACTGCAAAAGTGATGAAATCTCAGCCAAAAGCAAGTGTACAAAGTGATACAATTACTCTGGATAACACCAATCAATCTAAACAATATGTACCCAAAATTGCGAGACTATTAATACAGTAAATGGTCCCAGTTTCACTTAACTTTGGGAAATTCAAGAGCAAAAGAGTCCAGGTTTAAACACTGATTTATCATATTTAGTCAAATTGGAATTGTAAATGTGTTCTTTTTGCCATTGAGAAATATTATTACATCTAATAATAAATGGGGAATACATTTCTTAATTCTAATTTATTCCAACAATACTGGCACTTAAAGTTGATGAATAATGTTATGAACAGGCACTGCCACCTTGTGGCACGTTCAGCTGGCAAAGTACTTAACTGCCTTCCTAGCATTTCAGCAAGCTCAGATCTTTTGCTCATTATTTGCCAATCATATTTAATTAAGTCATCACAATAGTGACATCGTCAGTAAATATATTAAAATTATTTTAATTATTAAAATTATAAAATAATTAAAAGATAAATCAAAATTATTCCAGGTAGATGATAATGCATTTCAGCAGTTTTCTATACAAATGTCATAGAATATCCAAAACAAAGAAGCTGACTATGGAGTGAACACAAAAGTAGGTCTATACTGTATATCACCATTCAAGAACCTGACAAAGGGTCTACACCTGCAACAATAGCTTAACATTTTCCTTCACAGATGTTGACGGACCTGCTGTGTTTCCAGTATTTTCTGTCGTTACGGTCCCCTGGGGGATCCATGAACCAAAATAGCCAAATTTATCGAATGACCCCCAAAGAAGCAATTACCAACAAGATTTCACTTTTTGTAACTTTTACTTTAACACAAATCAGAATCAACATAATGAACCGGTGGATGATACTTCAAATAAAAAGGTAAATTTCACTTTAAACAATTAATACAACAAAGATACCCCTTACACAACCACAAACATTCCCCTTCAGCATGTATAACATTATGTAGCTTCACAATTCCACAATATACTTTTCTTTACCCATGCAGGGTAGGTCAGGAGTCCTATCCAACAACAATTTTCACCTCCAAGTTTCTGGGAAATGATTATCTGCAAATCCTCTCTCAATTTGGTCATGACAGTCCTGACGGTGTAGCTTTCCAGAGTTAATTTTCAACGAACTGACCAACAACACTCCAGTTCTTGGCCACTTCTGGGGAAACAAGTAGCTCTTTAGTGTCTCCAAACTATTCACTCAGCTTTCCAGGATTTAGATCCTTTATTCCAGCTCATACATTGTCTCCAGGAGTTCTCATTTTCTACCATACAGAAAAATGGACTTCTTCCTGAGAGTGAGCTGTGTTCCTTTTTCTGTCTTTGCCTGCCTTCTCTTTATGTCTGCATCTGGGCCTTCACGCCCCAGCTCCACTGCTTGTAGATCTCCTTGGTATCTGCAGCACTCCATGCCTCCAACATAAAAGAAATGCCCATTATCATCCACTAGATTAGCAGCCATTAACACAACAGCATAACAATGTCGATATAATATCGTGGAATAATTTTGATTTGGCCTTTTTAAAAGAATATATTGCAGTTGTTAAAATTACAGTGAATTTGCCATAAAGTTCTTTGATTTTCATAGAATCATAAAATGGTTGTCCACCCTGGTATGTGGTCACTTGGCCCATCGTGTCCACACCAGCTCCCTGTAAGAGCTACTCAGCTAGTCCCACTCTTCTGCCTTTCTGTTGTAGCCCTGCAATTTCTTTTTCTTCAAATAATTATCCAATTCCTTTGGGAAAGCCATGGTTGAATCTGCCACTACCACACTCTCAAGCAATGAATTCCAGATCCAAACCACTTGCTATGCTGTTGGTTTTATTACATATAAGTTGAGAATCTTAATGCAACAAACATTGCAAAAGTGAAATAAAAACAGAAGATGCTGGAAATACCCAGCAAGTCCAGCAGCATTTGTAGAGAAACAGTTAAAATTTCAGGCTGATGTCTTTCCATTTTGAAAAAAAAAGTTCATTTCCTTAGCATCTGAAACTTATAACATTCAAAACAGCATTTTAAACAGTTAAACAATTATATATTGCACATTAATAATTAAAATGATTGAGCTTGCCAACTGAATTGCCATTTGTATTTTTAACATATTTATTAGAGCTTATATTGTAAAGCATCAACTTCTCTCAATAACTGAGCCTCAATTGGATATTGTTACATTTATACATTCAAAGAACGTGCATTTTGCAGAATTTCTCAACACATAATCTGTGTGCATCAGCACAAGTTAATGTTCTCTCGTGCTGTGAGGCAGAAAGATTTTCTTTTACCGCTTTTTCCAAAAGGCATCCAAACAAATTGGAGAATTAATTGTTAAATCTTTATTTCAAGTGAGCGAAGCTACTTATTGAAACTGATCGAGGACAGTTGTACTTTTCTGTTGCTCGCTCCTTGCAGACAAAATGAGCATCAACTTCCATAATCAATGCCAATTTTCAGAGTGATTGTTTGGTTGAAGATTAGAAATGAAAAACAAAATTGCTATCAAGAATACATTTCCTTTACTTACTCACCTATTTCAAACTATTAGAGAATGCCAACATGGATATGTGTAACTAGCTTCAATGAATTTATGAGCAAACAACAAAAGTAGTAGACAATAGAATGTCTCTGGACATATTTTATATGGACTGCCAGAAAGCATTTGATAACATTACACACAATGAATATATAATTTGAAGGTCACAAAATTGAAGGCAAATTATTAACTTGATTAGAAGATTGCTTAAGATTTTTTAATGCTTGTTATTTGATGGAATATGGGTATTGTTGGCAAAGCCAGCATTCGGCGTTCACCACTTATTGCCCTTGACAAGCTGTTAGTTAGCGGCCTTCTTGAACCACTGCTGTCCATGTGATTCAGGTAAACACACAGTGCTATTAAGGAGGGAGGTCTCAGGTTTTCATCCCTCAACAGTGAAGGAATGACACTATATATTTCCAAGTCAGAATGGTGTGTGGCTTGGAGGGGAACTTGCAGGTGGCGGTGTTCCCAAGTGTCTGCTGCCCTTGTCCTTCTAGGTGTTAGAGGTCATTCAGGGATTTGGAAGACACTGTTAAAGGCACATTGGTGAGCTGTTGCAGCACATCTTGCATATGGTACTCAATGCTGCCTCTGTGCATCAGTGGTGGAAGTGATTGTTGAAGGTGGTGGATGGGGTGATGATCAAGCAGGTAGCTTTGCCCGGGATGGTGTCGAGCTTTGAGTGTTATTCACACTCCGAATTTATGCCTTTTAGATGGTGGACAGGATTTGGGGAGTCGAGGGGTGTATTGCATGTTGCAGAATTCCCAGATTCTGACTTGTTCTTCTAGTCACAGTATTTATATGGCTGGTCCAGTTAAGTTTCCAGTCAATGGTAACCCCACAATGTTGATAGTGGGAGATTCAGCAATGGTAATGCCATTGAATCTCAACAGTGGATGGTTAGATTCTGCCTTGGTGGAGATGGTCATTGCCTAACATTTGTGTGGTTTGATAGTTACTTGCCACTTTTCAACCCAAGCCTGGATATTGTCCAGATCTTGTTGCATTTTGACATGGACTGCTTTCATGCAATCGTCAGCCAACATCCCTATTTCTAACTTCATGATGGAGGATAACTGAAGATGGTTGGATCTAAGACACTACCTTAAGGAACTCATGCAGTGATGTCCTGGAACAAAGTTGATTGGCCTGCAATAACCACAACAATCTCAGTGTTAGGTATGATTTTAAACTTCAAACTTTCAAACTTCTCACTTTCAAAGAAAAATCTCTGAATTCACTAAAAGCCACTCCAACTCGACTGCATCAATAACTGCACATTATTTAGGGTTCAATCTAATTTCCAAAGGCTTCATTCTCCTGGATTTCTGAGTCTGCACTTTAGCTTCTATTTGTTGCACAACTTCAGCACTCTAATCGCCAGCTAGCTTCACTGGGTTAGGACCTACCCTAAATTTCACCAAGCCTTAATCTCCCCAACTATACCAAGCTATATTTGACTCTCAGGACTTCTTCTGAGCCCTATCCCTCTCTAGCATAGAGACAGTAACCTTCTGTCATCTTCCCAGCTCCCCATGACATCTCCTGAGTATGGAATACCTATTAACTTATCACCACATTTATACCATTTAACAGAGGCTAAACAAATTCCAATCAGGCCATGTTTTATTCTCCATTTGAAAACCAGAAACAGCTGAATTATCCATGTTAAACTGATTCTTGTTTCAACTTAATCAATTGCAGGAGAGAAATTGTGTCTGACTAATTTGTTAGAGTTGTTTGAGGAGGCAACAAGCAAGGTGGATAAAGGGGAACCTGTAGATGTGGTGAACTTAGATCTGCAAAGACAATCAATAAAGTGCCATATTAAAGGTTACAACACAAAATAAGAGCTCATGATACATGGGGTAACATATTAGTGTGAATAGAGTTAGTTAACAGGAACCAGAGAGTAGGGTTAAATGGGTCATTTTCTAATTGGCAAGATGTAACTAGTGGAATGCCACAGGCATCAGTGCTGAGGCCTCAACTATTTACAATCTATATCAATGACTTGAATGAAGGAACCAAATGCATGGAGCTAAATTTGCTGATGATATTAGCTTGCAGAAAACCAAGATACAAGATTCACTATTATTCAAAATTACGTCAAACATAGAAACACAGCAGATAGGAGGAGGCCCTTCGCGCCTGCTCCGCCAATCATCAAAATCATGGCTGATCATCCAACTCAATAGCCTAATCCTGCTTTTTCCCCATAACCTTTGATCCCATTTGCCCCAAGTGCTATATCCAGCCGCCACTTGAATATATTCAATGTTTTGGCATCAACTACTTCCTGTGGTAATGAATTCCACAGGCTCACCACTCTTTGGATGAAGAAATGTCTCCTCATCTCCGTCCTAAATGGTCTACCCTGAATCCTCAGACTGTGACCCCTGGTTCTGGACTTCCCCACCATCGGGAATATCCTCCCTGCATCTATCCTGTCTTGTCCTGTTAGAATTTTATAAGTCTCTATGAGATTTCCCCCTCATTCGTCTGAACTCCAGCAAAAACAATCCTAACCTAGTCAATCTCTCCTCATACATCAGACCCGCCATCCCCAGAATCAGCCTGGTAAACCTTCGCTGCACTCCCTCAAGAGCAAGAACATCCTTCCTCAGAAAAGGAGACCAAAACGCAACACAATACTCACCAAGGCCCTGTATAATTGCAACAACACATCCCTGCTCCTGTACTCAACCTCGCGCAATCCGAAGACAGAAATAAATTTTGGGACATTCTTTCAGATGTTTCCTGTAATTTCCTGAATGAACCGACTTAATATCAAAAATCAAATTATAAATGAGAAACACATAAAAATTAAAATAATTAATAAAACATTTCAACTGCTGTTAGCAATACAATAAGTTTTGCATAAAACTTTATTATCTGATGCCTGGGGCTTCAGTTGTGCCTTCTTCACATAGTATCAATAGCTCCTCCAGGCTATTTCTAAATTAATGCTTGCACAGGATCTGTGCTCCTCAATGGGTCCAAAAAGCCCCTGCACACATATGGGCTTAACCCAATTTGCAGTAATCTCTCATCAGTGAGAAACTCCACAGCACAACTACTCGCGTGAACAAGGTTTAAATACTTATTTGTCAAAATAAAGTTAAATCCATCAAAACAGTTATTTCTTAAAAGAACACTTTTACAGTAAACTGTAACTGCAGTTTAAAAGGCTTTGGAAAGGACCAAAGTTTTTTTTCTCATCACTGTAACAGTGCCACCTGCTGTTGGATTTGCTTTGCAAAGCACTGGCACCATCTGCTGATGAGCAATAGAGACAAGGTAACCTGAACCCAAATAAGCAATTTGTGGTTGTTACTTATTTACATAATTATTGCTAATAACTATTATTATTCCTTTTAT
Organism: Mustelus asterias; assembly: GCF_964213995.1. Taxonomy (NCBI): domain Eukaryota; kingdom Metazoa; phylum Chordata; class Chondrichthyes; order Carcharhiniformes; family Triakidae; genus Mustelus; species Mustelus asterias. Next base: position 79,025,269 of record NC_135801.1, on the reverse strand, counting down.
TCACCTGTATTTCTAACCATAAAAAACTTTGGAAAAGCAATGTTTTCTCTCTCATAATAAGCATATCTGACACAGGCTTTTTTTTTACAGCAGCAAAAAATGACTATGATAGGGTTGAGTGTTTTGGTTGTTATTTTAAATTCTGTTTCATCTATTGTAAGTTGGTTCATTTGTATTTTAGTTTTGATATTGTTCATTTAATAATTAAATTATTCTTCCTACCTCTAGTAATTAGAATTATGGAACAATATTGGACATTTGAAGAGATATATTCTGAGCTCCCTCGGCCAAACAGAAGCAGCACATCCAAAGTATTTTGTAGCCGTCCAGACTCAGACTGGCTGGATGGAAGGGGGAAGGTGGGGAGTGGAAAACTGGGCGAGGGTGCACTAAGACACATGATTGGAGGGGGTGGTGGGAATGTCCTCAGGCCCAGACTGGGAAGAGTCTAGGGCAAAAGCCCAAAAGCGAGTTGGGGCTTGAATAGGAGGAGAACCAAATAAAAAACAAATGCTTCAGTTTAGGTTGCTGAGCTTGCAAAGACGGTCCTTGTCCCAATCCAGAGAGGTGAAGGGTATGTCAGTCCATTGTCAGTCGTGCCCCAACATGATGCGCAGGGTCTGGCCACCATCTCACATACGTCAGTCTGGGGTATTGTGGGCATAAATACTGATAGCACAGTCAGGGGAGGCATCTGCAGCCCACAAACGTCTAGAAACAATAATTTAGCTCAAAATTAAGTCACATGAAAAAATATGGGTTAATTAAGGAAAGCCAATATGGAATTATGGGCAACACAGTAGTTAGCACTGCTGCCACACAGTGCCAGGGACCCAGGTTGGGTGACAGTGTGGAATTTGCATTTTCTCCCCATGTCACTGTGGGTTTCCTCCTAGAGTCCAAAAATGTGCAGGCGAATTGGCCATTCTAAATTGCCCCTTAGTGTCTAAAGATGTGCAGGTTTGGTGGATTAGCCATGGTAAATGCACGGTGGGGAGGGGAGGGGTCAGATGATCTTTTGGAGAATCAGTGCACACTCAATGGGCTGAATGGCCACTTCTTGCATTGTGGGGATTCTATGTGAACCGATAGTGCAGAGGCAGAAACCTGATGGTCTCATGGTGGTGGTGGTGGGGGAACCTCAACATGTTACCATGCATTAGGCCTCAAGATGGAGAGGGGTAATGTCCACATGCGGCATATGCACATTAACCTCAAATGATTCGGGCAATAAGATCGGGATATCCATCACAATGACAATGAAATCAAAAATTACAGGGAGAGGACTGAGAGTTATTTGAGGGAGGGAAACCTGTCCAAGACAATGGGAGGAATTTCCATGTGGAGAGAGTCAAAGCTGGTCTGGTAGTAGACCTCAGCACCACCCTCTTGCAACCTGAACCTATGGTGCAATAGAAAATAAAATTATGAAAACTCTGAAGGCTTCTGGGAGGAATAAGGGAAGGCAATGGCCTTGTGGTATTAGCACTAGACTATTAATCTAGAAACTCAGCTCATGTTCTGGGAACCCAGGTTCGAATCCTGCCATGGGAGAATTTGAACTCAATAAAAAAAATCTGGAATTAAGAATCTACTATGACCATGAAACCATTGTTAATTGTAGGAAAAACCCACCTGGTTCATTAATGTCCTTTAGGGAAGGAGATCTGCTGTCCTCACTTGATCTGGCCTACATGTGATTCCAGAGTCACAGCAATGTGGGTGACTCCAAATTGCCTTCGGATAACTAGTGATCGGCAATAAATGCTGGCCAGCCAGCGACACCCATGTCCCACAAATAAATTATATAAAATGAATCACTGGTGGGATGACTTAAGGGGCACTCAACTGATATTGGTATTCCCAAATGAGGAGGGATACACAACTGAGACATGCTAGGAGCATTTTCATAAAAATAGGTGCAATCAGGAGCCTTAACTCAAAGTGCATTTGCGCAAGATTAATTCCGATTTGTGCCACTCAATCTCCTTGCAGTGATCACTTGTGCAAAGCGTAGAAATTCCTCAGTGCAAACAAGTGGGCTATTAGAGAAGTTGCAGAAGATCATTGAAACTGTTCTGCCAAACCTTGCAGCTCGCAGGTTCAGAGAAGTGGAACTCCAGCCCTGTCTAAAATAATCTAATTTCCTTTCTGAACATTTGCCCTCATGTGTATTCCAAAGGCTGTAACTGTAGTGTGTGTTGGTTGAGGATTCCAGGGCATGGGATAAAAGCAGCACATCCCACTGCCCATCCAAAGCAATCTCATAGCCACCAGATCTTCCAGCTGAACAAAAATCAGTATCATCAATGTCTCACATGTCCAGGGATCTGGTGGGATGCATCTGCCACATTCTCCAGCAGTTGACACCATGGAGACTGAGAGGGAGTGACGCCTTGAAGCTCAGGCATCCCACCACCAGTCTGGGATCTCTCCCTCTTATTGCGGGTGAGCTTATCCTGCATGAAGACAGGTGATGAAAGTATGATCAGGGCATTTTCCATGGCAGATGATAAGGATGCTTGGCTTGTGTGAGTGCTGAGTGGAGCTGAGCACGGGACAAGTACACGAGCTGCACAGGATAAGAGCCTAGATGGAGATGTCAAGGTGTGCTTGGGAGAGTGAGTGGGATGCCCCTTGAATTGGCAGGTGTACGATCCATGTGGAGATCCATTCATCCTGTGAACGTCTGATGGTTTTGTGCAAGTATGAGTTGAACGATCAGGTGGTTGACATACTTTGGCAGAACAGATGAGATCATTAATTCTCTTCCTGCACTGCATGTCTGATTTCTCATGGGCTGAGTTGGCACTCACCGCCCTGGCCACCTCCTCCCAAGCCGCAGTTGAGGGGTTTTTGGAGCTCCTTCTGCCATAGAGCATCTGCTGGTGATCTTCAATATCAACAAGCAATGTGTTGTTAAATGTTGGGGCTGTAGCTTTCTTCTCTTTGCGGACCATCTCCCCCAGCAGCGAGGTGGGTCGGTGTGTGGAAGCGGGCAAGCTGTAGACTTTGGTGTGACTGGATGATCCCATCGCCAGCCAATGGCTTGCCGCATTCACCATGGGAAAACCCGCCACCAGGGGGCTGAAAACTCCCAGCCATTGTCTCTCCATGTTCTTCCTACCAAAATGAATCACCTCACACTTCCCTACATTGAATTTCATGTGCCATCTGTCCGCCCTTTCCATCTACTTGTCTATATCCCTTTTTAAGTTCTACATTATCCAGTTCACATGCTTTCACATTTTGTATTATTGGCAAACTTTGAAATTGTACCTCATGCAGCAGGGTTCAGGTCATAAATATATATCATGTGGAACAAGGGACCCAACACTGACCTTGGGGAACTCCACTATAAACCTTACTCCAGTCTGAAAAACTACCACTAACCACTATTGTTTCCTATCATTCAGCCAATTTTGTTTCCAGTTGCTACTGTTCCTTTTATTCCATGAGCAATAACTTGCTCACAAGTCTCGTGTGGTACTTTATCAATGCCTTTTGGAAATCCATGTACACTACAGCATCGGCATTATCCTCATCAATCCTCTCGATTACTTCATCAAAGAAACTCCACTAACTTGCCCTAAATTAATCCATGCTGGCTTTCCATTTGCGTTTGCACAAGTGATATTAAATTTTTCTTGGATTATCATTTCCAGAAGCTTTTCTACTACAGAGATTAAAATGACTGGTCTGCAGTTGCTGGACTTATCTTTACACCCTTTTTGAACAAGGGTATAAGATTTTCAATTCTGCAATCCTCTGGCACTTTTGGTACCCAAGTCTAAGGAGGACAATATTCAGGCACCATGACTTCTCAGCAAAATCTGACCCAATATCTTTATGATTGTTCTGTAGGTTTCTTGTATCAAAATACTCCAAGTTATGATTGCAAATTAAATACATTCAATCCCTTTATGGAAAGTGGAGTCAGATGTGGGGACAATGAGCCAATGGTTCCATAAAAGAACTTCAGACAAGGCTAAGGCACAGAGTGGAGACAATAAAGCAATCAATGCTTGTATGGAATAGAAAATAATTGCCTTTTGTCTGTATCGAGGCACCAGCATCGACCTTCCCATTGCTGCAGATGCCTGCAAGCACCAATTAGGTAGTTAAATATAGACATCTAAATCTGCCATGGGATAAAGCATTAATTGCTAACTAATGAACAAAGTAATATAAGGATACCTACTCAATTGAAAAAGCTCTAATTATTATTACCATACAATTTAAAATAGTGCATCTAAAACAATTTGAATCCACTTAATGACCACTCAGATTTCTGCCAGGTTCAACTGTTGCCATCTACTTAGTCTGAAAAATGTATGCTTTCTGTGATTTGAAGATGTAAAGTACAACAGGAGAGTTTACCATGCTATCCAAAAATGAAATAGAAGTCTGCATTATATTGAGCAAATTAAGGTACAATGAGTTTATTTAAAATGAATACGTAGCAGCTTTAAACTACTCCAAATTGTTTACATTATTAACTGTAGCTAAGGGACAGCGATGCAGCATTAATGTTACTGCATTAGTAATCCCGAAGCCCAGGCTAACACTCTGGGGCAGGGCTTTAAATCCCACCACTTAGTTAGCTGGTGGAATTTAAATGTAATTAATGAATAAATCCTGAATTGAAAGTTAATCTCATTGATGGTAACCATGTAACTATTGGATTGTCGTAAAAACCATCTGCTTCAAGCAACGACCTGATATAGTCATACTCACCAATATTTTATAGCCATTGCGGTGGGTGGAGGGGGGGGAATCTTGAGTCCGCACTTTCCATCTGCAGGATTGGTGGGAGGGGCTCAAGGTCCGGTGAAATCTGGGAATCGTGAATCGCGCTAGCGAGATTGCAATTTCCGACATAATCAGGTTCATGTCCATAATAGATGAGAATCTGATTTATATTCATTTAAGTAAATGTTATTATTAAACACCCCATCCCCTTGCCAGATCTTTCCCCTTTGTTAAATTTTCATAACTCGCCAATGTAAAGTCATGCTGGCGAGGTTTACAACAGGGTCACCCTTTCATAACTCGCCAATGTAAAGTCATGCTGGCGAGGTTTACAACAGGGTCACCCGGATGTGAACCTGTCGTTGGGATCCTCTTGGGAGCGCAAAAGTATAGCCTTCAGGGGAGAGGGGCATGCCAGACACTATCCCTGACACTGCCCCCAGCCCAAGTTGGTGCCAATCTGTGCCAGGGGTAATGCCAGGGGTGGACCCGAGTGGTTGCGTCATGGGGGGGGCATGTGTGTAGTGGGGAGGGAAAGAGCGTTCAACGACAGAGGGAGGAAGTGAAGCTATTACTGTTGGGGGGAAGAGAGGGAGATGCTGGCGATTACTGTTGGACATCAGGGGTGGGGAGGTGGTGGGTGGAAGATGCCAGATTACTGTTGGGGTGGAGAGAGGGTAGATGCCAGTGATCACTGTAGAGGGTGGGGAGAGATGCCAGTGATTCCTGTTGGGGAGAAAGAGAGAGCGAGAAGTTGGCGATTACTGTTGGGGGCGAGAGATAGGGAGATGTTAGTGATTGCTGTTAGGTGGGAGGAACAGATGCTGATGAAAACTGTTGAGACGGTGGGCGAAGAGAGAAGGAAATGGCAGTGATTACTCTTGGCGTGGAGGGTGCAGGGAAGGATGCCAGCAATTACTGTTGAGGGGAGTGAGAGGAGATGAGAGAGAGATGCCAGCATTGATTGGTTGAGGGGGAGGGAGAGGAGGGGAGGGAGAGGAGGAGGGGGGAGAGGAGGGGGGGGAGAGGAAGGGGGGGGGGGAGAGGAAGGGGGGGGAGAGGAGGGGGGGGAGAGGAGGGAGGGGGAGAGGAGGGGGGGGAGAGGAGGGGGGGGAGAGGAGGGGGGGGGAGAGGAGGGGGGGGAGAGGAGGGGGGGAGAGGAGGGGGGGGAGAGGAGGGGGGGGAGAGAGGGGGGGGGAGAGGAGGGGGGGGAGAGGAGGGGGGGGAGAGGAGGGGGGGAGAGGAGGGGGGGGAGAGGAGGGGGGGGAGAGGAGGGGGGGGAGAGGAGGGGGGGGGAGAGGAGGGGGGGGAGAGGAGGGGGGGGGAGAGGAGGGGGGGGAGAGGAGGGGGGGAGAGGAGGGGGGGGAGAGGAGGGGGGGAGAGGAGGGGGGGAGAGGAGGGGGGGGAGAGGAGGGGGGGGGAGAGGAGGGGGGGGGAGAGGAGGGGGGGGGAGAGGAGGGGGGGGGAGAGGAGGGGGGGAGAGGAGGGGGGGGGAGAGGGGGGGAGAGGGGAGGGGGGAGAGGAGGCGGGGGGAGAGGAGGGGGAGGAGAGGGGGGCCGGAGGAGGGGGGCCGGAGGAGGGGGGCCGGAGGAGGGGGGCCGGAGGAGGGGGGCCGGAGAGGGGGGCCGGAGGAGGGGGGCCGGAGGAGGGGGGCCGGAGGAGGGGGGCCGGAGGAGGGGGGCCGGAGGAGGGGGGCCGGAGGAGGGGGGCCGGAGGAGGGGGGGGGAGAGGAGGGGGGGGGAGAGGAGGGGGGGGGAGAGGAGGGGGGGGAGAGGAGGGGGGGGAGAGGAGGGGCGGGGAGAGGAGGGGGGGGAGAGGAGGGGGGGGGAGAGGAGGGGGGGGAGAGGAGGGGGGGGGAGAGGAGGGGGGGGGAGAGGAGGGGGGGGAGAGATGGGGGGGGAGAAGAGGGGGGGGAGAGGAGGGGGGGGAGAGGAGGGGGGGGAGAGGAGGGGGGGGAGAGGAGGGGGGGGGAGAGGAGGGGGGGGGAGAGGAGGGGGGGGAGAGAGAGGGGGGGGGGAGAGGAGGGGGGGAGAGGAGGGGGGGGAGAGGAGGGGGGGGGAGAGGAGGGAGGGGGAGAGGAGGGGGGGGAGAGGAGGGGGGGAAGAGGAGGGGGGGGAAGAGGAGGGGGGGGAAGAGGAGGGGGGGGGAGAGGAGGGGGGGGAGAGGAGGGGGGGAGAGGAGGGGGGAGAGGAGAGGGGGGAGAGGGGGGGGAGAGGAGGGGGGAGAGGAGGGGGGGAGAGGAGGGGGGGAGAGGAGGGGGGGAGAGGAAGGTGGGGGAGGGGAGGGGAGAGGACGGGGGGGAGGGGACGGGGGGGAGGGGACGGGGGGGGGGGGAGGGGGGGGAGAGGACGGGGGGGGGAGAGGACGGGGGGGGAGAGGACGGGGGGGGGGAGATGAGGGGCGGGGAGATGACGGGGGGGGGAGATGACGGGGGGGGGGAGGCGGGGGGGAGAGGAGGGGGGGGGGAGAGGAGGGGGGGGAGAGGGGAGGAGGGGGGGAGAGGAGGGGGGGAGAGGACGGGGGGGAGAGGACGGGGGGGGGGAGAGGAGGGGGGGGAGAGGAGGGGGGGGGAGAGGACGGGGGGGGGGAGAGGACGGGGGGGGGGAGAGGACGGGGGGGGAGAGGACGGGGGGGGAGAGGACGGGGGGGAGAGGACGGGGGGGGAGAGGACGGGGGGGAGAGGACGGGGGGGGAGAGGACGGGGGGGGAGAGGACGGGGGGGGAGAGGACGGGGGGGGGAGAGGACGGGGGGGGGAGAGGACGGGGGGGGGAGAGGACGGGGGGGGGAGATGACGGGGGGGGGAGATGACGGGGGGGGGAGATGACGGGGGGGGAGATGACGGGGGGGAGAGGACGGGGGGGAGAGGACGGGGGGGAGAGGACGGGGGGGAGAGGACGGGGGGGAGAGGACGGGGGGGGAGAGGACGGGGGGGAGAGGACGGGGGGGAGAGGACGGGGGGGAGAGGACGGGGGGGAGAGGACGGGGGGAGAGGACGGGGGGGAGAGGACGGGGGGGAGAGGACGGGGGGGGAGAGGACGGGGGGGAGAGGACGGGGGGGGAGAGGACGGGGGGGGAGAGGACGGGGGGGAGAGGACGGGGGGGGAGAGGACGGGGGGGGGGAGATGACGGGGGGGGGAGATGACGGGGGGGGGAGATGACGGGGGGGAGAGGACGGGGGGGGAGAGGACGGGGGGGGAGAGGACGGGGGGGAGAGGACGGGGGGGAGAGGACGGGGGGGAGAGGGACGGGGGGGGAGAGGACGGGGGGGGAAGAGGACGGGGGGGGAGAGGACGGGGGGGAGAGGACGGGGGGGAGAGGACGGGGGGGAGAGGACGGGGGGGAGAGGACGGGGGGGAGAGGACGGGGGGAGAGGACGGGGGGGAGAGGACGGGGGGAGAGGACGGGGGGGAGAGGACGGGGGGGAGAGGACGGGGGGGAGAGGACGGGGGGAGAGGACGGGGGGGAGAGGACGGGGGGGAGAGGACGGGGGGGAGAGGACGGGGGGGAGAGGACGGGGGGGAGAGGACGGGGGGGAGAGGACGGGGGGGAGAGGACGGGGGGGGAGAGGACGGGGGGGAGAGGACGGGGGGGAGAGGACGGGGGGAGGACGGGGGGGAGAGGACGGGGGGAGAGGACGGGGGGGAGAGGACGGGGGGGAGAGGACGGGGGGGGAGAGGACGGGGGGGAGAGGACGGGGGGGAGAGGACGGGGGGGAGAGGACGGGGGGAGAGGACGGGGGGGAGAGGACGGGGGGGAGAGGACGGGGGGGAGAGGACGGGGGGGAGAGGACGGGGGGGAGAGGACGGGGGGGAGAGGACGGGGGGGAGAGGACGGGGGGGAGAGGAGGGGGGGAGAGGACGGGGGGAGAGGACGGGGGGGAGAGGACGGGGGGGAGAGGACGGGGGGGAGAGGACGGGGGGGAGAGGACGGGGGGGAGAGGACGGGGGGGAGAGGACGGGGGGGAGAGGACGGGGGGAGGGAGAGGACGGGGGGGAGAGGACGGGGGGAGAGGACGGGGGGGAGAGGACGGGGGGGAGAGGACGGGGGGGAGAGGACGGGGGGGAGAGGACGGGGGGGAGAGGACGGGGGGAGAGGACGGGGGGAGAGGACGGGGGGAGAGGACGGGGGGAGAGGACCAGGGGGAGAGGACGGGGGGGAGAGGACGGGGGGGGGGAGAGGGACGGGGGGGAGAGGACGGGGGGGAGAGGACGGGGGGGAGAGGACGGGGGGGAGAGGACGGGGGGGAGAGGACGGGGGGGAGAGGACGGGGGGAGAGGACGGGGGGGAGAGGACGGGGGGAGAGGACGGGGGGAGAGGACGGGGGGAGAGGACGGGGGGGAGAGGACGGGGGGGAGAGGACGGGGGGAGAGGACGGGGGGGGAGAGGACGGGGGGGGGAGAGGACGGGGGGAGAGGACGGGGGGAGAGACGGGGGGAGAGGACGGGGGGGAGAGGACGGGGGGGAGAGGACGGGGGGGAGAGGACGGGGGGGAGAGGACGGGGGGGAGAGGACGGGGGGGAGAGGACGGGGGGGAGAGGACGGGGGGGAGAGGACGGGGGGGAGAGGACGGGGGGGAGAGGACGGGGGGGAGAGGACGGGGGGAGAGGACGGGGGGAGAGGACGGGGGGGAGAGGACGGCGGGGAGAGGAGGGGGGGAGAGGAGGGGGGGAGAGGAGGGGGGAGAGGAGGGGGGGAGAGGAGGGAGGGGGGGAGAGGAGGGGGGGAGAGGAGGGGGGGAGAGGATGGGGGGGAGAGGAGGGGGGGAGAGGAGGGGGGGAGAGGAGGGGGGGGAGGAGGGGGGGGGAGAGGAGGGTGCTAGAGGAGGTGGGGGGAGGCAAAGGGGGGAGCCCCCAAGACCTCCGTATTGGGTGGGGGAGAGGTTATTTCTTGGTCTGATCAACACACCCTTTAAAAATGGGTCCCCAATTGCAGCCGGCTTTGTTTAGGCCCTGCCGCCCAAAATGATAGCGTGAAACACGCCACCCCACGTTGTTGTTTTTTGACAGAGTGTCATGAGATCTGGCGAGAAAATATGCTTGTTGCTCTGGAGAGAAACACACCGTTTTGAGTCAAAATCTGATACTTTGCCATTGTTGGTAAGATTCTGCCAATGTCTCAGACCCCTCCATGGTCATCCCTGGGTATATTCTGTGCTACCATCAGGGCAGTCCCAGCAGAGACAACAGCATATGCTACACAGTCAGGAGGGAGATGCCTTGGGAGTCCTCTCAACATTGACTCTGGAGGTCTCATGGGATCAGGTCAAACAAGGGCAAGGAAACCTCCTGATGATCACCATCTACGTTCAGCTGCTGAATCCATAGTTTTCCATGTTGAACACCACTTGGAAGAAGCACTGAGGATAGCAACGGCACAGAATGTGGGTGAGTGACTTCACTGCGTATCACCAAGGTTGGCTTGATAACAACACTAGTAGCTACTGGCCATATCCTGAAGAACATATCTGCCAGATTGGGCCTGCGGCAGATAGCGAGAAAGCCAACAAGAGGGAAAAACCTACTTGATCTCGCCTGTACCAATTTATTTGTGCATCTGTCCATTACTGGTATTGGAAAGAGTCACCGCCACACAGTCCTCCTGGAAACTAAGTCCTGTCTTCACACTGAAGATATTGTTCATCGTGTTGTCTGGCACTACCACCATGCTAAATGGGACAGAGTCAGACAGATCTAGTAGCTCAAAGTGGGCATCGATGAGGCACTCTGGGCCATCTGCAGCAGCAGAATTGTATTCAATGACCATCTGTAACTTCACAGCCCAACATGTCTCTAACTCTAGCATTACCATCAAGCTACGGATCAACTCTGGTCCTATGAGGAATGAAGGGAGCATGTAGTAGGCACACTCAAAAATCAGATGCCAACCTGGTGAAGCTACAACACAGGGCTATTTGCATGCTAAACAGCGGAAGCAACATGTTATAGACAGAGCTGTGTGATCCACAAACAACCGATCAGCTCTGCTGTGTTGCCACATCCAGTGGTGAATGGTGGTGGGCAATTAAACAGCTAACTGGAGAAAGCGACTCTACAAATAAGCGCTGTTTTCAATGATCAGTGAAAAAGACAAGAGTGAAATACTTGGAACAATCCTCAGCCAGCAGGGCCGAGTAGATGATTAATCTCAACCTGCCCCCGAGATCCCCAGCATTACATATACCTGTCTTCAACCAATTCAATTCACTTCACATGATATCAAGAAACGGATGATGACATCTGATACAGCAAAGGCCATGTTCCCTCAAACATTCCAGCAGTAATACTGTGCTCCATAGCTAGCTCCACCCAAGCCAAGCTGTTCCAGTACAGCTACAACACTGGCATCCAGCCAACAATATGGAAAATTATTTGAATGATAGAAGGTATCATCCGACAGTGCAATCAAGTGACATATTGCCAACTCACTAATCAGGACCACTCAACTCTTGACCACAATGCGTCTTGGTACAAACACAGCCAAAAGGGCTGAATTCAAGAGGTGAGGTGAGAGTAACTGCTCTTGATATCGAGACAGTATTTGACCATGTGTGATATCAAGGAACCTTGCAAAATTGAAGTCAATGGGAATCGAGGGAAAACCCTCCACTGGTTGGAATCATAACTAGCATGAAAGAAGGTGGTTGTAGTTTTTGGAGACCAATTAACTTAGCCCCAGGACATCACTGCAGACCTTCCTCGGAGTAACATCCTGGGCACAATCAACTTCAGCTGTCACACCAATGACGTCTTCCATCATGAGGTCAAGAATTGAGATGCTCATTGATGATTGCAATGTTCAGTTCCATTTATGACTCCTCAGATAATAAAGCAGGCCATTCCCGCATGCAGAAAGACCTGGACAACATTGAGGTCTGGACTGATGTGACAAGTAGCACTCAAACCACACAAGTGCCAGGCAATAATCATCTCCAACAAGGCAATCTAACCTTCTCACCTTGACATTCAGTATCAATTACCATTGCTGAATCCCCCACTACCAACATCCTGGGGCTTACTTTTGAAATACTGTGGCTACAAGAACAGACCACAGGCTGGGAATTATGTTGCAAACAGGAGAGAGACCCGGGCAGGGAAACAGACAGACAGATAGAGAGAGACAGCGAGAGAGAGAGAATAATCATTGAATTTTCACAGTCAATAAAACTTTCACAATAATTATCATGGTTAAAAAAATTATTCCTGAATGCCTTAACTTTTTGTGACATTGTTAATGGACATTAGTGGCAGGGCAAGTATCACAAGTTCACAGCTTCACATTTTTGATAATGTCTAGTCTATTAACAAGGAGACGTTGGGAACCTCTGACAGCAAATTCCGGACTTTCATGTGCACATGAAGAAGGCAGAAGGTGCTGTTCAATTTACTCCATAATGGCAAAAACCATTCTGAGGAATGCAAAATGTTGCATTGTAAGTTTCACTTGGGTAAGAACTACAAGTGCAATAAATCTGTAAAATATGAAGTGAACTAATAGCTGCATACCAATATTCTTTGCAAGCAGTCTATTAATAAAATGATTAGGAGACAGCCAGTATACATCAAATTAGCAATTTTGTAGAGTTTAAACTAAATGTCTGCACACAAGTCTTTCATTAACAAATTATTCAGATAAGGTTCTCAATTAAAATGTTACATTTTATCAATTTTTGCTGAAAACTGACATCTATTTTGAAGAAAGTTACTCTATTATAATTTCAGCCAGTGAATAACATTTAACTCAGTATGTTTTGACAAGAAACCAGATTACTTTTCTGAAACTCAATATATGCAGCCACATATTCAAATGCATAAATGCAAGTACCATATGGGCATTTAAAACAAAGGTCCATTTACTTTTATCTGTGCAATATGTGGGCAGCAAAGTAATGTAGCCCACATGCATCTTAAAGAGACATTAAAAGCCAGAACATCAGCAACATATTGAATTCCACTCAAATCAGTATGTGGTTAAAATACATTGCTGATGTAAAAGATATATTGCTTCTCGGCCTTTTGGCTAAGATCAAGTGTAGTATGGTCGGCAGCCCATGGTCGGCCGCACTTGGTCGAGGTCATTGGGTTACGCTGAGGCTTCATATGTTTCATATGAAGCAATTTTTAAAAGCGGTATCTCGGCCTTTTGGCTAAGTTGCAAATGAGATCAAGCCTTGGGGGCGGAGATGTCTGCCTACTCCAATCAGCTTGGCTCATGTAGATCGGGCCCAAGACAGGGTAGAGGATTGCATGCCCTGTCTTGTCAGCCTGAATCGGAAATGTCTCAACTTGTTGAGACTCTGAATTGGACTTGATTTGATTGAATTGGAAAAGTATAAAAACAAAATATATATATATATCCACACAGCACAAGATATTACTGGTTTATCTCGGTCATTGAAAATCTTTGATCAGCATACCATCTTCTGTTATCTTTGGAGGTTTAACAGAATTATTCAAACATCACCACCATATCCTAATAAATACTGTTTCCGTGTCATAATTTGTTTTGGTATTTAAAACTGCACTACAGTAAATATGTTGGGCTCACTGTTCCCTGCTCCTTCCAACAAAAAGTGGGTGCCGAAGATAAACAATGACCCTCAGGTTCATGACTATAGGATGAGGAGTAGGCCATTCAGACCTCCAGTCTGCTCCACCATTCAACTAGATCCTGGCTGATATTCTCCCTCAATAGTCCTCTTCTACCTCATTTACCCGCACTATCCATATATCCCTTGATAACTTTAATAACTAGAAATCTATTGCTCTCTGCCTTGAACATACTCAATGACTGATCCTCCACTGCACTGTAGAAAATTCCAGATTCACCACCCTCTAAGTGAAGAAATTCCTCCTCATCTCAGTGCTAAATAACCTACCTCTTATTGTGTCTCTAGTTCTAGACTCCTGAGCCAGGGGTAACATCCTTTCTGCATCTACCATATTGAGGCCTGTAACCTCTCATTCTTCTAAACTATAGAGAATAGAGTCCAATCTCTTCAATCTCTCTTCATATGACAATCCGCCATCCCAAGGCTTAGTCTGATTACCTTTGTTGCACTCCCTCTATGGCAAGTATATCCTTCCTCATGTAAGGAGACCAAAACCGCATACAATACTCCAGATGCAGTCTGTCCTAGGTTCTATACAACTGAAGCAATACATTTTACTCTTGTAATTAAATCCTCTTGCAATAAAGGCCAACATAACATTTGCCTTTCTAATTGCTTATTACACCTGCATGTAAGCTTTCGGTGACTTGTAGACAAGGACAACCTTTGGACATTAACACTTCCCAATCTCTCACAATTTAAGAAATACATTGCTTTTCTGTTTTTCCTACCCAAGTGAATAAGTTCATACTTTTCCACATTATAATCTATCAATCATGTTCTTGCCCACTCGCTGAGCCTAAATCCCCTTGAAGCCTCCCTGAATCCTCCTAAGAACTCACATTCCAACTAAGTTTTGTGTCATCTGCGAACTTGGTATATTTGGTCTCCACATCCAAATCATTGATACAGATTGTGAGTAGCTGTATGCCTGCAGTACCCCACTAGTCGCAACCTGCTAACCTGAGAATGACCCGTTTATTCCTACTCCCTGCTTTATGCCCATTAACCGATCCTTACTTGATGTCAGGATATTGCCCACAATCTATGTTTATTAACCTTTTGTGTGGAATCTTTATGAAAAACCTTCTGAAAATCCACTTCACTATAATCACTGGTTCTGCCCTATTTCGCTAGTTATATTCTCAAAAAACTCCAACACGTTTGTCAAATATAATTTCCCTTTCTTAAATCCATGTTGACTCTGCCCAATGTGACCATTATTTTCCATGTGTCCAGTTATCACATCCTTTACAATCATAGAAATCATCATAGAAACCCTACAGTACAGAAAGGCCGTTCGGCCCATCGAGTCTGCACCGAACACAATCCCACCCAGGCCCTACCCCCATATCCCTACATATTTTACCCGCTAATCCCTCTACTCTACACATCCCAGGACACTAAGGGACAATTTTAGCATGGCCAATCAACCTAACCCGCACATCTTTGGACTGTGGGAGGAAACCGGAGGACCCGGAGGAAACCCACGCAGACACGAGGAGAATGTGCAAACTCCACACAGACAGTGACCCAAGCCAGGATTCGACTCTAGCATTTTCCCTATTATTGATAAGGCTAACAGATGTGTAGTTCCCCATTTTCTCTATTCCTCCTTTCTTAAATAGTGGGATTACATTTACTCCCTTCCGATCTGCAGAAACCATTCCAGAATCTACAGAATTTTTAAAGATGTTCATCAACATATTCATTTTTCTACAATGACCTCTTTCAACATTCTGGGATGTAGATCATTAGGTTCTGGACATTTATTAACATTTAGTCCCATTAATTTTTCTAGTACTACTTTTTTACTAATGTGAATTTCTTTCAGGATCAATCTCACAAGCCTCTTTGTTCCCTAGTGCAGTAGTTCCCAACCATTTATCAGTCATGGCACACCTTTATAATATATTTAAAAATTGGGCCACACTTCCTATTTTCTCCAACTGATCTGCCCTCAAGCAAAAGCCTTTTATCTCTAATGCCTCCTGAACACACATCAATCCACCATTTAATAGAATGTTGATTAGCTCAGGAAGTTTACAATGAAACCCTAATCACTATTTGCATGTCAAATACAATTTTTTAACTGAAATATATACAATTTAAAAGTATTTCCCATTAAAGATTTCAATTGTTTTCATTTTTTTTAAAGTCTGCATTTCACAATGTGAAAGTTTATAAATCCAGGAAAAACTGTGAGCAGCATTGCACTAACAATGCGAATGTGGCACTTAGGTGAGCGTGAGCAGAGTCTCTTGATCTGGGGAGGAATTGAAGACAGGGCAACTCGCAGATCTTTCTCCATTAACAGGCACTCCCTCCTTTTAAATAAAAGCAAATTACTGCGGATGCTGGAATCTGAAACCAAGAGAGAAAATGCTGGAAAATCTCAGTAGGTCTGGCAGCATCTGTAAGGCGAGAAAAGAGCTGACATTTTGAGTCCAGATGACACTTTGTCAAAGGGTCATCTCTTTTGGTTTCTGATTTACTCCCTCCTTTTGTTTTTTTACATAAGCCAGTGTTGAGAACGACAATTTGCACAGGTAGATTGTGGGAACGGCAAGCAATAGCGCGATCTGAAGTAGATGGATATTGTTGTCCCACAAGCAACCAAAATGTGTCCAGTTTCAATGTACGATCCATCCTGAGCTCTGTAAATTCCTCTTGTTCTTTTAATGACAATTTCTTTGGTCATTCAAAAGAAAGTGAACTAAATGGAACACACCCAGTCAAAGGCTTCCATACTTGGAGGAGAAATAGCATTCAGACTTCTCTTGTAGCTTTTTAAGATGTGTGGAGGTGAGGTTCAATTTGGTTTTGCCAGCAGGAATTTGCCACTTTTTCCTGCCAAAGGGCTAGTTTTGATCTGAAGCCTTGACGTTTTTCTGTGGCAGTAACAATATTTTCATTTTTCTCCTGCATTTTAACATTCAGCTCAATCAGATGGTTGAATAGATCTGAAAGATGTGAAAACTCAGCACACCAAGAGTATCACATATTAAACCCGTGTGTGGCAATTCATGCAGAGCCGAAAACTCTTTCAGTGTGTTACAGAACTCATAAACATGAGAGAGAACCTTTCCCCCGAGACAGCCATCGCACTTCTGTGTACATCAGTAAACACTGGTACTCAGCTTCCATTTCTTCACACAAATAGTAAACAAGTGTAATTTCAGAGGATCTGACTTCAAATAATTCATGATCTTCACTGTTTGGTCTAACACCGCAGTTAACTCAGACGGCATTGTTTTGGCAACAAGGGCTTCACAGTGCAGGGTACAGTGGCTGACCTGGATGTCAGGATTCTGTTCTTTCACATTCTTCACAAATTCTTTGACTGTTCCCATCATGGAAGCTGCTCCATCAGTGCAGATGCTATTCCACTTGGTCCAGTTAAGATTGTTTCCCTCCAGATAAGCAATTGTGTCACAAAAGATTTCCTGTCCAGTTCCATGATCAGACAACTCTTTGCATGAGAAGAAATTCTGTTTGGTAGAATTCCCCTCAACATATCTGACATGGGCCAAGAGTTGACAATGTCCACTAATATCTGGTGAATTATCAATCTGCGGGTGAATTTTCCACTCATTTCTAATTTCTCTTGAAACACCTGTTCAACATCAACTGACATTCATCAATACACCATTTGATCGTACCATCAGAAAGACGAACTTTGTTGTTTTCTTTGGCAACATCAGCTCCTGATATTACTGTCACTAAATCTGTGTGTGCTGGCAGAATTAGCGTTTCAGCAATGATGTGCGGCTTTTTCAATTTCACTATGAGCTCACGCACCAGGTAACATGCCTCCTGCATATTATCTGAAACCTGCACAAACTCCATCAAATGTTCATTTTGCGATATGTTTTGTTCTCTCAAGTGCTTGAAATACTGAATCCTTGCTGGAGAATGAATGGTGTTTTGTACTGAAATGGCGCTTCAATTTACTTGGTACTACTGCAGCATTGGAGAGCTCCTCCCTGCAAATTAGGCATTCTTGGACAGGGCAAGACGCCTCACCAGTTCACAAAAATCCAAAGCTCAAGTAGCTATTGTTGTATTGTCTCTGTACGAACCTCACTTAGTTCTCCTGCGGTTCTGTCCTTTCAACCACATCTGAATTAGAGTGGGATTCTTTTTCTCTTCAAGAACTTATCCATGGCAAGCTGTGGCCAAACACACCACACAATGAAATAAATGCTTTTGATCATCAACTTACAACACATTTTCAGCTCCTCGGCTGTGTCAAGCCAGAAACAGGTGTATCTTTGCCCCAATGCCATTCAGCATGTAGTTACCAACTTTCAGCTGCCTTCTTGAATCTTCAGGGCTTCTTTCGTGGTTTCTTCAACTACTAGGCCTTCTCCCGAACCTAAGGTCTGCTCCTTGTAGCCCTTTCTCCAATTGGAGTCTGTTTCTCCTTTTCTTAACTTTATTGGTTCCTGCTTCTTATTTCTGTCTTCTTCACTTTGTTTTTTTTACTCTTCCCTCTTTTCTCCTTTTTTTTTACTTCTCCCTGTCTCCCTTGCCTCCTCCTCCCCCCCCCCCCCCCCCCTCGCCCCACCCCGGTTTTCACACCTGACCAAGTAAAATATCCGAACCACTCTTTCCTGACACATACTGGTTCGGATTATCAACGTAAAACAATCTGAACAGCGCATTTGCAACCTTTTCCTGGCTGCTGGATGTGTGCAAGGCCCAAAATTCATCAGGACTTGGAGATGCCAACCACAGAGCTGCAAACAAAGATTAGATTTAGTTTATTTACATTAATTTTTAATCATTTTGAATTTTATTTCATGACACACCAGTGTGCCACGGCACACCGGTTAGGATTTAGTATTTCAGGAAGGTTTTTGTGTCTCTTCCATGAAGATGGACACAAAATATTTGTTCAGTTTCTCTGTCATTTTCTTATTTCCCACCATAAATTCTCTTGTCTCTGCCTGAAATGGACCCAAGTCCAGCATAACCTCCTTGCTCTTGTATTCCATGCCCCTATTAATAAAGCCCAAAATACTATATGCTTTCTTAACTGCTCTCTCCACTTGCCCTGCTACCTTCAATGATCTATACACATATACAAAGAATGTCCCTCTGCTCCTGCACCCCTTTTAAAATTTTACCCCTTATTTTATATTGTCTCTCTACGTGCTTCCTACCAAAATGCATCGCTCACATTTCTCTGCATTGAACTTCATCTGCCACCTATCTGTCCACTCCACCAACTTGCTTATGTCTTTTTGAAGTTTTACACTGTCCTCTTTGTGGTTTACAATATGTCCACATTTTGTATCATACGCAAACTTTGAAACTATCCCCTGCATACCAAGATCTAGATCATTAATATGTATCAGGAAAAGTAGGGGTCCCAAGACCAACCCATGGGGAACACCATTACAAACCTTCCTCCAGCCCAAAAAAAATCCATTGATCATTACTTTCTGCTTCCCCTTATTCAGTCAATTTTGTATCCACATTGCTACTGTCCCTTTTATTGCACAAGCTATAACTTTCCTCATAGGTCTGTTGTGTGGTACTGCATCGAATGCCTTCTGAAAGTCCAAGTACACCACATCAACCGCATTACCCTCATTGACCCTTTCTGTTACCTCATCAAAAAGCATCAGTGAGTTTTGAAAAACAATTTCCCCTTTGGAAGTCCCTGCACAATTGGTGTTCTTGCAAACTTTGTCCTGATGAGTAAGACGAAAAGGTTTGACAGCATGTCTCTTTTATCAACAAACTTAAACATTCATCTTCCTATGAACATTGAACACGGTGGGTATTCTTACACAACAATGTCACAACAATGGGGTTCAAGAAGGCAGCTCACCGCCACTTTCTCAAGTACAAAAAGTATTGGCCTGGACAGTGACCCTCAGAACCCAAGAAAAAATAAAATACACAGTGATCACATTCTCTTCACAAACGTGAAAAAGAAATAATTTGAATAAGGTTTGTTTCTGCAGAACTGACCTCAGGGGTCATAACCTACTCAGTCAATTCTATTTGTGTCTCCACAACTGCTCCCAGATCTGCTGAGTATTTCCTGTATTTTTGTTTCTATTTTAGATTTCCAGAATTAGCAATATTTTCATTTCTATTTTCCTCCATTCCAAAATATGCTGCTTGGCAGTGCAAGGAATATTATTTTGACATGTTTATAATTGATGGTTGTTTTTAATCATCTGACTGGTCACAAATTCAATGGTTACATGACTGACCAACATCACTGCGTTGGGGACAAGTGTTTGGGGTTAAAATTCGAGAGCTGTGATTCAGATTGAGGAGAACGGTTGGGGTAAAGCATTAGAAACAGTTACAGATAGCTTCAGGGTCACTCGGCTCAATCATAAATAATTGGTTATTGTTTTAGTCACAAGAATAATTTTAATTTTAAGTAAAATTATAGATGAAAATAACAACTGTTATAATGGTTTAAATAAACAGGAATTGTTTTTTAATGCAGAAAATGCAGTTATTAATGTGCAAACACAAGCCTAAAGCAGGTACCGGTTAGAATTGTTGGGGTTCGATCTTTGTCACAACAGGCAATCACTGAGCTGGGATCACAGTGTGGCTGCCTTGACCCTTGATTGCCCACACACCCTGATCACAACACCGAGCTCCCCTCTCGCCCTGCCCCCCACCCCCCAACCCTCGCCCCTCACCACCACCCCTCCCCCCACCCCCCCACCCCTCCCCCCACCCCTCCGCCCTCCACCACCCACCCCTCCTCCATCCACCCCCCACCCCTCCTCCCTCCACCCCCCCACCCCTCCTCCCTCCACCCCCCCACCCCTCCCCCACACCCCTCCTCCCTCCACCCCCCCACCCCTCCACCCTCCACCCCCCCACCCCTCCTCCCTCCACCCCCCCCCTCCCTCCACCCCTCCTCCCTCCACCCCCCCCACCCCTCCCCTCCCTCCACCACCCCCACCCCTCCCCCACACCCCTCCTCCCTTCACCCCCCCACCCCTCACCTCCCTCCACCCCTCCTCCCTCCACCCCCCCACCCCTCCCCTCCCTCCACCCCCCCACCCCTCCCCCACACCCCTCCTCCCTCCACCACCCCACCCCTCCCCTCCCTCCACCCCCCCCACCCCTCCCCTCCTCCACCCCCCCACCCCTCCCCTCCCTCCACCCCCCCACCCCTCCCCTCCCTCCACC